>NC_135635.1:15776071-16380535 GCF_053574225.1 Canis aureus
ACAGAGAAGTCAACATAAATCCACTGTTTCTGGCCTGAAAGATAAAATTTCCATTTGTAAGGATCAGGAAAATTTGGAAAGAATAAGGACTCAGTTCGACACACCCATTAACCACTGGAATGATCACTACAGAAGCTACAGAAGTCTTACTTCACCTGCACTGGACTTCAGCTATTGTCTATCAAGCAAGATTCATCCTTTGGATGGTCCACATCTGACTATTCTGTGTGGATATAATGGTCCAAGACACTCAAAATCCTAAGTGGGAGTGTGTTTGGGAAACTCCTGAATGTGTGCTGGAAGCAAAAGTGTGTTGTGTGAAAGAATAACTGGAGTAATAGTTGGTGACACTAATTGTATTCACTGCAGTGCCCCTGACAGTGTGAGGTTTAGTTGGTACTATAAGATAATAAATCATCATTACCTAGTTAGTATTTTCAAATTTATTAACTTATTTATCCTGTTTCCTAACCTACACTAGAAGGCAGGCTCTTAGAAAGCACAGTCCTTATCCATCTTCTATCAAGCAACAAGCCATTTGAATAAATGAATCAATTATGTGTTCACATAATTCAATTATGGGTTTACATTTACTAGAAACCTGTAGCTTAGATAATTATGATTTTGCATAAAGTTTGCATCTGCCAAGTTTTAGAGAATGCAAAATATATTGAAAGCATGTGGGTTTTTTTTTTTCAAAATTCAATTTTCTTAAAATATTTAGCACACTTATAATGCCACAATTATTTAATTTTACCTATTAAATATATTTTTCATTAGAATTTGCTTTGAAGCTTTAAAGTATAAGCGATGGAAAAACCAACACTAGAATTTTTAGAAGAAATGGTGTCTAGCTAGAGGTAAAGGAACAGTGGAAAACCGAAGAAGCCAGGAAAACTCGGAGACGACAAAATAAGCAAGAGTAGTGAAAGGAAGGATTACAGTAAGGATATTATCAAAATGGGCTACAAGATCTAGCTCCTTCTAGGGTTCCGTGAGCTACACTGTGTAAAGATGCCCCAGTTCCTTTTTGATGACAACCAACCTATGGCTTGGTTTCTGTTAGACTAATTTGTTTCACTCCTCACCTCACTCCTTTGGGAAAACAGGGCATGTTTTCCTGTCTCTATGTCTTTATGCACCAATTCTCTTCCCTCTGACACATTTATCCAGCTAAAGCTCACCCTAGATACTACTCATTAATTGACTACTTTACTGGGTCCTTCCCCACCCCACATGCCTGGCTAATGTTTAACTCTGGGCTACCAAATCCACACACAGAGAAAAGACACCAAGCTGGTCAAGTGCCCAGCTCCACAATGTCCCAAAGGCCTAGATTTTTCTTTTAGGTTCAGCTGGGAACTCAGGTATATCACTCACTTAAGCTCCTTAAGTTTCAATGTCTTTATTTATTTATTAGGAATAAAAATAGTACCCACTTCATAGAGTTAAAAAGAATGAAATGAAGCCTCAAAATTGCTATTATTATTATTATTATTATTATTATTATCATTGTCATTATCATTATTAATAGGTATCCATTGTCCCAATCCACTGTAAGGTTTTATTGAGATGAACACTTATTAGGTTTTCAATAAATAGTTGATCACGGGAGCTTCCCTCTTCTATATATCTAACATTATTTTAAGTTAAAATGCAAGAAACTAGATGTCAAAGAGTAGATATTATGAAAATAAAATGTTATCCTTATGTCAATTCTTCTCAAAGTTTAATTTTCTCCAGGTATTAATCTAGGTATGTTTAAATATATTTACACATTTTCATTTAAGTTGCCTTGAATAATAACTGCTAGAGGCAGATTACTGAAATTTATTATCATTAGACTATTGCTCTTCTCCAGCATAATTAAGTTGTTAATCTGTTGTCTACTGGAAAATCAATTTGTTTTAAATCTTTTAAAACTATCATGTTTTCATTTCATGTAACCAAGAAGAAAAATTAAGTGTCTAAATTCAGTCTACAAAAATGGATGGAAAACCTGAGATTTACTTACTGTTTTTTACTAACAGCTATGAACTGCAGATATTCCTCTTTAATCTTTTTATTCATCACCAGCTTCTTCCTATTCTGTCCAAATAACTTATCACCTTCCCATACCACCAACTCCAGCCCACTGCTACCTTCCTCAATTTCAGCAGATGATTTCACTCCATGCTTACCTAAGGACGTAAATACCATAATACTGCCCACACTTTTCCCACTCCACCTTGACTTCCAAATAGTCCTCCTGCCTGTCAAGGTGACCCTCTTTTTTGTTCTTTTAGCCCCACTCCCCACCTCCCAACTCTATTATTCCCCACTTCTACCTCAAGTATTTTTTTCATCAATTGTCCTTTTTTCTGCATCTTTGATCTTTCTCACTACGATGACTTAAATTCCATTCACCAGAAGATTCAAGTCCTCATAGTCTTAAATACCTTTCCCTTGATCTTCTTTCCTTCTCTATCTCCAGCCTCATTTCTCCTCATTCATTTTTCTACGCTGCAAGAAAGATAAATCAGTCTGTTTGGATTTTTAAAATTTCACCCATTTCCAAATCATACTACACATGTGGTTTCTATGCTCATCATGCCACTGAATTATTCATCTCTTCACCCCTGGCATTCTAATTTCCAACTGCTATTTGGCCTCTCTTTATCACATAGCCTATTCCAGTGCTTTGTAATATTTAATATGTTTGGTCACATCTTCCTCTGAAATTTTATTTCCTTTTCTTCTATGACACTATTCCCTTCTAACTTTTCTAATTTCCCTCTACTTTTTCACTTTCTTCCACTCTCTAAATAATAGCATTTCCAAGTATCTGTCTCAAGTTCTTTCCTAAGATCTACCTAAGCTGATTCATGGGTTCACATTTCATCCATTCACCAATTATTTTCACATCTGTAGCTCCAGTTTTTTTTTTTCTTTTCTCCAGGTTGGAATTTTTTTAAGCCACAGATCCACATTTCCAAACACTTAATGGGTATCTCTAGAAAGGCCTTTTGCCTGCATTATAAACTTAACATTCTCAAAATTCAAATTTCCTTCTAAACCTGCCTGTTCTCCAGAGCTCCCTAGCTTAGAGCACTAATATATACCAATATACAGGATCCAAAATTCTGGGAGCTAAGTTTGGTCTTTCTTTTCTATTTTCCAATTTTATTATTCAATAACTTATTTGTTCAAAATTTATTATCCAATTTATTTATTCAACAACAGATCATCTTTGTAGTATGAGATAAGGTATTTTAATACATAATAGTATATATGCCTTTCTAACCTATATTTATTATTTTATTAGTCTTAATATTTCTCAAGAATTTGCTACAAATGCCTCCTACCTTATTTTATCTGCCTCTGTTCTCTTTGAACTTATTCATAATTGCCAGATTAATTTTCTAAAATATAAAATAAATGAGGTTATTCTATATCTACTTTTATGTCTATATATTCAATGACTATAGAATAATGTCCCAAGTTCTTACCAGCCATTCAAAATTCTTCACGATTGCATTTAAATTAGTGATTTCTAGGCCCATATCCTAAAACTCTCTACAATACTAATTTTCTTTCTCCCATGTGTCCTCTGTGTTGTCTCTTACTATATAATGTTCTTTTTATATAAAATATGTATTTTTATAGAATTCTCTGGGTGACATCCTATATTCAAACTTCAACATCAAGTCAAATTTAAAATTTGTGACAGTACCCTCCCTTGACAGGTAGATTGAGCATACTTTGATCTGTGTTCCCATGTTATCCCTACTGCAGTAGAAATAAAAAATGAAAAAAGTCACTGCAACTAATCACTCTAGCAGAGGACAAACAAGATTTTTTTGAGAGGCCCATTTTGTTACCATATAATTATTCTATTTAACTCAATGGTCAATAAAATGTATAGTAGCTTTATAGGATTTCTGAACAGAAGAAATATCCAATTGAAGGAAATTCTAACATTACAATGGGAGGACCAAAATAAGCATTAAACTAAATTGAAATCTAAGGGCACACATTGTTTAAAAGCTAAAATAAGATGATATATTGGTCCAAATATTGGGTCCTGAACTTGAGAACCTAAAATTAAAATAGTAAAGCATGTTAAATAATTAAATCACACATCAAAATTATCAGAATGAAGTTAAACAAGTACCTAAGGGGAATGTATACCCTTTAACACTTACACTAGAAGAGTTGAAAAGAAATGAGCTACTACCTAACTGGAAAATCTAATAAAAAGACTACAGAATATATCTAAAGACATTAGGAGAAAATAGGTAATAAGGATAACATCAAATACTACAGAAATAAAAAGATATTCAAAAGGTTAACATAAATGCCAAAAAGTAACATAAACACACCCAGAAATTCACTCTTAAGAAATGTTACCAAAATAAAACTGCAGCAAAACTAACCTAGAAAAAAGAGAACATTTATTAATATGAATTACTGAAAATAAAAACATGTCAAATTTTAAAAAGAGAATAAAAATAATAAAATCACATTCATGCCAATATATTTGAAATCTCAGATTAAATGGACATGTTCTTTAAAAACTATGTTACCAAAACTATTGCAAGAAAACATAGTAAAATAAATAATCCTAAATTATTAAAGAAAATTATCAGACCAAAATTTAAAATCCACAAAAAAAATTAAGTACAGATATTTTTAATAGATGATTTCTGTCTATTTCAAGAACTAATCATGTAGGGACACCTGGATTGCTCAGTGGTTAAGTCTGCCTTTGGCTCAGGGCATGATTCTGGAGTCCTGGGATCAAGTCCCACATTGGGCTCCCTGCATGGAACCTGCTTCTCTCTCTGCCTATGTCTCTGCCTCTCTCTCTCTGTCCCTCATGAATAAATAAATAAAATCTTAAAAAAAAAAAAGGAATTAATCATCTAAGCCTATATATACTGTTCCAGAAAAAAAGAGAAAACAAAAAATACTCACCAATTCCCTGAAAAATTGTTATTAAGACCAAAATAGGGTTGTGCATAAAAGGAAAATTACAAATCAATCCCATTTATGACAATAAATGGAAAGACCAAATATAATTTTTTAGAAAAATAATACAACAAATTATATCATTGTTAAATTGAATTTATGCCACTAATGCACAATTTGCCTTATATGAGAAATGTAGAAAAAGTAAGATCTCAATAGCTGCAATAACAATTTCAATTAAATTTCAATAATCATTCACAGATTTTTTGAAGAAATCTAAAGAGAATTCTCAGAAAACTAATAGATTGAAAGGTCTACTCAGTAAGTGTAATCTATAATTACAAAAATTACTTTTATATATCACTGGGAAACATTCAACTATAATCTAGAAAAAAAACCCACTGTCATCCTTTTTTAAAAAGATTTTACTTATTTATTTGAGGGAGAGAGAGAGAACAGGAGCAGTGGGTAGGGGCAGAGGGAGAAGGAGAAGCAGATCCTGGCTGAGCAGGGAGCCTCACATGGGGCTCCATCCTAGGACTCTTGGATCATGACCTGAGCTGAAAGCAGAGCTTAACAAACCAAGCCACCCAGGCACCCTTGACTGTCATCCTTCTTTCAACATTATATTGCAGTGCCTAGTCACTGCAGCAAGATAGGGAAAAAAAGTCGTGTGAGTTAGAAAGAAATAAAAGTGTAACTTTTAAATGATATAATTAAAATACCAAGTATTTTTAAATGCATCGTTGGAATTATTCATAGCATTTAACAAATTGTCTAAATATAGGATCACTGTTCAAAACTATATTTTATTTTATTTTTTAGAGAGAGAGCATGCATGAGGGGGTGGGGTGCAGAGAGGTAGAGGGAGAAGGAGAAAGAGAAAGGTAATCAGGTTCCACACCCAGTACAGAGCCCTGCATAGGACCCCATCACACCACCTTGGGATCATGAACTGAACCAAAATCAAGAGTGGATCACTCAACCAACTGAGCCACCCAAGCATCCTATAAACTATACTCATATTTATATACAGATAAATACGGCTAGAAAAATCACTTTAAACATAATATGCCTAGAAATATTACAAAAGATGTTTAAATCTTTATAGATTTAATTATAAAATACATTTAAAACGTTAAGTCTTAAATAAATGAGCATTTTTACTACACTCATACACAGGGAAATATCATAAAGATGTCAATTTTCTTTTTTTTTTTTTAAGATTTTATCCATTTGTTCATGAGAGAACAGAGAGAGGCAGAGCCATGGGAAGGAAGCTCAATGCAAGGAGCCCATATGGGTTGGGACCCCAGAATCATGCCCCAAGCCCAAGGCAGGTGTCCAACCACTGAGCCACCCAGGTGTCCCAAGGATGTCAATTTTCTAAGTTTACCTGTAAGTTAAATAACTCAAGATTCTAAATTATGAGAGTTTTGCGAAGACTTTCACATACAAAGTTAAAAATGCATATGAAAAAGTAAATCTCAAGCGCAGCCATGATTACATAAGAAAATAAAAAAAAAAATTGGGCAGCCCGGTGGCTCTGCGGTTTAGCACTGCCTTCAGCCCGGGGTGCAATCCTGGAG
Source organism: Canis aureus (assembly GCF_053574225.1). Classification (NCBI taxonomy): domain Eukaryota; kingdom Metazoa; phylum Chordata; class Mammalia; order Carnivora; family Canidae; genus Canis; species Canis aureus. The sequence continues at coordinate 15,782,611 of NC_135635.1, forward strand.
ATCCAGGATTGAGTCTCACGTCGGGCTCCCTGCATGGAGCCTGCTTCTCCCTCTGCCTGTGTTTTTGCCTCTCTCTCTCTCTCTCTCTCCCTGTGTGTGTCTCTGAATTAATAAATAAAATCTTAAAAAATAAATAAGATGGAGAGACTTTCCTTACTATATACTAAGCCTTAATATAAAGCTATAGACATCAATGTAGTATGATACTGACCAAGAATAGACAGATCTAGAGAATAGCTTTGAGAGTCCAAAATATCCATGCATGGAAACTTGGCAGATGATATATTATTATATTGGATATCATTTAGAAATGGAAAGACAGGGCAATGAAAGGTGCTGAGACAATTGGCTATCCATAGTGAGGGGAAAAAGACATAACCAATATTCTATTGGCAATAGGCAAAAGACACAAATAGTGATTTAAGAGAAGAATAAATAAGAATGTTTATAATAAATAAATAGTATATCATTGAAGACATGTTAGAGAAATGGAAATTCAAACCATAATTGATGTAAAATTTAAATCTATTACTTATGCAGAAATTAAGTCTGTCAGTACTAGGTATTGGCCAGAATGTTGAATAATACACTTCAACTTTGTTACTGGGATTTTAAATTGACATCATTATTTTTAAAAATTTCTTGTAAATATAGATATGAATTTACCTAAGAATGCAACAATTGCAGTAAGGGTTAAAAGAAACATGCACAGGAGTACCTGGGTGGCTCAGTGGTTGAGCCTCTGCCTTTGGCTCAGGTGGTAATCCCGGGGTCCTGGGATCAAGTCCTGCATTAGGCTCCCTGCATAGAGTCTGCTTCTCCCTCTGCCTATGTCCTTCTGCCTATGTCTGCCTATGTCCCTCTGCCTATGCCTCTCTCTCTGTCTCTCTCAGGAATAAATAATATAATAGATATTATAAAAATAAATAAAAATATAATATAATAGATATATTAAATATAATAGATATAATAGAAAATATAAAAAATATAATAGATAAAATATTATAGATAAAAAAATAAATAAAAAATAAAATAAAATAAAAGAGACATGCACAGAATGTCCACAGCAATACTTATTTTTCTTATCTCAAATTATTAGAAATAACCTAGACATCCATATATCAAGAAAAGGACAGACACAAGTTGTTTAACTTTATCAAATGAGATTTAACAGTGACAATAAATGAGAACAAATATGTACAGCAATATATAGTCTTAGAAACATGTTGAGTAAGGAAAACAAGTCCCAGAAAGCTACTTGCACTATAAAACAATTTTATAAATTTGGAAACAAGCCACTAGTTCTTCACTTAAATATTGAAATAATCTTTTTATGCAATTTAGGAAACAAAATGATAGACATTTGGCAAGTAAAAAGAGTACAGTTTTGGCTACATTGTTAAAGAACAAAGCATTTGTCAAATTATGTATCACTTCATTATAGTTGCTGGCTTCAATTAAATTGGTACCCTTTAATTTGAATTTTGGTGATAAGTTCTGTTGAAGTGAAACAAATATGGCCGCTGAGTAACATTACCTGGGATTCTACAATTGACTAAAAATAAAATGCTCTCCCTCTGAGCTGTGTCAGCTTCTCATTTTACATTTCATAGTTTCGTGAGTTCCTCATAAATGGCTTGAAATTCTTTGTGGTAAAAACTTGCTATCTTGTGTAAGAAAGCAGCAAGAGGTATGTTGAGTTCTTGTAATAGATAATTTAAGTGAGTGGCAAGGGAAATGGTGTGTGTTTTGATTACTTCAATTTCAGTCTTTTAAATTAAGTATGATAGAACACAATCCTCTTTTGTGTGGTTGCTCTAACTTAAAATGCTATAATGGAGTAAAAAAGTGTCCAGATGTTTTAGGATTCTGAGTGAAGAGTAGTCTGAATCAAATTTGAAGATGAAAATCAATTGCAGTTTCTTATGTAAATATAAGAAATGACTTCTCAAAAGTGCCCATGGCTGAAAACATCATTCACTAGACATCAGGGATTCTGAATCTTGGCACTGCAGACATTTTGACCTGGATAATTCTATGTTGTTGAGGACTGCCCTGTGCTTTGTAGGATGCTTACTAGACCCCAAGCATCTACCAATTAGATACCAGGAGCACCCTCCCCCCACTTGTGGCTATCAAAAATTCTCCTGAAATTGTCAGATGTCCTTTGAAGGACAACTATAGCTGACTAAGAATCACTTCCCTACACCAAATGCTGCTTTCCAATGATGATAACAATATTTGATATAATAAATAATAAATCTTAAAAACAAGAATGGAAAAGATCAAACTATTCAAAATAAATTAGCTATGCCCCCAAAAAGCAAGAAATTAATGGGAATACAAAAATATCCAGCACTCAACAGAATAAAATTTAAAATGTCTGGTATCAATAAAAATCTATGAAGCTCATAAAGAAGTAAAATATGTAACCCAGAAGAAAAAAGAAAGACAATCAATAGGATCCAACTCAGAACTAACAAAATGATGGAATTAACAATCAACAAAATGAACAGGGATGGGAAAAAATATTTGCAAACAATATATCTAATAAAGGGTTAATATCCAAAATATATATTCCCCAAACTTGATGGAAAGTATTAACCACAGACCCAAGAAGCTCAGTGAACTCCAAGCACATGAAACATGAAGAAAACTATATCAAGGCACATTATATTCAAATTGTTCAGATTGTTTAATTCAGTATGTAACAGGTCTAGTTTCTCAGCAATCCATAAAAATAGACATGTCACATACAAGTGGGACAAAGATAAAGATGACAACGTATTTCTCATCAGAAATCATGCAAATAGCAAGACCTCAATGACATTCATAGAATACTCTATGCAAGACCAACATAATAAAATTTATTGTCATGTGTACATGGAACATTTACTAAGCTAATATTTGCTAACCATATTCTAGAAATAAAATGAATATTAAAAAATCTCAAGACTTCAAGACATATAAATTATGTTCTCTAATTACAGTGGAATTAAAATATAAGTTGATTACAAAAAGATATTTGGAAAATTCTTCAATATTAAAGACTAAATAATGCACTTCTAAATAGTCCATAGGTAAAAAAAGAAATCAAAAGGAAAATTATAACATATTTCAAGCTGAATGAAACTGAAGGAACAGTATATTAAACTTTGGTTTTGAAGCTAAAATAGTACTTATGGCAAAATTTTTTGCATGAAATACCTATATTAGAAAAAAGGAAATGCAGGTGCCTGGGTGGCTCAGTTGGTTGAGCCTCTGACTCTTGGTTTCAGTGCAGGTCATGGTCTCAGGGTCCTGAAGTTGAGCCCTGCATCAGGCTCTGTGCTCAGCAGAGAGTCTGCTTCTCTCCCTCAGCCCCTTCTCCTGTTCACACGCTCTTGCTCTCTCTTTCTCTCTCAAATAAATAATTAAATCTTAAAAAAAAAAAAAGAAAGTAATGGTCTCAGCTTCTACCCTTAAAAACCTAGAAAAAAGAAGTGCAAATTAAATGCAAAGTAAGTAAATGAGATTGAGAACAAACAATAGGGAATATAATTGAAACCAAAGCTGATTCTTTGAGAAGATCAAGATTATTAAATTTCTAGTACAAGGAAAAAAAGAAATAAATAATATCAGAGATGCAAGAGGTAGTATCACTACAGACTCCACAAATATAAAAATCATAAAGGAATGTTATAAATAACATGATACCAATGAATTCAACAACCTAGATGAAATAAACGATTCCCCTGAAAGACACAAACTACCAAAGTTCACTAACATAGAACAGACTGCCAAGGTAGGCCTCTACCTATAAAGGAATTACATTTATAGCTAAAAATATTAGCACAAAGAGAACTCCAGGCCAAAATGGTATATTTTAATGAATATTAAAGGAAAAATAATATAAAAGCTACATAAATACTTCTAGAAAGTAGAAGAATAATTTCCTACTCATTCTATAAGACCTGGAGCATTCTAATGTCAAAGCAAACAGACATCACAAAAAGTCAACAAACGAACTTCCATCAGGAACATAAGTGCAAAATGCATTAATAAAGTTTTGATAAGTCAAACAGAAAAAATATAAAACTTATATCCTGACCAATTATGGCTTATATCTTGAATTCCAAGTTGGTTTAATATTTAAAAATCACTAAATGCAATTCACCATATTAGCAAACTAAAAAAGAAGAAAAAAACATATATGTATATTTTTCCAATAGACAGAAAAAGAATTTGATAAAAATCCAACATCCATTCCTAAAAATACAGGAAAATATCATTGTAATCTTGGGTTAGGCAAAAATACTATAAAAATAACACCAAAAATATGACACATAGATAATTGGTAAACTGAACTTCATCAAAATTAAAAATTGGGGGGATCCCTGGGTGGCGCAGTGGTTTGGCGCCTGCCTTTGGCCCAGGGCGCAATCCTGGAGACCTGGAATCGAATCCCACATTGGGCTCCCGGTGCATGGAGCCTGCTTCTCCCTCTGCCTATGTCTCTGCCTCTCTCTCTCTCTCTGTCTCTCTCTCTCTCTCTCTCTGTGACTATCATAAATAAATAAAAGTTTTTAAAAAAATTAAAAACTGGGATGCCTGGGTGACTCAGCAGTTGAGTGTCTGCCTTCCGCACAGGGCATGATCCTGGAGTCCCGGGATTGAGTCCCACACTGGGCTCCCTGCATGGAGCCTGCTTCTCCCTCTGCCTAAGTCTCTGCCTCTCTCTCTCTCTCTCTGTGTCTCATGAATAAATAAATAAAATCTTTTAAAAAAATTAAAAACTTATTTTGAGAGACATTGCTAAGAGAATGAAAAGGTAAACAAATTTAAAGAAAATATTTATAAATCATATATCTGGTAAGATTTTATCAAACTAATTCTTAAATCTCAGAAAGAAAGCAAACAACTCAATTTAAAATAGGCAAAATATTTGAAAAGACACTTCACCAAAAACATATAAATGGCAAATATGCACTTCACATCTCCGTCCTTTATGAAAATGCAAATCAAAATCACAATCAGATACGTTACTTCTATTCAATGTTGCATTGGAGGTTCTAGACTGGACAGTTAGGCAAAAGACAAAACAACAAAACAAACAATGAAATAAAAGGCATCCAGATTATAAAGTAGTAAGTCTCTATTTGCTGTCTCTACTTACAACTACACATCTATAAGAATGACTAAAGATAAAGACTGAACATATGAAACCTTGCCAAAAACTCAATCACTATTTATGAGAATTTTAAAAAAGCAAAATCACTTTGGAAAATAGTTTGAAATTTTCTCAGAAGCTAAATATATATCATCATAGGATCCAACTACTATTTATTCAAAATAAATGAAGGCATAGCTCCATATAAAGCTATATGTTAGTATTCATAGTACCTTTATTTGTAAAAGCCAACAGCCCATATAAGTCAACAAAAATATTAAAATATTATATCCATACTATGTATGCCCATACAATACACACAGATTCTGTTTATATTAAAATCTAGCAAGTGCAAAGAAGCTAAGATGTCAGAATATAAGTCAGTGGTTACCTGGGAACAGGATGGAGGTCAGGAAGAGATGGGAAAAGACAATTAAAAGAAAAGAATAAATTTTCCAGGTCATGGATATGTTCATTATCTTAATTGTCGATGCTATTACTGGTATATGCATATAACACAACCTCTCAAATTATTATTATTTTTAAAAAGATTTTATTTATTTATTCATGAGAGACACAGAGAGAGAGAAAGGCAGAGACACAGGCAGAGGGAGAAGCAGGCTCCATGCAGGGAGCCCGATGTGGGACTTGATCCCAGGTCTCCAGGATCCCACCCCAGGCTGAAGGAAGATGCTTAACCGCTGAGCCACCTGGGCTGCCTGAACCTCTCAAATTACATACTCAAATATGCATAGTTGTCAATTATTCCTCAATAAAGCTATTTAAAAATAAAATATGACAATGTAAAAATAATTTCTTTCAGAAACACATTTGTTTCTGCCCTTATAATATAGAACATACTACTGTAACTGCACATTGGGGCTCTAGAGCCACACTGTATGTGATCAAATCCTAGCTTCCTTGAAACAAGGAAGAAGGGCCCTGATTGAGGAGAAGTGAACAGTTTTGTTCTAAGATAAGATACGTACTTTGCTACTTGGTTTGCTCACCATATATGTTCCAGTGAAGAAGGAGGAAACCCTTGGAGACATGGCCAGGGGAAAGGTGACAAAAGCTTCTCTAAAAGGTTCTTTACCAATTGGCTCAGAAAATGGGCTCTTTTTTTTTTTAAGATTTTATTTATTCATGAGACACACAAAGAGATAGGCAGAGACACAGGCAGAGGTAGAAGCAGGATCCGTGTGGGGAGCCTGATGCAGGACTTGATCCCAGGACTCCAGGATCATGACCTGAGCCGAAGGCAGATACTCAAGCACTGAGCCACCCAGGTACCCCAGAAAATGGGCTTTTATTTGATTGAGATCCTGAAGTTGGAATCTTGTTTGTCTTCATAGGCCAGGTGTGGGCCAACAGGAATTCTGACACACTCCATGGACAAGAGGGCCAAAGAGGGCAAACTAACCAAAGACTCACAGAAACTTCACTGTGAGCAACCATATGCAGAGACATATGCTTCTCTTTTCCCTTTCTGAACCCTACCACTAGGTCAGTATGTGCCAGAAAGAGGGAAGAGTCAGGGTGGGGGTCATGTGAAAGCACATCCCTTCACCAGTTCTCCTCACACCCTCTATCACATACTCACACAGCCACAAATGTTATGTTGCCTCAGCTTTGCTTGAGAATACAAAAAAAAAAAAATTGAACCAACTGGAGACAGGAGTTTTAAATGTACAGAATTAAAAGTGAGATTATTTTATTGTAGAAAATATGTGACATGTCATGGAATCAGACTGACATGCTACAAAGAGAGCATTCTATCCAGATGGACGGCGGGTTTGATAGGGCACTGTTGGTAGAAACTACTAGGGAAAAGAAAACTTTCTTATGTTTACCCTTGTGATTTGTGACTATATATTAAATTGGCTAAAGCTCTATTAAATACATGTTACCTGAAAAATATATCACATGAAGCATTTAGGTCATTAAAACTTGATATGGGGGATGCCTGGGTGGCTCAGTGGTTGAGCATCTGCCTTTGGCTCAGGGCGTGATCCCGGTCTGGGAATTGAGTCCCGAATCGGGCTCCCTGTGAGGAGCCTGCTTCTCCCTCTGCCTGTGTCTGTGCCTCTCTCTCTGTGTTTCTTGTGAATAAATAAATACAATCTTTAAAAAAAAATCCAAAACTTGATATGACATGGTGTTCTCAAAGCTATAACAATTTGTTTTTGAGTGGGAGTAGGGAGTCAGGAAGGTGAGAGAATCCCATTTCTAGTTAGTTTGTGAGGATGTCTGCTTCCAATAAACAAGGCAGGAAGCTCTGTTTTGAGGAGAGGTTAAAATGGAATTGAGTAAATCTACAAACCTGATAAATCTAGAATGAAAAAAAATGTACATGTTAGAGCATTTTTGAGGGATAGAATCCACAGTCTTTACAGATACTTTCAGGATTCCATGATCCCCAATTCTAACTTGCAAGCATAGTTCTAGGTGGTAGCAGAACCAGTCTCTGGGAAAGTGGGTCAGCAGACAGATATGGATTAACAATGAGTAGAAGAAACTAGTGAGATGGGGCAAGCAACAATTGCCTTTAGACAGGAATGGAAAAGTGCAGAAGGGAGAGAAAATACTGCTTAAGGGGGATCTAGAGAGGCACAAAGGCAAAGGTGCCATTAGAAAAGTGTGCCTGGAGTCAGAACACCATATTTCAATGCAGTATGTTTAAATGTGAGCATGAAGTTCCTGCCCCTTATAATTTATGTTTCTGAAGAAAACATTAAAGAACCAAATAATTAGTTACTAAGGCAGCATTTAAATATTGCTGACAACAAACATATGTTAAGGCTTGAGAGGAAATACCCAGCAAGAAATTAATGTATTTAAATTTTGTGTAAATAATCTCTGTTCTCTAAATTATAGGAAATAAGTCAAGTATATACAATTCTGATGGGTTACCACTTGATCCACTTATTGTTATTCTTACTGTTTTAGTGCACTTAGTTTGAAGATTTTTTAATCCAACTAATACTGCCCTAAAGTATTTATGGAAACAATATAATAAAATAAAATATTATTTTATTTTATATAAAATAATAAAACAATATAACAAATAATAAAATACAATATAATAAAATAAAAACAATATAATAAAATAAAATATTTTATTTATCTCTCCACTTTAATATGCATTGCCTTATTCTGGGGAAGAGGGTATGATGATGGATTTTTCATTTTTCCCACTAGACTTGAAGCTCCTTGAAGCAAGCAATTTCAACTTACTCCTGTCTATGTCTTCAAGGTCTAGCAGAGAGTTCTTTACACACAAGAGCTTACAAATCATAAATGCTCAGTGCATTTTGCCTAGAAATAAATATAGCCCTAGAAACATAAGGAATAAGTTCTTAAATAAGTCTTAAATAATTAGGAAAGTGATAACTCATTGTAGGTTCTATCACAGAAAAGTTTATAGAAGAGGAGGAAATGAACTGGATGACAAGAGATAGGTAAGATGTTATATAAGGGTTTGTTTAAATCTGATAAAATGTTAAATGAAAACTATAGAGAAATTTTAGATAAAATTGCCATGAAATTTTGACAAGCCATGAAATATGACTTTTCAAAATGTTTCCAAGCGGACTTAGTATTCCATAACTAAGAGGATACCACACCAAGAAGATGTATCTTGAGGCAAACTTGAGATCAGGAATACACTGGAGAAAAAAGCAAAAAAAGATTATCCACTAGCAAACACACAGAAACAGAGAAGCTTGAAAAGCATTTTGGTGGGATCCCTGGGTAGCTCAGTGGTTTAGTGCCTGCCTTTGGCATAGGGTGTGATGCTGGGATCCTGGGATCAAGTCCCACATCGGGCTTTCTGCATGGAGCCTGCTTCTCCCTCTGCCTATGTCTCCACCTCTCTCTTTCTCTCTCTCTATATCTCTCTCTATCTCTGTCTCTCATGAATAAATACATAAAATCTTAAAAAAAAAAAAAGAAAAGTGTTTTGGCTCTTATGTATAAATGCTTTGAAAATACAAATCTTGGGGGGAGTCAGTCAAAGATCCATCTGAAGGTGCTTACCATCACATTGTAATCAAAGCTAGACATTTCAAGCAATTATATTTCTGTTATTGCATAATATATATATATATATATATATATATATATATATATATATATATATGTTTGAGCCAAGAATTCCTCCTACCCCAGCCTAATTCTCTTATTCTCTTTTCAGTTCTTCACCCAGGAAAGTCACTTGTCACCTGAAGCTAACTTTAATGTACAAATAATAATAATAATAATAATAATAATAATAATAATGAAACAGATCAGAAAGGCAAAAGGAGGGAAATAATTTTTCCTTTTTTTTCCTCCAGGGAAGTAATTTTTCAAAAATCAATCCACGAACTGGAGACCTCAGAATATTATAAGATATTTGGAAGGATTTGAGAAAAGAGTGCTAGTGACTAAGATGACCTGAAGTGGGGCTTTCTAGAATGAAGCATAAGAAATGTTGCTTGACTGGGGTTATACATATTTACAGTCCTTATAATATTCTACATACCAAGAAGTAAAAATGTAAATCCTTCATAATATCGCTTTATGCTTATTTGGATTATGTGTCTTTATTTTATTTTTTTTAAGATTTTATTTATATATTCATTAGAGATAGAAAGAGAGAGAAAGAGGGGGTGGGGGGCAGAGACACAGGCAGAGGAAGAAGCAGACTCCATGCAGGGAGCCTGATGTGGGACTCTATCCTGGGTCTCCAGGATCAGGCCCTGGGCTGAAGACAGCGCTAAACTGCTAAGCCCCCCAGGCTGCCCAGATTATGTGTCTTTAAACACTATATCTTGTCAGGCCTGACCTCCAGGAACCCAGTTTCAATGAGGTATATACAATAACTATGAATTAATATATTAAAAGAAGCAATTCATGTTTGTGCTGATTTGTTCTAAGTCCTCCTGCACAAGTTTCACTTGCCCAAAAATACCATTTTGATTTTGATTTTGGCAGCTGATGGTATTCTCCTGGTCCTGGGAATAGAAGCAGTGCAGTAATCTTTGAAAACGATAGCACAATTGATTTTACCTTATAAATTTCATATTAGGAAAGGCACCTTTATGATCAGTTCTAAACATGAGCCTTGATGTATTTCTCTGAAGACTTAATCCATGGAAAGGGACTGACTATGGTAAAGGATATGTGGCTAAATAAATGAAAGGGAAAAATAAATAGGAGAAGAAGAAAGAGGACACAGAGACTATGGTGGGGTCTGGCTCACTCAGGCTCTCCCCTTAAAATGGTCATGTCCCTGATGTGTGTGCTAAAAGAAATCCTTTCATCCAAGGGATTACAATGAACTCTGAACTTTCTGACATGGCTTTAAAATGTGAAACACTTCAAATCATATGTAGCAGAAAGTTTAAAATTTTTTCTATATTTATTGTCCACATCATGTTTGCTTTTTCCTTTCTGTGTCAATTTATTAATCACTTCCCATGACAGTTTCATCTCTAGGAAGAAAAGAGACTCTAGGAAGCAACTATTCACACCAAGGATGAAGAAATCTCATTCAGAAAATAACTGGTATTTAACAGGCTATAAGGATGGAGCCTGACCCACCTTATATAGGGGAAAAAATTCAGTCATCTTTTACAGGCTACAATCATGTGTCTCATCTTCCCCAGCTTGCATACATCAACATCAGACTACTTTCAGCCATTGGATATTTGATGGAATTGAGGATGGTCTAATAGAGAGCCAACCTCTGATATGGAAATAAGAAATTAATACAGTCTAATATGATAGCACCAAATGAGTATACTGGGAAACTCTTGCTTCATGATTCTGAGTCCTCTAATATATATATATTTTTTAGAAATAGGGCATTGAGGGAGTAAAGTTGAAACACATTTTTCATTGAGTAAACAATCAGTCTTTTTTCATAAGAAGTAATAAGAATTTGATCCTGAATTCAATAAATAAATATTAATTCTGTCTGCCTTCTTCTTAAACATAAGCAACTAATTTGACTAAAATCTCACGTGGGTAAATTTCTTTTGACTCCCGGAGGCTGAATACCCTCAGTTAGCTCTGGTCCAAACACCAGAACTATATTTCTTTAGCTCATTTAGGTCATAAGTTACACAGCTATTCCCCCTTAACCACAAGGGATATGTTTCAAGACTCCCAGTGCATGCCGAAACTATGGATAGTAACAAATCCTATGTATACTATGTTTTTTTTCCTATACACACATATCTATGATAAAATTTAATTTATAAATTAGGCATAGTAGGAGATTAATGACAATAGCTAATAATGAAATAGAACTATTAGAATAAAATACTATAATAAAAGTTATGTGAATATGGTCTCTCTCTCTCTCTCTCTCTCAAAATATCTTATGGTACCATACTCACTCTTCTTGTGATGATGTAAGGTAATAAAATGTCTAAATAATGAGACTAAGTGAGATGAATGACAGTGTTAGGCTACTATTGAGCTCCTGTTGTGTGGTCAGAAAGAGGATCATCTGCTTCCAGACTATAGTTGACCATGAGTAACAGAAACTGGGGTAAGAGATATGTTGGATAAGAAAGGTCTACTGTATTTGCTATTCTCTCACCCATATGTTCAGAAAAGTTTGCCCATTTCTAGACTTTCATTTGTAACCTGACCAGAGCTGAGAAAAGCCTTCTGGAAGTATTGGTCATTCTTATTAATTATAGAGACCCAGATTCCTACTTGACATTGCTCACAGGGATGTCTGTTAGGACTAAGTACTCCCCACCTCCTCTGACTCTGTGTACCCTATGAAACAGTGACTCACTTCCCTCTTGTTAAAGAATTCTTGCCACACACTTTTCTGTAAAGTTACTGACCTTCTGGCTCATTTAAAACTTATGTATGTGGACTAAATTTAGTTCTGAGAAGAGGACCCTCAAGAAGCCCACTGAGATTCTTAGAAATCATACTGCATAGTGGCAAGTACCTGCAAGGCAGGCCCTTACATCTGTCTGAGCTCTTAACAAAGGGTTTTACAATCACACTCATTAGACTTTGGGGGTTCATCTCTATCGGGAAAACACACTTTCCAGATAGCACCCTGGATTACTCATTGTCCCAATTCCTTCCTTACTTTTAGAATCTTCTACTAGAAGAGACTGGGAATAAAACATAATCTTATTTTTGAACTCAGCAAGTCCTTGCTCCTTTAAATTATCTTTAAATACCTTGTAATAAATAATTACTTCATTACATCATCTGTCTCCATCTGTATTATGTGATTATCAACTAAAAGAAACAAGTTGACATTTTTGATATTATGCCTAGAAATTTCCTTAGCCAGATCCATCAATTGAATGGGTGAATTTTCTATTTTTCATGTTACCTTGGGTGACAGGTTTGCTGTACTTTCTATCACCATGTAATAAAGAATGTCTAAGATACTTTATTCACTCACATGTTAGTCACCTGGGCCAGGATGGATGGAATAACAGAGGCTAGATGAGCATCTGACACTCTCTTCATGTCTTTTCCATATGGGAACCTAGGCTTCCCCATAGCACAGTAGTCTCAGGATAGTCAGACTTTTTGTGCCCCAGAGAGAATATTCCAAGAGACAGGAATTAGAGGCTACCATTTTTAAATTTTTAAAAATTTTTATTATTTTTTAAGATTTTGTTTTTTAATTTATTCATGAGAGACACACAAAGAGAGGCAGGGGGGACACAGAGGGAGAAGCAGGTTCCATGCAGGGAGCCCAATGTAGGACTCGATCCCGAGACTCCAGGATCATGCACTGAGTTGAAGGCAGAGGCTTAACCTCTGTGCCACCCAGGCATCCAGGCTACCATTTTTTTAAAGCTTAGATCTAAAACTACCATGTACTCACTTATAGCATATTTTATTTGTCAAAACAGAGAGTCTACCCAGACTAAACAAGAGAGAAAATAGATCTCTTCAAGGTACAAGTGTCAAAGAATGTTTGGCTCTCTGTAAACTACCATATTTAATTTATACTCTACCCTCTCCATTTCACTAAGCTTAAGAGGCCTAAACTTTTAGTATCCATCCATAGAATTGGCAGCTCCATGTAGATGTCTCAAAAGCATCCGATCACAACAAAAATCAAACTCACTCCTCTGCTGTTTCCAGAAGCAGTCAAGGCGTCTGTCACTTACCAAAACTTTTGAGGTCATCTTTGATATTTCTCCCACATGCTTTATGTAATGCATCACCAAGTCCTAATGATTCTACCACATAAATATCACTATTTGCTATTTTTAATCCATTAAGCATCCATTCTAGAGCTCAGATTTCTTGAGAATAATTCATCATTCAGGCATAAAAAGAATGGTGAAGAATTAACATCACCCCTCTCAGAACCACCTATTTCTTGTTTACAAACCCTAAGCCAGCAAGGATCTACATATCCCTCCCTCTTCACTTTAATTAAAAGCTGCATAATTTTAATTAATGTCTTACAAATGATATGAATAAAAAAATTGTGGGAGGAAGAAAAGATGGTGTTTTTCTATAAAAGAATAAATTACCACTTGTCACCCTTTGGACAATGCAAATATACTCTGTAATACAGTTTTCCAGAAATCTTTAAGATATAGGACTGCCAATTTCAGGAAGCTGAAATTGTACCATTATGTAATTTTAAAGTGTGACCTCAATTTTAGTCTTCATTTAGATGATTTTGTTTTTCTATTATTTTGTTATGCAGCTCATTGTTTTTTTTTTTCTTTTGGTCTTAGGAATATACTGAATGAGACTTGCCTCTGGGATGCAGGGGACACGAACCATCCTACACTTCAACTTTAATCTCCCTTCCTTCTCCCAATACATTTCTTACAGTTTGAGGTCTAGTATTTGATCTCTGGACTAGGTTTTCCTCTATGATGGATATACTGCTTTCTAACTCTTAGGGAGCAGGGGTATCTGAACTGCAATTAGGTTTGTCAAATCCCTAATATACCAGTTCACAAATGGAACTTTCTAAGGGTGTGTATATGTATATACACACACACACATTTAGCCTATTACATAATAAAATTTCTTTGTTTAAATTTGTGAATTCATACTTTCATCACAAAAATAACATTACTACTATTAAATGCTTATCTTGTGTTTTAGAACTCACTCAATATTGCAACACCTTCATTATGCTGCCATTTTTACAAATGGAAAAATTTAGTTTTTAAACAACTTTTACAAGTCACATAGTAAATAGTGATCTGTCTGGAATGGACTGTACAAGGAGTGTGTTTCATCATGAAACATGGAATCACACAAAATAATGGAGCATTGTGTCTCTGTCCTAGCAAATCTCAAAATTTGCCATGTGCTTAAGTTATTAGAACACATGCTTTTCCTTCCAATATATTTTGTAGTTTGGAGTTGAGGAATCCCTACTTCACAACTTTTTCACCTTGGGAAAGTTATTTAACCTCCCTACTCTTCATTTCTCATATATATAAAATGAGGGGGTTGAGCTAGAGTCTCTATGGTCTCTTTAGGTTCTAGGGTTCTGTGATTTCTGTGACTGTGAGCTCCTTGAAAAGAAGTATCTATTCATCTTGTATTATCTACAATCAATACATAGTTGAGTGCAATATATCTAGCAGCTACTCTACAAATGACTATTGAGTGAAGTGGGTGGGTTTTAGAATGTCTTAGTAATTATCATTTAAAGACAGAAATCCATTTATAAATACATGCACCCATCTTTAAAACTAAGGCCCAGAAAGGTTAACTGATTTGCCTAGGATGACATAAGCAGTGAATGAAGAAGCCCTAATTAAAACTCAATATTTGATTCTATGTCCAATAGTCTTTCCAGTATAGTATGACAATCCCTATTATCTCAATGATCAGAGAGGAAAGAGTCTGACCGAAATAAGCAGTGGGCTGAGGACTTAAATCTGGAAACAGCCATACTTAGTGGAATGGAGAAGTGAGTAAGGTTAATTTAATTCTGCATACATCAAGAGTGAAAGGAAGTCCAATGACACAAGAACAGTTCCTAACAATGCATTCTAATAATAATTATTTTTCTTTTTTTAAATAAATTTTTCAAACATAAGGTGTCAGAGAACCAATACCATATCTCCTATACTTATTTTGTGCTTAGTCAATAAGACACACATGTGATCACAAAATAAAGAATAATTGTCTTCTGGAGGTATTTGAAAATAGAAGTGTTACTCCTTTACACAGCATGATGGTGAGGAATGGTACTATGTGAGGGCAGAAGATAAAGATAATTCTTCTTTAAATTCCTAAATACAAGTATCCTTCTCTGATTTGATGATAATCCAATTCATTTGAAAGTAAAGCTTAATAGTTGAAGAAAATGAAAAACACTGTTGATTTGTTTCATACCTATCTACCTAAATCTGTACTTTGGGAATAAATAAATTTTACTGAAGGGCAAAATAAATCTATTAAACACTATGCAAAAGGACCTTATAATTTAATAAGAATCCTCTTCTGATATTGCTCCCTCCTTGATTTTATTGAAACTGAATTTTAAAAATAAGATTGTATAATAAAACAATTCCCAGTCAATGCCAACTATTTCTGGACTTCCATTTTCCTTCATACTTCAAATTTTATAAATTACCACTAACTTAAAACCTGGTTTGAGAGCCCTATTAAGGGAACACTGAACATTAGCTATAAAAATAAGTATGGGACCACTTGAGCAGAGCTTAAAAGAAAATTACAGTGGTCTTATTAAGAATCAGAAGATACTCTTAACGAGGATGAGTCAGCAGACCTAAAAAGAAATTTAAAAATGCTTCTTGTTGTCTTTTCCATCTCTGTTGGCTTGATTTTCTTCTGTGTTGCTCTAAGTTTTGAAGACAACTCAGAGTTTATGGGCTCTAAGCAAATTTTCATCTGTATTGAACTGGGGAACAAGAAGGGAATGCTAGAAATGAGAAAACATGATTTTTTTCCCCAGGCACACATTCTTTTGAAGATGCTGACATGGCTATCTAAGCAGGGAAAATTATAAAAGGTCAAAGACTTATTTTCTATAAGCCTGAGATAAAACCTTACTATAGGAATAACCTTGCCTTATTTCTAATATAACTCAATTTACAGACCAGGTTAAAAATTTTAAAGCAACAACAGCAATTTCTGTGTTGAATTTTATTGCACTTAGTTACTTCTCCAGAATTTTTTCCTTTTTGTTGGTCACCAAGGTTAGGAAAAGAGAACCTAAGTAGTTCTATTACTGATTTATAAGTGATTTTTGTTCTGATACTTAAGATTTTCATGTCTCAGTTTTGTCATTTATAAAGTAAAAAAATGGATGTCATTTTATTCTACAAGGATACTATAAAAGCACCTAAAATATCCTGCACTAAATAAAATATCTGAGCAAATAGCAAAATGTACACAAATAATATTGCTAACAATTATTCAGACCCAATGTTGCTTGAAAATATGACTTATTTGAGGAAGGAAAATTGTAACTCTACTCAGATAATTTTAGAAGGGCCAAAATTGCCTGGATATCATTTTGCCTGATGCAAGAATTTCCAATGCAATTGTGAAATTTTTTTCTTTTTTTTTTTTTGCAATTGTGAATTTTAAGACTATCTTTCATTCTATGAGGCTAGCATTACTCTAAGTCCAAAACCAGACAAAGATACTATAAGAAAATTACAGATCAATGTCTCATGAATACAAAAATCTTCAACAAGATACCAGCAGATTAAATCTAACAATGTATAAAAAGAATTATATACCACAACCAAGTGGGATTTATCCTAGATATGCAAGACTGGTTCAACATTTAATATTCAAAAATCAATTACTATAATCCATCACATTAACAGAATAAAAAATACACATTATCATATCAACAGATGCACAAAAAGCATTTAACAAAATCCAACGCCTATTCATGATAAAAACTCATAATGAACTAGGAATAGAGAGAACCTTTCTCAATTTGATAAAGACTATTCACAAAAGCAAACACCATACGTGCTGGTGAGAAATGTGAAGTTTTCCCACTAACATCAGAAATAAGAAAAAGATGTCCATTCTCATCACTTGTTTTCAACAGTGTACTGGAAATCCTTGCTAATTCCAATGAAGCAAGAAAGGGAAATAAAAGGCAATCAGAATGAGAAAGAAGACATAAAATAGCCTTTGTTCACAAGTGACATGATTACATATGAGCAAATCTGAAAGAATCAACAAAAAGCCTCCTGGAATTAATAAGCAATTAAGTTTGCAAGATACAAGTTTACTTTATAAAGGTAAATTTATAAAAGCAAATTGTTTTCCTATATACTAACAATGAAAAGGCATAATTAGAAATTAAGAAGACAATACCATCTGCATTAGCACTGAAAAAATGAAATATTAAGGTATAAATATAATAAAATGCATACTATACAAAATGTATATGAGGACTACTACAAAACTCAAATGAAACCAAGAACCAAAAAATGGAAAAATATTCCATGTTCATTGATAGGTAGACTCAATATTATCCCTTACAATGAAGATATTTTAAATGGAAGCAAATGTATCGTTATTTTATTTAATTTTTGTATCGTCTGTAGGGGAGGAAAGAATTAGTGATCTTGCAAAATGATAATTTATAGTAGAAATTTTAGTATAATTTTCTATCCATTCTCAGGATTCTACTGATGAAATGATACTTGAATTCTAAATTTGATTCAGGTTATAATATCAGTATATGTTTTATAATTTACTGTCCTTCAGTGGACAGAGAACATCTTTAATGTTGTTTGAAAAACTGGACATTTATAAATTCAGAATGATGAGTCATATGTTTAATTAAATCAAAGTTCTTTATATATTTAAAACTCAAGCACGGAAGTTTCTGTATTGAAAAAATGATCCAATTTATGCAAACTGTACAGCAGGAAAATGTATATGGCAACAAATTGCATAATGGATGTACTATGATCAAAATAGAGCAAAATACAATATTAAGCCAGGTGGTTCACACATTTTTTACTTTACTCTATAGGAACAAATTGCTGTCTGGAGAGCAAATAGATGAGTCAGAGCAGAGAGGTAAGAAAATTTTAAAGATACCAGCCAATGCCCACCCAAAATAAATAACAATTACAGAATAGAAAAATATTTATAATGATAATCTGGTAAGACTAGATGTTTTTTGGCACTGTGGTGTACTGTGGAAAGAGTTGAAGATGTTCTTTTCTTTAATGACTTTATTTTTTTGAGAGTAGTTTTTAGGTTTACAACAGAATTGAGAGATACAGAGATTCCCATATATCTGTTGCCCTTGCACATGCATAGATTTCACTATTGCTAACATCACTAACCGGAATGGCACATTCTTTATTAAGGATGAATAAAATACCTACATTTGTAAATCATCAGCACCAAAAGTCTTTAGCTTACCTTACCATTTATTCTTGATTTGTATATTCTATGGGGTTAGACAAATAAATACTAGAGTTGCTACTATAAATTATCATTTTGCAAGATCATTAATTCTTACCTCCACTATAGACCAATACAAAAATTAAATAAAATAATGATATAGTTGCCTTCATTTAAAATATCTTCATAGTAAAGAGAAGAAATTTACAATAATTATTCCGTATTCTTATTTTGGTTGTCTTTTTTTATAATCACCCATTTTGTCTTAATCTGAAGCTGAAGTCTTCAAAATAACTTTAGTCTCAATTTTATAATACTATGTAACCATTTCAACTGCCTTACTGAAAAGAAAAGGTTATCTTCTTTATTGAATACTCAAAAAAGCTTGTTATTTGAGCCATTAGAAGTCTTTCTATCTCTACTAAGTACAATGAAATAAAAGAGCTTTATCTTTATCATCTGGCTTATGGCAAAAACAAAGTTAGAATGTTTCCATATTATACATATTTTAATGAATTTGTATGGAACAAAAAAGATGTCAGTTTCTAAGGCTTGACAACCCATTTATTATGTGTAGAGACAGAAAGATTCAGTTTATTAAAAAGCTGTTAAATCTTTTATCATAGCTAGATACCTAATCCATAGAAATAAACAAGCTACATTGTCACCAAATTATAATAGTTTCCCTGCATTGTGCTGTGAAAGAACAAAGAAGGTATTTTGAAAATTGCAGTAGAAACAGCAGTTTCCACAAATTCATATATGGTAAAATACTTTAAAATGTTGATAAATTTAACAGTTGCTCATGTCTAATCATCTTATATGAAATGCAGGACATTTTAAAAATTGTTTTCTAGGCATTGGGAGCTTCTATTAGATTTTTTTTTGGGGGGGGGGGGTTCCATGATGTGTTCCAGTGCCCTCTGCTGAAAACTAAGACGAAGTTGCTATTTATTTAATAGATGATGGTAAAATTCAGTCAAAATATTATAAATTATAACTTTTATATGAAGTTGATTATTCTAAATGTTGTTGTATGGGTAATAACACAAATATGCTGGTGACTTAAAGAATTTTATTAGGAAGGAGGTGACATTCATCATACAAGAAGCACCTGTCACTATTTAATATAGATGTCTTATTTGTTTTATTATCTTTCTCTCCAAAAGAATTTGTTCTCTTATTATTCTCTGAATTGTTACTCATCTGCACAAAATTCTCAACTACATATATTTGCCTCTCTCTCTCTCCTCTTTGTGTATTCTCATGAATAAATAAATAAATTTTTTTAAAAAATGCAAAACTACAAATTACCTTTAAAGTATCTTGTTTGCAGAGAGTTGTCCTCCCAAGTTGTTACAGTTTTAGAGCCTATTCTGTGAATCCATTTCTTTTTTACTTATTTCAATTTTTTCTAGCTTTTTAAAACTTTGGGGTATTTTCACACATAATTTTCAGATGTACAACATTGCAATTTGCCATCTGTATACACTACAAAGTGATCACACCCAAAAGTTTATTACCATTCATCACCTTACAATTGACCTCTCTCACTCCTTTTTCACACACTGCCAACCCTTTTCCCTTCTGTAACTACTAATCTGTTCTTTATATCTATGAGTTAGTTTTTGTTTTGTTTTTTGTTTCTTTGTTTTATTTTGTAGATATAAATGAAACCATATGGTATTTGTCTTTATCTTTCTGATTTATTTCATTTAGCACTTGGGGTCCATCCATGTTGTTGCAAATGGAAAGATTTCATTCTTTTTTAGGGCTGAGTAATACTCCATTGTATATAATAATATACCAGACTTTTTTATCCATTCATCCATTAATGGACATTTAGGTTATTTATATTTGTTGATGCTTATGACTAATGCAATGAACATAGAGGTGCCTGTATCTTCCAAATTAGTCTTTTTCTTTTCTTTACATAAATACCCAGAAGTGAAATTGCTGAATTATAGCAGTTCCATATTAAAAGTTTTGAAGAATTTCCATGCTGTTTCCAATAATGGCTGCACCAATTTAGAATCCCACCAACAGTGTACAAGGGTTCACTTTTCTTCACATCCTCATAAACACTCATTATTTCTTGTCTTTTCAATAAAAGCTATTCTAATAGGTGTGAGATGATGTCTCAGTGTGGTTTTGATTTGCATTTCCCTAACATCTGTTCATATACCATTTGGTTCATATACCAAATACCATCTGTATTTGTTCTTTGGAAAAAATATCTGTTCAGATCCTCTGCTCATTTTTTATTAGGGTGTTTGGTTTTGTCTTATATGAGTTCTTTATATGTTTTGGATATTGACTCCTTATCACATATATGATTTTAAATATCTTCCCCCATTCTCCTATTCAGTAGTTTGCCTTTCATTTTGATGATGGTTGCCTTTGCTGTGCATAAATTTTTTTGGTATTGTCTCATTTGTTTATTTTTGCTTTTGTTTCCCTTGTCTTTGGAGTCTGATCCACAAAAACGTTGCTAAGACTGATGTCAAGGAGCTTACTGCCATTTTCTTCTAGGAATTTTATAGTTTCAGGCCTTACATTCAAGTCCTTAATCCACTTTGAGTTAATTTTTGTGTACAGTGTAACATAGTGGTCTTTTCATGCTCTGGCATGTAGCTGATGAATTTTCTCAACATCATTTATTGAAAAGACTACCTTTTCTTGAGTGTACATTCTTGGCTCCTTTGCCATCCATATGTGTGTAAGGTTTATTTCTGGCCTCTCGATTCTGTTCCATTGCCCTATCTGTCTGGTTTTGTGTCAGTACCATACTGTTTTGATTACTATAGTTTTGTGGTAGACTTTGAAATCAGAAGGTGTGATACCTTCACTTTGTTCTTCTTTTTCAGGAATGCTTTAGCTATTTGGGGTCTTTTCTGGTTCTGTACAAATTTTGGAATTATTTGTCCTAGTTTAGTGATAAATGCTATTGGTAATTGGATAGGGACTGTATTGAATTGGTTTATTGCTTTGGTAGTATAGACATTCTAACAATATTAATTTTTCTAATCCATGAGCACTGAGTATCATTCTATTTATTTTTGTCTTCTTAGATTTCTTTCACCAGTGTCATCATTATCAGTGTGCAATTATTCACTATCTTGGTTAAACGTATTCCTAGGTATTCTATTCCATTAGATGAAAATGCAATAGGAATATTTTCATAACTTTTATCTGATAGTCTGTTATTAGTGTATAGGAACACCAGAGATTTCTGTATATAGATTTTTATATCTTGTGACTTTACTAAATTCATGTATTAATTCTAACTCGTTTTTGGTGGAGTTTTTAGAATTTCTCTATGTAAAGTATAAGGTCATCTGCAAAAAGTGACAGTTTTACTTCTTCCTATTCAATTTAGATGCCTCTCCCCACCCCTTTTACTGGACTACTTACTGTGGATAGGACTTCTAGTATTATATTGAATAAAAGTGGTGAGAGTTGCCATCCTTGTTATAAGTTATTAATGTACTGTGTCTTCAAATAGTTCTGTGCTAAATATATTTTTTAGTACTTATTTAAAACTCTATTGTTTCATCTAGAAAATAGACATGGCATGCATGTCTTATTTACTTCTGCACCCAACTAGATATTTTCAATATCTTACACTGCAAAGCAAAGACAGAGTTCATGAATACCTACCGTAGAGAGCTCTTGGGGGAGAAAGTGAGATAAAAATGAAACCCTCTCACAAATTATACCCTAATACTACAGTATGATAGATACTATAATTCCCTTCCCTTGAAAGAGGTAATTCTATATTGTTTTGGATAGTTATCATAGACACCAATCATTGTTTTCAGACATATTACATTTGTACTAGACACAAAGCAGGGAAAGCAGAAAATGTACTGATCACATTTGAATGATCCAATTATATTCTACAGGAATTCTAAAAGCCATGCATAGAAAAGAAATGGTAAAATAGTTGTCGTTGAATTTCCCATATGAAAAATGTCAAACTTACTCTGATCTCTTTAATATAACATTTTTTAAAAATTTTTATTTATTTATTCATGAGAGACACAGAGAGAGAGAGAGAGAGGCAGAGACATAGGCAGAGGGAGAAACAGGCTCCATGCAGGGAGCCTGATGTGGGACTCCATCCTGGGAGTCCAGGGTCACGCCTGGAGGTAGATGCTCAACCGCTGAGCTACCCAGGTTTCCCTTTAATATAACATTTAAATGTAATGTCTAAATTAGAATGCTTAAAACATTATCAAATTATTTCCCTGAATGCTAATCTTAGAAACAGTGTTCTTAATTGTAGTGCATCTCTTAAACAACCTCTTATCATTCTTTTAAAATCAGAATAATAAACAATAATGTATTCATATTTTAATTAATAAGGCAACATTTATACCTTTTGGCTGCCTACCATAATAAACAATACTAAATTTTACAAGTTACAGTCAGGTTCCAAGATAAAATTTTGCCTTCCAAATTTCATCTACTTTCATAGATATAGACATAAAAAGAGATGTAGATAGATATAGGAAAGATAGAGATGATAAAGATAGAGATGGAGAGGGATCCCTGGGTGGCTGAGTGGTTTTGCGCCTGCCTTTGGACCAGGGTGCTATCCTGGAGTCCCGGGATCGAGTCCCACATCGGGCTCCCTGCATGGAGCCTGCTTCTCCCTCTGCCTGTGTTATGTCTCTGCCTCTCTCTCCCTTTCTCTGTGTATCTCATGAATAAATAAATAAAATCTTAAAAAAAGAAAGGATAGAGATGGAGAAATAGAGATGAGAGAGAATTAGAGAGACAGAGACAAAGGCTGGAAAAAATTTCCCCATATTTCTAATTTAGTGATCCAAGGGCAAATGTTACTACATTCCAATTTCCCATTTAATCTATGACTATTAGAGCCATATTATTAAAATAGTTAAGAAAAAGTTTAGAGGCAGTTGGGCCCAGGCAGGAAAATGGAAAATATTTACATAATTCCACAAAAGAACTTTAATATAAGAAATTGGTTACATAATCTTTGGAATGATGAAAGAGCAAAAGGGAGATGTTTGAATAACTCAGAGATAATAACAGTAACAATCTGCTACCACTCCAAAACTGGTGGCATAGAATACATTGGGACTCTCAAAAATTAGGAGTTCAGAGGTGAGGCTCTGTGAAATAGATGATCAGGATTTTGAAGGAAAGAAGTGTCCTGGGTGCTACTAGTACCTTAAGAACTTGATAGATAGTTCTCAGACCTCTGAAGGAGAGTAGCAGCACCACTGAACTTTTGCTGATATCATTATTAAGTGAACACAAAATTATCATTCTGGAAGTGCCTGAAAGAGGCTGAAAACAGGAGCCAACTGCCCTGCTGGGAGTGGATGCTGCTCCTCCAATGCCAAAGAAGGAAGATCAAAGCAGGAGGATATACCTTGTCCCTGACTACTATCCTATAGTATTATCATTCTTAGCCTTAGCTTCTCATGAGAATCGCTTAATCCTAAAAAACCTGACACCCAATCGTCACATGCAAATAATGAAAACTGAAATTGTGGACATGGGTGTTAGGCACTAATAGTCATCAACATTCTCCAGGTGATTCCAGTATGCAGCCAACCTTGAGTAGTTGAGAACCATTGCCCTGGTGCCTTCTCCTGGCAGAAGTGTTCTAGCAAATGAGTCCGGGTAATATAGTCTGCAGTTCCTGTTCCAGAACCACAGAAAAGAGTATATAAAGGTGGATTTAGAGCAGAGATAATAGTTAACCAATCGGCAACCAATGTTTCCTGGCAATTAAACACAAATAAATTTGTAGAAATAGTAATACAGGGAAATTTTCACAATATGTATCAGTGTGTCTAACATATTATGCAGGATCTGTCATAATGATTAAATTTAAAACTCATATAGTCCAGACTATATCATTTGGAAATACATTTGATTACATAATGACTCAAACCTACACAATATGATCAATAAATATATATTTTATTTTTATTTTTTTAAGATTTTATTTATTTATTAATGAGAGATACAGAGAGAGGCAGAGACATGGGCAGAGAGAGAGAAGTAGGCTCCATGCAGGGAGCCTGATGTGGGAGTCGATCCCGGGTCTCCAGGATCACGCCCTGGGCTGAAGGCAGGCGCCAAACCACAGAGCCACCCAGGCATCCCATATTTTAAAGATTTTATTTATTTATTCATGAATGACACAGAGAGAAAGGCAGAGACACAGGCAGAGGGAGAAGCTCCCTGGGGGGAGCCTGATGCGGGACACAATCCCAAGACTCCAGGATCATGACCTGAGCCGAAGGCAGATGCTCAACCACTGAGCCACACAGGCACCCCTCAATAAATATTTTTAAATTACGGAAATATAGGACAAGGTCTCAAGATATGATAAATGTGACTGTAATATCTTGATTATCTTAGTTTCCATCACGTATTTCTGTAATTGAATGATCTTCATACAAATCAACTTTTTCAAATCTAAAATATTGGCACTTTTCATAATAGAAAAGGACATAGATCAATGCCTCAAACAATAAGAGTATAGAAACAATCAAAATAATAATTATGTTAATATTGAACTTTAAAAAATTTCAGAAATGACATTATCACTTCCCAACAGATTTTGTGTATTAAACAAGTAAAAAAAAAAAAAAAAAAAACCACACACACACCTCACCCCAAGTCCTGGGATATAAGTGACTACTATTGCCTTTAGTAAGACATGTTCTGAATTCCAGATTCTGAACTAAAGCAAAGCAAAAAAAGATATAAAGACACCCATAAGTTTTGACAGTTCCTTAGTTGAATGTATTGGTAAATTAAGATAATGCATCATTCTGAATGGAGGTTGGCCAGCCAGGAGTCTACATAATCCAGTCAGCAAGGTAGTTAAAGTTGGCACTTGCAAAAGTCTTAAATTACTATCAGACTATCTGATTTCATTGACTTGGTTGCTAAAGACTAGAAACTTATGCTATTAAACATAAAATCCTTTTTTAAAAAAGATTTTATTTATTCATTCATGAGAGAGAGAGAAAGAGAGAGAGAGAGAAGCAGAGAGAGAAGTAGGCTCCATGCAGGGAACCTGACATGGGACTTGATCCTGAGTTTCTAGGATCGTGCCCTGGGCTGAAGGCAGTTCTAAACCACTGAGCCACCCGGGCTGCGCTAAACATTAAATTCCTTTTGGAGCTCCCCTTGCTTGGAGCCTATGTAAATCTCCTAAAGGAAAATCCACTGATAGTTTAGCTTCCCATGTAGTTATGCCGGTGTAAAGAATACACTGGGATGTATGATTCACTGGGAATCATTTGTGTCTTTGGAAATTAAAATAAATAAATTGGCATTCTACATTACACACTAAAATGTCTTATGATTTTGGTTAGAGTGAGTCATTGAGACACTTGAGATCAAGATTCTAGGCTTGAGAGACCATCAGATATTCCCTGTAGAGATTCTAGAACTTACTGACAGCTTTTGCATTCAAATACCTTTACTAATAAATGAATTGTTTTAAGTTTTGAGTAACACTTTTTAAAGCTATTTGCAGGTGTCCTAACATAATATGTCATTTTCTTATCTCTTTAGTATGTTGTAAATGACAAGAAGTCAGATACTCTCCTGTATAAATTTGTAACATATATGTAATTACAGAACAGGAAGGGACCTCAGAGATTTCCAAAGTCAAGTTCTCTCTTTTTAAAGATTTTACTTTTTTATTTGAGAGGGAGAGAGAGATAGGGAGAGAAAGCAAGAGCAGGTGGTATGGAGAGAGGGAGAAGCAGGCTCTCCACTGAGCAGGGAGCCCAACTCGGGCCTCAATCCTAGGACACCAGGATCATGACCTGAGCTGAAGGCAGACACTTAACTGACTGAGCCACCCAGGCACCCCCAAATTCTCTTTTATGAATGAAGTGGTAGTCTCTCTGACGTCATATGTTGTGGTAACACTTGAATACAGGTCTTTAATTCTATTGGTCATTTATCAACATGAATAAATCTTTTACCAGATGATATATAAATTCTTGTTGAGAAAACGAGTGAATACATGAATAAAGATATTAATATAATAATGAACAAGATAGAACATTTTAAATTCACACAAATATAGAAATTCAATTCCCACAGAGACAAGATTTGTTTAACAAGCTCCTGAACATTATCATTCATGACCCTGTCAGCAGTTCCTGTTTAATCATCCATCAACTTACTTTAAAATACATAGCATAAATCATTCAATCTGAATACCAAAATGATCTTACCAGTTTCAGATAATGCAGTATTTCTTCAGCTTGATATAAAATATTAGACTTTGGAATTCTGTAATCTTTGGTCTGCCTCCTTGTTAGCCTGAGAAAGTCTACTGCATATGTTAAGGACAAAGGAAATAGTGCTGTTTCCACTCAAAATACATTATGCTCTTATTCTTTGATGCATTATTAATAATATTACTGTTGAAATTGTTAATTTTTAAAAAAATTATAGGCACATGGGTGTTTAAAAACTTTAGGTCCTCTTTTGAAGGAGAACCATTCTATCACTATTCAGCTAAAAAACACAATAGAAATTAACAATTCACAAAACTTTAGCCCAAGTTTTTACATTTCATTGCAAGATATGCTAATGAAAGAAATATTTTCTGTCACATTTCTAACCTTATTTATATACATTAGTTATAAAAAAGGATAATGTTGATTCTTCTAGTATGTACTTATTAATATTATATGTAGTATTTTTTAGAAAATAGGTTATATTTTTATTCACAAAAACAGTAATTCTGGGCAGCCTGGGTGGCTCAGCGGTTTAGCGCTGCCTTCAGTCCAGGGCCTGATCCTGGAGACCCAGAATCGAGTCCTGCGTCAGGCTCCTTGCATGGAGCCTGCTTCTCCCTCTGCCTGTGTCTCTGCCTCTCTCTCTGTGTCTCTAGTGAATAAATAAATAAAATCTTTAAAAAAAAAAAACAGTAATTCTAATGGAATAAGTGATTTAAAATGGTGAGAGATAATCCACATTTGTTATTAGTGATGAGCTAGTTTGTATAGATCAATCCTATCATAGAAACAACAAAATACTTCATAAAACATTGTTAAAATTCCTTTAAAAATTAATGAACTGGGGCACCTAGGTGGTTCAGTGGTTGAACATCTGCCTTTGGCTCAGCTCGTGATCCCAGAATCCTGGGATCAAGTCCCACATCAGAATCCCTGCAGGGAGCCTGCTTCTCCCTCTGCCTATGTCTGTGCATCTCTCTCTGTGTCTCTCATGAATACATAAATAAAATCTTTTTTTAAAAAAAATTAATGAGTTAACAGCATAACAAACCACCAGACTAACATTTAAGGAAAATTAGGACCCTAGAGCAAAAATTGAAATTGCAGAGTACCAAAGCTGAGATTGATCAAAATCTTTTTTTTTTTTTTTCTTTCAGTGCTGTAGATTGGAATAACTAACATGATGTGAGAATTCAGAGGAAATTGTGATTCATTGCTATGGGTAGAGGGCAGGAGCTACATCCTGACCAACAATTTTTATCTATTATCTTATTGATAATGACCATTCTAATAAGTGGAGATGATATCTCATTGTGATTTTGATTTGTATAAATAAGTGAAGTTGAGTGCCTTTTCATGTACCAATTGCCTATTTGTATATCTTCTTTGGAAAAATATCCATTCAAATCCTCTGCCCATATTTTATTCAGATTATTTTTTGCTCTTGTGTTGAATGAGTTCTTTATATATTTTTAGATACTAGGCACTTAACAAATATATGATTTGCAAATATTTTCTCCCACACATAGGTTAACTTTCCACTCTGTTGATGGTTCCCTTTGCTGTGCAGGAGCTTTTTAGTTTAATGTAGACTCACCATTTATTTTTGCTTTCGTTGCCTTTGCTTTTGGCATCAAATCCAAATAAGTCATTACCAAAATTGATGTCCAGGAGTTTAGTTTCTACATTTCCTTTTGGGGTTTTTATGGTTTTAGGTGTTACGTTAAAGTGTTTAATCCATTTTAGTTGATTTTTGTTTATGTTGTAAGATAAAGATCCAGTTTCATTCTTTTGTATGTAGCAGATCAGTTTTCCCAGCACCATTTATCGAAGAGGCTATCCTTTCCTCATTGTGTATTCTTGGCTCCTTTGTTGTAAATTAGTTGACATATATGCATGGGTTTATTTCTGGACTCTCTATTCTGTTCCATTAACTTATGTGTCTATTTTGATGCTAATACTATACAGCTTTGATTACTAAAGTTTTATAATATAGTTTGAAATCAGAAGTGTAATACTGCCAGCTTTGTTTTACTTTCTCAAGGTTACTTTGGCTATTTGGGATCTTTTCTGGTTCCACACAAATTTTAGGATTGTTTTTTTTTTTTTTCTGACTTCTATGAAAAATGCCACATTGAATCTGTAAGCTGCTTTCGTTAGTATGGGCATTTTAACAATATTAATTCTTCCAATCATAAACACAGGATATTTTTCCATGAGTCTTCTATTTCTTTCATCAATGCCATAGTTTTCAGTGTACAGATCTTTCACCTACTTGGTTGTTTTCATTCCTCAGTATTTTATTATTTTCAACACAATTGTAATGGAACTTTTTTAATTTCTCTTTTTCATATTCCATTGTTACTGTATAGAAATGCATTTGATTTTTGTACATTAATTTTGTATTATAAAACTTCAGTTAATTCAGTTTTTAGTTCTACCATTTTTTTTTCTTTTGTGGAGTCTTTAGGGTCATGTCATCTGCAAATAAAGGTAGTTTTCTATTCCTTTCTGACTTTGATGACTTTTACTTCTTTTTCCTGCCAATTATTCTGTCTAGGACTTCCAATATTATGTTGAATAAAAGTGATAAGAATGGACATCCTTGCCTTGTTCCTGATCTTAGAGGAAAAGTTTTCATCATTTCACTTTTGAGAATGATGTTACCTGTGGGTTTATCATAAATTGGTTTTATTATTTTGAGGTACTTTCTCTCTATATGCAGTTTTTTGAGAGTTTTTATTATGCGCAGATATTGAATTTTGTCAAATGCTTTTTCTGCACCTTAAAATGAACACGATTTTTATCCTTCATTTTGTTGATGTGGTATATCACATTGATTGATGTATAAGTGACAAATTACTCTTGTATACCTACAGAAATCTCACTTGATCATAGCATATGATCCTTTTAGTCTATTGCTGAATTTGACTTGCTAATATTTTGTTGAAGATTTTTGCATCTATGCTTATCAGGGATATGTTCTATAGTTTGTTTGTTTGTTTGTTTGTTTTCTTATAATGTCCCTGTCTAGTTTTGGTGCCACGATAACAGTGGTCTAGTAAAATGAACTTGGGAAAAAAACAAAAGACAAATCAAAAATATCTTGAGACAAAAGGGATTGAAAATACAATACACCAAAATTTATAAAATGCAACAAAAGTAGTTCTTGGAGGGAAGTTCATAGCAATAAACATTTACATTGAGAAAAAAGGAGCTGGGGTGCCTGGGTGGCTCAGTAGGTTGAGCATCTGCCTTTAGCTCAGGTCATGATCTCCAGGGCCTGGGATCAGGCCCCATGAAGGCTTCCTGCTCAGCAGGGATTCTGCTTCTTTCTCTCTCTCCCTCTGCTCCTCCCCACCACTCATCTTCTATCTCTCTCTCTCACATAAATAAATAACAATCTTAAAAAAGAGCTGAAATTTTTTTTAAAAGCTAATTTTATACCCCAAGGAGTTAGAAAAAGAAGAATGAATGAAGATCACATTTAGCAGAAAGAGAGAAAGAATAAAGATCAGAGTGGAAATAAATGAAATAGAGACTAAAAACACAACAGAAAAATCAGTAAAACTAAGCGTTTTTTTTGAAAAGATTAACAAAATTGACAAACCTTTAGTTACACTTGGCAAGAAAAAAAAAGAAGATTCAAATCAATAAATTAGAAATGAAAGAGGAGATATTACAACTGATAACACACAAATAAATCATAAGGGACTACTATGAAAAACTACAGTGCCGACAAGCCGGACAACCTATAAGAAATGAAAAATTCCTAAAACCATACAGCCTACCAAGATTGAATCATGAAAAAATAAAAAATCTGATCAGATCAATTACCAGTAGGGAGACTGAACTAGCAATCAAAAACCTCATAACAAAGAAAGTCCAGAATCAGATGGCTTTACTGGTGAATTCTATCACATTTAGGAAATAATACCGACCAATATGCAACTCTGACTAAGATCATTTGATGAGTAGGATCAAGAACAGAGTCTTCAACCTTAGGAAAATGTGGGCTTTAGTGTTGGCGACCTCGTGGAGCAAAGGGGACATAATTCAAAGCCCTTGCCTATGTCAGGAAAGGTGCTATTGTTTCATCATTGGTTAAGCTTTTACACTCCATATAATAAAAGCCAGAGTCCCTCTTTGAATACCCTAGCATACTACACAACTATATCAGTGTCACTGCTCCTGAGTGCAAAAGACAGAAAAAATCTGTATATTTGCTACTATTCTACTCTCTGTGGTCTTTTGCATGTGAACACTGTTCTAGGTTTGATATGTGTGCTGCATTGATATTTGTCTTGTTTGATAAACATCTCACTCTGCTCAAAATTATGTAATCCTCTCCCAAAATGCCCTGGGGGTGAAGAGAAGAATGTAGATTCTGATATCAACTCTTATTTAAAGCTATAAATCAAGGTAAAGGGATAGGTTGATTAAACACAATTGAAATATAATGAATAAATCCACAGGTGTATGTCAATTAATTTTAGACAAACAACAAAGCGATTTCAATAGATTATATATTCAAAGATTATATATTCATCTTTTTTAAGTGCTAAAACAATTGGATATACATATGAAATAAATATATAAATTAGGCCACAATTCATACCTCTCTCCCTTTACAAAAATTAACTCAAAATGGATCACGGACATATATGTATAAATCCAAAACTATAAATAATCTAGAAGAAGACATAACGGGAGATCTTCTAAACTTTAGATCGGGCAAATATTTCTTTGCTCTCTTGGCACCAAGAGCACAACCCATTCAAAAAAACGATAAATTGGATTTCTTCTATTAAAAATTCTGTATTCTTTGAAAGACACCATTAAGAAAATAAAATTATGATAAGCAAAATAAGTCAGAGAAATAAATACCATGTGATTTCACTCATATGTGTAATTTAAGAAACAAAACGAACATAGAAGAAGGGAAGGAAAAAATACAATAAGATAAAAACAGAGAAGGAGGCAAAACCATAAGATACTCTTAATTCTAGGAAACAAATTGAGGGTTGCTGGAGGGAAAGGTGGGTGGAGGATGGGATAGATGGGTGATGGGCATAAAGGAGGGCACTTGATGTAATGAGCACTGGGTGTTATATGCAAATCATGAATCCCTAAATTCTACCCTCAAACTAATAATACAGTATATGTTAACTAAGTTGAATTTAAATACATTTAGAAAAAAAGAAAATAGGGATCCCTGGGTGGCGCAGCGGTTTAGTGCCTGCCTTTGGCCCAGGGGCGATCCTGGGGACCCGGGATTGAATCCCACGTCGGGCTCCTGGTGCATGGAGACTGCTTCTCCCTCTGCCTGTGTCTCTGCCTCTCTCTCTCTCTCTCTGTGTGTAACTATCATAAATAAATAAAAATTTAAAAAAAAAGAATAAGAGACAGCGCCTAGATGCAGCCTGATTATAACCTAGACATTTGGAAATTTATTTAAAAAAAAAAAAGGAAAAGAAAAAAAAGAAAATATAAAGTCACAGATTAAGAGGAAATACTTGCAAAACATATTTAACGAAGGATTTTATCCAAAAATTATAAGGAATTCAAGACTCAATAATAGGAAAATAATCAATCAATTAAAAAATAGGTTTGAATACATACATCACCAAAGATGGTATATGGATGGAAAACAAACACATATAATAATGCTAAACATTATCAGTGATCAAGGAAAGGCAAATTATAATCAATGAGATATCACTACACATCTATTAGAATGGTTGAAATGATAAAGATGCCAAACATCTGGAACATTCATCAATTGTGGGTGATATTGCAAAATGATACAGCCAAAATTATTTGGCAACTTCCTATAAAGTTAAGCATTATCATTATAATATGATCTTACAATACCATCCTTAGGTATTTATTCTAGTAAAATGAAATTTATGTACGTGTAATAAACTACATGTGAATGTTTATAGCTGTTATATACATAGTTGCCAAAAATTATAAACAACCCAATATACTTCAACTAGGGAATAGTTAAACCATGGTACCTCATTCAATGGAACACTATTCAGCAGTAAAAAAGGAATGAACTATATACAACAGCATGGATGGATCACAAATTCATTAAGTTAGGTGAAAGAAGCCAAACTCAAAAGACTCCATTCTATCATTCCAGAAAAGACAAAAATATAGGAACAGAAAACAGATTGGTAGTTTCCAGGGGCTGGAGCTGAGATAACTGATTAAAAAGTGACAAAAGGGAGTTCTTTGGGGTGTTCTTAATGTTGATGGTGGTAACATGGCAGTATGTGTTTATGAAAAGTCATGGAACTCCATACAAAAAAGGATGAGTTTCACAGTGTAGTGATTATATCTCAAAATCAAGCCATAAGAGAGTCTGCCAACATAACAATTTAACACAAAGGACTGGCCAAAACAAATTCTTAAGAGTTTATTACAGACAGAAACAAAGGGCTAACAGAAGATGCTGAACTGCAAGGAAAAAAAATAATGATTTAGAAAGATATATATGTAAATAAAATTAAAAAGAACACTGACTGTATAACAATAATATTTTGTAGATTAAAAAAGTCTAATTAAGGGGTGCCTGGGTGGCTCAGTTGGTTAAGGGTCTGCCTTCAGCTCAGGTCATAATCTCAGGGTCTTGGGATGGAGTATTGCACTGGTTCCCTTGCTCCCCAGGGGAGCTGCTTCTCCCTCTCCCTCTGCCCCTACTCCTGCTCTCTCCCTATTTGTCTCAAATAAATAAATAAATAAATCTTTAAAAAATCTAATCAAGATGCGTAACAATAATATAACATTTGAGAAGAATTCACGGAACAATTAACTTGATCCTCTCTGTGGAGGGTAAAGGATAAACTTTAGACTTTAATAAGTATATATGTTTTAACTTCTAGTATAGTTAAGAAAATAGTAAAAAGAAAATGTGTAACTTCAAGTCTGGTTAAAGAATGAAAATGACAGGGCAGCCTGGGTGGCTGAGTGGTTTAGTGCTGCCTTCAGCCCAGGGCGTGATCCTGGAGACCCAGGATCTCAAGTTCCATGTCAGGCTCCCTGCATGGAGCCTGCTTCTCCCTCTGCCTGTGTCTCTGCCTCTCTCTCTCTCTCTCTCTCTCTCTCTGTGTTTCTCATGAATGAATAAATACAATCTTTAAAAAAAATTAAAATGACAAGAAAACATTTACACAATCAGTTCTAAAGGGAAAAAAATAGAAAAGCAATCCATTGAAGCAGAAGTTTTACTTTTAGCAAAACATAGGTTAAGACAAACCATTATTCCCAGGGTAGAAAATAAAGTTAAGAAATGGCAGGGTTTTTTTAGAAAAAAACAAAACAAAAAACATTGCCTAAGCAAAGAAATCTAAAGAAACTGCATTACAAAGAGACACAAACTCTTCCTAAATGGCTAGATTTTAGGAGCTATACCCTTCACTAGGAACATTTGCCTAATAATATGGAAAGCAGAGAACTGATGTTACTGCAAGCTGAGCTATCTACTGAATTTAGGAATTACTAGCAGTTTTTAATGACAGTGTGAGTTGGTGGGACGAATTGGAATTTGTAGAAACCGAAAATACACAGCTCTTTCCAACATCCCACTGATTCTCCCCAATAGACTTTCACTAAGAGTGAAGGAAAAGTTGAATGGAACCAAAGAATTACATGGTAATAGCAAGTAAATATTCTTTTCATGATTTTATATGGGAGTATTGTGTTTTTGTAGGGGAATGTCCTTTTATAGAAAATACATACTAAAGTATTGGAGCACAATAGTGCATCAGGTGAGCAACATACTCTATAATAAGTCTTTTTTAAGTTTGTTATTCTATTCTTACCATTTTTTGTAAGCTTTAGATTGTATCAAAATAAAACTTAACATGTTTAATTCATTGGATGAGTTAAGAGCTGGATAAGGACCACTAAACTCTAAGATAGCTCAACAGAAAAGAATGAAAACCCAGGACATCAGAGATCAGTGGAATGAATCCAACATGTGATATAAATACAGTTAGAGATCCAGAAGAAAAAAAATGAAGGAGAAGAAAACATGTATTTTCCAAAATTGATGAAAGATTTCAAGCTCCAAAGCTTCAAGAAATTCAACAAACCTGCTATAAGATTAAAAAAAAAAAACCACACATTCATGGGTGCCTGGGTGGCTCAATCAATTAAGCCTTCAACTCTTGATTTTAGTTCAGGTCATGATCTGGAGGTCTTGAGATTAAGCCCCACAGCCAGATTGAGATTCTCTCTCTTCCTCTGCCCCCTTTCCCATTTGCACACACATTCTCTCTAATTAATTTTTTAAAACTCTTAAATAAAAAATAAAATAAATAAACACACATTAAAAACACACCTGTGATCACCATCATAAAATTGCTGAAGAGCCAAAGATAAAGTAATACAAGAAAAGGCATTACATTCAGAAAAGCAAAGATTAACAGTAAAAACGGTGGAAGGCAAAAGACGAGATAACATTATTATGAAGCATTGGGGGGGAGAGGGAAGGCCCATGCCAAAATTCAATATCCAATAAATGTATCATTTAGAAACAAAGTGAAAAAACGTTAACGATGGTGTTATGTCAAAGGGATTTAGGAACCAAATGAAGTAGTTCCCAGTGGCCAAAGCTAGAATAATTTTAGCAACAAAATTAAGTAATTTGGGTTCATAACAGTTTAAAGTAAGTTCCCATGAATCTATACTGATATAAATAAATGATTTAATAGGTAAATGGAAGAGAAAAGACAAATCTCCCATACAGAAGTTTTCTCCTTACAGAAGATTCCAAATAATTTGGAAAAGAGCAGATACTCTGCTTTTGGTGAGGTAAGACAAAACTCAAAACTCCCTACTCATTCATGTTCCTGTAGGGCCCTTGCCCTGATAGAAAACTTAGAAGAGGGAGGTTACAGAAGGAACTCTTGTAGTTAATTCTGGAGACGTAACTCACATTCATCCTCTCTCCCACTGCCATTCTAAATTTTCCTCCCCTTAGCTATTACTTTGGCAGTATGGGTATGAAGGCTTATCTGGAGGTATGAAGCAAGTCTTAATTCTTGCAGGGTCTGAACCTTTGTAATCACATGCTTCCCTGGCCTAGGTTGTTACATGTGTTTGGTCACACTGACAATGAGGCAAGGTCATACCTGAAGGCACTCGAATAGATCATCCAAGCAAATGCACTTGTAGTCTTCCTTGCGCACATGTGTAAAAACAATCCTATCATCCTTCTTGATCAGAGTCATTTACCCAAATCATAATGGTGCCTCTTCTTGTCTGCTGTTCAGTATATACTAAAAATTCAAAGTTCCCTGGGAAGTCCTAGCTTGTGGCTAAATGGGTTACTTGATCTCTCTGGGCAGTGTCCTCCTTAGGCATCGGTACCTTCACAACCCTCAAGGCCAGAGTTGCAGGGATGAACAACAAAAGGGTTGTCGATCACTTTTATGTTTGAGAGTGTTGTTAAGTGGGGCCAATCTTCCACCCCTTGTTTTGTGGACCTATGCATTGGGACCATAGGATCATAACAGAAGCCTCCAATTTGATTCATGTACCAATTCTAAAGAATAACACCCCATTCTTTAGGTGTATTGACTTCAAGTGGTCTTTCAGGTGTGCCTTTAACAAGTTTTTCCTGTTAGAATTCTATTAAGGTCAGCTACTTCTGGATAGTATGTTATATGATATGACCAGTGGAGCCCATGGTCAGGGATCCACTCTTATACCTTCTTCCCTGGGAAGTGGGTCTCCTGGTTGATTGGTATATTCTGTGGGGTTACATACTTGTAGATTAGGCATTCTATATGCTCCAGATAATGATGTTGACTAAGGCTTTCTGTGTAGGAAGAAGAAAACCCATACCTGGCATTATGCATCTATTCCTAAAAGGACAAACTGCCGAACTTTCTAGGACAGAAGGGTCCAATATAGCCAATTTGCTCCAAGTGGTTGGTTCAACTTCTCAAGGTGAATATAGTGCTATATCAGAGGTGGCTCACAGCTCGAATATTTATAGTTAGGTTGGTCTCGGCAAATGAGGATCTGCACTGTTGCATCCCTACATAATCTCTAACTCTTCCACTGTGTTAGCTCTATCTTATATAAAATAAATATCATAATTTTTGAATAGACAAATTATTTAAATGTACATTAAACTTTAATAACCTTACAGACAGAATGCCTTACAGAGAGAATTTGGTTATTCTTTAGAGTATAATTTTGTTATAAAAACAGGCAATATATATTTATATATATATATGATTAAATATTCTATATTCACAGGTTCATTATAGCTACATTCTGGGGAAAAAAGCATATTCTCATACTTACCTAAGATTTGCAAAAATGTTTTCAGTTATTCAGTTAGTCTGATGCAGGATATTAAAAGCAAAGATGAATGTGATATTTATTTATTTTTTTTTTTTAAATTTTTATTTATTTATGATAGTCACAGAGAGAGAGAGAGAGAGAGGAGAGAGAGGCAGAGACACAGGCAGAGGGAGAAGCAGGCTCCATGCACCGGGAGCCTGACGTGGGATCCGATCCCGGGTCTCCAGGATCGCGCCCTGGGCCAAAGGCAGGCGCCAAACTGCTGCGCCACCCAGGGATCCCTGAATGTGATATTTATATGCAGTATTCAATACTGACGAGATGCAGACACATGCCTCATCTTGGCAACTACTACTACTTATCATGTGGTCATTCATTTTAGTACAAGTTGTTCTGTTTTAATAAGTGATCTTGAAATCTGCTAAGAAGGCAAAACAAAAATTGTCTGAAGATGTGGTCTTACATCCAAACATTTATTTTGTTTACAAAAAAGTATCCTATTTGTCCAAACAACACACACGGTTATGTAGGTCAAAGTGTGGTGATATGCTTTTGGGAATGGTACCATTCACAGTTTTTTCATTAAGAAATATTTTCAATAGGCTTTTTTTTAATTGTGATAAATATATGTACATATATATTTACCACTTTGTTTTAAGTGGATAATGTTTTTCTTTAAAACTTTCTGTGTGATTTTTAAGATATACAAAGCAATATAAAGAATAATGGAACAAGTGTGTATGTGCATGAACTCATTAAATTATCTTAAATTATAAAACATCATAAATGAATTGAAGCCTTGTGTGCTCCACTCTGATCTCATTTATCTCCTTCTCTTTTTTTTTTTTTTAAGATTTTTATTTATTTATTCATGAAAGACACAGAGAGAGGGGCAGAGACACAGGCAGAGAGAGAAGCAGGTTCCACGCAGGGAGCCCAATGCAGGACTTGATCCTGGGTCTCCAGGATCACTGGACACTTCAATCCCTGTGCGGAAGGCAGCGCTAAACCGCTGAGCCACCCTGGCTGCCCTTATTTCCTTCTCAACACAGATGGAACTTCTTAATTTTTCTCATAACATTATATAACTTTATGATTTTACTACAATACAAATATACTTAAGAATTTATCGAAATGTTTGACTAAATGTTATTACATAAATTGTATCATTGTATGTAATCCTCAACTTGCTTCATTTTCTTCCTCTGTATTAGTGATATGGTTCATTCCTCTGCAATGCAATGTAATATTCAGTTAACCATATTGCAATATATTATATATATTTGCAGTATATAACTGGTAGACACTTATTTTATTCCATTTCTTGAAATTACAAATGCTGATGCTTTAAACATTCTTAAAAACATCTGTGTTTGAACAGTGCAAGTGTCTTTCTATGCTATATATCAAAGACAGTGCTTCCTATGTCAAAGGGTATGTGCACCTTCAATCCTATTAGTCTTTGCCAAATTGAGAGTTCAAATTTATATCAGTAGTGTATAAAAATTCTTGTTTCTCCATGTTTTCAACAACACTTGGTATTGAGAGACTTTTTAACTGTAGCCAACCTAATGAATCTGAAATGTAAATTATTTGGTTTAAATTTTCATCTCTGGTTAGTATAATATAGGGCATTTTTCCACATTTTTTGGCAACTTATGCATTTTCTTTAGTGATATATCTGTTAAAAGTTTAGTTATTTCTTCATATTTTAATATTGTAATATTTTATATAATACATAAAACATTTTTCATATTTTATGTTAAAAACAATTTGCTTTCTAGTATAGATTTTTACTTACTGACAATGTTTTTTATGTTTTTTTAATATAATAAAGTTTATCAAATATTTATTTAAGGTTTTGTGCCTTTGTGTGATTGCCTTTCCCTATTCCAAAGCCATGAAGATAATTTCTTCTACTTTCTTATACAAGTTAAAAAGCTTTATCACACTTAAATTTTAATCCAGGAGACAGTAATTTTTTCCTTAAATATTATCCCATTCGTTCTTACAGAAATCTCAGTGAGACTTATATCATTATTTTCTACCTTTTTTTTTAGCTTTCATTTTAAATTCCAGTTACTTAATACACAGTGCTATATTAGTTTCAGGTGCAAAATTTAGTCATTCAACACACATACATCACTGGTGCTCATCACAAGATTGCTCCTTAGTCCTCATCACCTATTTAACCCATCTTCCCACCCACCTCCATTCTGGTAACCATCAGTTTATTCTCTATAGTTAAGAGTATGTTTTTTGGTTTTCCTCCCTTTTTTCCCCATGTTCATCTGTTTTGTTTCTTAAATTCCACATATAGGGAAATCGTATGGTATTTGCCTTTCTCTGACTGACTTACTTCTCTTACCATAATACCCTCTAGCTCCATCCATGTCATTGCAAATGGCAAGATTTAATTCTTCTTATGGCTGAGTAGTATTCCATTGTGTGTGTGTGTGTGTGTGTGTGTGTGTGTGTGTGTGTGTACCACATCTTCTTTATCCATTCATCAGTCAATGGACAAATTCAAGAATACACTAAAAAAAATCATTCACGATCAAGTGGGATTTATTTCTGGGTTGCGAGGGTAGTTAAATATTTGCAAATCAATCCATGTGCTACACCACATTAATTAAAGAAAGGATAAGAACTATAGGATTATTTTAGTATATTTCTGAATATGTTATAATGTGCATTAGAAATTCTTCTTTGCAATGCAAGGCATTTGGAAATATATTACTTTTAACATGTGAACTTCTGATTAACTGAATTATAGTCAGAGCATATCTGTATGGCTACCAGTTATTGGAAAATTTTGAGGCTTCATTTATGTCATTTTAATTGTTCAATTTGGTAAATATTTAACTAATGCTTAAGAAGGATGTGAGTTGTTCATGGGGTGCCTGGATGGCTCAGTCAGTTAAGTGTCCAAACCTTGATTTTGGTTCAGGTTATGATCTCAGGGTCACAAGATTGAGTCCCACCTAGGGCTCCACATTCAGAGGGAAGTCTGCTTGAAATTCTTTCTCTCTCTCCCTAAACCCCTCCCCTGCTCCTCGCATGAGCACATGTGCACTCTCTCTCTCAAAAAAAAAATGTTTTAAGAATGATATGAATTGTTCAAATTTTAATTACATTGTACCCATCTTATTATCCAGCTTATCAAGCTTATTAATTTTATTCTATATCCTTATGTGTGCTCAATTCATCAATTATTGATATGTTGAATCTCATATGATAGTTAATTTGCCCACCAATGTTTATTTACAGTTATTTGAATTTGTTCTCATATAACCTGAAGTTATGCTATTACAAACTTAATTATCAGAAGTAAATTATGTTCATGGAGGCCTGAACCTGTTGAAATTATATTTTGTCTTTCCTTAATAGCCTTTGCTATAAAATATATTTTGTACTTACACAGTGATACAAATATTATTTTAGCAATTAAAAACTCATAATATTAAGTAGTATTAACTTATTCTTATCTATTCACCAGTTCAAGCCTTATATAAAGCCTAATTAGAAGAGACTAATTTAAAAGTAGAGAAGCGATTCTTTTAAATATTATATTTTCAAATGTCAAACTCTTTTGTATCTTCCTACTTAGTAGTGACCCAAAGAATGTATATCAGGATATGAGAGAAACAGATACAAACCCAGTAAGACACACATAAAAACACCACTATCTCAAAAAAAGTAAAAAAAGATCTATCCATATTTTGCTTAAATATAAAATGTCACATTTGTGTTCAAATATTCAAATGTGTAT
Source organism: Canis aureus (assembly GCF_053574225.1). NCBI lineage: Eukaryota > Metazoa > Chordata > Mammalia > Carnivora > Canidae > Canis > Canis aureus. The sequence continues at coordinate 15,823,490 of NC_135635.1, forward strand.
TTGGTTACTTTCAATAGCTCCCATGATCTGTTGATTTTTTTTGTCATGTGTCACACATTAAACTATGTATTGTACATGTATAATCCCAATTTGTACACTTCAGTAGATTATTTGGTTTTACCTTTGCCTCAATATCCTTATCTTTAAAAAAACACAGTAATACCAATTTATCTTTTGAGTTGCTTTCTGGTGTTATAAATTTGTTAGAAATATCCTCTTTTGTGAGTTTTCCTCAGGGGCAGCAGAGAAACCAATGTAATTGAAAAACAAACAAACAAACAAAAAACAAAATCTAAGTCTTGTAATACTTTACCAAAGGCGTGTGAGTCAATAAGGGAGAAAAGTAAGTCTTCAATAGGTAGCTTTTTTCTTAAAAAAAAAAAAAAATAAAAATAACACACACACATATACAACCATACACATACACAAAGAACTAACAATGTCCTCTTTGAAAATGTTTCCAAGTAATGAATACATTGATAAAAGGGCAACTTAATACCAACAGTAACTGATGGGATTATTGCCAGAATTTTATTGATCTATTTGTCTAGAAGAATAAATCTTTTTTCACACTTCTCATCTGTTTATGTTTTATTACTGTACTTAGAAAAATTTTCTCCTCTGCCAAATGTTTTTGTATATCAATAATTAAATATTCTCTTTTAGTTTTCAGATTCAAAAATCCATGCAGCTCTTTAGAATACTTTATAATATTAGAAAAAGGTAAGAACATAGTCCCTATTAAATAAAAAAATAATTATTAAGCTATACTGTTTTTCAGTTCCTCTATTTTGTGATTGTGCAAAGTATAACCTTTGTCTGAGTTTCACTTTTAATTAAGCTTTGTCTATTTTCCAGATTCATCAATGAGAAAAGAAAGAGCAATCATACAACTGGTAAGAGACAGCATATACAGCACACCAGGCTTGAAATTAGTGGTGGTAAAGATAATTAACAGATAATGTCAATGCAATGAAGTGTTGTCACAAGATAATGGTCTCCTGCTGCTATATAAATGTTGAAGTAGAGCCCATTTTTCAAAAACAAATGTCAAAGTTGAGACAGGAATTTTTTATCTCATAAAATAATAACCTTTAAGCAATGTTGTATTGCAATAATTTATTTTGGATACATTATACCTTGCTCTAAAAAATGTTAGAAAAGTAATTATTTTATAATAGGGATGCTATAATTGTGTCCTGACAGTTATTTGTTATTTTATTCAATGTTACGATTATTCAGCTTGATCAAAATCTGGCTGCTTTATTTTTAACAATTTAGAAATGTAAATTTGAGTGTATTTTTCTGCACAGCTAGTTATCATTTTATTTCTTACATTTTACTTCTTACATTTTACTTCGTACACTGTATAAACTCTATTTGAAATAATGCTTAGTATCTGTAAGACTAAACAGAAAAATGTGCTAATTTATTACCAATAATCATGTCTTACTGATGTTTTTAAATCCATTGCTATATTTTTTATCTAATAACTTCAGTTGAATATTATAATTTAATATGCCTATTTTTTAACTTACATTTTTTTCTAAGGAATATATCTTTCCAATTCTCAGATGATTGGAAGTAATATCTCAAACCCAAATGACAACTAAGTAATCACATATGAAATATTACATGACTCATGAATTAATATTGGAGGCTATTGCCAAGATCCAGACCAGACCTTTGTGTAACTTACTTGATTGAAACTTACTTTGTTGGGGATCCCTGCCTGGCTCAGTGGTTTGGCGTCTGCCTTCGGCCCAGGACATGATCCTGGAGTCTCGGGATCGAGTCCCACATCAGGTTTCTGGATGGAGCCTGCTTCTCCCTCTGCCTGTGTCTCTGTCTCTCTCTCTCCTCTCTCCTCTCTCTCTCTCTCTCTCTCTGTGTGTGTGTGTGTGTGTCTATTGAATAAATAAAATCCTTAAAAAAAATAAACTTACATTGTTAAAATAATTTTGTGCCAGTTAACAATTTATTGTTTGTCAGCTGAAAAACCTCTTTTCCTTCCTGCTACACAATAGTGGAAATAATCATGTAACTTTGTAAACATTTCCCTTTGCCAGTTGGCACATGTTAAGCTTTGTTAGAGCAGAGTGCTACAGGGACCCAGCAGGAGGAAGGGTCTTTTCTTAGTTTCAGGATGCTCCTCATGGTAAACTGCCATGCACAACAGCCAACAGCACTTCTTGGGCAGCTTCCCCAGCAGGCAATTTCCCAATTCACATCCTTGCAGGAGAAATACCAGTAAGTTCCACAGCCCAGGACCTCAGCAAACATTTTCACTATTAGGAATATCCTGTTGTATGAGGTACTGCTGCACTTTGTCTAACCAGGTTTAGGTCTCAGCCTTGGGAAGAAGGTTCTTCCATATTTGTTCCTTCCTTCAGGGCTCTGTCTCAGCCAAAAAAGGTAGGGGCTTCTTCTTGTATTTGCTCTTTTGCATTCTTTATTTTAGTAGGTAATCCATCATAATTCTTTGTAGTAAACCTTCCCTGCTAAAACTACTATATAGTTTCTCTTTTTAAAAAATTTTATTTATTTATTCATGAGAGACAGTGAGAGAGGCAGAGACACAGGCAGAGGGAGAAGCAGGCTCCATGCAGGGAGCCCGATGTGGGACTTGATCCCTGGTCTCCAGGACCACGTCCTGGGCTGAAGGCAGCGCTAAACCACTGAGCCACCCGGGCTGCCCAGTTTTATCACTTGATTGGACCCTGACTAGTACAATTTTAAGTTTCATCCCATCACTTAAAAACAAACAAAAAGGTACCGGAATGTAGTGGATTCTTTATTTTCTTACTGAGGTTTAATTTCCTTAATATGAAATTAACCATTTAGAAGTATATAATTCAGTGCATTTAATATATTCACAATGTTGCTCAACCACCACATCTGTTTAGTTCCAAGGTATCTTTATCACCCCAAATATACTCTCGTTAAATGATCATGTCCCATTCCCCTTTGCCTCATTCCTAGAAATCACCAATCTGCTTTCTCTAAGTTTACCTATGTTGATTATTTCCTATAAATGGAGTATATGTGACCTTTTGTGCCTGACTTCATTCACATAATGTTTTCAAGCTTCATCTACATGGAGGCATATATCATCAGTATTTCACTTCTTTTTAAGGTAACATTTCATTCTATGTATAAACCATGTTTGCTTATCCATACATCTATTGAGAGACATTTGAATTATTTGTGTCTTTTAGCTATCGTAAATAGTGCTGCTATAAACGTTCATATACAAGATCTGGTATATATGTCTATTTTTAAGTCTTTTGGGCAGTCACCTATAAGTGCAAATATTAGATAATAATTGTTTGATGAACAATTATTAGATAATAATATAGATAACAATATTAGATAATAAATTTTTTGATGAACTGCCAAACTGTTTTCCATTCTGTATACCCTCCGACATTGTACAATGGTTCCAGTTTCTCCACATTCTTGCCATTTGTTTTTCATTTTTTAAAGTTATAGCCATCTTAGTAGGTGTGAAGCAGTATTTCATTTTGGCTCTAATTTGGATTTTCCTAATAATGCTGAGGATCTTTTTTGTTTGTTGGCCATTATATATATGTCTGCTCTGGAGAAATGTCTATTCAAGTCCTTTTCTTATTTTAAGTTAGGTTGTATGCTATTTTGTTGAGTTGGAAGAATTCTTTATATATTCTGGATAACAGACTTTTATCAAATATATGATTCTTTTTGTTTTGTTTTTTTTTAATATATGATTTACAAATAGTTTCTCCCATTGTTGAGGTGGTCTTCTTACTTGCTTTATAATATCCTTTGGTGCACAAAAGTTTTATGTAGTCCAAAATATCTACTTTTCTTGTGTTGCTTGTGCTTCCATGTTATATTAAAGAATACATTGCCAAATCCAACATCATGAAGATTTAATACTATGTTTTTTTTTAAGATTTTATATATTTATTCGTGAGAGACACAGAGAGACACAGGGAGGGAGAAGCAGGCTCTCTGTGGGAGCCTGATGCAGGACTCAATCCCAGGACCCCGAGGTCAGGACCTGAGCCGAAGGCAGATACTCAACCACTGACCCACATAGGTGCCCCTCTCCCTGTTTTTCTTGTAAAATTTTTATAGCTTTAGCCCTTATATTTACACAACTGATCCAGTTAATAGTTTTGAGTTAACTTTTTTGCACCACGTGAAGAATTAACTTCATTCTTTTGCATGTGGATATCCAGTTGTGCCATCACCATTTGTTGAAAAACTACTATTTCCTCATTGAATGGACTTGTCATGTCACTCCTATCAAAAATCAATTGTACACAGGGGTGCCTGACTTGTTCTGTCCTTAGAGCTTGCAACACTTGATCTCAGAGTCATGAGTTCAAACCCCACATTGGCATAGAAGTTTACTTTGAAAAAGCCATTGCACGCAAGTGTATGGGTTTAATTCAGGACTTTCAATTGTATTTCTTTTTTTTTTTTTTTTTTTGTCTATTCTTATACTAGTACCACGGTGTTTTGATTAAGTGTAGCTTTTTTAAAAGATGTTTTTTATTTATTCATTCATTCATGAGAGACACAGAGAGAGAGAGAAAGGCAGAGACACAGGCAGAGGAAGAAGTAGGCTCCATACTGGGAGCCCAAGACAGGACTCATTCCCGGGACTCCAGGATCATGTCCTGGGCCGAAGGCAGGTACTAAACTGCTGAGCCACCTAGGGATCCCAAGTACAGCTTTTATATCATGTATCTTGGACAATGTTCTATGTGTACTTAGAAAAAATGTGTATTCTCATGTGTTGGATACAATGTTCTATATGTGCCTGTTATGTCCAGTTGTTCTATAGTGCTGTTCAAGTCTACTTCCTTATTCTTCCATCTATATATTCTAAAAAGTGAGGTACTGAAATCTCCAACAATTATTATACAACTGTCTATTTCTCCTTTTAATTCTTGTCAGTGTTTGCTTCATATATTTTAAGGCTCTGTTGTTTGGTATATGTTTATAATTTTTATATCTTCTTTATTAATTTTAACTTAAACCCTCCTTTTCTCGTATTACAATAGCTACCTCAGCTCTCTTGTTCCTATTTACATCTTTTTTTTTTTTTTTTCCATCCCTTCACTTTAAACTTATTTGTTTCTCTGGATCTAAAGTGGGTCATGTTTTGGGTCTTTAAATCTATTCTGCCAATCTCTGTCTTGAATTGATGAGTTTAATCCATTTACATTTAGGGTGATTAGTGATAATCAAGGACTGCTCTATTTTGAAATTTGTTTTCTGTGTCTTAATTCTTATTGTTCTTTGATTTCTCTAATACTGCTTTATTTTCTGTTTATTTCCAGTGTATCATTTTGACTTCCTCTTCATTTTTTTACTGTACACTTTCAGTAATTTTCTTAGTAATTTCCTTGGATATTACAATTAACAACATAAATTTAGGAGAGTCTACTCTGACCTGATACTAACTTAGCTTCAATAGCATTCACAAACTGTTTCTATATAGTTCCATGCCACCTTTATGTGATTATTGACAAAAATTACATCTTTGTACATTATGTGTCTTCACTAAAGATTTATGATTGTTTTATGCATTTATCCTTCAAATCAAAAAGAAAGGAAAGAGGTGTTACATATGGGATATAGCTTTAAGAAAGCCATGTTACTGCACAAGTGGGTTAGAAGAGCATAGGGTAGAATGCTGCCTCTAAGATGGAAAGCCACCTCCACGGCAAAAAGTGCCCAAGCTTAATAAGGATCATAATAGCCTCTAAGATGGAAAGCCACCCCCAGCGCAAAAGCACCCAAGTTTAGTAAGGAATACAACAAAAACGTTACAACCTAATTTTTAACTAGAATGCATGCTTTTCTAGCTCTGATGTCACAGACTGTCAGTTGCCTATTGTTGACTGAAACATGACATGTGTTAATGATTACCTTGTGATCATTGCCTCAAGCACATAGCTATAATGGCTGTCACAAAACCTGAGTGAATAAAAGTAATGGCATAGCCCTGCTTGGGGCTCTTGTCTATCCCTAACATTAGCCTCTCTCATCATTTCTGTGTTGGCCCCCTTGCAGGACAAAGGAGAACATTTCAGGTTTGAATAGCGTGCAATAGTTATAAATCAAGAATATAATACCTATTTTATATTTACCTATGTAGTTACCTTTACTAGAGTACTTTATTTCTGCGTATGCCGTTGAGTTAGTTTTTACTATCTTTTCATTTCACCATAAAGGGCTCCCTTTAACATTTCTTTAAAAAAAAAAAAAAAGATTTTATTCATGAGAGACAGAGAGTGAGAAAGAGAGAGAGAGGCAGAAGCAGAGGCAGAGGGAGAAGCAGGCTCCCCACAGCACGCTCCCCACAGCAAGGAGCTCAATGGGGGGCTCAATCCCAGGACCTCAGAATTATAACTTGAGGTGAAAGCAGACACAACCACTGAGCCACCAGGTGCTCCTTTAACATTTTTTATAGACAAGTCTACAGCTTTTGTTTCTCTATTAATATCTTAATTTCTTTTTCAGTTTCTAAAGATAGTTGGCCCAGATATAAACTTCTTCATTGACAGTTTTTTTTTTTTTTTTTTTCTTCCTAGCAACTTAAATGTCATCCACTGTCTGCTGGCCTGTATGATGGTAATTCAGTTTTAATCTTACTCAGGATCACCTGCAAGTGATGAGTCATTTCTCTCTTGCTCCTTTCAAGATTCCTTGTCTTTGTTTTTGTTTGTTTATCTTTGGTTTCTGACAGTTTTATTTGTCTCAGTGTTAATCTCTGAGTTCAGGCTACTGGAAGTTTGATGAACTGCTTGGATTTGTATATTCACTTGTTTTATCAAATTTGTGAGTTAGTTTTTTTTTTTTTTAACCATTATTTCTTCATATATTCTTTTTCTCATTAACTCTCTCTTCTTCTGGGGCTCCCATAATGCTATGCTAGTACACTTGACAGTGCCCAAAAGATTTCTCTTGTATTTTTTTTTTTTTTTTCCACAGAAAAAGTGATTGATTTTCTGGAATCTACAGAAGGGTAAGGGGAGAAGTAACATGAGATGTACCAAAAACAGAAGGACTCCAATGGTCCAAGAAGTCAGCACCAGGGTGATGCAGACTCTCCAGCTCATGATCACAGAATAGCGGAGGGGGTGGCAGATGGCCACATACCGGTCATAGGACATCACCACCAGGAGAAGACATTCTGTGACAGCAAAGGTCAGAAAGAGAAAGGTCTGTGTCAGACAGCCAGCAAAGGAGATGGGCTTGTCTGGCCTCAGGAGGTTCACCAGCATCTGGGGCACCGTGTTGCAGGCATAGGCTATATCGACGATGGCCAGGTAGGAGAGGAAGAAGTACATGGGGGTGTGCAGTCTGGGGTCCAGTGAGATGAGCCCCAGGATGAGCCCATTCCCCAGCAGGGTGAAGGTGTAGAACAGGGTGAAGAGCCCAAAGAGAACCATCTGAATCCTTGGGCCAAGAGGAAATCCCAGTAGGGTGAACTCTGTGATAGATGTCATATTGTCTTCCATATTCCAAAGTTCCTTGATCTGTGATGGCGGCTCCTTTTCTCAAGAGCTTCCCCACTCCCCAGTCTTGTCTTTTCCTCTGCACTCAGCATCCTCAAGCAGCTTCCCTGCTCCCAAACCAACCCTGGGGTAGGCATTTCCTACCTGTTCATTTTACTTCATTTGTTTCCTTTTCCATTCCTCAGAATGGATAATTTCAATGGCCTTATTTTTGAGTTTATTGATTCTTTCTTCGCTGTAGTACATCTTTTATTTCAGATATTGTATTTTTTTCAGCTCTAAAATTTTTGATTTGTTTTTTATAATTTGCATGTCCTTACTGATATTCTCTATTTCATGAGACATCAGACTTCTGGTTTCATTCAATTCTTTCAATGGCTTCTTTTAGCTCTTTGAGAAAATTAAGACAGTTGGTTTAAAGTATTGTCAATTAAATTCAATGTCTTGGCTTTTTCAGTTATGGTCTTTGTCCATTTTTTCTTTTAGGAATGGGCCATACTTTCTGTTTCTTTGTATGCTTTGTGTTTTTTATTGCTAAAAAGTGGATGTTTTGCATATTACAATGTGTGAACTCCAGAAATCAGATTCTTTTCCCCCTCTCCCTCCTCAAGTTTTGCTGTTGTTGCTTGTTGAGGGCTGTACTTATCCATTCATTTAATGACTTCTCCAAGCCATTTTAGCAAAAATTGTTTTCCTTTTTGTATGTAGTCACTCATTCTTTGTTCCACTGTCTCAAGATTTAGCCAGTGACTGACAGACATTTCTTTAAATGCTGAAACTTAGCAGGCTTTTCCTTCATTAAGTACATCCCTGGTTGCTATAAATTTTCATAAAACTCTGGAGTTCTAAAAAATTAATTGTTTTTGCCAGCTTAATGATAGTTTCAGTGGAGTGAGCCTCCTACTCTAGTTTCCATATCATAACTCTTAAGGTGTATTTTTTAAATGGTTTATACCATAAAATGACAAATTATTGACAGAATTTGTGAATTGCAAAAGGAAAGAACTATCTTATTTAATACATAACTTACTTATGAACATATTCTCTATAAGACCTAGATGATTGACAAACTCTGCTAAATCTTTGAATCCTATAAATCAAGTTATTTCTCCATGCTCACCCTATTAACAATTATGTTACCCCATATGTCTTCTGAAGATCTTTTCAGTAGAATTTAAAAGTAGTAAAATTTCCTAAGCAAGTGTCTTTTAAAGGGATCTTATTCCATGTATTTTAGTACATTTTATCAAAACTTAACTGTTAAATAACATTTACAAAAACTGTAATTAGATAAAATAGCAAGACCATTTTAAAGGCATTTACCATTTTCTATTCTTTTAATATAATGATGACCATAAACTTTTACCAGACATGAACAAGACCAAATATCTTAAAATTGGGCTCTATGATTGTAAACATCTAAAGTCTCTCCTAAAAAATCATGCTACACACACAGATAAGAAACCCACCTACAGAATAATGATGTCACATTGTAAAAACTAACATACCAGATAATTTTTCCCTCTACACATTCCATTTCTATTCAAATGAGAAATAAGCTCAGGCCCCTCAGTCACCACCGCTGGCCTGCCTCACGCCTGCACGCTCTGCAGTCTCCCACAGAAATGTTTCAATTACCCACAGTCCTCTGCCAGATCAGGCCAGTGTCCAGAGCCCTGGCTCCTCATGTCACTCGGGGCTATGCCAAGGATGTAAAATTTGGTGCCAATGCCCGAGCCTTAATGCTTCAAGGTATAGATCTCCTAGCCGATGCCATAGCCGTTACTATGGGGCCAAAGGGAAGAACAGTGATTATTGAACAGAGTTGGGGAAGTCCCAAAGTAACAAAGGATGGTGTGACTGTAGCAAAGTCAATTGACTTAAGAGACAAATATAAAAATATAGGCGCTAAACTTGTTCAAGATGTTGCCAATAACACAAACGAAGAGGCTGGGGATGGCACCACTACTGCTACTGTCTTGGAACACTCTATTGCCAAGGAAGGCTTTGAGAAGATTAGCAAAGGTGCTAATCCTGTGGAAATCAGGAGAGGTGTGATGTTAGCTGTTGATGCTGTAATCGCTGAACTTAAGAAGCAGTCTAAACCCATGACAACCCCTGAAGAAATTGCTCAGGTTGCTACAATTTCTGCAAATGGAGACAAAGAAATTGACATCATTTCTGATGCAATGAAAAAGGTTGGAAGAAAGGGTGTCATCACAGTAAAGGATGGAAAAACACTGAATGATGAACTAGAAATTATTGAAGGCATGAAGTTTGATTGAGGTTATATTTCTCCATACTTTATTAATACATCAAAAAGTCAGAAATGTGAATTCCAAGATCCTATGTTCTATTGAGTGAAAAGAAGATTTCTAGCATCCAGTCCATTGTATCTGCTCTTGAAATTGCCAATGCTCACCGTAAGTCCTTGGTTATAATTGCTGAAGATGTTGATGGCGAAGCTCTGAGTACACTTGTTTTAAATAGGCTAAATGTCAGTCTTCAGGTTGTGGCAGTCAAAGCTCCAGGTTTTGGTGACAATAGAAAGAACCAGCTTAAAGATATGGCTATTGCTACTGGTGGTGCAGTGTTTGGGGAAGAAAGATTGACTCTAAATCTTGAAGATGGTCAGCCTCATGACTTAGGAAAAGTTGGAGAGGTCATTGTGACCAAAGATGATGCCATGCTTTTAAAAGGAAAAGGTGACAAGGCTCAAATTGAAAAACGTTTTCAAGAAATCATTGAGCAGTTAGATATCACAACTAGTGAATATGAAAAGGAAAAGCTGAATGAGCATCTGGCAAAACTCTCAGTTGGAGTAGCTGTGTTGAAGGTTGGTGGGACAAGCGATGTTGAAGTGAATGAAAAGAAAGAGTTACAGATGCCCTCAATGCCACAAGAGCTGCTGTTGAAGAAGGCATTGTTCTGGGAGGGGGTTGTGCCCTGCTTTGGTTCATTCCAGCCTTGGATTCAATAACTCCAGCTAATGAAGATCAAAGAATTGGTATCAAAATTATTAAGAGAACACTCAAAATTCCTGCAATGACCATTGCTAAGAAGGCAGGTGTTGAAGGATCATTGATAGTTGAGAAAATTATGCGGAGTTCCTCAGAAGTTGGTTATGACACTATGCTTGGAGATTTTGTGAATATGGTGGAAAAAGGAATCATTGATCCAACTAAGGTGGAAGAACTGCTTTATTGGATGCTGCTGGAGTGGCCTGTTAACTACGGCAGAAGTTGTAGTCACCAATATTCCTAAAGAAGAGAAGGACCCAGGAGTGGGTGGAACAGATGGAATGGGAGGTGGTATGGGAAGTGGCATGTTCTGATTCCTAGAATAGTGCTTTACCATTCTTAATGAACTGTGAGAGGAAGCTCAAGGCTCTGTTCCTCAACCATAACTTCAGAGAAGTTAGTTGAAGGAAATGACCGAAGAAAAGGCTGGCTGATGTTTAAGAAAATCGCTATAACCATCAGTTACTGGTTTCAGTTGACAACATATAATGGTTTACTGCTGTCATTGTCCATGCCTACAGATAATTTATTTTGTATTTTTGAATAAAAAGACATTTGTACATTCCTTTTTTTTTAACTTATTTTTTATTGGTGTTCAATTTACTAACATACAGAATAACCCCCAGTGCCCGTCACCCATTCACTCCCACCCCCCGCCCTCCTCCCCTTCCACCACCCCTAGTTCGTTTCCCAGAGTTAGCAGTCTTTACGTTCTGTCTCCCTTTCTGATATTTCCCACACATTTCTTCTCCCTTCCCTTATATTCCCATTCACTATTATTTATATTCCCCAAATGAATGAGAACATATAATGTTTGTCCTTCTCCGATTGACTTACTTCACTCAGCATAATACCCTCCAGTTCCATCCACGTTGAAGCAAATGGTGGGTATTTGTCGTTTCTAATAGCTGAGTAATATTCCATTGTATACATAAACCACATCTTCTTTATCCATTCATCTTTCGATGGACACCGAGGCTCCTTCCACAGCTTGGCTATTGTGGACATTGCTGCTATAAACATCGGGGTGCAGGTGTCCCGGCGTTTCACTGCATCTGTATCTTTGGGGTAAATCCCCAACAGTGCAATTGCAGGGTCGTAGGGCAGGTCTATTTTTAACTGTTTGAGGAACCTCCACACAGTTTTCCAGAGTGGCTGCACCAGTTCACATTCCCACCAACAGTGCAAGAGGGTTCCCTTTTCTCCGCATCCTCTCCAACATTTGTGGTTTCCTGCCTTGTTAATTTTCCCCATTCTCACTGGTGTGAGGTGGTATCTCATTGTGGTTTTGATTTGTATTTCCCTGATGGCAAGTGATGCAGAGCATTTTCTCATGTGCATGTTGCCCATGTCTATGTCTTCCTCTGTGAGATTTCTCTTCATGTCTTTGCCCATTTCATGATTGGATTGTTTGTTTCTTTGGTGTTGAGTTTAATAAGTTCTTTATAGATCTTGGAAACTAGCCCTTTATCTGATATGTCATTTGCAAATATCTTCTCCCATTCTGTAGGTTGTGTTTGAGTTTTGTTGACTGTATCCTTTGCTGTGCAAAAGCTTATCTTGATGAAGTCCCAATAGTTCATTTTTGCTTTTGTTTCTTTTGCCTTTGTGGATGTATCTTGCAAGAAGTTACTGTGGCCGAGTTCAAAAAGGGTGTTGCCTGTGTTCTTCTCTAGGATTTTGATGGAATCTTGTCTCACATTTAGATCTTTCATCCATTTTGAGTTTATCTTTGTGTATGGTGCAAGAGAGTGGTCTAGTTTCATTCTTCTGCATGTGGATGTCCAATTTTCCCAGCACCATTTATTGAAGAGACTGTCTTTCTTCCAATGGATAGTCTTTCCTCCTTTATCGAATATTAGTTGACCATAAAGTTCAGGGTCCACTTCTGGGTTCTCTATTCTGTTCCATTGATCTATGTGTCTGTTTTTGTGCCAGTACCACACTGTCTTGATGACCACAGCTTTGTAGTACAACCTGAAATCTGGCATTGTGATGCCCCCAGATATGGTTTTCTTTTTTAAAATTCCCTTGGCTATTCGGGGTCTTTCTGATTCCACACAAATCTTAAAATAATTTATTCTAACTCTCTAAAGAAAGTCCATGGTATTTTGATAGGGATTGCATTAAACGTGTAAATTGCCCTGGGTAACATTGACATTTTCACAATATTAATTCTGCCAATCCATGAGCATGGAATATTTTTCCATCTCTTTGTGTCTTCCTCAATTTCTTTCAGAAGTGTTCTACAGTTTTGAGGGTATAGATCCTTTACATCTTTGGTTAGGTTTATTTCTAGGTATCTTATGCTTTTGGGTGCAATTGTAAATGGGATTGACTCCTTAATTTCTCTTTCTTCAGTCTCATTGTTAGTGTATAGAAATGCCACTGACTTCTGGGCATTGATTTTGTGTCCTGCCACACTACCAAATTGCTGTATGAGTTCTAGCAATCTTGGGGTGGAGACTTTTGGGTTTTCTATGTAGAGTATCATGTCATCGGCGAAGAGGGAGAGTTTGACTTCTTCTTTGCCAATTTGAATGCCTTTAATGTCTTTTTGTTGTCTGATTGCTGAGGCTAGGACTTCCAGTACTATGTTGAATAGCAGGGGTGAGAGTGGACATCCCTGTCTTGTTCCTGATCTTAGGGGAAAGGCTCCCAGTGCTTCCCCATTGAGAATGATATTTGCTGTGGGCTTTTCTTAGATGGCTTTTAAGATGTCGAGGAATGTTCCCTCTATCCCTACACTCTGAAGTGTTTTGATCAGGAATGGATGCTGTATTTTGTCAAATGCTTTCTCTGCATCTAATGAGAGGATCATATGGTTCTTGGTTTTTCTCTTGCTGATATGATGAATCACATTGATTGTTTTACGGGTGTTGAACCAGCCTTGTGTCCCGGGGATAAATCCTACTTGGTCATGGTGAATAATTTTCTTAATGTGCTGTTGGATCCTATTGGCTAGTATCTTGTTGAGAATTTTTGCATCCATGTTCATCAGAGATATTGGTCTGTAATTCTCCTTTTTGGTGGGGTCTTTGTCTGGTTTTGGAATTAAGGTGATACTGGCCTCATAGGATGAATTTGGAAGTACTCCATCTCTTTCTATCTTTCCAAACAGCTTTAGTAGAATAGGTATGATTTCTTCTTTAAACGTTTGATAGAATTCCCCTGGGAAGCCATCTGGCCCTGGACTCTTGTGTCTTGGGAGGTTTTTGATGACTGCTTCAATTTCCTCCCTGGTTATTGGCCTGTTCAGGTTTTCTATTTCTTCCTGTTGCTGTTTTGGTAGTTTGTGGCTTTCCAGGAATGCGTCCATTTCTTCTAGATTGCCTAATTTATTGGCGTATAGCGGTTCATAATATGTTTTTGAAATCGTTTGTATTTCCTTGGTGTTGGTAGTGATCTCTCCTTTCTCATTCATGATTTTATTAATTTGAGTCTTCTCTCTCTTCTTTTTAATAAGGCTGGCTAATGGTTTATCTATCTTATTAATTCTTTCAAAGAACCAACTCCTGGTTCTGTTGATCTGTTCCACAGTTCTTTTGGTCTCGATTTCGTTGAATTCTGCTCGAATTTTAATTAATTCTCTTCTTCTGCTGGGCGTGGGGTCAATCTGCTGTTTTTTCTCTAGCTCCTTTATGTGTAAGGTTAGCTTTTGTATTTGAGTTCTTTCCAGTTTTTGAATGGATGCTTGTATTGCGATGTATTTCCCCCTTAGGACTGCTTTTGCTGCATCCCAAAGATTTTGGATGGTTGTATCTTCTTTCTCATTAGTTTCCATGAATCTTTTTAATTCTTCCTTAATTTCCTGGTTGACCCTTTCATCTTTTAGCAGGTTGGTCCTTAACCTCCACGTGTTTGAGGTCCTTCCAAACTTCTTGTTGTGATTTAGTTCTAATTTCAAGGCATTATGGTCTGAGAATATGCAGGGGACGATCCCAATCTTTTGGTATCGGTTCAGACCCGATTTGTGACCCAATATGTGGTCTATTCTGGAGAAAGTTCCATGTGCACTTGAGAAGAATGTGTATTCAGTTGAGTTTGGATGTAAAGTTCTGTAGATATCTGTGAAATCCATCTGGTCCAGTGTATCATTTAAAGCTCTCGTTTCTTTGGAGATGTTGTGCTTAGAAGACTTATCGAGTATAGAAAGAGCTAGATTTAAGTCACTGTATAAGTGTATTATTATCTAAGTATTTCTTCATTTTGGTTATTAATTGATTTATATATTTGGCAGCTCCCACATTCGGGGCATATATATTGAGGATTGTTAAGTCCTCTTGTTGGATAGATCCTTTAAGTATGATATAGTGTCCCTCTTCATCTCTCACTACAGTCTTCGGGGTAAATTTTAGTTTATCTGATTTAAGGATGGCTACCCCTGCTTTCTTTTGAGGACCATTTGAATGGTAAATGGTTCTCCAACCTTTTATTTTCAGGCTGTAGGTGTCCTTCTGTCTAAAATGAGTCTCTTGTAGACAGCAAATAGATGGGTCCTGCTTTTTTATCCAGTCTGAAACCCTGTGCCTTTTGATGGGGTCATTAAGCCCGTTCACGTTCAGAGTTACTATTGACAGATAGGAGTTTAGTGTCATCATGATATCTATTCAGTCCTTGTTTTTGTGGATTGTTCCACTGAACTTCTTCTTAAAGGGGAATTTTAAGAGTCCCCCTTAAAATTTCTTGCAGAGCTGGTTTGGAGGTCACATATTCTTTCAGTTCCTGCCTGTCTTGGAAGCTCTTTATCTCTCCTTCCATTTTGAATGAGAGCCTTGCTGGATAAAGTATTCTTGGTTGCATGTTCTTCTCATTGAGGACCCTGAATATATCCTGCCAGCCCTTTCTGGCCTGCCAGGTCTCTGTGGAGAGGTCTGCTGTTACCCTAATACTCCTCCCCATAAAAGTCAGGGATTTCTTGTCTCTTGCTGCTTTAAGGATCTTCTCTTTATCTTTCGAATTTGCAAGCTTCACTATTAAATGCCGAGGTGTTGAACGGTTTTTATTGATTTTAGGGGGGGAATCTCTCTATTTCCTGGATCTGAATGCCTGTTTCCCTTCCCAGATTAGGAAAGTTTTCAGCTAGAATTTGTTCAAATACATATTCAGGCCCTCTGTCCCTTTCGGTGCCCTCGGGAACCCCAATTAAACGTAGCTTTTTTTCCTCAGGCTGTCGTTTATTTCCCTTAATCTATCTTCATGGTCTTTTGTTTGTCTCTTTTTCCCTCAGTTTCCCTCTTTGCCATCAACTTGTCTTCTATGTCACTCACTCGTTCTTCCACCTCGTTAATCCTTGTCGTTAGGACTTCTAGTTTGGATTGCATCTCATTCAATTGATTTTTAATTTCTGCCTGATTAGCTCTAAATTCTGCAGTCATGAAGTCTCTTGAGTCCTTTATGCTTTTTTCTAGAGCCACCAGTAGCTGTATGATAGTGCTTCTGAATTGGCTTTCTGACATTGAATTGTAATCCAGATTTTGTAACTCTGGGAGAGAGGACTGTTTCTGATTCTTTCTTTTGAGGTGAGGTTTTCCTTCTAGTCATTTGGCCAAAAGCAAGTTGTATTGGGAAAAGGAGAAAAAGAGAGGAGAGAAAGAAGGAAAGAAAAGAGAAAGAGAAAAAAAAAGGAAGAAAAAAAGAAAAAAAAGAAGAAGAAGAGAAAGAAAAAGAAAGAACGGGGAAAAAAAGGGCGGGGGAAGCTAACAAATCAAAAAGCAATTCAAAACAAAACATAACAAAAAACCCACGGGGGAGTATCTTCTGATTCTGTGTACTTTAAGTCCCTTGACTTCCCCTGGAAATTGTCCGTCTAGCTGGTGTTCTGGGGGAGGGGCCTGTTGTGCTGGTTTTCAGGTGTTAGCAGTTGGGGGAGCTGCTGTGCCCCTGCCTGGTGCAGGGCTCGGTGGGGGTTGTTTACCCCGTGAGGCCGCAGGAGGAACAGCCCCAGTGGCGGGGCAGCTCTGGAAACCTGGATTCAGCTCCGGCAGGAACTCCGTCTGCAGGGCCTGGAGGCTCCGGGCGGGGCCGCTGATCTGCTCAGCTGGGGCAGGAGCGTCCTCGCTGTCCTGGGCCCTCCCGGCCTCTGCCTGTCCCGGGGGAGGCCGGATCCTGGGCTGTGTCCCGGCGCCCTGTGCTCCGGAGCCTGCGCTGGTGGATTCGCGCTCCCGCCCCGCAGCCCCCTCCGCGGAGCCGCCCCCGAGCCCCCCCGAGCTGCTCCGGGTCCCGCCGTGCGCGCTGCAGCCCTTAGGGAGCTCGGCGCACTCTCCCGGGGCGCAGGTGTCTGTTACTGTCCCGGGGAGCCCGAGGGCATCCCCGCCCTCCTGGGTCCTGCTCCACCTCCCCGCGAGCCCCTTTCCCCCGGGAAGGTCGGTGCAGCTCCTGTGTCTCCGGGACGGGGCTCTCCTGTCCTGGGGACACTCGCCCCGGCCTCAGCCCGGCTCCTCGCGGGCCCCTCCCCCTCGGAGGCCTTTGTTTCTTTACTTCTTTTTCCCCGTCTTCCTACCCTGATAGAAGCGCGAACTCTTCTCACTGGAGCATTCCAGGTGTTCTCTCTTTAATTCTCAGGCCGAATTCATAGATTTTCAGGATAATTTGAAGGTTTTCTAGGTAATTTGGTGGAGACAGGTGATTTGGAGACCCTACTCTTCCGCCTTCTTGCTCCTCCCCCACATTTGTACATTCCTGATAACGGAGTGCAAGAGCCGTGTACCAATGTACTGCTTTCAACTTAAATCACTGAGGCATTTTTACTACTATTCTGTTAAAATCAGGATTTTAGTGTTTGCCATCACCAGATGAAAAGTTAAGCAGCCTTTCTGGGGAGAGTAAGAATAATTGTGTACAAAGTAGAAAAATATCCAATTATGTGACAAACTTTGTGTAATAAAAATTTGTTTAAAGTTAAAAAAAAAAAAAGAAAGAAGCTCAGGAAGAGAACTTATTTTATAATAATATATAATGTTGGGGATCCCTGGGTGGCACAGCGGTTTAGCGCCTGCCTTTGGCTCAGGGCGCGATCCTGGAGACCCGGGATCGAGTCCCACGTCGGGTTCCTGGTGCATGGAGCCTACTTCTCCCTCTGCCTGTGTCTCTGCCTCTCTCTCTCTCTCTCTCTCTGTGTGACTATCATAAATAAATAAAAATTAAAAAATAAATTAAAAAATAAAATATAATGTTACATATAATTAATTTATATGTTTAATTATATGCAATAAATTATAACATGTGTATATAATAAATTATATTAATTTATAATATAATAACTTATTTTATAAGAATGTATTTTATACTTTTAAGATTTTTAAAATATTAATTCCATTTTTGTTTATACTGCTAGTTAAATATTAATCAGAAAATTGCACATATATAGCAAACAAAATTTTATCCCTCTGCTAACATTCATATTACAAAAAAAGAGAGAGAAACGTTACTCATTTGAATTTTATTATACACAACAAAATAAAAAGACAATGCAAAAATAATTATATCCATGTTTAAAATGATAACATTCAGAAAGGTGTGCTTCTTTAATCTGGTGGCCCTGTACAGCTCTCTCAATACTCTTCCAGAATTCAGCTAATGGAAAATAAGGCATTTGTATTTGTTCTCAAAATGCTGTTTGTTAAAGAAACAAAGAAATTAACTCAAGGAAACAATTTAGATACTAACACATTTGTTGCACACACACACACACACACACATATACATGGCAAAATATATATATATATTTTTTCAAATAGAAAATAATTTATTTTAACTTCATCTTACTTAATGTTTGTTAACTAATCATTTCATGAGCTTGCTTGTAAAACTCTGTCCCTTCAAATCTACAAAGCAAAGGTTTACTACAATGAGCACTTAAAATTCCACAAACCACTTCCATCCACAACTTCCCTGTACATGCAAATTCTTCCATCAGGCTGCAATATTTGCAAACATGCTTTAAACTTCCATAAAGCTGCATGGTCTTTTGCTTTCTGGTAAAACCTTTACACTCCCTTGGGAACTTTAACCAGAAAAAAAAAAAAAAAATTAAATGTGTATCCCAATTCTGAAACACTGCTGGTTTGGTTATGTGTCATGAACCACACAGTTTGGGGGTTTCGAGTTGAAACCTCGACCTTAATTATGTATTAATGATCACTCATGAAACACATTGAACAAAGTAATGTAAAATAGGGTTCCATTAAAAATACACACTGGCAGTTGTATTCGTGTTTTCGGCATATAAATATATATATATATATATAAATTTATATATATATTTTGGAATATATATATTTATATTATATATATTTATATATATAATATAAATATGTGTGAAAATTCAATTAAAATAATATTTTAATTTCATTCATATATATTTATATACATATATATGAATTAAAATTCAATTAAAATAATTTTTTAAGAAATATATTCACCAAACCCAAACTGATATATGCCAGGGCTTTAGTCCTTAAACAAAATAAGAAGCCAGAATTAAAGAAAATATTCTTGTCAGCCCAGGAGGGTAGTTAAATAGAAAGTCCAAAATTGAAGTAGTGGCAAAGTGAATCTAATAAAAATGAACCGGAATGTGTGTGTAGAATGGGAAATTGAGCTCATAAAAAGGGAGCAGGGTAGAAAACCAATGGATTCAATTAACTGTTGCAAATTGTAAAGTTTCTTTTCTGATCTCTGTATTTATCAATACTGGCCATGAACCAAAGCTACCTGTAGTACTTTGTAAAAATGCAGGTTTCTGGAATTTTCCCTCCTAGGAATTTTATTCATGAGTCTGTGGTATGATCCAGGCACAAGTGTTTCAGGAAGCCCTGCAGGCAACCCTTATGAATATCCAGAGGTGAAAATCGCAAATTCATTTGTATAGATGTTTAATGAATACATACATTTAATATCTTTACTTTTATATATCTTTGCCCATTTTATTAGGCAAATCTAATCTCTACTCTTTTTATTTAAATATTTATTTAGAGAGAGAGAGAAAGAGAGCACGCACACACGTGCACATGCACACAAGCAGGGGGAGGGGCAGAGGGAAGCAGACTGCAATGAATATGGAGACCACTGAGCATGAAGACTGAGCCTGAGCCCAATTTGGGGCTCAGTCTCCCCACTTGGAGATCATGACTGGAGCAGAAACCAAGAGTCAGATAGATGCTCAACTGACTGAGCCACCCACATGCCCCCTAATCTTTACTCTTTGAGACTACTCTCTGAGACTCCATGATGTAAATAGATGTATGAATTTAAATAAATGTATTTTGTGGGCTAAATTGTATTAAATGATAAAATAAAAAGTAGAAACTGGGGGATATTTTATAGTCCTACAGAAATGTAAAGGCCCTAAAATTCAGTAACTGCTCAATATAAACTACCAAGTTTTCCTTAACCTTAGTCTTTGCCAAAAAGTCAAATAAAACTTGAAGTGTATTTAATTCATTTCCTATTATGTCTGACATGGAAGTAAAAATGTCTTCTATGTCCTTTTTCATGACCTGCTATGGCCCCTTGGTACAATGTTATTATAAGCACCAGGATTTTTGTTTATTCTGATCAAAACTTTTTCTGTCACATTTATAATCTTGTTGACTCTGTTAACAGCTTGAGTGTAGCTGCTCTGGTTATAAAAGGGCGACCTTAATTCTAGAAAATCTGAAAGGACATTATGGTGATAGTAAAGTAACAACCATTCTTGTTTAGTACATTGTGACTGTGAGTCTTAGGCTTTCTCACCCAAAAACAGATTTCTGAGGAAAGGCTACAAGTGTTTATTGCTCTCAGAAAACTGAACTATTAAATAAAATTTAAAAAAAAATTAACTATTGTTCATTCAGCAGAAACTTCACAGATTTTACAGCCTGAATAAATTACATTTATATTCTAGTTCCAGTATGTCCTAACTGGGTATGTATTTGGAGTATCCAATGGCAATATTTTGCATATCTCTATAGCTACATCATGCCATGGATTAGCAGTGTTCTCTTTACCACTCAAGGTAGAGTCACTGATGCCTTTAAATCTAATGCGATTAGAGAATCCATTCCAGAACACCCAGAACCAATTTTAAGAATTCATCCTAAAATTCTCTTTTTCTAGAAGTACCCTTGGTACCAAATAGTATTAGTCAGGGTTCTAACAGAGAAATAGTACTAGCAAGATAGATAGATAAATAGATAGAAATCTTTTTTAAGAAAAAGGTTTGTTTCAAAGAATTAGCTTACACAGTTGTGAGGTTTAGCAAGTCTAAATTTAATTAATTAAATTAAAAACTAACTAAATAATTAAAAACTGGGTACTAGCCTAGTCATGTTGACATGTAAAACAGACCCCTCTGCTTGGAAATGACAATAGCAACTTCTAGGTAAATGGTTAATCAACTTGGATGTCTTCATAAGATCCATGTCTTCCTTATAATAATGTAATTTGTTGCATATAATTATCATTGTTGAAATCATCTTTTTTAAAGATTATTTATTTATTTATTTGTTTGTTTGTTTGTTTATTTATTCATGAGAGACACACAGAGAGAGAGGCATAGATACAGGCAGAGGGAGAAGCAGGCTCCATGCAGGGAGCTCCACGTGGGACTCAATCCCGGATCTCCAGGACCATGCCTTGGACTGAAGGCGGCACTAAATCACTGAGCCACCGGGTCTGCCCTGAAATCATCTTTTATGTTATATCTAATATATAGTTCACATGTACATCTTTGTTTCTGCAGTTACACTTTATAAAAATCACTATTATTTGTTCGTTTTATTCCAAACTAAAAACATTGGGACAATATCATTGGCAGGCACATTGATATTTCATTATGAGGGTAGGCACAGAGTGATATTAATTTCTGGCAGTTCTTAAAATTTTCTGTAGGTCATGGCTATCTTCCATGAAATTCTAATATAAAATTATAGGAAAATATTCTTCTACAAGCTCCTAAGTTGTGTTAAGATTCATCCTAAATGTAAGAGGTATGTTCCATCTCTTTAGTGACACCTTCAGGCTACAATTTCTTACATAATATTGTAGGAAGAAGAATCCTAACCCTTCTATATAATAGTATTCCAACTATAATATCCAGTAATAATTCATTTAGTTCCTTCTTTGCTCAAACATAGAGCATGATCTTTCCATTTCAACACCATATATTAAAAAATAGTTAACTCTGTGAATGCAGACTTATACTTTTTGACATCTGCAGTATCCCCAGATCCTGAGATAATACCTGATGGAAAAGAGGATTCAATTAATTAAAAATTTTTTTTAATATAACAGATATAATTCACACACCATAATATTAACTCTTTTAAAGGTATATAATTCAGGGTTTTTTAGTATAATCACATAGATGTAAAAATATTACCACTAGTATAATTTTAGAATATTTTTATCACCCCACCCCAAAAAAACAAACCCATATCCTTTTGAAATCATTTCCCATTCCTTCATTTTTGTCTATTATAAAACCCTGAGAGCCAGTAATCTACTTTCTATCTCTATGGATTTGTGTACTCTGAACATTTCCTATAAATAGAATCCTATAATATATGGTTTTTGTGATTGGCTTTTTTCACTTAGCACAATATTACAGGTTCATCCATGTTGTGTTATCAATACTTCATTTTTTTAAGGATTTTATTTATTTATTCATGAGAGACACAGAGAGAGAGGGAGAGAGGGAGAGAGAGAGAGAGAGGCAGAGACACAGGCAGAAGGAGAAGCAGGCTCCATGCAGGGAGCCTGATGTGGGACTCAATCCCAGGACTCCAGGATCACATCCTAAACCTAAGGCAGACACTAAACTGTTGAGCCACCCAGGGATCCCCACTTCATACATTTTTATTACCAGGTATATGCCAGTATAAAGCTGTATCATATTTTGTTTATGCATTCAGAGTTGATGGATGCTACCACTTTTTGGCTATTAGGAATAATGATGCCATGAATATTAACATACAATTTCCATGAATATTAACCTACAATATTTTGTGTATGAACATGTTTTCAGTTCTTTTGGGTAGATTCCTAGGAGTGGAATTCCCAGTCATAATGGTAACCCTAAGTTAAACATTTTGAGGAACTTCCAAACTGTTTTCCAAAATGGTTGCACCATTTACATGCCTTACTTATTTTGTTCACTGCTGTATCTCCAGGACTTAGAAGACTACCTGGTAGGTCTCATTCATATTGAATGAATGAGCAGAGTTTTCCTACTTATTAGCAAGTTCTCACTGTAACAAATTAGTGCCAAGCACTTATTTAAAAGAAGAAGCTGTAAGAAGGCATTCCTAATCTCGTTGTCAAATGACAATCTCATAGTTAATCTCATAGTTAAAGCAGAAAGGAAACTCAAATAGTTTCTAACAATTCAGGAGCACATTGTCTCAAGGAATAATCTAACATCATTTATTGTCAAGAATATAGTAATTACACATTCAAAGTAACTGACAGATATACATTCATGATTTATTCATAATTAAAACAACTGATAAATTCAGTTGGTTAGTGTATATGACAATAAAACCAAGATGATAAATTTGAAACCCATAAAAGGAGGTTTTCTATTTGTTTATGCACTAGCTACATATTATATTCTTTTCCCTTGGTGACTTAACAGTGCCAAAGAGTAAGTTGAATGTAATTACATCAGCAGAAACCATTAGCTTTACTAGACAAGGTGCTTTGAGTTTGTTGACCATTTCAAGAGATCCATCTGCAATCATACAATATTCAGGTGTAAATATTCAATATTCAAGGGTAATATTTACCCTGTGTACTCTGGATACTTGAGTTAAAAAACAAATCAGAAGCATGTTCCTATTTTAAATTCCTAGCAAATTCATTGTGTGCCCTCATTTACTATGAACTCTACTAAGAGCTATGCATGTGGATCCACAACATAGAGACTCCTTAATTATTAGACATTGATGCGTTGCTGTGGTTTGAACACCAGGCTGGCACTTATTTCATTTGAAACAATCACTGTGCTGAAAGAACACTAAAATCACTTAAATATAAAGTACAATTTGTTTTCTTAAGTAATGTCAAGTGTAAAATACAAGCTCACATGGAGAAATAATTTTAATTTCATATTGAGATTAAGATATTATTTAAATTTATTTTGAGATAGTGTAGAATATAATGAAATGCATTTCAAAGCAAAGCATTTAGGAAAGATATGCATGGATGTTCTTATGATCAAGATGAAGAAATGTGAGCTCTAGGAAAGTTTAAAGGAGACTGTAAGACCACCATTTATTGAATTCCTATAAAATATTCAGCACTGGGATCTCAGCTTTACATACATTATCTCACTTAATCTTCACAACATAAATAAAGTGTCCTAATCCTCAATTTATGGAAAACAATTCTGAGGTTTTAGAAGCGTTGTTGCTTAAGAATGCTAAAGGAGTAAGCTGGGATTTAAGCCTACAATGTCTCTAGAGCCCAGCTCTTAACTACCAAACTATAATACTTTCTTCCAAAAACTATAATCTTAAAAGAAGCTCTTTTTTTAAACTTCAGATTTATTCTAAACAATATTATTTTTATTATATAAATTTTTTTATATTACAACTGTAAAACATAGTAGCTGAAAATGTATATAATATGCATAAACTAGAGAATGAAAATAAAAAGAATCCAATTGTATCCATGTTCAGAGTCCAACTGCAGAGAACCGAATCCTTTCTGCCAGTGTAAATCAAAAGAAATTTTACTATTAAATAACTAACAGGGATCCTTGGGTGGCGCAGTGGTTTAGCACCTGCCTTTGGCCCAGGGCGCGATCCTGGAGACCCAGGATCGAATCCCACGTCGGGCTCCCGGTGCATGGA
Organism: Canis aureus; assembly: GCF_053574225.1. Lineage (NCBI taxonomy): Eukaryota > Metazoa > Chordata > Mammalia > Carnivora > Canidae > Canis > Canis aureus. The sequence continues at coordinate 15,847,865 of NC_135635.1, forward strand.
GCCTGCTTCTCCCTCTGCCTGTGTCTCTGCCTCTTTCTCTTTCTCTCTCTCTCTCTCTCTCTCTGTGACTATCATAAATAAATAAAAATTAAAAAAAAATTAAATAACTAACAGAATTATTGCAAAGGTGAAGAAACAAATTCTAGGTTGTGCTTTCAGAAATGAATCCTACTGCCATACCACAAGTAACTATAGATTCTTCAAGAGATGTTGAATGCCAACCATCACAGTCACCATGCCCAGCATTTGACTTAACCACTGTGAGCATTTTGGTACTTTTTTGTTACTTGTTCTTACTATTTATAAATCAGTAAGTTTGTACCTACTTCTCTATAATCTGATTATTTTTTTTTTAATCTGATTATTTTTATTGAATAGTTGAATGATTTCAATTTTATGGATATATACAATTGATCTAATAAGTCCCCCATTTACAAATGCAGATTATTATAACAATATAACATGTTTTATTTTTTTAATTTTTAAAATTTTTTATATAACAAGTTTTAACATTATAAATGTTTCAATAAATATTTTTGTGGCTAAATCAATGAACACATTTATGATATCTTCCTTAGGATACACTGTTAGAAGGGAGTTTCTAAGTGAAGTATGCAAAACTGTAAAGCTGATATCTTCCTTAGGATACACTGTTAGAAGGGAGTTTCTAAGTGAAGTATGCAAAACTGTAAAGCTGTTAAATAATTTAGAGAAAGATGGTATCAATTTATTTTACCAGCAGTGTATACAATTACTCAGTTTTGCCCAAAATCTGGACTACACTGGACTTTATCATTTTTTAAAAGATTGTCATATTGATAAACTTTGTGGTTACTTGACTATTAATAAAGTTATTTTTACATGTTAATTTGTCATGTGTATAGCTTCTTAAATTCATGTTTCCTACTTCATGTTTCCTACTTCATTAAAATTGAGCTTCTGTTTTAATTTATTTGTAAGAGGTGTTTTATTATTAAGATATTATTATTATTATTATTATTATTAGCCTTTTTTATTGCATATATGCCACACACATTTTTCTCAATTTTTATGATGCTTTTTCAATATATTTTTGTACTAATGTTATGGTCTCAATTTTTATAACTAGAAATTCTCTAAAGGAATCTTTATTTTATAAATAATTTTAAATATTTAGGTTTCAAAATTAAATAAGCTCCATGATGACAAATCAGCATTTTCATAAAATACAACAGCTTTGGTGAGGTCTAATTCCCATACCAGAATACTCACATTTTAAAGTATATAACTCAGCAGTCTTAGTATATTCATAGAGTTGTGCAAACACTACTACTATATAACTTTGGAACATTTTCAAATGAAAATGGAGAATCCCCATCTCTATTAGGAGCCACTCTGCATTCTCTAGCTCTCTCCACACACAGACCCTAGAAGCCACTAATTTACCTTCTGTCTCTATGTATTCTGTATTCTGGACTTTGATACAAATCACTATCATATAATATGTCCTCTATTGTGACTGGCTTCTTAAAACAATCTTTATTTAGGGTTCATGCATGCTGTAGAATGTATCAATAATGTATTCCTTTTTATTGCCAAATAATATGCCATTGTATAGATATATTATCAATTAACAGACATTACCATTTTTTGGTTACTAGAAATAATGCTGCTTGAACAGCAGTAGATGCATTTTTATGTGAACATACATTTCCAATTCTCTTGAGTAGATACTAAGTAGTGAGTTAATAATACCAAATAGAAAGTTCCAAACTGTTTTCCAAAGAGGCTGCACCAATTACATTCCTACCACAAATGTATGAGAGTTCTAATTAGTCCATTTTCTCCAATACATGTTTATCTTTTTAGTTATAATTATCTCACTTTGAAGTGGTATATTATTGTGGTTTTAATATGCATTTCCCTAGTGGCTAATGATGTTGAACATCTTCTCATAAACTTATTAACGATTTTTATTTATTCTCTGGAGGAATATCTATCCAAATCATTTGCCTATTTTTTAACTGGGTTATCTTTTTGTTGTTGACTTGTAAGAGTTCTTTATATTTTCTGGATAAAAATCCTTTATTATATATGTTTTGCAATATTTTCTCCAAACACATGCGTTGCTTTTTCACTATCTTAATAATTTTCTTTGAAGCACAAGTTTTAATTTTCATTAAGTTCAATTTATGTTTTTCTTTTGTGGATTTAGCTTTTGGTGTCCTATTTTAAAAATCGTTATCTAATCTAAGGTCACAAATATATACTCCTACATTTTCTTCTAAAAGGCTTATAATGTTAGCTCCTACATTTAGGCCTATGATCCACTATGAATTAATTATTGCGTATGATGTGTAAAAAAGGTCCAACTTCATCCTTTCACATATGGATACCAGTGTCCCAGCCCATTTGTTGAAAATATTATTCTTTTCCCATTGGGGTTCTCAGTTCTAGTCCATTGATCTATACAAGTACCTCGCTGTCTGAATTACACAGAGCTTTTAGTTTGAAAATGGGAGGTGTGAATCTCCCAACTTTCTTCTTTTTCAAGATTATTTTGATAATTCTGAGTGTATTACAATGCCATATAAATTTTAAGATCATTCTATCAAATTCTGCAAAAAAGGCAGCTGTGATTTTTATGTGGATGGTATTAAATCTGCAGGTTGTGATACCTGGGTAGCTTAACGGTTGAGTGCCTGCCTTTGGCCCAGGGTGTGATCCTTGAGTCCCGGGATCAAGTCCCACATCGGGCTCCCTGTATGCAACCCGCTTCTCCCTCTGCCTGTGTCTCTGTCTCTGTGTCTCTTATGAATAAATAAAAATCTTTTTAAAAATCTGCAGGTCAATCTTTTGATCCATAAACACAATACTATTCATTTATTAAACTCTTCTTCAAATTCTTTCAGCAAAGTTTTGCAGTTTTCAGGGTTCAGGTCTTGTGCTTCTGTTAAATTCATTCTTAAATATTTTATTCTTTTGATGTTATTACAAATGAAACTGCTTGCTTAATTTCATTTGGAATATTCATTGCTAGTGTATAGCAACGCAGTCTTTTAAAGTATTGGTCTTGTATCCTGCAATCTTGCATAACTCATTTATTAGCTGTGATAGTTTTGATATGGATTCCTTAGGATTTTCTATATAGAAGATCATGTCCTCTGTAAATAGAGATAATTTTATTTCCCCTTTTCAATCTGGGTGCTTTTTATTTCATTTTCTTGCCTAATTTCCCTAGCTAGAACCTCCAGCACAATGTTGAATAGATATGGCAAGAGTGGACATCCTTACGGTTTCCTGCTCTTAGGAGGAAAGCTTGCTTTCAGTCTTTCACTGTTAAGTATGGTGTTAGCTGGCGTTTTTCATGGGTTTGTTATCAGCTTGAGCAAATCCTCTTTTATTCCTAGTTTGTTGAATGTTTTTATTATGGAAGAATCTTGGATCTATTTTTTTGAAGTCTATATTAAGCAGCCAGTATTCAACATTGATAAATAAAACATGTAACCAAATTACATTACTACAATTTAGGTTTTAAAAAATGGTGTTATCCTGAAGTTCTCTGCTTTTTGCAGTAGCATATGAATTGATTTTGAAGTCAGTCCAAAAAGAAGCAATCCCAAAATATTCTGAGTAAATATAACATTCTGAAAATTAGTGATAATCCTATAAAAACAACTACTCAAAAAACAGTATACTCCTTATTTTATAGGCACATTCTATGTTCTAGCACTAACTGTTTAATGTTTGGAGCCAAGAATGCTACAAATGCTTCTGCAGAAAATGTATTCAACAAATTAAAACTGAACTTTTATAAGAATGATAATAATCATCAGAAATTTATTTCTATTCTATTTTTTTATTAAAAATTTTTTAAAGATTTTATTTATTTGAAAGAGAGACAGAGATAGTGACAGAGATAGCTAGAGAGAGCACAAGTGAGGAGGAGAGGGAGAAGCAGACTTCCCACTGAGCAGGGAGCCCAACACGGGCTCCATCCCAGGACCCTTAGAGCATGACCAGAGCCGAAGGCAGATGCTTAGCCGATTGAGCCACCCAGGCACCCCCAGAAAGTTATTTCTAATATTCAGCCAAAGTTATCTTCCTAGAATTTACACCATTTCAACTAGTGCTACTCCAAAGAGTAAACACAACAACTTAATCATTTCTTCTGCTGGGAAAAGTATACCTAACATTAGGAGAATTGGTTCTAGAGTACCAAATTAGAATTGCTTTTTTTCTAGGCAAGCTTTCTAAGATTATATAGTAGAAAAAAAAAGTTGCTAAAAACTTACAAACTGTTCATTTTATCATATACAAATTGCATGAGTATTTGTTCAATTAATGCATAAATTGTAATCATGGTAATTTACAAAACATCTGATCACTATATCCTTCCTTTGGAACTTCCCAAAATAATCAGCGAAGCTTCAACTTTCTGACACTTAAGAATTGGCATAGTGCATTCTCAGTGACTCTTTCAAACTTGTCAGTCCCAGGAAAAGCCTACTTAGAAGCTGTTGTACAGTTTCCTTTAGTCCCTAAAAAGCTACACTGTTTCACTGCTACTCTGCCCATCATAGTTCTCAGTTCTGGAAGGTAGTGGGTAAAAAAAGTTAGAGAGACCTCGCTCTCAAGGAGTATGTACTCTAGTATGCGGAAGATGGATTGTGAACACATAAACAAGCAAGATAATTTCAAGAGGGGTACTGCTACAGAGATAATAGAATATTCTAATATGATGTGGAACAACTGGAATGTCCTCAATGAGTGGAAAGTGGAGGAGAGCATTTTCTAAAGAGGTATTTTAGGAATGTTAAGGATGTGCTTGTGAAATATATCACTTATCTCTTGAGAAAGATGTATTGTTACTTTTTAAGGCGTTTTTTGGCCTCCATTTGTTTTATGAATGAATGTCAGTTTGAGAAAAGCCTTGATGAGAAGTGATAGATTATAACTTGTTTACATATCAAGGAATCCTAATCCAAAGAATGATGATAACTTGTATTTGTATAGTACGATAGTTTTTATAGCATTTTCACATCTGTTGCGTCTATTGAGCCTCAGGACAATCCTTTGATAGAAAGTAAAACATACTGTTATTCTAAGGTTTAAAAAAGAAAAACTAGGTTCAAAGAGTTTGATTAAGCTATGTATCACACAGTTGGCAAATGATGGAATTTAGGCCAAAACTAAGGTTTTCTACCTAATTTAACTAACACCCTCAAACTTTTGTTATTTTAGATTGGTTATTTGAACTGACCAGGTATGATTATTGGGAAACTCACTTGTGGTATAAATTCTTAGGAATACTTCTTTGATTTTAAAGGGGATCCATAGAACAATGATTCTCAATGTATGGTCCCTAGACAAGCAGCACTGTCACCTGGGAACCTGCAAATGCAAATCCTCAGACCCTCACTTCAGACCTACTGAATCAGAAATTCTGGGAGTAGGGCCCAACAATTTGTGGGCCCTAAATTATGTTCCACACATACTTTAGCAGCCTTCTAGGTGATTTTGATACATGCTATGGTTTGAACTTAACTAATTTAAAAGATAAGTCATGGCTATCTCCATATTCTTGTTTTTTTAATTGAAAATAAATATGTTTGGGATGCCTGGGTGGCTCAGTGGTTGAGCATCTGCCCTTGGCCCAGGGCATGATCCTGGAGTCCTGGGATCGAGTCCCACATCGGGCTCCCTGTATGGAGCCTGCTTCTCTCTCTCTGCCTATGTTTCTGCCTCTCTCTTGTGTCTCTCATGAATAAATAAATAAAATCTTTAAAACAAATAAATATATTTAACTTTTAATTTGAACTTCATTTATATACACAGATAAAATTATTATATAGATAAAAATTTACAAAAATGTATAAATATGACTATTTAATTCATGTTTATTAGGGAAGTTTGGAAAAAAATCACACAAAATAGTGACAAGAATTTGTAACATCTATTTTTGTAAACAAGAGATAAAAAAATAATAATATTACATATATTCCTGGTAGAAATGTGATTTTTTAAAAAGATTTTTTATTCATTTACTCATGATAGACACAGAGAGAGAGAAAGAGTTAGAGACACAGGCAGAGGGAGAAGCAGGCTCCATGCCGGGAGCCCAATGCGGGAATCGATCCTGGGACTCCAGGATCGCACCCCGGGCCAAAGGCAGGTGCCAAACTGCTGAGCCACCCAGGGATCCCCAGAAATGTGATTTTTAAGGTGATTTCATATATCAGAATTCTCTTCCTTGGGAATCTAGATCAAATAAATACAATTCTTAGTATGTAAGTAAATATTACAAGGTTTACTACAACATGCACTATATATTATACATATACCACGACTCTATGGAGAAATCCACAGTGGTAAATAACTGAAAGTAAAGTAAATTCCTATCCATGGAAAAATAGTTGAATAAATTAGGCTATATCATCACATTGAATAATTTACAGCCATTTAAAATTATTAGTTAAAGCTACCCAAGTGAACTAGAGAGACTGTCATTATACTTGGGAAAAAAATGCACCTTTTTGGAAGGTAAACGATGACAGAACACCTATGTATACAATACACATGTCCACTCGTACACTTACTTAATTATATGAGAGAGGAGAAGAATATGACAAAACACATTCTAAGTTCTTAAATGGCATAACTATTGGGGTAGGGACTGCTTGCTAATATGAAGTAGGTAAAAGTCATGATTTTATCATTATACACTTTTACCAATTACAGCTGTCTGGCTGAATAGCCCTTTAATCTCCTCCTGCCCACCCTATGAGCACGTCATAAGGATAGGTAAGAAGTAGCATACTACAATAGTTAAGAACCTAAATTCTAAAAAAAAAAAAAAAAAAAAAAAGAACCTAAATTCTGCAACCTTAATGCCTTAGTCCAAATCCAGACTTTACTAACAATGGCTGGATAGCCTAAGAAAGGCTACTTAACCTCTCTGTGGCTCTTTTCGTACCTGTAAAATGAGAACATAGCAGTATCTATCTCACAACCTTGCTGTAAGAACTAAGTAAGTTAATATCAGGGCACATGGGTGGCTCAGTCAGTTAAGCGTCTGTCTCGATTTTGGCTCGGGTCATGATCTCAGGGTCGTGAGATCAAGTCCCACATCAAGCTCTTCCCTGGGCATGGAGACTGCCTAAGATTCTCTCTCCCTCTCCCTCTACCCCTCTTCTTTCCCTTTTCCCCCACTCTAAAAAAGAGAGAGAGAGAAAAAAGAAGGATTTAAGTAAGTTAATATATGTACAAAGCCTAGTACTATGCCTATCACTGTTCTAAGTGACAATGTGAGTTAGTATAAGTTACTTATGAGTTAGTATGACTTAATACTGTAACAATTAGCTTACAAAGTATTTAGTATTTAGCTTACACATCAAACAAAAACTATATTATTATTATTATTATTATTATTATTAAACCATGTATAGAATATACATAACCGGCCTAGTACAAAGCAGGTATTCAAAAGTTAGTGTATTTTCCTAAGATACAAAGGACCATCGTCTTCCTTCTCAAAGGATACATTCCACTACTATCACTCACTCTTCCTTCTCATCCCTCTTCTCTCAACTTCCCTGGGAATAGAATAGTTTATTAGTTTCTACTATATCCTATTATTTCTTAAACAAGTAATAAAGGCTTTTATTTCTGATAGTCAAAGGGAAAGAGGGTTAACAAAAGACATACATTAATTTATCAGTAAATATTGAGTGATTTATTATTGCTGGCAGAGTGAAAGCTCATGAAAAGAGCAGTGATGAGAGACAAAAGGTTTTCTACTGACCAGTTTATATCAGATTGATTGTTTAGTGTAAATTATGTTATGTGCTACAAAGGAGAAATGTAGAATGAAGAGAAAGCACAAGTCAAAGAATTCAGAAAAGAATACAGAAAGTAGGCAGAGGTCAGGTCACCGAGGGCTCTACAGGTCACATCCAAGGTGTTCGATGTTGCTACAGCACAAGAGGAAGGCACTGAAAGTGACATAAATCAGAATTGCCGTTTTAAACAGTTAAACATGATGGATTGAAAATGTATGTGTGTTCCTGTCTGTCCTAGAAAGACACTAAGATGACAATAGAGCAATAAAAAGCTATAAACTCAAAAGGACAGAAAGAATAGGGAAGGACACAGGAGATGACACAAGGACAGAAGCTGTCAAATGGTTTACAAGATGGAAGCAGTGAAGGAGTACTGACTTCTTGCTGAGCAAAGGCAACTGAAACCTCCAGAGGCAGAAGGTACGAGAGACCAGTGCTTCACTTGACAGAATCTCAGGACAACTCAGAAATGGAAGTAGCTCTTACTGACTCTGCAGAGGATGGCAGTAGAGGGAAAGGCTAAAAATGCAGGGAGTGTCATTCTGAAGGTGTCTAGAGTTTTAAGCCTTCATCTGCACAACCCCTGTGGTCAGGTGATTACCCTTCCCCAAGTTTCCAAGTAAAATAGTTCTTCCCTGGAGATACCAAACCTAAGACCAAAACTAGAAGAGGTCAGAACCATAAGAGGCCCAACTGGAAAATAAAAGCAGGTAGACTTTAATTATTGCCCCATAACCCTAATAAAAGATTAGATAGTCCCTCTCTGATATTTGGGGATGCTCCAATTCAAAATACCCTGACTCACCCTGCAGTGAAGCCTCTGGTTTATTTTTTTTTTAAGATTTATTTATTTATTCATTCATGAGAGACACAGAGAGAAACAGAGAGGCAGAGGGAGAAGCAGGCTCCACACAGGGAGCCTGATGTGGGACTTGATCCTGGGTCTCCAGGATCACGCCCTGGGCTGAAGGCAGACCTAAACCGCTGAGCCACCCAGGGATCCCAAGCCCCTGGTTTAAAGCCTAATACACTTGGGGCTTCAACTCCTTATCTTTGTGGTATTTATATTTCATTATTTAGGTGAGCAAACAGCTGAGAAAATCTTACATGAAAATGAATAATGACAAAACAAAACAAAGTTATTCAGAGAAAAAAGACACAAGACAGAAGCAGGGGAGGGGAGTTAAAAATATATAATTAATATGATCAAATCAATAAGCACAGACTATATATCCAAGAAATAAGAAAAAACAGTAAGTAAATACAAAAGTATGTATATCTTAAAACTATAATAGCTGAAATTCTAATGATTAGATAGAAGGCTCAGAAAAGAAAGCTAAGGAAATCTTCCAAAACTTAGAGCACAAGGAGTAGGGGTGATAGAGATGGAAAATAGTAGAGAAACAAAAATTAGAGATTCCAGTCTGGCATTCAAAAATTCAACATAAATGAGTTCCAGAAAAGAACTACACAGACACAGAGAAGGCAGAGGATTACTGAAGGAATAAGTCAATAGAATTTCTCAAAATCAAAGGATTCAAAACTGAGTCTGTATAAAGCATTCACTGAGTATCCATCGGGATGAATGAACAAAGTGAGCACAATGGAAAGAGAAAAGACAACAAACCTTCCAGAACAATGAATCAGGCTGATCAAAGGGTCTGGAGTCAGAATAGAAATGGACTTCTCAATAGCAATACCCATCCATGCAAAGCAGAAGTCGGGTCATTTTACCAGGTGGGAGTGAGTGGTGATGCCACTCTCCAAATTTAGGAATACAGAAGCAGGCCCAATATACAGGCAATTAGAACTAGGTTCATATGAATCTGAACTGTAGAACACAGAAAAGTAAGGTAGGAAAGCTTTAAGTAAGTTAAAATTTAATACTTGTCTCTCATATTCATCCAGACTGAGCTCAGCTATTCTATTTCCTCATTTACCTCCCTTCTTTGTGTGCCTGTCATGGGGATCGAGTCTCATTTGAAATTATAGACTCAGGAATGATTTCCAAATTCCCCTTACCTTAGGGAGATCTCTACCCAAGAAGATAACTCCCTCCAGATTTTGAAAGAGCCATGGAAAGGGGAAAAAGACTTGAGAGAGGACTGAACAAGCAGGGAAATCCTAGTGTTCACCCTTTAGAATGACTTCTCCAGAGTCTGGCTTAGCTTACTTAGATCGGAGTGCTTACGGGCTCTTCATACTAATTCCTCCTCTACTTAATGCAGAGATCATTCAGAAGGAAGCTAGCTATGTCAGAGACCTACCTGACTATCGATGTCTCATATATCACTTAGTGTAGCATCTGGTGCTTAGTAAAAGCAGTCTAACCTGCTTTCCCCTTCTTTACTGTTTCAGCAACTCCTTCAGAGTGTGTGTGGGGAAGTAAGTGCAAATCTGTATTGCTTGGTTTACTTGATGGGCAGGCTCTTAGTTGAAATAGTTCACAAAAACATTTTACAGATTGTGAATTGCAATTCCTGTCATCTTCTCTTTTAGCATTGAAATAGTGACCCACCTTGAATGCAGTTTCTACACTTCCCATACCTCTTACGGGAGCTGTTAATAAGTGACAAGAAAAACTGGTTTGATTCACCTGCTAATGACCTGTATGAGATGATCTAAAGAACAAAGGGAAAAAAAAATCAAAACCTTAGGGTATTAATTTTAGGTGAAAGCAAAACTATTTCAGACAAATAAATTCAGGAAAATAAATATACAAGTGAAATGAGCTCTGCTTGTTGTGGAAACACAGGTAAGGGTAGCAACAGGCCAGGAACAGCATAAACAAATATGAAGAGAGTTATTTTCAAAATTTGTTTACCTAATAACATTTAACACCGAAATCAAACATAAAAGGGTCATGAGAAAGACCTGCATTACTCCACTTAAGCAATTAGAGTCTGCAAGTAGTATAGAGATAAATTACTCATTTGGACTCCCACATAATCGTTTGCTCATACAGTAAATAGGAAAGAACAACATCGCATTTCAGGTTTCTTATATGAATCTGTCTAAACTGTGGAAGACTGGAAGGCAAGGACAACTGGAAAGGGTCTTATTAAAGTGTGTTATTCTGTTTCAAAGACACAGTCGATATTTAATATTTTTTGACAGTGAAATTATTTCAAAAGAGTCAATCTTATCTAAAAACCATCCAAATGAATGTGCATAAAAACAAACAAACAAAAAACAAATGAAGCCTGCAGATTTTAGTTTGTCTTGATTCATGATAAAAATAGTCCTAGTTATACCAAGTGTCCTATGAATCAGGTCAAAATGATTCAACTAATGAATGCTTATCTACTGGGATGCTATGCCTAGCATTTATAGTAAATTTACCATAGTGTCCTTACACAGGAAATAATTTATCATAAACTGCCTAGCAGTTTAAAATAAGATTACGTACTCTACTAGTACAAATATGTTAACGAGGTCAGGATATTCCACTTCAGAAACAAAGATCCCCACCTAATAAAGGCTAAATCAATCTTCACGTTATAAGTGGGTACCAAACTCTGTCTCAAAACAATTTAAAAACAATGTAAATCCATTTACTGTGACCTTGCGGTACACACTTATTAACATTATTTTATAGTTGTAGCTCCAGGAGTGATTTCCACCCATTTTCATTAGAGAATTAGGACAGGTGAGTCCCAGCCCTTCATTTTACAGATTGAAAGAAGGACCATTTCTTCAAGGCTATTTCTTCAAGGCTATTTCTTCAAGGCCATTTCTTCAAGGCCATTTCTTCAAGGCTAAGTGCAGGTGTATGTGATAGATTTGAACTTCAGAGCCCTCCCTTTTAACACCCACGCCTTGTTTTCAGGATTTCTATGCAAGAATGAGGGGCAGTCCGGGCGGCCTTTAGCTCAGGACCTGATCCAGGTGATCCAGTCTCACATGCTCTCTGCATGGAGCCTGCTTCTCCCTCTGCCTGTGTGATTGCTTCTCTCATGAATAAATAAATAAATAAATCTTAAAAAAAAAAAAAAAAAGAATGACAAAGAAGATAAGTTGGGCATTTTGGTTTTAAGATTTTATTTATGCATTCGTGAGAGACACAGGGAGGCAGAGACCTAGGCAGAGGGAGAAGCAGACTCCCTACCGGGAGTCCAATTCGGGCCTTGATCCCAGAACACCGGGGTCACACCCTGAGCCGAAGGCAGCCGCCCGCCCAACCACTGAGCGCCACCCAGGTAGGTGCCCTAAATTGTGCATTCTCAATTGCCAATTACGATTAATCAACAGTGAGTATTAATATAAATAACATTTCCCTTTACAAAATGAGTTTTTTTTTAAAGTACAAATTAAAGGCAATAAATTAAAATCTGACTATTCACTATGCATAAATTAAAAAACCCCAGACCCTGAATTGGGTAAACAGGAAACCCACGTTATGGTGAATTTCAGAGATAGCCATAAAAAGAACTGTGGGATACATTTTGCCTCTAGACCATCATCATTAGAAATCTTTTTCCTTTTTCTTTCAAATATTTATGTATTTATTCATGAGACAGAGAGAGAGAGAGAGAGAGAGAGAGAGAGGCAGAGACACAAGCAGGCTCCACGCAGGGAGCCCGACGCGGGCCTCGATCCCGGACACGACCTGAGCCAAAGGCAGGTGCCCAACCGCTGAGCCACCCAGGTGTCCCCATCAGGAGTCATTTAAAACACGCTTTCCAGGCACACCTTTCTTTTCCGTACAGACGTCTGACTTGGATGTTCATTGATCCTTTTTTTTTTTTTTTTCTTAAATTCAACTTTTTCCGCTTGTGTTCAGTGGAGTCCCAGCGGTTCAACCCGCGAGCGCGGCACAGGTGTGGAGCCAAGTTGGCGGGGCCGCGGGCGGCGGGGCGCGGGGGGGCGGGGCTGCCGCTGGGGAAGGGCCGCGGAAGACCAGGTCCGCCCCGCCCCCCCCCCCCGCCCTGCGCCGACACCCCGGCCTCGGGGCCGCCCCTCCTCCGGCGCCAACTCCAGCCCCGGCTGCGCGCGGAGGGGGCGCTGCGGGGCGGCGGGGCCCGCGCGGGGCTGCGATTGGACGCGCGGCCGCCGGGCGCCGGGAGAGGAGGGGGGCGTCCTAGCGAGCCGAGGCCCCGGCATTCTTACGCCCCCCGGCCCCCGCCCTCCCCTGGCGCTCCGGGCCGGGCCTCCCTCCCTGCTCGCCCCGCCTGCCTGGCGCGGCGGGAGAGTTGGCGCGAGCCTCGCCGCCGCCGCGGTGCCCCGCGCTCCCCGCTCCCCGCTCCGCGCTCCCCGCTCCCCGCTCCCCGCTCCGCGCTCCCCGCTCCCCGCTCCCGCTCCCCGCTCCCCGCTCCGCGCTCCCCGCTCCCGCCGCAGCCGCGCGCGCATGGGGCCGACCCGCGGGCCCTGAGCTGCGCCTCGCAGCACCGCGCTGCCCGCCCGCCCGCCGCCCCGCGGGCGCGCGATGGCTTAGGGCGCCCGAGGAGCCAGCCTCGAGGCGACGGGAAGGGGCAAGAGGACGGCCCGCGGGGGCGTCGAGGCCACAAGATGAGTTTCCACAAGGAGGACGGAGTGAGCAGCCTGTGCCAGAAGGCGCTGCACATCGTCACCGAGCTGTGCTTCGCGGGCCAGGTGGAGTGGGAGAAGTGCTCGGGCATCTTCCCCCGGGACAGGGGCAGCCAGGGCGCCAGCAGCACAGGTAACCGGGGCGGCCTCGGAGGGGCGCGGCGCCTCCCTACCTGGCTCCGAGTGTCCGCTCGGCTCCCGAGACCTCGGCCGTGGGCCGCTCGCGACGCGCCTCCGGGTCTCCGCCCGCCCGGCTGCGCCCCCGCGCCCCGCGCCCCGCGCCCCGCGCCCCCCTCTGGCCGGGGAAGCGGCCGGACCCGGGACTCCCCGCGCGGAAGCCAAGACCCTTCCTTGCAAATAGGGCTGCCCGGGACTGCGGGAGCAGACAAGGTTCCCGGGAGGGGTAACTGGCGGCTGCAACCTGTCGGGCTGTTGACAGCGCCCAAGCCCCCTTAGCAAGTAGGATTTTTATAGGGCTTCATGGCAACGGTGGCGAAACAGCAGCAGAGCTTATCGATCCAGTTTTTTGGGGGGTGGGGGACGGAAACCAAGGCTCGAGTCACGTTTCATAAAGTGGAAGAAAGAGGAGGAGATTGTAAATCCTTTCCAGAGACACCCCCAGCGCACGGGCATCCTCCCTCTCCGTTCAGGAAAGTTGCTAAGAAATGGGATGGGATGGAGAAGGACATGGACCGCCAGAAATCTGGGGGGTGCGGGGTTGGGAAGAAGCCCCAGGAGACCCCAGGAGACCGGGTTTTCTCGGCGGATGGGGGCAACCGCCTCAGAACTCCTGGTGGGTCGCGCGCTTGGGTAGGGTTTTAACCACATGCGCAATGTGTGGCTTGTGCAGCGCTGCGCTTGGTCCCGCCAACGAGCGACTCCAGAGTTGCGGGCCGCGTGTGCTTTCGAGAGTGAGTCCCTTGTGAGGGTCACTTGTTGCTTTGGGAGGTCAGCGCTGGTTTCTGGATTTTCGGCATCCGGCCGCAAGATCGCCTTTCCTGCCCTGGGTGGTGTTTGTGTCCCGTTGCTCCCCTGTCATTGTGCGCTCTTGGCGGGGCCTCGTGGCTGGAGGGGAGCCAGGGCAGCAGGTGACAGCTGGCCCGCTCACCTGGAGGGAGCACGACCGCAGAGAGCCCGGGAAGGCTGGGAAGGCGGCCGCGAGGGCTCCCCTAGCCAATCTCCCCGGCCCACCACCACTACCAAAGAAAAGGGAGAGGCAGTGGGAGTGGGGAGAGATGTGGGTTAGCTTTTCCTGCCAGTTTTTTAAATGGAGGATCTTCGGGGTTTTCAGATTCTCTGATCATGGCAACAGGAACCGAGAGAGGCTTCTTTCTGTCTGCAGTTGGCAGAAACTGAGATGCTGCTACTTGCACCCGGGGCAGAGTGATACGTGACTGGTGCTGTCCACATGCTGAACACTTAGACATGTTGAGAACATACAAACACCAGGCTTTACCTCTTGTTCAGTAGGTGTGAATTCCTCGGAATGTATGCAGTCACTGGTAGTGGAAGGGACTGGGTGAATTTTGTGTCTATGCCTGTCGTGTGTGTGTGTGTGTGTGTGTGTGTGTGTGTGTGTGTGTGGTTGCTGAGCAGGAGCTAAACACTCAAAATAGTGTGACCTTAAAAGTCCTTTGTGGCGCTATGGGATAAAGTCTTCCGGACTATCTTTAGGCATAGACCTGCTAAACAGAAGACTCAGAGAAGGGGGTATAGTGGAAGAAATTAAAGAATTTAAATTTAAAGACCTGTAATTTGGTCATTTGGATGCTATGATCCAACTGTGATCTCACACCAAGCAGTGGTTTCCTGGGTCTCAGATTGGCTGGTGATGAGGACAATTTGTGAAGTTTGGAAACCAATTACTGGCTTATAAGGCTTTCTAAGTACACAACCATATAAATTTAAGGTAAAATACAGTGTATGAATTGCAGAAAGGGTTTTGAGCTTGTCCTAAGCACCACAAGAAGTTGTAGTCCTCATTCCTTTTGGACTTTCCCTTGGGAAGAAAAAGTGGGGGAAAACTAGTCTAAAACAATTACATAGATATTTTTCTCCTGTTAAGGGAAATATATATATACTATCCAAATCGGGTATTTGAATATATGAATATATTTTGAGTGGCTACCACTAAAGACCTTCTATTAGGTTGTATATGAGATATAAAGATGTGTAAGATTACATATTCCATTTGTAAATCTATGCAATTAGAAATAAAATATTTTAATCTACAAATAGACTCCCAACACCAATAGATATTTGTGAAATGGATCCAAATAATATTTTACTGACTCTTTGTATTAATTAGTCACTCAGCTTCACTTTGTTCCTTATTTTCTTATAACTCGTGTACTTGTGCCTTTTATTCTAGGTCCCTAAGTAAAAACACTCCTAATAGGTGATCCTTCTACTCACTGTTTGTTTAATGGGAAACACATTAATAGAAGGACATCGACATTGAATGGTTCCAGTGGTTATTTACTTTGAACGTTAATCAGCACTGCCCATATGGTGTCAGTTATTCAAAGGTTGCAGTGACAATTGCAGGCTTCCAGATTGTGTATATTTTTAGATTCCTTCACATAGGAGTAGAGGGAGAGAAATTCTGGTAATCCCATTTAAAGACATTCTACATTAAAGACCTGATGAATCACATATATAAATAAGATATTCTCTTGGTTCTTTAGGTGCCAATAAAAACCATCCTCTTTACTATAACAGCAGTGGCAGAAGCAGCAGCCGTGTTATTGGCATTAAGGATCTACCAATCAAGTTGACCAATCCTATGTTTTCATAAAATTTGTGAAGACATAGATTGCATCTGCCAACACTAGTTAGCTTACTTTTTTTAATAGTTTATTAGAGACATTATTAATGTCAACATTACTCATACACTAGAAAATTCATCATGTGCAATTTTTAGAAAATCAAATTTTTGTCCTCTTTTACCACTGATACCCCCCCATAGACATGTCACCCACTAAATTCATCTTCATGCATAATATGATTTAATACTAGAATGCTTAGTGGAAATACAAAACAATATATCTGCCTGAAATGTTATTTTTCAGAGAGACTGTGGCTAATATACATAATAGTTTTTGAACTGCATTGGGATTCATTGCTGGTCAGTCTTTAATTGCTGCTTTATATCCAAATGCTTAGGAGGTTTTAGGAAAGCATATTGCTTAAAAGGGAGACGTCGCAAATCATAACTAACCAAACCCAGTGCACAGTCATATCATAATTGTAATGACCTAGCCTTAATTTGAATATTTTAAATAAACATGTCATTCATCTTTTTTTTTTTTAGATTTTTTTTTTTTTTTTTTACTTATTTGACAGCACAAACGGAGGAGTGGCAGGGAGGGGGAGAAGCAGACTCCCCACTGAGAAGGGTGCCCCATCTGGGCCTGGATCCCAGCACCCGGGGATCATGACCTGAACGGAAGCCAAAAGGAAGACACTTAACCAACTGAGCCACCCAGGCGCCCCATCATTCATCATTGTTTTAATTTTGCACTTTATACTTTTAATTTTGGACTAAAAATTCTAAAATAAAAGTTTAAACAAATTTTTCTAAATTCATACATGTGTTCCTCAATTTCCTAGATGTGGGGGTATGTAGGTCTATCAAAGAATTTCTGTGAAGTTACTTGACTAGTAAAAGAGATGACTAAGAAAAATTTTTAAATTACATCATGATTTTCCTCTGAGATTATAGCATTTAAGTCTATGATAAAGGCTTAAAAAGAATAAGGGTGTTTCATAGATTTTTCTCTACAGACACAAAGCAAATGACTACTCAGTCAATTTATAATTCTTGTCTCACTACACCACTGAGTTTTACACATTCTAATGGTTGTGTAAAGAATTATAATTTAAGGGCACTTGGGTGGCTCAGTGGTTGAGTGTCTGCCTTTGGTTCAGGTCATGATCTCAGGGTCCTGGGATTGAGTTGCACATCGGGCTCCCTGCAGGGAGCCTGCTTCTCTCTCTCTCTCTGCCTGTGTCTCTGCCTCTCTCTGTCATGAATAAATAAATAAAATCTTTTTTTAAAGTTATAATTTAGAAATATAGTGGAAATTTTTCCTCAAGACTTGTGGGTCTGAGAAAGAGTAATTGAACCTTAGTGAATTCAGATAAACCCATATGAAAGATGTATGAGAGGATTTTTTCCGTCTTCCACAATGTCATTCCAGTGAAGAATGGCCACCTTCTATTTCTAGTGTCATTTTTACATGATCATCAATACATATTGCATTTGGTCTCATTTGCTCCAAAGTGAAATGAACAACCACCTTCAAAGGCCAAGCCAGTCTGAACAAACATCTGTTTTTCTTAATTCTGAGATATCAGGATTTGCCAATATTGACAGGACCTTCTTTGCTTTAATCTTTTTTTTTTTCTCGAAACAAACTAAGATCTATATTTCCTTGTTACATGAGCAGTGAATCTCTGAAATCTGATCCTTACAAAAATGATTATATGTACAAGATCTATAGCTGCCCGTTTCATTCAAATCTCATTTTCTTCAAAAAGTTAGACCTCATTGTTATTTGTTTTATGCAAAAAAAAAAAAAAAAACCCGAATAGAATGCACTTGCATATATTTACAAGATTTCTTTTGCACAAAAATCTGGCAGAACATAAACATCACAAATGTTTATTGGAATCTCTAATGGCAATTAAAATTATCTTTGTTTTGAAAATGTACTTGTGTGCTTCCTGATGTGTACATTGTCAGTAAAATATAAGCTCTTTGAGAGCAAGTAGTTGGTTTACTGTCTTATCCTTAGTACCTAGAAAAATCTGTGGCTCCTAGTAGTCTCAAAAAATATTTGTTAAATGAATGAAAGAATAAATGAATTAATGAATTTATCCTCAAGAACCCGCTTTCCTTATCTTTTTTTAAGATTTTATTTATTTATTCATAAATGACACAGAGAGAGGCAGACACACAGGCTTCCTGCAGGGAGCCCGATGTGGGAGATTCCAGGACCCCAGGATCACACCCTGAGCCCAAGGCAGACACTCAACCGCTGAGCCACCCAGGCGTTCCAACTTCCCTTATTTTTAATGATGGGTACTATCTAATAATTCCCAAATCCCTCTGAAACTAAAATATATATATTTGTGTCTTTGTATCTCCAGTATCCAATACAGTATCCTAGGTAGATAGGCACACACAAAAATGTAGTTTATGTAATGGTAGAAATTAGAGCATTTGAGGTATTTAAAACCTAGAATATGAGCAACATACTCCTGAAAAAGCAACTGTACCCTATTTGGATGTCCACCGACTTTTCCCAGAGTGCATTCAGGTAACTCTAAGATCCAGTGGCTAAATTTGCAAGTGTTGACTTTATTGAAGTTCTAGAAAAGTGGGAATATCTATTTAAAATATCAATTGATGGTAGTAAAAAAAAAAAAGTCTGTTTGCTAAAGTAGAAAATAGCATGGGAAAATAATCATCATTATTCAATGCCTACTAGTCATACTATTTAGAACTAGAAAGTATCATTTTGCAGTGGTGAAAATGGAGGCAGGAAAAGTTAGCAACTTTCCCTCAAATCAGCTAGTTAATGATGCAACTAGGAAAAGAACCCAGTGCTCCTTAGATTCTATCATAGGTTCACAAAAAGTAGGAGTAGGAAGATTTCCTGGGGGCATTCTTGGTGCAATAGGGAACTGGAACAAATGTTTGTAAAGATAGGCTCTTAGCTATTATTATACTATTGGCTATAATTAGTGGAATATTGGGAAGTATTTTTTAAGATTTATTTGAGAGAGAGAGAGAATGAGCATGAGTGGGGGGAGCAGAGGGAAAAGGAGAAAGAAGCAGACTCCCTGCTGAACACATAGCCTGATGCCGGGCTGCATCCCACAACCCTGAGATCATGACCTGAGCCAAAATCAAGAGTTAGATGCTTAACTAATGAGTCACCCAGGCACCAGTATTAATAAGATTTCTTAGTGTGTAATTATGGCCCAGATCCCAAAATTTATTTTTATTAGATATACTGTCATATAGTATAACATACAACATTCTTTATTTATTTTTCTTGAGTACATGAATGCATCTGCAATTAAGAGCACATGAATGTTTATTCATGAATTCTTAGCTAAATATAATTGATTTATTTGAACAGTAAAATTATGTAAAAAGATTTTAGTGTGTTTGAAATGTACAACTTAGAACCTATATAATTATAAATATAGCTTCTTTTGTATGTCCATAAATATGCCTGTAATGAAAACAGATAGGAAATTGTTGGCTAAATTATTTTTATTACTTTGTAATTGGAAAAATAATACATTAAAACCTTTTTTGCTTTATTTTCCTACCATATTTTCGGTACATAAGTAATCAATCATCTATATATATCATTATCAACATTGTTATGATGCCAAAGAAAATTAGACCTCCTAATAGGAAGTGTTATTTAAAAAAAAAAAAATAGGAAGTGTTATTATTAAAGGTGAGTGAATTATTTTCCTGGTTTCTAATTTGTACAATATCGATTTTCTCTGTTGGTGGAATATCCAGCATTGGTGAAGTTTAGAAAGAGAATCCCTGACTGAAGAGGTGCTTCTTGTTATTATATAATAAAGTAGTTTTCTTTTTTTCCTTATAATATTAAATATCCTAAATGACCACTGAAGCTGTAAGAGCTGACATTAACATAGCTTAGGTAGACTCTCAGAAAATAAAGCTGTGTGTATATATAAATATATGATTATAAAATCATGAAATTGGACTCTGATGCCTCAGAGCTAGAACAGTAGAATGATGGAGGTGGGAGGACCAATATTAACTTTTTTTTTTCCTTCCAGTGGATTCTGAACTGTGTTAAGATCTACTGTTTAACATTCTATTGAGACAACGTTACAGTCAATTTAAAAAAAACTTACTTGTAATTGTCAATTTGTTCATACTGCGGAATTATTTTAATCATACAACGAGGACTACTGTTTACAGTCTTTATTATTCCTTTTTAGTTCTGTTTCAGTAGTCATAGATTTGTAGGAATAATGGACAAAGCAATATCAAGAAGTATATTATCATTTCTAATTGGTTAGTATAAATTGTTACTGTGTCCAAGAGGTGGTTTTAGCATTATGCTTTTATCCAACAAATATTTATTGAACACTTAGGTGAAAGCCACTGTGCCAGACATTAAAATGTACTCGTGCCATTAATTAAACACTGTGCATAGTTCAAGTTATTGTAAATGTAGAATAGACAATCACATAGATGATTAAGAACATGTGTGAAGATTTTTTTATAAGTTTGGGTACTTCTATATTATATTTAATACCATATTTGATACCATATTTGACTGAATCTAAGATGCTTTTGATTATAAGAAGCACCATTATTTTATATGATACCAAAAAGGAAAAAGAATGTAGTTAATTAAATTGTGTCTTGATGTCCTTTTTTCACATAAAATTTTTTTCACACTAATGAAAAGACTTCTTTTAAAACTGACATAAATTTTAAAAATCTTTTGTAAAAACATAAAAAGGAAATATAAAAGACAAATTGCCTAAAATTATTTTAAATTAAAGTTGAGTGTGATTCTCCTACATGACTTTTTGATTCAGAATTAGTGATACCGTTGTTTTCCACTTATTTTTGGGCTCTGTGACATCAAGAATGCTGTCAAGGGTATTAAAAGTGCATTTTTCTCCTTAAAATAATTAAAGATATAGAGGCCATTGGTGGTGTGCTCTAAGCTACCTGTATAGTTATGTGCAATGTTAGCAGTGTTGGCAAACTCACTAGACTCACTGCTTTCTCCACCTATCCTCATTAAAAGTTTGGCTTGTGAGGTTTAGGGCTAGGCTTCACTATTTCCTCTGATGTTTTCCTTCAAGCCACTTAGACTTGGCTTTCTAGGACTTTTGATGCTGATGCTTTTGCTTTAGCACATGCTAAGAATAAGTTATGCACACTTATTTCCTGGCTTTTAGTGATTGTAACAAGCCATTGATACTAAAATATATTCTGATTTCAGAAAATCAAAATGTTTCAAATTTGCATTTTATAATCATGTATAGTATTAACCTAACATTGTTTATCAGTTGGTGAAATTCAAGAAAAAGGCAAAAGTCAATGCAATTAAAATGGAAAATATAAGAGGCATTTTTGCAAGGATGGTATGTTGATTACGTATTGGATTTATAGATGAAAAAAAAAACTGCTGGTTTCCTAGTATTCGTTTTCCCTTTTTATTTACCAGCATCAGGATCCTTTATTTTTAGTTTAAGGATATGGGAGCATTAAAATGGGTTTTAAAAACTTTTTTTAGTTTAAAAATGACAACTTTTCTGAGCTTTCTTTTTGGTTTGGTGCAGCCATGTGACTAAATCTGCCCTTCAGAATGTTAGCGGCAGTGATGTTTACTACTTCAAGGCTGTGCCCTTAAAATCAAAGGACATACGCTCACCTTCCCTTTCCCTTGTTGTTCTATCACCAATCAGCCTGTAACCGGGGCATGGTAACTTGCCATCTTGGACTTTAAGGAGAAAAAAACCTGAATAGCAAGACAAAAATAGAGAAGAAATCAGGATTGTAGACTCCTTGGAGCTGATGTGTATTGCCTTGGCCTGTTTATACTGGGCCAGTTAATTACACAAGAGAGAAATAAGCTTCTCCCTTGTGTAAGTCATTGTTATTTTGTCCCTCTGTTAGAGAAATCACAATTATGCCCTATTATATTAAGAATTGACCCTTGAACAACATGGGATTCAACTGTGCAGATTCACTTACATGTGGGTTTTTATAGTACAGTAAGTACTCTAAATGTATTTTCTCTTTATGACTTAATAACATTGTATTTTCTCTAGATTACTGTATTATAAAAATACAGTGTGTAATACATATACAAAATACGTGTTAATCCAGCATTTATGCTATTGGCAAGGCTTCTGGTCAATGGTAGGCTATTAATAGTTAAGTTTTTGGGGTGCCTGCGTGGCTCAGGCAGCTAGGCCTCTGACTCTTGATCTCAGCTCCGATCTTGATCTCAGGATCCTGAGTGTAGGCCATGCATCAGAGCCTACTTAAAAAAAACAGAGACGCCTGGATGGCTCATTTGGCTAAGTGTCTGACTTTGGCTCAGAGCATGATCTCAGGGTCCTGGAATAGAGCCCTGCACGGGGAGTCTGCTTGTCTCTCTCCCTCTGCCCCTCCACCCATTTGTGCACACATACTCTCTCATATAAATAAATAAAATATTTTTAAACTAAAACTAAATTAAATAAAAATAGTTAAATTCTTAGGGAGTCAAAAGTTATATGGAGATTTTCAACTGGGACTTGGTGCCCCTAATCCCCTCATTGTTTAAGGGTCAACTGTAATACCATGTAATAGCATAAATAGTTTAACTTCAAGGATAATTCCACATTTTCATCTTAGATGCAGTTTTCCTCAACTTTCTTTGAATAAGAATTGCTAATTTGAGTTTTATTCCCCCTCTTTCTCTATAGAATGATACAATAAATTTGTTCTGGCAATAATGGGAAGCAACCAAAGAAAAGGCTTGGAATATCAACTAAATTATAATTTTTGATTAATTACAAGAAATCACCTTTGTACATTTTGAAAACTAAAGAACTAGAATTTTAAAATTAAATAAAATGATACAGAAACACAGATAAGAATATCAATTAAGGCAATGGTGATGGAAATTGAGAGCATGCCTATTGGTCTGTGCTTTTCGGTGTGACATTTGCATCTGAATAGGCAGTTGACAATTAGATATAACACTTTACAAGCGTCAGTGAATGCAAGTGTTATGGTCTGCTTTTACAGACTTTAGCAAAGTTTTGCTTTACTGAAAGTTTATAAAGAATTAGCATTTTTTTTTACTTACTGTGTTTTCTAAGAGGGTTGTCTTTCTCAGTTTTTCAGAACTAGGTAACCTTATTTTGAGATATTAAGACGCAATAAAAGTAAGATCTTTATAGCAAAAGGGAGTCAGAGATGTCAGACAGATAATTAGATGGACACTGGTAAAGCAATGGTTATGCTTATATATGTAATCAAACCAGAGTTTGAGCAATTTTAAACCTGATTATCTTGACACCTAATCTAATACTTTTAAATTTCATTAATTCTTAGTCTTACCAAGACATAATAAGACAAATGCATAATGGATTCTTTTTAACTAACTATCCAGAGACATTGAAAATTTTAGACAGACAAGAAGTCACTTGACTTTCTGCCCAAAGACCTATAAACTTACTTGATTCCAGAACCATCCTCTTTTACTTGTAAAGGGAAAAATGAGGTAGTCCTTTGTTCCAGAGCCCATCTATCCATTGTCACCCCTTTTAGACTTCCCATTAATTATTTGTTCTGCTTAACTTTCTATGTACTCTGTCTATGGATTCCTTCCCTTAATTTTTAAAACATGCTTCAGTATTGCACGTCCTAGTAAAACACCTCCCTCAACTCCATGTGCTACTGTAGAGTTTTCACTTTCTCTCTCCTTTCTACATCCAATTTCCTGAAGCAATAATCTATTCCCATAGAATCTACTTCCTCACTCCTATTCACTTATTTAACCAGATATAGCCTCTGCTTCACTCATCTCATTGAATTCACCAAAGACCTACTTCTTAATATTAGTAGTTACTTTTTCTAAATGAACTTACTTTATCTTCGCTTTTTTACATGGTTGTTCACTTCTTAAAATATTTTTCTTCAAACTCTATAAAAACCCATTGACCTGATTTTTTCCATTCTTCTCTGCTATTTCTTAGTTTTCTATGCATGCAGGCTCTTTGATCCTTTGATCCTTTAAGTTCCTTTTCTTTAAATACTGATGTACGATGTACTCAGGTTTCTATCCAGCCTTTATGTTCTCTTTCGTGGATCCATATTCCACTATTTAAGGAAGTTCTTTAATTTTATCTTTAGTTGCAGTCATGTATGACCAATAGCTTCCTCAAAATTTCTACTTGCATGACTACAAGTACTTCAAATTCAATAATGAACAAAGCTGAAATCACAGTCTTCTTGACTTCATCATCCTGTTTGTCTCCCACTAACTCACATTCTTGTCCTTCAAGAGAAGCTCCTTAACTAGAACTTTAACTTCCCAGTGATCTCCAAACCTACTCTTTCCCCCATTTCAGTAAACCTCATTCAGAACCACCATAATCCTATGGGTGACTATCATAATCTGTTAACTAGTTTTTCCTCTTCTAGTCTGACTTCCATTCTTTTCCATAGCTGGAGAGAAATGTGCTTCTTGACTTAAGGTCAAGACTGAGACTTATTTTTCTTTGAACTAAGCCCAGACTCACACTGTTTTTCATGCCATAGTTAACTGTTGAATCATGATCATAAAAAAATCATTTACAATACTTTGATGACTTTATAAATTCTCCCAGTTCCTTCCTTAATCTTTTGATAGTCAGATTTTTTTTATTTTGCCAAATTTTGTTGAAAAAAATTATAAAGACCTAAGTATTTAACAGTTTGTTTTGCTTTTTAATACTTGTAATGATTACTTATAATTACAATAGCAGGCAATGTAAAAATATATAAAATACACTAAGCTTATTTTTATAACTTTAGTTTAATTTTTTCAGCATAAAATTCTAATTATCCAACTTATTTCACTTTTTGCTGTTGAGAACAAATAACTTTTCCCTTTGTTCTATGTTTTTTGATGAAAGGAGCTACAAGATAAGAATATTCATGGAATCTTGGCCCACCCCTGTTTCTGAGAAATGAGTTACCTATTTCCCCCTTCCTTGAGGTGTAAGCTTCAAAGCCTCAGGAAACAAATATTCTCTACTCCTCCATGTAGTAAATTTTACAGAGTCCAGTCTTCATGGGGAATACATGTGGTGATCCAGCCAGGCTTGTGACTGTATGGACAAGCCTAATTAAATTTAAGGAGGCGTATTAGCAAGTCCACTTTCTGATAGACCTAAGCTGATAGCTGCTGGTATTTCAACTGCTGCATGTTTGAATGCTGTGTCTGTCTCTCAGTTGTTCTGAGCACATATGGGTAGAAAAATGGGATGTTATTGGTTAGCTTCCTGAAACATTAGTATTTACTTAGAAATAATAGTGTTCATTTTAAACAAATTGATCCCTTTTAAGTACCAGATCTCATCAGATGAGTCTCAGTAATTTATGAATCACCATTCAATCCATACTGAATCTATAACCATACTTCTTTTTCCCTCAGTACTTTTTTAAAAAAATATTTTATTTATTTATTCATGAGAGATACAGAAAGAAAGAGGCAGAGACATAGACAGAGGGAGAAGCAGACTCCATGCAGGGAACCCGATGCAGGACTCGATCCTGTTACTCCGAATCACACCCTGAGCCAAAGGCAGATGCGCACAACTGCTGAGCCACGTAGGCATCACTCCCTATTTTTGTTTAAGGAAAATATAGTTGATAGTAACCCATCACTTAACTTACTATGCAAATTACCATGCTAAATATTTTATGTATATTTACTTAAACCTCACAACATCCTATGAAATAGATATAAATAGCCCTATTTTTCTGAAACTCTTAAAACTTAACCAACTTGCCCAAAGTCACAGTGGTAGAATTGACATTTGAACCCAGACCTGTTAAACAGTGCTACAGTATAAGCTATATTATACTGTTTTCCTGGTATGAGGATTTCTGCATATTCCTTCCAAATTACTCAATTTTTTTCATCCATCCACCTTGAAATCCACAGATACTTAAGTTCCATGTGTCAGATAACTCCCAAAATATGTATATAGTAGCTCCATAAACATTTTTTGACTATGTAATACTAGACACTAAAATAGATGAATAAATTTGGTTGCTTCTCTGAAGGATCAAGGAATGAGAGTATTTGTAGGATGGGAACATTTGGAAAAACAAAATAAATACAGATCCACAATCTCTTATCCATGATTATAAAACCTCAAAACCCTGAAAAGTGAAAATTATTTTGTCAATTGTAGCATTTTGGCACCAACACCTTACCTGAATTGGCATTAAGCTACTTAACAGTCTTCAGTGATCCCACTCAGGGTGACAATTTCATACAGTCCATTGTAGATCTATTGATGTGGTTGGGTACTGGATGTTATCCCAGATAATGTGTGCCATGTTGCCTTTCTAATAACCAAAAGAAAATAATAATTTTTGAAACACATCATGTCCCAGTGTTTGAGGTAAAGGATTAAGCCATCAATTATGTTACAGTAGTGGATGTGCTTTCAAAGCCCTTAGGAATAGAACAGACAGAGAGTGTCAAGAAAGAGGTACCTACCCTATTGGATCTCATTGTTGAATACAAATCTGCCAGGCAGCCGAGTAGGAGAAGAAAATGCATTGGAGCTACATGAAACAGCCTGAACAAAATCATAAAACAGTAATGTGTGGTCAGGGGAGGGAGTATAGGTGGGAAAGTGGCAGAAGAATAAAACTGAGCAATACCAAGTGGTCAAATCACAAAGATGCTGAGGAATGCCTTACAAAATTTGGATTTCTCCCAGATGATTAAGAGGTGACCTAGAAGGATGTTAGGCTTAGAGAGGTAAGGTGACCATACATCTCAGTTGCCAGAACATGACTTGGTTTCTTCCTGCTACCCTGGCATTATTGATAGCACAACTTTTAGTGTTCACAAGTAACTTAATTTGGGTAAAATATGTTATGGTCCCCTAAATGGTAGAACCAGACACTGACTTTAGAAAGAAACTTGTCAGCAGTAAGGAAAATGGAATTAGGGTAAGAGATTTCCACAGACTTTTTCCTAAGATGAGAAAAATTTTGTGAATGCCAAAGCCCATCACAGGAACAGTGGCATAAAAGAATGTCCTCAAATTTTTATAAGTAGAGTATAAGTTCTCTAATGCCTACAAGTAAGAGTGGAGGCATTTTCAGTTATGGACTGAAAACTTTAATCCTTTCCCCTACCCCACATCGTACTGCAGTTTCCTTGTATCTTGGCTTTTCGCTCCAACTGGGTAGAAGTTAGTAGATTGTAGAAGTTGATTGAGTTAAAATATCCAGAAAAATATAATGTAAATGGAGCCAAAAGTACATAAAGATTATGAATCCATAATTGTATTTATTCCTCCTTGTAAAGCCATAGTTGATAATCAGGAAGCACATTAATTTTATATGTTTTTCTTTTTTCCTCAAGTTATGGGGCTAATGAAAAATTAAAAAGTAAAAATAAACTACAAAATATAAAATATCACACATTCCTCATCAATGGAATATAAATGGGAAATATATTGAATGGTTGCTTTAATAAGCAACTGGAAAATGAGGGAAAACATTAATATCTATGTATAACAGCATGTCAAATTAACTTTTATTCTTATAATTAAGTAGCATTAAAAACTTGGAATTATTTCAGTTTCTGAATAGGTTCCCATTAGTTACAAATTAGGAGTTTAAACAGAACTGTTTTATCTTACCAATCAGGAAAATGTAAATTAAAGCAAGGTATCATTTCCTGATCGTATCAGTGAAAATTAAACTACATCATCATTTCTCTGAGACTGTAGGAACTGGTAAACTGGTAAAAGTTATAGTCACTCTGGGATTCTTTTGGAAATATCTAGTAACATAACTATAGGTATATCCTAAGACTTTGCAATTCTATTTTTAGATATTTACCTTAGAGAAACACTCAGAAATATCAGAGATATGCACAAGAAGAAGGGTGCAAGGATTTTCACTGTGGCTATGTTGTAATAGCAAAACACTGGGCGTAATATAAATATCCATCATGAGGAAGTATTATGGAATGCTATGTGAGGTGAAGTTAGACCTCAAGGATGATCGATTAAAAAAAGCAAATTGAAGAAATACGCAGTAAACTATGTTTTTTAAAAAGTGTATTAAATAATTTTATGTTTTTTTTAATTTTATGTTTTTTAAATAAATATCTTTATTAGTGCTTAGACTGGGCAGATACACACTAAACTGGGATCAGTGGTTGCTTCTAGAGAGGAGTGGGAAATTCTTGATTTATGGTAGTGGTTAAAGGAAATTAGATTTATTCTTTATTAGTTTGCTAGGCCTTTCATAACAACGTACCACGGAGTGGTGGCTTTAACAACAGGAACTTATTTCTTCACAGTTGTAAAAACCAGAAGTCTGAGATCAAGGTGTCAGGAGAGTTGATTTCTTTCTGAGGCCTCTCCCCTTTGGCTTATAGGTGGCCACATTTTCCCTATGTCTTCACAGGGTCTTCTGTATCTTTGTCCTAATCTCCTCTTCTTATAAGGACACCAGTCACTGGAACAGTGCCTAGTCATGTGATCTCATTTGCCTTAATAATTAATTTAAAGGTCTTGTCTCTAAATACAGTCACATTCTGGGACACTAAGGGCATTAGGACTTCAACATAAGAAATTGGAAGAAGGGACAGACACAATTCAGTCTATAACATGTTATTTTAAACATTTTTATTTTAAACAAATAAAAGATTGAATTCATATTTTACATTGAGTCTAAACAAAGTTGTAAAAGAAAATTACAAGGTTATTTACATCTAGAAACTTTCCCTTTATAAGAAATCTGTTTGGTTTTGAAGAGTGCCGTTATACCAGATTGCTAACATTGGTTATTTTTGAAGGCTGAAAATGGAAGTGGGTAGCAGGAGATCATTAGCTTTTTAAAAAACAGACTTTACTATTTGAGCAGTTTTAGATTTACATAAAAATAGGGTAAAATAGGGGATCCCTGGGTGGCGCAGCGGTTTGGCGCCTGCCTTTGGCCCAGGGCGCGATCCTGGAGACCCGGGATCGAATCCCACGTCGGGCTCCCGGTGCATGGAGCCTGCTTCTCCCTCTGCCTGTGTCTCTGCCTCTCTCTCTCTCTCTCTGTGTGACTATCATAAATAAATAAAATAAAATTAAAAAAAATAGGGTAAAATAGTACAGAGTTCCCATATACCCCACACCCAGTTTTTCCTATTATTAACATTTTAGATTAATATGAGACATTTCTTATAATTAATGAACCAGTATTGATACATTGTTAAAGTCTATATTTTATTTATGTCTCCTTAGTTTTCACCTAATATCCTTTTTCTATTCCAGGACTCCATCTATTTAGTTGTCATGCCTCTCTAATCTCTTGGCTCTGATAGTTCCTCAAGCTTTTTATTTGACAACCTTGGCAATTTTGAACAGTATTGGTCAGATATTTTATAGAATGCCCTCCTACTGGAATTTGTCTTGTATATTTCTAATGACTAGACTAAGGTTATGGGTTTGGGGAAGAAGACCACAGAGGAAGAGTGCTGTTTTCATCAGGTATCAGGGCTGCATACTATCAACATGATTCATTATTGTCGATGTTCACCTTGATCACCTGGTGAGGTCTCTCCACTGTAAAGTTACCTTTTTTTTTCTCTCTCTCTTCTCAAGGAAGTCACTATGTGCAACCCACACTTAAGAACTGGGGAGCTGGGATCCCTGGGTGGTGCAGCGGTTTGGCGCCTGCTTTTGGCCCAGGGCACGATCCTGGAGAGCCAGGATCGAATCCCACGTCGGGCTCCCGGTGCATGGAGCCTGCTTCTCCCTCTGCCTGTGTCTCTGCCTCTCTCTCTCTCTCTCTCTCTGAGTGACTATCATAAAAAAAAAAAAAAAAAAAAAAAAAAAAAGACCTGGGGAGCTGTGCTCCAGCTCTTTGAGAGCAGAGTGTCTACATAAATCGTTTGGAATTTTGCACAGATTTGTTTCTTCTCTCTCATTCACTTATTTACTTAATCTTACTAACTTTTTCTAACTATATTTATTTAAAGCACTTTGCATAATGAGCATATATTAATTTTGTGATTATTTTAAAGGATATTTTAGAGTTACTTAGGTGACACATCATTAATTTTGGACTTTATAAAATAGGAAGATGCAAGGTTATCAGAAGGGACCTAGAGGATTTAAAAATCTAGTTACTAGTATACCCATTCTCTGTTAGTAACAAGTTGTCCTCATTTGGGCTACAGAAAGTGGTTTATACAAATATTGAACAGTATTGCCTGCTTCAAGAGTGAAAAGATGAAGCCAACAGAAGCCTTTCCTTGTGTGCATTTTCCAAGTTTCTTAAGCTTCATATCTTAAAGGCAGGGTGCAGGCTGCCCACCCTTCATTTTGCAAACTCTTGGACCCCTTGTAGTGCAATGTGCTTTTTCTGTTACAATTAGAAATTTTCATATATCTCCGTTGAGAATTTCCAGAGGTAATTATTAATCTTTCCTCCCTACAAAGACATCTTAAAAGTAAATTTTAAGACTCTAAATCAGAAAGCTAATGTAAATTATCTCACCATTGCTGCTGTCTTATCTCTACACTATCAATGAATTAAAATTTCTTTGCATTGTCATTTTTTTCCAGATATTTCGGTCAGCTTGTTGGCAGTGGTTGTCAGCTTCTGTGGCCTCGCCTTGTTGGTTGTCTCACTTTTTGTCTTCTGGAAGTTGTGCTGGCCTTGCTGGAAAAGCAAACCATTGACTTCCAACATCAATACCCTTCCTCAGAGCATTTCAACTGCTCCTACTGAAGTTTTAGAGACTGAAGAGAAAAAAGAAGTTAAAGAAAATGAAAAGCCAGCTCTAAAAGCTATTGAACCTGCTATAAAAATCAGCCACACTTCCCCTGATATCCCAGCAGAAGTCCAAACTGCTTTAAAAGAGCATTTAATTAAACATGCACGTGTGCAAAGACAAACTACTGAGCCTACATCTTCATCCCGGTAAGGAAAGATCAGATACACAAAGCTGGGCATGTGTGTGTGTGTGTGTGTGTGTGTGTGTGTGTGTGAGAGAGAGAGAGAGAGAGAGAGATTTTGTAAGAGAAAAGAATGAGGTGGTAGAGAAGAAAAGACAAACAGGAGAAATGAGAAAAACGTAGAAAACAGGCAAATGAATAAAGTATATAAGGGCAGAGTAAGTAAGGATGAGAAAAACTGAGAACAAAGGAGCTAAACAGGGAGCAGTACCATGAAAGGAGTTTAGTAGAATTTGAGGTCTCAATAAAATCATATAACAAGACTATTATTTATTAACTCTTTCCCTTGAAATATCATTGTTTGATAGTTGCTACTTGCAGTCTTTCAATTTAGTTTAATTCAACCAATAAATATGGGGAAAACAGCCATTTGCAATGTCTGGCATGAAATCATCTAGAACTTCACTATCAAAATTGAGTAACAGAGACTAATGTTTAATCTTCAATTGTTTCGCAACTACACGGTCAACATAGAACCACTGGAAAATGTTGTTTGAACTCCCATAGACCAAACTCTTACATTGGGCAGAATGTGATAAGCTCTCCAAGAGTTTTGGTGAATATCATGAACATACTAAAGAATGTACATAAAAGGAGGGAAAAGTGAGACCTCTTTGTGGAGATACATTTTAACTCCGCTTGGAAAAATCAGCAAAAGACTGCTTAGATGAAAATAATTTGCTATAGTGTATTTCCAATTGTGTTAAACTGGAAAAGAAAAATGTTTTTTGTTTTTTTTTTTCTACTTAAGATGGTCATCAGTCCTTAAAATGAATGACTACATGATGGTAGCAGTTTTTCTCTGGTTCCTAAAAATAGCAACTGGTTTTACCCTAGGGCAGAGTAAAATCAGTAGTTTGGGAGGATAAGTTGGTTTCCTGCTAACTAATTGACTTCCTAATCTTACTTTTCTACCTCTCTAAATCTAAGGAGCTTCTACACTTTCTGACATGACATACCTTTGTAGGTTTAGAAATAAAATTGAAAAACTGGGCATGGGTCATGTTTGCTACTAGGATTGAAAGAATATTCAGTATATCTTTTGTGAAATAGAAAAGGATTGTGTCAATAAATAAAGCTATTTCTTTCTGAAATATATTCCAGAGAGATAAATAAAAATAATTGTTACTTTGGGAATAAGGAACTCAAGAATAAGGAAGAGAGATAGAGGTGTTTTTTCTACGTTATACTTTTCTGTGCTATTTAACTTATAACCAATATATGCCTCACATTTAGATTTCTGAGCTGTGTCATTTAGCATCATTTTTAATTTTTATAATTTAATGCCACATAATTATATGTTCACTTAAATTTATTATGGATATTTAACTATGAAATAATTATCCCATGTGCCACTTTTTAAAATATAAGAAGAACTGTTTAAAATGATCTCATGTGGCTATTTGATTATCACTGCTATCATCACTGGCAACTGTAGTTAAATATGATATTTAATAAAGCCTTAAAGACACTTAGAAATTTTAGGGTAAAAATGTTCAATTAATTTGCAAAACATTTCTTAAATATTAGCAGCAGCTATGCACCTCAGTCAGCCTGCACTCAGAATTATTCAACTGTTTTAATTAATAAGTGTACCCTACATGAGGACATAAGTTTCTCTCTCAAACTTAAAACATGAAGATTGAATTATACATATCTCATATTTTCTAAAAGAAAAAAGTAGAATACAAATTCAAAGTTTTGTTAGAACTTTGATATAATTTCATCTGCCTCTTTGAATTTCCTTTTTTATATGAGTGGCTAGGGAAGGAAGAAAGAAAGAATTATATTTGAGCACTTGCAATTTAGCCACTATGCCAGGCACCCTTCCTGCTAATCCTCTGCCAACCTGCATGAAGTAAGTATTATTAATTATTCCCATTACTTGTGAGTTAACTCAAGCCCAGAGAGATTTAAGAATTTGCCTGAAGTCATGCAGCTGGCAAAAGTTAGAATTCAAATTTATCCAGATTAATGGCTTCACATTTTAAGCATGAAAGCCAAGAGGATATAGTTTTCTGCAATCAAAGATGTTGGTTACAAAGTCTGCTGAGGACAGATAGTTTGGAGATTGAAAAATGAGAGCATCTTCCTGCTCATTCTACTCAGAAATCTAAAATTATAAGTGGTTATTGTGAATGACTAGAGTCATGATTTTAATCTCTTTGGCCTTTAGATGAATTCCTTGCAGAAAACTTGATTATACTTAGTTCTCAAAACCCCTCATCTACATTAATTATTTCATCATATTAGAAATTACCTTTATATGGAAAGAGGAAGAAATTGCTAAATTCATTATGCAGCCCACTTGAACACAGAGATCAAGGGTACATTATCATAAATCAGACTCAAATCCTAACTTGTCATTGAAATGTAGTAAAGTCAAACCACACACACACACACACACACACACACACACACACAATGAATTTAACCTGAAGGCTTCATTTCATCACCTTATTAGGCTGTGCTCACTCCAGTCTACTGTTAGGACTCCCTTTGACTTGGCTCAGATAGAACAAACATCTTCCCCTTTAAGCTTTATTTGTCTCTATAACTTCATAACATTTTGATTGGTCCCGAAGTTAACAGCACTGCTGGAAACTGGCACATTTTCCAAGTTCTCGCCTTCCTTTTCAAGTGCCTGGACATTTGACCCCATCAACCTGCCAGCAGCCAAATGGCCAGGCAGCAGCTGTGTTGTTTCTTCATTACTAACAATCTTCTAGTTTATCTTAATTGATTGTTCATTCATTCAGTAGTTTTATTCAGTAGATATTTACTAATGGGTATCATCAAGTATTATGCACACTCCATCTATTCTGCAAATCCAAGGGAGTTGGAAAAACATTTAACATTATGCAAAGATAAAACATATAAGACTGACTTCAATAAAAGGAATTGCAAGTGCAAACTGTGATGGAGAATGTGGAATTCTGAGAACAGAAAAATTATTTCCAGCATGGAGAAAGGCCATTACATAGAGGCTAAAAGAAACTAAGAATTCACATGAATGGCAACTGGAAGAAGGTGTGCATCCCAGATGAAAACATTTTATGTAAAAAGACATAGAATAGGAAATGTTTCCATGCTAATAGCAGGTAAGTTAACTTGATCAGTAAACAGAGTTCAGTAGAGGAGTAAAGGAAGAAGAGGAAGTCAGCAGGAATCAAAGTAAAAAGGAGGTCTTGAAATCATGGCCGGGATGTTCAAGGTCTGTCCTCCTAAAAATATTTGCCATGGAAGAGTCCCTTGGATAAAAGAGCTGTGTTTTAGGAAAATTAATTTTGCAACAGTTTATAGGATAGACTAAAGAAAAAGATATCTATTTAGAAACTAATATAATAATGAAGGCATGATAAAAATTGGGAAATAGCAAACAACAACCAAGAACAAAAGCCTGAGGGAACTTGTAAAGGAAGAATCTAAGATCCCTTAAAAAAGCATTGTGACACTTCAGTCATTACAGGTGTAGTCTAAATCTTTTTAAAGTGCCTTTCAAACAATTACAATCTGATGCCACCAAGCTACCACTCAAGCATTTTTTATTCCATATTCTCCAAATATATAGCTCTGTGCTGCTTTTTTAGGCAGAAAATCTGCCAAATTCACATCAGTACTGCTCTTGACACCTAGACAAAGTACTGTAGGAACTCAGCCTATGTTTGTTGGTTTAAGAAATTCAATAAACAAATTTGGTGACCTCATCATTTCTATCCAAATGGATATTTTATGATTGCCCATGAGAGGAGTGCTTGGTCTTTTTACTATCCTCCTGTAGACCTCACCTCTCTGCCTCTGTGCTTTTGCTTATATTGCTTTCCACATCTGGAATGGCACCTCTTTTTCTTCTATAAGATGTTTAAGGAAAAATGTATCTAGAGTCTACTATTTCTGCCCAATTATAAGCTATTATTCTTTTTTAAAGACATAGTTACAATCTAGCAATTATTTATTGTCTTAATATTGAGCTCTAGCTATTTGCCAAACTCATTGCTAAGTTCTCAGAGAACAAGATTGTGTAGCCAACTTTTATGCATTCCTAATTTCTATCACTGTGTAGGTACATAATAAGCATCAGGTGGTGCTTTTGACTGATTGGTCATCTCTCCACTTCACTTTGCTCCTACCTGCAGCATCAGGTAGTGAGATAAATTGCCCATACTAGAAAGAGGTTAATGATGCTATACTCCCAGGATGAGTATTAGGACCAATTTTCTTGCATCCATGAATGGTGCAGAGAAGAGGTGAATAATAAGTGGCAAAACAATTTGTTGAGGATGAGAAATTATATAGGTTAGCTGCTGTGATAGAGGATTCTAAGTACCTACTAAAAAAATAATTAGGAAACCTAATGGCAGTGCCAATTGAACAGAAGCGGGAAAATGTTCATGGTAAGAAATCACTGACTTACAGGTGCTCATGAATTTACAATTAGCTATGGTTGCCTAGAAAAGTAATTTTTAAAATCATCACATAATAAATATGAAAGAATTATGTAAAAATACTGAAGTATATAGTTTTAAGAGATTTTTTAAAAAATTTTTTTAATTTTTTGAGATTTTTAAAAATTAAATTCCTCTCCAAAGATAGCAAAAATTGCAATTATCCATTCTAGGGCATTGTAAGGAGTGGAAAGCAAGATGTTACACAAAGGAAGAGTTTAAAAGATATATACCTAGCTAGGATATCAAGAAGCCACACTTGCCTAAAGCTGTGAGAGGACCTAAGATCCATCTCTTTGAATTAAAATTTCATGAAACATGCTGTGCAGGTGTTAGTTAAATAAGCCATTTCATGAAACATATGTATTCAATAAATATAGCAACTTCTTTTCTGAAATTGGATGGCCCTTTGAACCAAGGTCAGAGACAGAACTTTATAAAATAAATTCAAACTTGGAGAGTTTGTTTTCTGGTACTGATAAATATCATCTCCTCTTTACAAACACTAATTATAAATTGATTAGGCCCTCTTTTATAATACGAATCATTCTTGAGACGTTTGATTTCATTACTCACAGGAGTATTAGGGTATAT
This sequence comes from Canis aureus, assembly GCF_053574225.1. NCBI lineage: Eukaryota > Metazoa > Chordata > Mammalia > Carnivora > Canidae > Canis > Canis aureus. The sequence continues at coordinate 15,884,025 of NC_135635.1, forward strand.
GATTTTTTTTTAAGGTTTTTTTTTTTTCTTAGAGTGAGCATGAGTGGGAGGGACAGAGGGAGAGGGAGAGAGAATCCTAAGTGGGCTCCATGCTCAGTGCAGAACCCCGACATGGGGCTGGATCTCAAGACCATAAGAGCAGGACTTGAGCCAAAACCTAGAGCTGGATGCTTAATGGACTGCACCACTCAGGTGCCCCTAGGGTAAATTATTTTAATGCAGACTCCAACAAACTTCCTGAATCCCAGTATATGTTATTATGAAATTCATGAAAAGATGAATAATACTTAGTCTCTGCCATTATAAAGACCACAATCTAGCAAAAGGGTTGAGGAATGGAAGACTGATATGCAAACAAGTGATTTCAATACACTGTTTGCAGACATCAGGAATAGCATAGTAGACTGAGAAATAGAGACTAGTAAACTAGGAGAAAATCCAGGAGGGTATAACTTGGGAGCCAAGTGAAATTGTATGTAAATAAACAGCAGAGATTAACTGTTAAGTGACTCTAGTAAAGTTGGCTGGGATATACTTGTATCAAGTATACCCTTACTCTAGTAAGGGTGGGAATTTCCCTGTGAGTTTAGCAATGTGGAGAAGACACTGTTCATATTTTCAAGAGTGGTTGTGATGGAGTTGAGCACGTGTAAAGTAATTAGAGTATGTTTAAATAGAATAGAAGGAAATACATTGGACAGTAAACAGATTGTCCTCAACTCTTTCAAGGAGTTTTGTTATAAATATGTCAGAGAAACAGTAGTACAGAGAGATGAAGTTCCCTTTAAGATAGGAGAAACAACAGTGTGCTTTTATGCTGATAGTAGTGATCCAACGGAGGGAGGATTAATAATGCAAGAATCAGAGGGAATATTCTGGAAGGTGACATGAAAGAAAATGGGATTTACTATGTAAGTGGAGGGACTGTATTTAAGGCAAAATATATGGGTTACAGATGTTGCTAAGAGGGTTGACGAGATGGTGCCTGTGGAAGGTCTGCTCTTTGCTTCAATTTTTCCAAGTGAAACGGAAAGTTAGGTCATTAATTGAGACTTAGAATGAGGAAGAAGGTGATGGAGGTTTGTAGGAAGGTAGAAGGTGTGATATAGTCTTCTTGAAAATCTAGGAGATTGAGAGGGAGAAGAAATTGCTGTGCTACATTAGGGTTTACATGAGGAATGTGGTCATGAATTTAAAGTGGAGCAGTGAGAATTATTTTGTGTTTTTCTCTAATTGCAATCCCTTGCATGTGTACAGGTGTAGAGATGATGGAGGCTTGAATTCATCCAGAGCTGCAGTTTTGTCCTGCAACTAAGAAGGCCGAGAAAACAGGCATTGGAGATGTGCCTGAGAGTGACTCTACTAATTAGCCATGGAATTAAAACTGGATAATGAGAGGGAAATGATATCAGGGAAGTAGGGACTATGAAATGGTGGTACAGTCATAGATTAGAGTCCTGGTAAGTTGGAAAGGTTGTCAGAGTTGGGGTATCAGAGGGTCTGAGCTAGAAAGATATGAGATTTTGATCAGTGAGAGGAATGCATGACATTGGGGTTGTGGCAAGTTTGCAGCTAATGATGACAAAAATCTATGTACATGGTAGTGATTTCAGTAAGTAAAGAACATCATTGCAGGAGGGGAATTCAAAGAACCTAGGGGCCACAAGTTGGGGAGAAACATATACACTGCTAGAAATTAGACCAAAACATTGTTAAAAAGTATTAGTGAACCAGGAAATGAAAATAATGAAGACTTTAAAGGGAGTGATTTAGTAATCAATAGATGATTAACAATAGGTAATAATGGGGATGTGACTTGCTGACTTCAGCTTTAGGGCTGGGAGAGGTCGATAAAGGGGGAATGGAGCCAAAGTGACAATGGGGAGTGAGAGGATTGTATGACTGCCCCACCTCCAGGCTAGTGAAACAAGGACTGTGGGGAACATATCAGCCACCACATGAGAGGGGCGCAGCAGAACCCATGTCCTTAGACAAGAGCCATGTTTCTACGGAGGAATAAGGTGAGAAGAACATTCAAAGAAAAGATTAAGGATATAGAAAATTTTACTGATGCCCAGTTTTTATTTTAAAAAACTCATTGTGACATATTATGCAATTTAGTCTGCCTTCATATATGGAGTGCTTTGCCTGATTTGGTTTGGTTTTGGTTTTGTGTGGGTTTTTGTTTGCTGAGATTTTTGTGTATTGAATGAATCACTCCTCTCTTTGTTTCTAATTGAATAGAAGAAAACAGGAAACAAATAAAGATGAAAACTTAGTTTACCACAAACTTGATTTAGTCTTACTAGTTAGGCCTTCTTAACTATGAGATGGGGTATAACTTTTAATATATGCTGATAGTTTTGGATACAAAGTTCAGTACTAACAAAATCAGGGAGAGATGAAGTCCTTATAAATATATTGAATAAATCAATAAAATGCTGCTATATATATTTTTGCTTTTCCTCTCTGAATTCTCAAGCAATATCTAAGGTAAACTTAACAGACGGTAAAGACACTGCGGTTAAGAGTAGGAGAATAAGAAAGAGACAACTGCTAGATGCTAAGAAGTGAGTTGATTAGAGGGTAGAGTTATCCAGGGCTGTGGCGCAGGACATGCTCATACAGGAATGACTTTGTGCCACCTGTGCATCCCCAAACAGCAACCCTAGGCTTGCAGTTGTCAGAACCAGAGCGTTCATTATGGCATTTGCGCTTCAACTCCTTTGTGTCTTGAATTCTAATGATTCTAACTATTATCAGTATGAGAAGTTCTAATTTTCATAGTCGTCTCATCTAATATCTCATTTGATCTTCCTTCACACTGTGAAGTATTCATATTATAGATAAGGAGAGTAAAGCTCAAACAGGTTAAGTGACTTGTCCAAAGTTGCTTTCACTTCATAGGGAAGCTGGGCTCAAACTGTCTGATTCCAAGCCAACATGTTTCCTGCTTCATCTCAATGTTCTGATCTTTAAGCATCTTCTTCTGGGTAGTAGGGAAATGTTGGTTTGGTTTCCAGTGGGATTCCAGGACTGTACCCACACAACAACTAGAGGAGCTCTGTCTTTACATACTCAACTTCTGGCTTCTGATTTTGTTTGAAGGAAAGGACCTATTGGTAATATTTAAAAATCACCATGTTAATGCATGTTATTCTTATGGCATCGAGGAATTTTGACTCTATGTAGCTACGGTTAGATGTTCCAGGTAAGGTAGGGAAAGTTTTTCCTTCTCTATCTGGAAAAGTACTTTGGTGATGCCCTCCCAGGTTTGAAGGGTAAGAATGAGATCAATAATAGACAAGTGGCCTATACTTTGATTGGTTGGATATCTGTGTGAGACTAGCCACTTACCATGTCATTCCAAAAGAGAAAAAGAAAGGGGGCGGGGCAGGGGGAAGCAAGAAGAAAAAGATCCGTTTTGTCACGGTAATAGTTTAGCATTGTAATAATTAAAGCTTCTCTTAACTGACTAGCTTAACTATGACTTAGAAGATATACTATTTACCCTATAATTAGGGCACTGGCTTACTAGAACAAAAACATTACTACTCTTTGATTCCTGCTGGAGGGGCTTTACAGCTGTACAATTATATTCAGACATAAGAAAGAAATTACTGATTTTTAGAGAGACAATAGAAGATTAAAATTTTATTATATTGAAAAGTATAAGTGTGAATGGAATCTATAAAAAATAAGGAATTTACTTTGGAGGGATTTTATTTATAAATTTTTTCTTAAAAAATCATTACATAAGTAAAGGTGACTCAGGCAGAAATATTACATTATTTAACAAAATATCCTAAATCTCTTAGGTACACTGAATATAGAACTAAATTATACTATACCCCAGCATATGTTTTGAATTATAATTCAAAAAAATATACTTATATTCCTTTATAATTTTTAAAAATTTATATCATTTTTATTGTCATTAAAAGCTTTGTTGAGTATGTAGTATGTACCCAGCAAAGGGCATGCATCATTTCACATAATTTGCATCACAACATATAGCATGGGTAATACTATTACCCTCATTTTCCAGATAGAAGCCCTAAGATGCCCTGCCCAGAATCAGGCAACCGGCAAGTGAAGGAGTAAGATCTGTACTATGGTTGGTTTAAAGTTATATTCCTTTTAAAATTCTTCTTATTTTCCTACATATTCTCTAATGATTGCCTATCTCTAATTTAAGCCCCTGAGCCTGTATATCAAGGATAGATATACAGACTTAAAGAAATAAATGATACTTCATTATCAGATTAGTGCTAAAAAATAGCAAAAATTAGAATGGTATTAGCTGTACCATTTTTATGATATTTAAATAGTTGTTTAGTGTCCTAGCCTCAGCAATCAGACAACAAAAAGAAAAGGTATCCAAATTATCATGGAAGAAGTCAAACTTTCACTATTCACAGATAACATGATACTCTAGGTAGAAAACCCAAAGGCCTCCACCAAAAAATTGCTAGAACTGATACACAAATTCAGTAAAGTCACAGGATACAAAATCAATGTACAGAAATCTGTTGCATTTCTATGCATGAATAATGAAGCAGCAGAAAGAGAAATCAAGGAATCAATCCCATTTACAATTATACCAAAAACCATAAGGCCCTAGGAATAAACATAACCAAAGAGGTAAAGTAACTGTACTCTGAAAACTATAAAATACTTATGAAATAAATTGAGGAAGACATAAAGAAATGAAAAAATATTCCATGCTCATATTTAACAAATATTGTTAAAATGTCTATATTACCCAAAGCAATTTACACATTTAATGCAATCCCTATCAAAAAAGCACCAGCATTTTCCACAGAGCTAGAACAAACAAACCTAAAACTTACATGGAAGTTATATAAACACAAAAGACCCTGAATAGCCAAAGCAATCTTGAAAAAGAAAAGCAAAGCTGGAGTCATCACAATTCCAGACTTCAAGCAATATTACAAAGCTATAGTGATTAAGACAGTATGGTACTGGCACAAAAAGAGACACATATATCAAGGAAACAGAATAGAAACCCAGAGATGGACTCTCAACTCTATGGTTAACTAATCTTTGACAAGGCAGGAAAGTATATCCAATGGAAAAAAGACTGTTCTTCAACAACTGGTGTTGGGAAAACTGGGCCACATGCAGAAGAATGAAATTGACCACTTTCTTGCACCATACACAAAAATATATTCAAAAATGGAAGAGATAGGAAACCATCAAAATCCCAGGGGAAAACAGGCAGTAACCTCTTTGATATCAACCATAGCAATTTCTTGCTAGATATATATCTGGAGGCAAGGGAAACAAAAGCAAAAATGAACTATTGGGACTTCATCAAGATAAAAAGTTTCTGCACAGTGAAGGAAACAATTAACAAAACTAAAAGGCAACCTTCAGAGTGGGAGAAGATATTTGCAAATGACATATTTAATAAAGGGTTAGTATCCAAAATCTATAAATAATTACCAAACTCAACACTCCCCAAAAACAAATAATTCAGTTAAGAAATGGGCAAAAGATATGAATAGTCATTTTTCCAAAGAAGACATACAGATGACTAACAGACACATGAAAAGATGTTCAATGTTACTCATCATCAGGGAGATACAAATCAAAACTATGATGAGATACCACCTTGCACCTGTCAGGATGGCTAAAATGAACAACTCTGGAAACAATAGATGTTGGTGAGGATGTGGAGAAAGGGGAACCCTCTTACACTGTTGGTAGGAAAGCCAATTGGTGCAGCCACTGTGGAAAACAGTATGTAGGTTCCTCAAAAAGTTAAAAATAGAGCTATCCTACCCAGAAATTACACTACTAAGTATTTATCCAAAGGATCAAAAATACTGATTCAGAGGGGTACATTAACCCTGATATTTATAGCAGCATTATCAACAATAGCCAAATTATGGAAAGAGCCCAAATGACTATCAGCTGATGGATGAATAAAGATATGGTATATAAATATAATGGAATGTTACTCAGCCATGAAAAAGAATGAAATATTGCCTTTTGCCATGACATGGATAGAGCTAGAATCTCTTACGCTAAGCAAAATAAGTCAGTCAGAGAAAGACAAATACCATATGATTTCACTTATATGTGGGATTTAAGAAACAAAACAGATGAACATAGGGGAAGGAAGCAAAAAAAAAAAAAAAAAAAAAAAAAGGTGGCAAACCTTAAGAGACTCTTAACTATAGAGAACAAACGGAAAGTTGCTGGAGGGGAAGAGGGTATTAAGGGCACTTGTGATGAGTACTGAGTGTTATGCATAAGTGATGAATCATTAAATTCTGCTCCTGAGAACAATATTACACTGTATGTTAACTAACTAGAATATAAATAAAAAATCTGAAACAATAACAAAAAAAAAGCATATGGAAAGTGCCACACACCAAAAAAAGTTGTTTAGTATTTCAGTCCCATTAATAGAAAATAAGCTAATTCAATGTGAGAGAATTGGAACACCTCAGACTATAATTCTGATTTTACATAATTTAAATTTACCTAATAAAATTATTTTATTAGTACACATATGATATCTTGAATAAAATTATTAAAGAATCACAGAATGATAGCGAATCAGAAATTAAGTGTTAAAAACACTTAGGCGGGATCCCTGGGTGGCGCAGCAGTTTGGCGCCTGCCTTTGGCCCCGGCGGCCAAAGTGGTTGAGCATTGGCCTTTGGCTCAGATCGTGATCCTAGGATCCTGGCATTGATTACTGCATCAGACTCCCCGCAGGAAGCCTGCTTCTCCCTCTGCCTATGTCTCTGCCTCTCTCTTTGTGTTTCTCATGAATAAATAAATAAAATCTTTAAAGAAAAAAAAAAAAAGAAAGAAAGAAAATACTTAGAAGTCTAGCACCTCACCTGAGGCAGAAAACTTTCTTTCAACATCTAACCTTTGTTTCTATACTTTGTGTTTGTGGAAGTTCGTTACTTCCCCATTTTGGATAGCTCTAGATATTTTTTAATGTTCTCTTATATTAAGCTGAAGTCTATTTTAATTGTAACTTCCACTGAGATTCTTATTAATTCTGTAATGATGGTCCTTCAGAAATTAGAAGGCAGACTTCCTGTCCTTTCTAGTTTCAACATCTTCAGCTCCTTGAACTCTTCTCAAATGGTACCATGGCTAAATATCCTACTCCCGGTTATCAATTTTTTTATCCTTCTTAAATCAGTCCTTATGTGTGCGTCAATGAACCAAGTATTAGTTAAGCAATGTCCTCGGTATTACTTAGTGCTTGCTGTAAGAAATGTAGACCTGATGTAATAACAGAAATGAGTACAGGTTTTGAAGTAAGTGCTAGATAGATATTAAGTATAAGGGAGCACTAAAAGAAGCAAAACCAGCCAAAGACTATCTGGAAAGCCAAGTATAAGGTGATGAGGATCTGGACTGAGTAGCAATGGAAATGAGAATTAATGGACAAGTATATGGGATGTTTCAAAGCAAACATCAACAGGTTTAGCAAATTGAGAAACCTCATGAATAAAGTAAAGGTGATTCAAAGCATACTGTAGGAGTCCAAGCATAAGTGGCTGATAAAAATGTTAGAGCTATTTTCTGAGATTGTGGAAGGGAGCGCCAGTTTAGACGTAGAAGGCAAAAATTAATGACTTTGCTTGAGTTTGGGGCAAAATTAGTATATTCATTTAGAAATCTCCCTTATAGATATAGAAATATGGAACTAGAATTTTATATGTCGGAGATCCATGCAGGGAACCACTATATTATAGTAGTGGGAACCCCCCCAGGATATACTATGGATATAGTAGTACTATACTATAGTAGTGGGAAATATAGTATAGGGAACCACTATATTATAGTTATAGTCCAAGAAATGATTAGTCTGATGGAGAGACCAAGGAAATTAAAGAACAAAAGACGTGGGACTAAGCATTGAGTAGACCTATAAGTTGACACAGCTCCTGCCAGAAATCACAGAGGAAGTAGAAGAGAAGCAGATCTTAGTGCAGGTCACATTTACAAGGCACTGGTTAGTTGGTACAGCTAATGCCCTGGAAACGTTGACTAGATGAATAGTAACTGATAATAGGAAAGTCAGTTTGAATTCTAAAACACTCTATTATTTTGGCCCCAAATTCTAAAATTCTACATTTTTTAATCCTCAGAATTTCTGAAGCCCATTCCATGTTGAAAAAAGAAAAATGTACTCATTTTGGCTGTCACCATATTCTTTCTACAAGTAAATATTCATTTCTTTGTCTTAAGTATTAGAAATACTTAACATAGTATAAGAATAGGTAGACTTCTGTTTTTTATTGCAATGGTGTAGTCAGTAAAACATGAGATCCATGAGATACAAATATCCAGATAGAGAGAAACCAGCCATCTCAATGATTTGTCTACATAAGATTACAGATACATATAACAAGATGACTGATGATTCATGGTATTTTGTGGAATACTAAATTTTGTTGGTAATCCTATTTTTTTACAATTGTATAGTAATTATGTGCCTGTGATTTAGAGTACAAAATTCCAAAAGCTCATAAAAATGTACATTCATGAGTTTCAGGTATTTCTATCATTTTAGAATCCTATTCCTTTGAATATTGCATTTCTGGTTTTTCAAAAGTAGTTGTCTGCGTGTGTGTGTGTGTGTGTGTGTGTATCTGTCTGTCTATTAATACAAATGCAGTGCTTTCATTATCTTGGGGGTGAGGGGACAGTTTATATGCCACTGAATAATGTCAACAAAATGATCTTCCTAAGTTATTTTCTGCGTGTGTGTGTATGTGTGTGTGTGTGTATGTACAGCCACAATTCCTTCAGGAGACACCTACCAAGGCAAATGCAGGTTTCCAGTGTTGATTTTAGCATGGGCACAGAACCTGTTTTACAAAGAGGAGAAACAACAACAAGCATTGGAAGGATAAAACCAGAGCTCTACAAACAGAAATCAGTTGATTCTGAAGGCAACAGGCAAGAAGATATCAAAACCTGCGGGAAACTTAACTTCACCCTCCAATATGACTATGAAAATGAACTTCTAGTTGTTAAAATTATCAAAGCCTTAGACCTCCCTGCTAAAGACTTCACAGGCACGTCTGACCCTTACGTGAAGATGTATCTTCTTCCAGATAGGAAAAAGAAATTTCAGACCCGTGTACACAGAAAGACTTTAAATCCTCTATTTGATGAAACTTTTCAATTTCCTGTAGCATATGATCAACTCAGCAACCGAAAACTACATTTCAGTGTTTATGATTTTGACAGATTTTCTAGACATGACATGATTGGGGAAGTGATTCTTGATAATTTGTTTGAAGTCTCTGATCTCTCCAGGGAAGCCACAGTGTGGAAAGATATTCATTGTGCTACCACAGTAAGTAATAATTTCACCAATATATTGGTTTTTATTTGACCTGCAGTGGTATATAAAACTAATTATCACTCAGCTTATTGGAGTAACTTTATGAAGTTATGGAATTTATGTGCTAACCTGCAAAGGTAGGATTTGATTACATGCATGATAATTCAGGCACCTAACACAGTATTAGTGATTATGTCAATAAAATAGCTCTTTAAGTTAACCAAAAATAAGTTCTTTTCTCATAAAATGTTTATTTGTAACCTGTCTCCTCATGGTTAATATTGACTTGTATTATTTAAGAAAATTCTGTTCCTCAGATCAAACCTAAAATGTACCTTGGCGCTATTTTGAAAAGCCCTTGGTTAAGTCTAAAACAGCTCATTCCTATTCCTACAGAGGCTTTAATGGAACAGACATGATTACAGAATTTGAAATGTTAAATGATCAGAAGTGATCATTTATATTAGAATTTTTCTTTTACATTACAAAATGCTTTCTGTGAATATAAAATAATAACTTTAATAATGAAAATTTGGAAAACAGTAAAAAGCAGTACAAAATTAAAATACTTTGCAATGCTACCAATTACGTATAATATTATGGCATATAGCTTTCTAAATTTTTCCTATACATGTTTTAAAATTGTTGAGATCAAACTAAGTTTAAACATTTCCACACTAATTTTCTTTCATGCTACCATTTGTTTTAGTGCCTGATGTTTAAATATATGATCTATTTACCAAACCATTCTTTTATTGTTGTACATTTGAATAAGGCATAAATTTTGTCATACTAAAAGTTGTTCTGTTCTTTGTTACATAATTCTGTTTTATTTGAGATTATGTGTCAAGGATAGTATTATGGAATTGGAACTTAAGAACTGGTCACTTAGGTTAGATTGCAGAATTATTTTGATTTGTTTTTTGGTTGTTTTGTTTTTTGTTTTAAGAGAGAGCATGAGCTTGGGAAGAGGAGCAGAAGGAAAGAGAGAAAATTTTATGCAGGTTCAACACTGGGCTTAGAGCCCAACATGGGGCTGGATCTCATGACCCCGAGATCATTACCTGAGCAGAAATTAAGAGTGGGATGGTTAGCCAACTGAACCACCCAGGCACCCCTGATTTCTTGGTTTTTCAGTAAATTCATTTAATTTGTTACCACCAGGTCATCTTTATGTATTTACCATCTTTTGTCCAAATTTTACCAAAATTTATAAGCTTAAAATGTAGCAGTTTTTAATAGAACAGGGATTATTTTAAAAATAAGAAAATTATATCTTAATTCAAAGTAATTCATATTTTATTTTCCCCCATCAATTTTTTACTAATTAAAATCAGTATTTGGATTCATTATATTTCACTGTAAATTATATGGATAAGATAACTTAAAGTTTTATACTTCCAGTTTGTTGAATTGCATCATCATAAATTTTCCATTGTTAGGTTTTTATTTCATGGTTTCCATTGTGACATTTATAGGGAACAAAGGAGAAATTTTCGAACTGGATCACATTTCAAAGGTACATTGGGGCTCTTGATTTCATAGTGTTTTTAACCTTATTACTTATATTCCTAGAGGGAAAAAAATGGTGAGCAGTGATAGTTTTACTGTTTTAAAAAGTCTGACACCTCCAAGAATTCTACAAATACAGATAATAATTAATTAATTATTAGGTTATTTCTTTTTGGATTCCTCAATCTTATATTATTCCTTCTTTTATTCATTTAACGAATATTTGCTAAGTGCCTACTATGGGTTTGGCATGTTCTAAAGTTATAGGGATGCAAAAAATTGTTTTGAAACATGTTCTTGGGCCCATGTGGGTAAACTAGGATAATTTCCCCATCTCAAAGTTCATAATTTTAATCATAACTGCAAAGTCCCTTGCCATGTAGGTAACATATTCATAGACTCTAGAAATTAGTATGTGGGCATCTTTGGAGGTGCCTTTATTCTGAATACATCTATAGACATTTTCATTTCAATATTCTGGATACAAAAGGAAGTAGGTAGATAATAAAATACATATTGAATTATTCTGGCCAAATGACATTTCTTTATAACTGGAATATTGAGCCACATAGTGTCCTAGGTATTGCTATCTTCCCAACATTTCTGTTAGGAAGATAGAAATGAAATCTAAATTTCTTGACTATAACACCAAAGTTCACAATTTACATTAGTATCATCTTCATAGCTAGTGTAATGTTTAATTAAAGCTTCTCTTCAGCTTTTGAAAAATCATTAAGCAATTTCATATTTCAGATTAATAAAATGGAAAAAAAAGTGGGTTGAAGTTTGCTTACGAAACTATCTTTACTTAGATATTTTAACTTTAAATAATTTCATACAGAAATACGGTTTTCTACAGAGAAGGAAAAGAAAGTAAAGAAATAGAAAGAGGGATGCCTGGGTGGTTCGCAGTTAAGTGTCTGCCTTTGGCTCAGGGAGTGATCCTGGAGTTACAAGATCGAGTCCCACATGGGGCTCCCTGAATGGAGCCGGCTTCTCTCTCTGCCTATGTCTCTGCCTCTCTCTCTCTGTGTCTCTCATGAATGAATAAATTTTTTAAAATCTTTAAAAAATTTTTTTAAAAAGGAAATAGAAATGTAGTCATATGCCTTCACTCATCCAAGTTTTGTAGAAACCTGCAAAAGTGATTCAACTATGTGAACAGAGATTTAAAAGAATTTATGTAACATATCAGGAAACACTGGTGACAAATATTCATAAATAACTAATTAAACAGATCCTGAAAAACCATTCTTATAATTTAAGGTTCTTACTTGAAATAATCATGTATGAGGTTTTTAAAGAGTACCTTTATATACTGCAAAACTCCAAATTAAAAATTCTAAAATTCAGTCAAAAAATTTTGTCATCAACTTGAAATAGCTGATATATCTCTAATTTTTAATGAACCTCTTTAGTATCATTAAGTCCTGCTTTACTATGACATTGATATAAATGCCATGGATCTCTTTTTCCTTCTTCAGGCCAATTATACAATTATTAAAAATATAACTATAGAAATCAGAATTGATGCTTTTTTTGTGATTTTGTTTTTAATTTTTTTATGTGTCTCATTCCAACAAATTTTTATCATAGAGTCTCTGTCACAAAATTTTTCCCCGTGTATCATAAGACCTGTCCAAGATCTTATTCAAAAAATCTCCTAAGTCAGTTCATTAAATTAAATTGATTTTTTTCCCTACAGCATGAAATTCAAATAACTTTAATTTGGTTGCATGAGTATTTACTGAGAACCTTCTGTGTACAAAGCTTATACTTTGTTCTAAAGTAGAAATAAAGGTTAGTAAAATACAAGTTTTGTCAAGAACTTTAATAGAAGAAACAAGTAAACAAAGAAGTATATGCTAATGTAGAAATAATACTATATATCTTCCTGATAACCTGCACAAATGTGGTATTGTTCACACACACACACTCGCGCACTTGTTTGCTCTCTCTCTTATGCGGATTATGTCTGCAGAGGGAAAAACAATGCAGTCTTGTACCCTATTGATTACAAATTAATATATGCTTAGTTCTATTTGTGAACATCAACCACTTTCTGTAACAAAAATTAAAAATTTATCCAGTGTGTGGCATAAATTCATATGCAAAATACAGCAGGAATATTTTGTTGTCAAAAATCCTATCAGGTTGAAACAAGAGTCACATGTTCTGTATTTGTAAATTTCATTACTAATTATTTCTACATAAGAAGGATTAATATTTTTATTAGGAATTAGCAAGATTTTTAAAAATTGATGATTGGGAATAAGAGGGAAGTTGAGGAATAAGGAGATAAAAAGGTATGAATTTTTTTTTTTGCAAAAAATTAATTTTCACTTTAAGGATCATCCCACTATATACCAGAAATATGGCAAGCCAGTCATCGCTTGCACTAATATAGAAATATCTCCAACATAGGGAAAAATCACTTTGAAGAATAGTGTGCACCCTATGCCACTATTTTTGTAATTCTGAGAAAGAAATATATATTCATATTTGGTTATATATATTAGAAAAGTCTATTTAAGGACACAAAAATCTAATAGTAGTTACATATTGGCAAAAATGGGAGAAACTAGATGAATGTAGAAAAGGAATGATTTGCAACATATCGCTTTATATATTTATTTTTAAGCTATGTAAGTATATCTTTCAAATTTCTTTTTTCACAAAGTCACTCAAAGACGATTGTATTTAAATATTTAAATGTAGCGATGTCATGCACACTCAAAAAGCCATTGAAAGTATAGGTAGGTATGGGGTGCCTGGGTGGTTCAATCAGTTAAGCAGCTGCCGTCAGCTAGGGTCAGGATCCCAGGGTCCTGGGGTTGAACCCCACATCGGGCTCCCTGCTAGGCAGAGAACCTGCTTCTCCCTTTCCCTTTCTCTCTCTTGCTCTCTCTCTCTGTCAAATAAATAAAATATTTTTTTAAAGTATAGGTAGATAAAGAAAAGCTTTTCTTTTTTTGAATAGAACTAACTCTATTTTATGTATTTATTTATTTACTCATCTAATCAATGAACATTTTTTCAGCACCAATGATGTTCTATACAGGCAGGAATTCTCATAGGAAAAGCGAGCGTATGCACATAACTACACTGACCTGGTTTACAGCTATAAAGTACTTGAATCTGTTATCTTTTAACTAAGGATCTGTCAAGTTTGAAAGAGTAGACCTTGACATACCAAATACAAAGAAACTATTGTGTTCATTGTACCAACCAGAGTACTGAATGTACTAGCTGAGCTTGAGTTTGAAGTAATGTATTTTAATACCCAGTACCAAAATTTCTTTAAATATTTAAATTTTTTTATTTGTTTTCTTGTTTCTAGTGATATACTTTTAATTTTCCCCCTGAGCATCCTAGATCTATTCCAGGATCAAAATAATACTGCCTTCTTGTTTTGCTTTGTTTGTATTTAACTATCAATTCTCTTTTAAAATGTGTTAACTATGGAATATTTTGTTATCCAATAACGTTTTAAAGAGTGGCAAAATTCCAACTGCATTCTGAAGAAAAAAGTATGGTGGAAGGCAAGGCAGTAGAGAGGAAACTTTTTGGTTAGGGACGGACGGTCTGGCTCAATCTTTGGGGTGCAGCAGGCAGTATTACAAGTCATAGGCCTGCAGATTGGGAAAATAAACCCATGTCTGCTCTTCCTTAGGCATTCCTAATTTTCTCTTTCATCTCTGCACTAAACCTGATCCTGAAGTGTCACAGATACTACATCTGCTAAAGGGCCATCATTTATGATTATTAATTCAAATGATGCAAATAAATTCTTTGAACCTATCTCTAAGCTCTTTTAGTCATTTGCAAGAATTTATAGCAAGTATCTATATTGCAACATAAAAGCAAATTAAAATTCAGTTCAAAATAAGAGAGTCTAGGGCACCTGGGTAGCTCAGTGGTTGAGCATCTGCCTTTGGCTCAGATCAGGATCCCTGGGTCCTAGGATCGAGTCCCACATCAGGTTCCCCAAAGGGAGCCTGCTTCTCCCTCTGCCTATGTCTCTGCCTCTCTTTCTGTGTTTCTCATGAATAAATAAATAAAATATTTAAAAAAATAAAGTCTATAATAGACTACCAAAAGATTATGAAAGTTCACACAGTGTGGTTTTTCTAGGCTTCAACCCTGCTCAATTCAAGCAGACTGTTAAGGAACTTTGTCTCCACAAAATAAACAAACAAACAAAGTGGGAACAGACCCATAAAAACACCCAACAAACTAGTGGTTGCCAGAGGGGAGGGGAGAGGGGGGATGGGCAAATGGGGGAAAAGAAAAAATATATAAGAAACTTTGTCTAGTGAGTATTTGGTATTCAATAACTCATCATAGGTTTTTATATTATTTTGAAAATTAAATCTCATCTATGTGCATTTAGAGAACAAGGCTTCAGGGTTCCCTCTGTTTGACTGCCTTTGCATTGCACATGAAAGACTGGAGGCAAATTAGCCTTAAAATAAGACCATAACAATTAAATTAGCCTTTTATTGTCAGATTAAGCAGTACATTCCTATAATATTGGTTACAGCATTTTGTTTCACAAAACAAAAAGAAGTTAATCTAAAACTTTGATGCCGCCAGTTTTAGTCTGAATTCAACGCTGATGCCACACTTTTTAAATAAGTAAAGAATTGCTGAGTAAGCACGGTAAGATATTTTGAGTTCTTGAAAGGATATTAGTCAAAAATTGGTAGCTGACCATATTTTTTAGTCAATATATTTGGGATTGTTCAAAAAGCAAAATGTTTTTTTTTTCCTAAATTCAAACTACCCACATAATTTGCAATTTAAATTCCTACCTTGCTTGACTTGTAAGGATTATAATGGGATCCAACTTCTCTATCGCCCTTGAGTCTCTCCCTGTCCCCCCTAACCCCCACCACCACTGCCTATCCCTCATCCCTGCCCTCCCTCCCTGGCTTCCCAGTCCCTCACCCTCTACCCTCTCCCTAGCTTTTCCCTATCTGGTTATTGTTGGAAGCCCTCAACCCTAATCACTGAAGAATTTAGGCTCTGGGACAAACTAACAAGCTTTGCATTCCTGCTGTGTCACTTCTTTCTATGGCTTTGAGCAAGTTACAGAACCTTTAAACCTTAATTACCTTATCTATAAAACAGGGATTATGAGAAGGCAAACCACAGTTTGTTGAATACAGTAAATAAAATAAGGGCTTAGCAGAGCCAGGCATTTGTCAATGCTTACTATATGTTAGCTGCCAAGAAGTATTACTGAATAATATCATCAGGAAATGATTTTCGTTGTTGATGTACCTTACATATTAAATAGGAGCAAAGATCTTGGTGCTGAAAAATGGTTATGTCTTATTATCGTGATAGGAGATAGTTTTAGGTGGTATGCTTTTCTATGAAGGGTGGAAAGTTTTATGTAAGAGTTCATTTAAATCTTTTTAGTCACTGTATGCTGTGATTCAGTGAGAATGTAGTATTTTTATAAAGTATATACTCACAATGTCACATTTCATGCCCCTCATCTGCAACTGAGCCTGACTCTTCCTTTCACACTGGCCACTTCTCTTTGTTTCTTTACCAAACCGTACATGTGCTTATTAAGTGCATCTTATAAAACTCCAGGAGCTTAAAGATACTAGAATGTACTTTGTGTGTCCCTTCAGGTTCACTCTCTACTATTCTCCACCGTTTGGTACCTCAGGGGGCTGGCCTGTGAGATCCACAGACACTGTACTCTAATTTCTGGCAAGAGATGTCAGGGCAGGAGGAGAATGTCATTTGGATATGTATTCTCTCATCATTCTTTGAGAGATCACCTCAGGCTGGCTGTGTCCTTCACCTGAGGGCATAGTTCCTCTCAAAGCAGTCTTTTCTTTTTGCCACTTTTTCCTTGTGAGTCCAGATAGCTGTCCCCCTACCCTTGTCCTCTCAGACCTAGGAGTCAACACAGCCCCCTCTGTTACCAGAGCCCCAGTGCTGTGCCTATCTTTTGTGGTTTTCCTAGCCCTGCTCACATCTCTGTAGATAGTCCATTCATTAAGCCCTCTGGAATTAGTCGAGCTTGTGTGTGCCATCTATTTCCTCCTAGATCCCTGACTGATAACCTCAAGGGAGGTGGGTGAAAAAGAATTCCTGATTACAAACAGGTTAATTTCCTATAACTTTCTTGGACTTTTCCAGGTGTCTGAGATGTTCTGTGTGTTCATTACCTTTAGTCCTTGAGAAGCTTGATAATAAGACAAGGCCTTCAGCCACTAAAAGTGAGAAGGAACATGGCCATGCTAAAATCCTCTAATCTTTAAATACAGAGAATTCAAAGGAACTCCTTAAAATGGAATCTCACATTTCATCACAATTGAAAAACTCAATTTCTGCCTCTTAAAAATCAAGATTTCAGACAGGAATAATACATCATTTATTTAGAGTGATTTGGAAAAGAACTCTATGTTAATATTATAGGTTTCAAAATATATTTATGTCCCCAATTTCTTACCTTAAAAATTTTAAATAGAACACTTATAAAACACTATGCATGTCCCTGTTTTTAAAGTAAAATCTACTGAATAACCTTTTCTTAATAGTGGTGATCTTTATGACCATTAGTTATCATAATAAATTTTAAAAATAGATTTTTATTTCCGTCCCTTGCTCTTCTATTACACTATTTTCATCTCCATTATAAGTATACATGCTTCCTGTATTCCTTACCTCTCCAATTTGTCGCTTTTAGGTTTCTAATAAAATACCTCAGTTGGAGGGAATGGTATGCAAATAAAATTAATGTGTCTTAAATATTGACCTGTGATCTTTTTCTCAGAGTAAAGTGCATGAGACTTGTAATAGGTCAAAAGTCTTTTTCATATTAACCTAAAGATTCCAAAGTATGTTTGGAGTAAGATTTTGAGAACACTTATGTCTAGATCATGTGATCATATTATTTCAGAATTGCTAGAGAGTTCAAGTGTAATCCTTTAATTTTATAGTTTAGAAAATGAAGGCCCAGGGATGTTTTAAAAAATCACTTAGGCTCACCCAGCAGATTAATAGAATATCCAGAACTAGATTTTAAATCTTTAAATAACTCTTAGTTCAGTGTTCCTTGACTTGAATTATGTCGGAATATTAACATGTTTAGAATATACTAAAAATAAATTAAAAGAATTAAAATTCAGCATGGTTCTAAAGGTACTTTCACAGGAAGTTCACATTTATTAGAGAGAGAGTGGGGGAGTGGCTATCCTCTTGCACACAAACAATTATCCACTTGATTGCTAATGTCCCAGTTTCTCCCATGTTTTAAATTTCTTACCCTAATTAAATTTCCTAAATGAATCATATTTATATTTTAAAAAATGAATGAAATATCTTTTCTTTTTTCTTCAATACTGAACTTGAATAAAATATGACAATGTTATAAGAGACTATGCCATGGTTCATCTCACATTCAATCTTTCTATAAATTTAATTCACTAAACCAGAGATCTTACTGAATGTCAATTTTATTCATGTATTTGGAGTGCTTTTAAATTCTTAAGTATTCTATGCACAGTCCCACACCCTATGGTAAGTAAAGGGATGCTTTACAAGTACAGGCACTTATCAAATAAATACCAGTCTATAAAAGAGTTGATAACCAGAAGCAGAAAATTATCCCCAATCGGGCTTTTGTCAAAGCAATAGGCTACAAATATTTAACTTAAAGTCTAGTTATACATAGAATAGCGAGTGTGATAAATTGGCCATCCAGAGAAAATAGTGGATAAAAGAACATTTTGTAGAGGCACCTCGGTGGCTTAGTCAGTTAAGCATCTCGCTCTTGGTTTCAGCTCAGGCTGTGATCTCATGGGTTGAGTCAAGCCCCCATTAGGCTCCACACTCAGCAGGGAGTCTGCGTGAAGGATTCTCTCTATCTCTCTGCCACTCCTCCAGTCTCTCTCAATATAAATACATAAATCTTTATTTTTATTTTTTATTTTTTTGAAGATTTTATTTATTTATTCATGAGAGACACAGAGAGAGAGAGAGAGAGAGGCAGAGACACAGGCAGAGGGAGAAGCAGGCTCCACGCAGGGAGCCCGACGTGGGACTCGATCCCGGGGCCTTCAGGATCACACCCTGGGCTGAAAGCAGGTGCTAAACCACTGAGCCACCCAGGGATTCCCCAGATAAATCTTTTTTTTAAAAAAAGAACATTTGTAATAGAAGCTAGTTACCTGCTCTACTCACTTACAGAACAAGGATCTTAAATCCGTCAATTCAACAAACTCTATTTAGTTCTATTTACCAGGCACTCTCTGCATGGTTTAGAGCATAATCTGTCTCCGTGTAGAGGGTCTACTTTCTAGAAAAAGGAGGCAGGTAATAAGGAAATATGTTGTGAAATATGTTGTATGTCCAATGAAGGAAATGCTATGTGAAACAGAGGCAGGATAAAGGAGAGAGAGGCCACTCTAAATAGGTTGGTCAGAAAGGGCCTCTCTGACAGTGTTAGGAGATGAGATCAGAGACAGCTGAGGGTCAGGTCTTTTGGAGCCCTCAAGCCATGGACAGAGCTGTTAGTTTCACTCTCTGTGATTTGTGAGATCATTGGTGGCTTTTGATTAGAAGTGAGCCATGGTGTCACTTAGGATCAAAAAGATCTCTGACTACTATGTGGAGAATAGACTGGGGAGGAGAGGTGGATTTGTTCACAGCCCAGAAACTAGATCATCTTTGCCAGTAATTTGTTTAACATGGGTTCATGTAGGAATTGTAATCTATAATAATATGTCACAGACCAATAGCAAATAGGACAATAAAACCTTTTAGTATGCCAATAAAAAGATACTGAGCCAATGATAGATTAATTACATTATTGTTCTAGACAAAGAAGAGATGAATGAAATAAAGTCCACATTTAGTTGAGGCATTCCTTTTAAATGAGTTTATTCTTGGTAGAGTTAGTCTTTCCAAATAAACTCAGTATCAGCCACTGGAGTAGTAGAAGCTAAGAGCATGTAGCTAGCAGGCGACAGCACTGGCATTACAGACAAGATGGGCTGATCCAAAGGTTATTACTCTCAGGACACAGCTTGCTTCCACTGCCTGTGGTGAGTAGCCTCGCCAAGACAGGAACACGTGTCCTTTCTCTTCCTGAGACTACTGCGCAGCTCAACAGCATTACCAACCAAGAGTAGCCTAGCCATGACAGGGGCAGGTGTCTCATCTATATACAGCTATTTAGATTAGCAAAGTGTAGACTTGCCCAGACCAAACACTTTCAAGTTACTGGTGAAACCTTGGTTTTTAAAGTTTAAAGGTCCATCACACGATGGACACCCCTGCCATTAACTCTGGTATCAAGGATGTAATGGTCCTCTCCTTTCCATGTGCAGAAGTTTGGTAAGAAAGTTTTAACATCCAACTGCAGATCAATTTCATCTAAACAAGTTATTCAAAACAAGTTATTCTTGTTTTGATAAAACAATAATTTTTTTTATCAAATAATCTTATTTGATAAAAAATAAAAAATAGATTTAAAAAATAGTAAAAAAAGAAACCCACGAAAACAAATAATCCAAACAGCATTGTCCAAAACAAGCTTGCAAAACATGGGTTTGAATTTATAACTAGTCAGTACACAATAGAGGTGAAACCATACAAACTAATTTAAGGTAGACTCTAAAATAGTGAAGCCAGATTCATCCAGTCCAAGTGCCTAGTACAACCATATTGAGAGCGATGCCATTAATGAGGAATTTTATCAAGGTATTTAAAAGCTTCAAATACTCCAAGGAGAGCGGCATAATGTATTGCACAAGCTTCTATGCCACTATTTATAAACCTATTCTAAACCTATTAAGGTTTAAGAATAAGTCTCCAGGTCCTCTCACCAAGAAGTTTAAGGTATCTCTTAACCGGTATTACAAAAGGAAGAGTTCTTATTAAATTTGTATCCTCTTCTTATGCCCCACATTGCTCTTGTCCCAGTGTCTACATTGGGCTATCCCCTCTGCCTCAGGATGCTCATTCCACCAGTAGTTATGAAATTGATTTAAGTCCATGAAAGACCATTTTAAGGCCTCAGCTCTCTTCTATAAACTCAGCATTTTGCTCCTCCAAGTGGCCAAGTCTGAAGCTGTGTTGGATGGGATAATAGTTAAACCATTCGGCAGGCAGGGTTATTTCCCCACTCAGATTGGGAGCTGAAAATGGTTCTCTCACTGAGCAGAAGCATCACACTATTAAATAGTATCATGGCAATAGTAGCTCTGGGTAGTGAATATTGATCATTTAATACTCAGAGGGGTTTGTTATCCTCCCATCTTCAACACTGCCATGTTCTCTTCCCCTTTCTGCCCTGACTTCAGTAAAGTTTCACCTGGATTTTGTGTCATGGCCAACCACAATGCTTGATGTTATATAATCCTTACTGAAAAGTGTGTTCTTTCCTTCCTGCAGAAACACAAGCAGGTCCTGCTAAAGGACACCTAGTAAGTGTTTTCTCTATCTTCAAGTGGAGATGGTAAGAAAGAATCAATAATGAAAATGTATGTAAAACTCCAGGAGTCTAACAAGGTGTTGTGATAGAACCCTCCTTTGCTTGTCCCTTCCCCCACCCTTGTTGCACATGGTGCAATCTGGTTTAATCACAATCACTAGGAGAAGGAGGAAGGGCAGGAAGGAAGTGTTATGTGAAAATTGTAGTTCTTTGAAAGAAAAGGAAGGAAGTGGGCTAGAAACTGGAGTAGATTTTAATGTTACATTTCCTAATTGTATTCTATCAAACAGCTTCCTCCTCCTTCTTTGCATCCCAGAGTCACAAGACTGCTTGTTCTGGTAATTGGTGAAAATGGTCAGATGTGCAAGGAAAAAATGCAATTTATATACCTTAGGAAGATATTTGCTTCTGAAATTCCAATGCACTATAGAATTAGAGCAAACATAATCCCAGATCACACTAGAGGGATCCATGAAGAAATAAAGTTTAGTAAAAACCAATAGATAAGTATCTTCTAACTTACGCGCCCCAAACCTTTAGTGTATCTGTAGATGGCCCAAAACTATTATGACTATTATACTCTCAGGGCTACCATACGTAGACATGCCCTTGCACAGTTCTAGGGGGCTCTACGCATAGAGCCCCCAACACCCATAAACAGTGTCTTTGCTCACTTGTTCTCTGTTTACTGAGTAGCCTTCAGTCCTTCAAATAGTAGATGTCCCTGTTGCCACTGAAGCCATGCATGACTGGCCTGATGCTTTTATGATTTATTCATTCAATACATTTTTTTACTGAGCATCAACCTTATACTAGTCACTGACCCTGGAAAAATTGAAGTAAACAAGAAAAGAAATAGTACATTTTTTCAACATCTCCTGTGTGTCAGACTGGGCCTATAATATATATTCATTTTGTATATTATCCCTTAATGAAATGCAATCCTTCCAAGTAATTGTTATTAACCATGAAAATGGTTCTCATCCTGACTGCAAAAAAAAAAAAAAAAAAAAAAAAATCAGGTTGTTCACATACTCCTGAGGAGGAGTCTTTTTTTTTTTTTTTTTAACTTTGAGAGAGAGAGAGCATGCAAGCAACATAGAAGGGCAGAAGGAGAGGGAGAAGCAGACTCCCTGCTGAGCAGGGAACCTGACACAGGGCTTGATTCCAGGACTCTGAGATCATGAGCTGAGCTGAAGGCAGATACTTAACTGACTGAGCCAACCACATGCCCCAAGCAGGGGACATTTAGAATAAGGCCAGTGTGTTACCATTTAAATTATCCTATGTCACTGCCAGAGCCAGTGGTCTCTGTTAATCTTCTGATCACGGTTGGATCTTCCACTCAGCACCTCAAGCCTCTTTATATACTGCTCCCTCTGTTTTTAATTCTCTTTACCTTTAGTCATTCTTCAAAGTTTAGATTAAAATTCACCCACCTCTGGGTGGTTCCTCCTAGATTTCATGGGAAGAACCAGGTATTTTCATTATCCAGTATGAACTTTCCTCATGTATCCCCCACCAGATCAACCCTAATCTTGTTCTTGAACTTGAAATTGAGCTATTAGCACCAGCTGATCCTCTGTGGTCTTTCTAATGAGGCTCTGCTAGGTCTGTAGGCAACAAGGGCTAAAAAGGCCTAGTCATACATTCCTGAACATGCCTAAACCGTATATACTATTTAGTCTTCATTTAACCAGTGCATAAAATTACGAAATTTTAGAGATGGGAAGTAAATTAGTTCATCTGTTTGAACACCCTCATGCTATACCAAAGAAACTAGGTCAAGTGAGGTTAAGTGGATTGCCCAAGGTTAAATTCCATTATTTTCTCAGGTGAATGGATGATGTGGGTCAGAGAGAAATGAATATTTTACAGTAGTTTGAATGCAGTTGACCCACCTTGGGTCTGCATTACATTGGGGTGGCAAATCACCTTCTCTCTCAGACAGGACAGAGCATGGTGGACGATGTGGCACTGGCCAAGTACATGGCCAACTTCCTGGCTCTGGGGCTCCCAGAGGTGTCATCCCCTCCTTGAAGTGGATGCTCAGATGCCAAAGAGGAGGTGGAGAAGAAGTGCCAGGGCTCACCTGGGAGATGCCCCCGGTTAGGGTGGTGGCATGCTCTTCCACTCGAGCCTGAACCACTTCCCACAGGGTCTGGCCCAAGGTCGGCTCAGCAAATGGAATGTCCCATCAGAGAACTTGATGAGTTGGCCCTGCCTGGAGCCCTGCAGTTCCTGAGTCTCTAGGCACAGTTTTACCTGGTGTATGAAGACACCCGAGACCCTGAAGGATTGCCATTGTGTGACCGTAGCACTCACCCTTAACCTCCCTGTGCTCTTGTGTCAGCCTGAGAAAAGCTGCTTCAGTTTGTGAGTGGGCAAATGAAAGACTAGTAATTTAATGAAGATGCTCATTTGATCTAGTAACACATCGTTTAACAGTGTAAGGAGAACCATCCATTTTCTTACCAACCAGGAAATGTGGAAGGCAGGCAGCATTTAGGGTGCTAAGAGGATGTGATGACTGCTGTCACCATGGCAACCAATTGTTTAAAGGTTTTTTTTCAATAAGTCTTAATGATTCTTTTGAATACATCTCTGAATTCAAACCTTTCTTCAGTCAATACCTTCACACACCTGTTTACTTCAGAAGCCCCTCTACTGTTTTTTTAAGATTTGTTTATTTATTTGAGAGTGAGGAGTGTGGGGAGGGAGAGAGTCTTAAGCAGACTCCATGCCAAGTTCAGAGCCCAGTCTCACAACCCTGAGATCACCACCTGAGCTAAAACCAAGAGTCTGCCACTCAACTAATTGCACCACCTAGGCACCCCACCTTTCTCCTTTATTCATCCTAATATACCCTACTCAAAACAAAGAAATGTTTTGCAAATATTGTTTTCATTATCAACTAGTACATGGGAGATGTAGGATATTAACTCTAGCTTTTCTGATCTGGGAACCTATATACCCTTTTCATTCTTCCAGGCTCCCACTCTTTCATGTTACCAACACCTTTGGATCCCCCCCTATTACCCATAAGAGTCACAGAATAAACTACATAGAGCTTTAAATGTCCTCCAACATGTCACCAAACTCCTTATTTCTTACCATAAGCTGCCCATTCTTATTTGTAAATATCAATCATAGTACTCACATACAATATTATTCCTCTTCTCTGCCGGTCTCATGTCTGTAGGCTCTCAAACCCTAATGTGCTGTTTACTTCCTTCACTGGGTTAAAACATGCTGTAGTTATCAAGCCTTAAATCTGATGTCTCTCCATTTCTATACTCAGTTGCTATAGTTTGATCTTACTATTAGCTCAGTCCTGAATTAGGATGTGCAGTGCAACTATCTGTATATCAACTTATCTGTCCATTGACTTTTACTTCTATCTTAGAGAGATGGTATATGGAAAAATCTTTATAACTGTGTCTATGTTTATGAAGTTAACTATAGCCAATTACTAGAAAGTGATCTTTATCTACCCAGCTCAATGTCTGTGGAACCAGGGTGAAGAAATCAAATGTATAGTCTCTGAGCCAGGCTCAGTGTTAGCCTTCTTCATAAGCCCTCCTTCCAGGTATACAGTCAGAAGATCATCACTGTGAATGTTCCACCAAATACATTATTAGTGTGTATGACAATGGTCTTCCTACCTGGAGAAATTTTATGGAACACTATATACTAGACGTAAAGCAGGATTTCAAATGATTATTTGTCCAAAGATAGAGTCATTTTTCAAAGGTTCATATGAGAAGTTCAGGTTCATGTAGAATTGGAATAAATGAGGTTATCCAGAAATAAACTTTTCAGAAACTCAAAGCCTAAAGCCCAAAATTACCACTTCAAACATTCTAAGGATTTTGGATAAAAATACCTTAAAAAATAGTGTATACTTCTCTACTTTCTTAAACAGAACGTATAGAATATATTTTTTCTAAGTTTAATGACTCAAAAGCCATCACTTTAAATATTAATTACTGTTGAAATCTATCATAAAATGCTGTTTTAAGTTAGTAAGGCATTATTAGTGTCAGTTCCCCTTGATAGAAAACGATTCCAGATTGTTATCCTTTTCCAAACATTCGCTTCCTTCTTGTATGAATGGTGTCTTTCCAGCTATCATTTATTGTGGGCTTCCCCAGACCAACTGCTTTAGTTGCCCCATTTCCACATTCCACATGTGAGTTTTGACCTGCTGTAGAATGATATACCAAGTAAACATTCTTGTTAGAACTTTACCTAAAATAATAGTGAATGGGTGTTGAGTAAGAAATGAGGTAGTCTCCTTATGTAAGAGAATTTCACCGTATAACTTTGTTATATTTATGCTATATGTTCAGAGACCTTTCAACTTATTTTCTGCTTTTTTTGCTTGGCAGGAGAGGGTTCAGATTGTTGGGACTGAGTATGGCCTTATAAACTGCAGTGAGCTGGGGCAGAGAAGAGGTGGCAATTAAAAGTCAGCCTGCTCCCTGAGGCTGGGCCATCTACACGCAGACACAGGGGGTATGGAGAATTAGTGCTCACGCTAGCTCACAGGACTGTCACCCAAACCTGGACTTCTGCTGGTACATTTGTTACAGGACCTTTTTAAAGGTTATACAGCCATTTACCTTCATTCATTCATTTCTCATAATTATTTCTTAGGTTGCTTCCAGATTTAAAAAGTTGTAGAATATTGGTATTTACCTTAGAGAGTATTGTGCCCTTTTCAGCATGTATGCAATTTCAGATCTTTCACATTCACACTTCCTGAAGGAAAAATCTAGTCTAATGAAGAATCTTTTTGCAGTTATTATGCATGCATACTGTACATTAATCTTTACCACCCAGAGGCACCTGGTGGCTCAGGGGTTTAGCGTCTGCCTTTGGCTCAGGTCCTAAGATCAAGACCCACATCGGGCTCCCACAGAGAGCTTGCTTCTCCCTCAGCCTGTGTCTCTGATGAATAAATAAATAAAATCTTAAAAAGAAAACCACCCAGTGGTTTTCTTTAAAACTCCTAGTTTTAAAACTAGTTTCTTTAAAACTCCTGACCTCATGGAGTTTAAATATTTAAGGAGATTACTTACTACTCCAGTAGGCAAAAAGCCAGCTAGCCTGTCATACAGAGCTGCCTAGGGATGTCCTTTAATCATGCTCTTTGCTTTTAGTTTATTTAGGCTAGTACTTTCGTCAACTCCTCAGTTTAACCTCTTTACATTTACCAATACCTGTTAATAACAGATAGTCAAAATTATGTTGCAGCTGGATAGAAAGGACCTTTGAGGGGTGGGACCAAATACTGTAAACTTTCTTTGTTCCAACCAGTAAGCATGTGATATATCTAGAGAAGTAGAAAAATTACTTCTACAGATTGTTCAATGTGTAAAATTAAAATCGTCACAGTCACATACATGAAAATATGTTCTTTTCATGTAAGAACTAAGCCCTTTAGATGTGTCTGTTGGTACATTGTGTTGTGTTTGTGGTACATTCCCTGTTGGACTCTAAGCATTTCATCCCTGAGATCATGTCCCCTGTTTCCTCCCTCACTTTTCCACTGCCATCCCACTAAGAACTTAACACTTGCTCTATATTCATAAAAAGGTGCCTTAATTTTTTCACCAGCTGGTGACAAAGTGTGCCTACTTTTATTGATAGTTCCTGGGAGGAGAAATACACACTGAGAGAAAAGGAAGGTTGGTGGCTGCCAGATAGAAAATTTCAGAGAACTCCATTGACTCAGCCTAAAGAAACACTGGAAAAGAGATAGAAACAGGAAGAGAATCACCAGATAAAAATAGGATCCAGACTTATTTTCTTAGTCTTTTATAGCCTACTCTTCCTTCTCAGCTGAGATCTTCAAGGACAGAATCATGCCACATCTATCTTGGGGTCCATGGAACCTACCAGTGCACCTAGCAAATAATATTCAGTAATTGCTTGGTGGTGAAAAGAATGAATCCTTAGTAGGAGATTGTACTCTTGCTGGTTTTTTCTCCGGCCTCTCCTGTTGGCTGTTGCTCATTATTTTGGGTCTGCAGCAATCCAAAAGCCTAGAGGAAACCCAGTTGAATATATCTTTGTTTTAAAATATATGCTTTTTACTAAAGTTCTTAAAAAATAATAACTGCTTTCCTTGATTAATTTTCTTCATTTATCTAGTACTTATTGAGCATTCAATATGTGTAAGGTACTGCTCATGTGATGGCAACACAGTCATAAACAAAACGGTATCCTTTGTCATATGTCAGCCATTGGGTTAAATGCCTTGGACTTTATATACATTATCTCACTTAATGATTAAAACCACTGTTGAGTGGGTACTTTCCTTAGTTTGAAAATGAAAGTTTCAGAAATTCAAAACTTAATTAAATTTCCTAGGATCTCACAGCTAGGAGGTAGAAAAAAACAGGAGTCAAACATAAGTTTGACTCTAAACTTTATGCTCTTAATTAGCAGGCTCTACTACTTCTAGACCATGAATAAAGAAATAGGAATTACATAAATCAGAATCTAAGGTATAAGATTAAGTCCAACAAATGTTAATAGTTTGTCATGAAGAATTTTTAGGAACCTAGTCCTATGGGCCTGGGTGCATAGCAACTTATTTCCTGCCAAATTAAATCTACCACATATTGTCTCACCAGGAATGATTTTATTAAATCCTATAAATAGCTCTTTGAGAAGCATCCTAAATATGCATTGTTCGCGTTCATTTTCGTTTGTCCACCATCTATGCAGCCATGGACAGGAAATAGTTCTTTTTTTTTTTTTTTAATTTTTATTTATTTATGATAGTCACAGAGAGAGAAAGAGAGAGAGGCAGAGACACAGGCAGAGGGAGAAGCAGGCTCCATGCACCGGGAGCCCGATGTGGGATTCGATCCCGGGTCTCCAGGATCGCGCCCTGGGCCAAAGGCAGGCGCCAAACTGCTGCGCCACCCAGGGATCCCGAAATAGTTCTATATTAGGGTTCTGTGAACAGTTCAAATGTATATCTGATACAACTTTATGTCCATATGAACTAATCTTTTCACTTCTTCAAAAAGATGCACTGAGAGCCAGCTATGTACCAGGCATTTCAGTAGAATGTAGCAATAAAAAAGACAAGAACTCTGCTGTCCTAGATCTTACATATGGGAATCAGGGAAACAAAAAATAAATGTAAAAGATAATTTCTAATGATTATGAGGACTATGAAAAAAATATAAAGGATCTGTGAGTAGGTGAGCATAGGGTAGGAAGGAAGAAGGCCTCA
Organism: Canis aureus; assembly: GCF_053574225.1. Classification (NCBI taxonomy): domain Eukaryota; kingdom Metazoa; phylum Chordata; class Mammalia; order Carnivora; family Canidae; genus Canis; species Canis aureus. Next base: position 15,912,612 of record NC_135635.1, read on the forward strand.
CTAAGAAGATACTATTTGAGCTGAGTCCTGCATTGTGAGAAGGAGTCATCCATGGAAAGATATATGAGAAAAAATGAAAATGCACCAGGCAAAGGCAGGAATAAACTGCATGTATTTGAATAACAGGGAAAAAAAAAGGCTTTTGAGTCCACATCAGAGTAAGCTGAGAAGAGAGGCAAGAAATAAAGTTAGAAAGATAGGATCCTGATCACATTGGGCCTTATATCTGACCTTGTGATTTAACATCCAAACCAAAGACATATTTAAGAATTGAAGGGGAATGTTCTTACTAATTATACAAGGACAACAGGTATAAACCCAGAATTTCCCAGATATACCAAGATTTATAGTTACCTTGCTTCTATACCAGGTTTTGAATTTTATTCCGGTATAGTTATGAGCCCTCAGATGGTTTCAAGCAGGAGAGTGAAATAACTTGATTTGCAGTTCGTAAGTGATCACTTTTGAGTGCTTCTGTGATAGATCAATTTTAGAAACTCCTAAAGGAATCCTGAGAAGAAGTGATATTGGTTTGAATGGTATTAATAGACCTGAAAAAGAAAGTCACTAATTTGGGATATATTTGGTAGACAGTGTAGACAAGACATGGGTTGGATGTGTAGGGGTGAGGGAAAGAGAAGAATAAAAGTGACTGCTGGGCTCTGGCTCCAGCCTCTGGGTAAATGATAACTTCCTTTGTTGGTTCTTGGAAAGAGTGACAGAAAAATTGGTTTCAGAAGATGAATAGGAATGGATGGAATCAGCAGTCTGGTTTTGACTATATTAAATTTGAGATTCCTATTAAAAATACAAGTGGAGATGTCAAATGAGCAACTGGAATAGACTCTCTTTTCTTACTCTGTTTAGAACAGCTTTCTTGCAATGTTATCTGTATCCTTAATAAAACAGTTTAGAATGACATTCAGATATTCCATCAAAGTGAGTTTTCACTGAACCTCTTCAATTATAATCTTGTTTTACTATACGGTCAAAATGGCTAACATTACCAATTGCCTTTCTAGGAAAGTATTGATCTGGGTGAAATCATGTTTTCCCTTTGTTATTTGCCAACTGCTGGACGTATGACATTGACAGTCATCAAGTGCAGAAATCTGAAGGCTATGGATGTCACTGGCTCATCAGGTATGTACACAGTTGGCTAATGGGTCAAGGTACATTCCCAAATATTTCATGTATCCAAAATTATATATGGCCATTGAATTATTAAATTCATTTGTCTATAGTGGAGTATTATAAAAGTAGAAAAAGAGATTACCAAACAAAGGACTTTAAATCACCTCTTGTATTTACATTATTATTATTAGAAAAATTTTAAAAGAAGTTATCAAATATATTGACTATGAGCTTGAGTTTTTATTTTTATTTTGCTCTACTAATTTGGTTCTTTCTTAAAAATTCATGATTTACCAATCACTGCCCTACTTCTAACTAGTCAGTTACTTATAAAAGAAGATTCTTCACCTCAAGCTTGCATTACCTTACAAGTATGAAAACACATGTAGACTGAACTTCTTTCCCTCACTCGATCTGCAGAGAAAGAACAAGTTTCAAAGACCATCATTTGCATCTGCATTCTTAACACCTTTCAAAATAAAACTTTGGGCAAGTGTAGTGACTGAAAGAAATAATAAAGGAATGCTTCTTGAAGTTTCTTAAAGATATTCTTGGAGGGGGGCAGCCCGGGTGGCTCAGTGGTTTAGCGCCGCCTTCAGCCCAGGGCCTGATCCTGGAAACCCGGGATCAAGTCCCATGTTGGGCTCTCTGCATGGAGCCTGAGATATTCTTGGAGGAAATTTCTCTTTCTGTGCTCATTTTGATAAAGAGGTAAAGTCACATCATGTTCTTTTACCCCTGCATTTAAATCACTACAGTCTGGAGGTTTATATATTAACTTAATATGTGAACTCTGGCAGAGCTCTGTAAAAGAAAAAATGATCAGGACAGAGGAGAGAAGGCAATAAGCATTTGTCAAATTAAACAAATAAGAAATGGTAGTGGAGATACAGGAAAGGATGACACGGGGAAAGGAATCTATAACTTTGTGCTTCTTCAGAACAAAGAAATAAACTAAATTTGTATTACAAAAAGCATGAGATAACTCTAAGTTCTAGTGCAGAAAGAGCTCCAGGATACACTAAATGAGTGAAAAAAAAAGGGGGGGGGGAGGCGCAAAAATAAACATGGATATCATGCTCCTTTCTGTGTAAGAATTGGGAGTATTACAATACATATTTATGTTGTTAATATTTGCAAAAAGAATTACCAGAGTGACAAACGAAAACCAAGGGGTGGAGAGAGAGGTATGGGAACAGATGGGAGGGAGCCTTCTCATTATAGGTTTTTCTCTACCATCTTCACTTTTGAACAATTTTGTGAATTATTTTTTCATTTTTTAAAATTTACAATACACAGTTGATATATAAAAGTAGAATGAAAGTAAACTCTGCATTTATTTTGGTGAAAAATTCTTGGGTCAGTAAATGTTGAAGAATTTACACAATGTACTCTGCAAATTATTGTTTATTCTACTCTTTCCTCCATTTATCAAAAGAGATCAAATTCTGAGACAAGCAGACAGCATCAAAGTTGTAATTAAGTGCAAGATCACTTTTTGTTTATATGAAGCTTTTCAACGAAAGAGTGCATGCTCTGAGAACACCACCTCATTAACTCTCACTAGAGGTTTGTGAATCAACTAAGGAGCCAGTAAATTATCCTTGTCACTAGTGGAGAAATGTCGTCAGAGACATGATGGGGGTGGCAGAGGATAAATCATGTCTTGTTCCCAATGTTAATGAGAGGTCTAGGCCTGGGCCTAATACACAAAAGAGTATCACAGAAGTGAGTTTCCTTCTTAGAACATACTTCCTATTATTAAAAAATTGAGAAGTAAATGGGAAACAGCCATTGAACATTGCCATTTTGTTTACCTTTATTTACCCAATTTTGAGCCAGAAAATATATTTTTTGCTCCTTGATGGAAATGCTTATGAAATATACAGATATATTTTTCTAGAGCTTAAAAGGTATTATTAATTCAAGTAAGTTTATACTGTTATGATTTTGGCTTATTCTCAGAAAATAAGATTTATTACTACATTGGTGGAAAGAGGAAAAAAGAGGTGGTGGTGTTACTGTTGGAGAGCAACCAGAATAAAGGGGGAAAAATAAATGAACATAGAGCAAACACTGATTGTTTAACCAGCTAGCATTCTCACCCCAATGCTTACATCCCCTCCCAAAGCCATGCTTCCTTCCTATAAAAAGGTACAAAAGTAAGGCTCTTATAGAAACTTTTGCATAGTTTTCTGTAATACTATAACAGTTTTCCTTCTTACGGAAATAAATTTGGCCCATAAAAATATGGGCCAAATAAATTTTTCCCTTTCAAGTTGGTATCATATAGACAATGTCATATCAAGAACCTTCCATGATAACATTTTTAAACCAATTATTACCTTTTTTATTGTATACAATTAAACACAACATATTTAATATATTTTGTAGTGATCATTTCTTCAGTCTGAGCTCTTTATCAAGCACCAACACTATGACTGTAAAATGAAATGTCTTATTTTAATACTTTTCCAACAATTGAGGAAATTTCTAACTTCTACTAATTGTGGGTGTATACACACACACATACACACATATGCTCTAGATACAATGTTATGCTTTTACAAGTTTCAATCTTCTTATCCTAAATCATTTTGAAGGAAATTAACTTTAAGGCAATTATTGTTTTTTTTTTTTTTAAGATTTTATTTATTTATTCATGAGAGACCTAGAGAGAGAGAGAGAGAGAGAGACAAGCAGAGACACAGGCAGGGGGAGAAGCAGGCTCCATGCAGGGAGCCTGATGTGGGACTTGATCCCGGGACTCCAGGATCACACTCCGGGCTGAGGGCAGGTGCTAAACTGCTGAGCCACCCAGGCATCCCTAAGGCAATTATTCTTACCTGTTAGGATTACATTCCCTAGAAATCACTTTTAGCAAAATATATTCTCAAATAGCTGTGACCAGAAGACATACAGTTCCAGACTGGCTCTTGGTAGACTCGTAGGTTTTCTCTGTTGTATTAAAAACAGATGAAACTAATACTTCTGGCTCATTCAAGATAAATTATTCCATTTAAAGTACAAAGTGTTAGTCTATTACCCCCATATAAGTCATTTGAATTTAAGACTGATAAAACTGAAAGGCTTAATATACTTTTCTTATACTGCTAAATAAGGCTTTTCTTATAGCAATAACTAATTACAGTTTTATTTATGCTTCGTACTGTTACTTTCATTTTAATGAAATTACCTTACTATTCCTAGATCCTTATGTCAAAGTGTCTCTGATGTGTGAGGGTCGAAGATTAAAAAAGCGGAAAACAACTACAAAGAAAAATACTCTAAACCCTGTGTACAATGAGGCCATTATTTTCGATATCCCTCCAGAGAACGTGGACCAGGTCAGCCTCTCCATTGCAGTCATGGATTACGATAGGTGGGTACATGTTCATCACTCACTGGAGAACAGCCATGTTTAGTCCTATGCAGAGCAAATTCAACTTTCCAGGTTATTTACTGCTCCAACAGTTTTAATTTAAAATGGAAGAGGAAAAAATTATTCATTCAAAATTCATTTTTTCCCATGTTATAATATTTCTTTTTTCTTTTCCAAAAGAAGTCAGACACCTGGGGCTGGTGAGAAAGTGGTGCAGAAGTAATATGGAACCCATTATAGGAAGCATTATTGTGACATCTTTTTACAATAACAACAGAAATTACTATCAATGGAGTTTGTTTTCCCAACTGGGCTAGAATATGAATATCATAATTCTTACCCAAGCTCTTTCATTAACTAACTGTGTGTAAGGGCAAGTTATGTAATCTCTTTGGGATTCACTTTTCCCATTTGTAAGACATTAGCGTAATATAGAACCATTAACAGTGAGTATTAAGAGTGGAAAGTGAATAATAGCCTTGATGTCTCAACATGCTTTGTGGGTAATTCATTCAGCCTGCACACTTTAAGTCAGTTCTTTCATAAAATAAATTGCAAACTCCCAAATGCAGCTCTGATGTTTCTTCCTGCCTCAGCTCTGAACTTTACTCTCCCACTCTTGCCTTGTGTGAAATGTCACCCTGCTCTGTGTATCTCATCCAACCAAGGCTTTCAGCCCTGCTTAAGTCACCCCTTCTGTGTCTTTCTCAGCTAACCTACCTCTTCTTTCTCTGAACTGTTGTCCCTATAAAGGTTCATATCTCTTATTTGGCCCTTGCTATATACTTCTTTGTATTGTTTTGCTTTTTATATTTTTATCTTTGGAAAGGAATACTGTGTGTTTAACCTACAAAATTATCAGCACATAGATAGTGTCTTACTACCTTTATTTTGTTCTAATGTATTGTAAAGGAGTGCTCCATTTTATAATATCATGAAAATTGTAGTAACCAGGACCCTAGAATCTAGAGAAATTAATATGCTATCCCCTGGCTCAGAGCTAGATAATGAAGCACTAAAAAGTAAAATGATTTATACTATCTATTTGAAATTAGTTTATATCACAGTTTAGGGAAAAAAACTACCACTATTTAGAGAGACAAAAATCTTGAATTAGTTACAATTTCAAACTCTAAACATATTTCAGTGCTTTCATCAGAAGCCCTTAATCTGCTTTCCAAAATATTATTCCTATCGATTTATCACAGTGATTGCAGGTAGATACAACAGAGCATTTGTCATGCAGACAATTTTAGGGAAATGGATCTTGACAGTATATAGAACAGAAAGATTTTTTAAATTATTCCTAAAAATATGCTTGTTGGGGAAACTTCATATGGAAGAAACATGATACTAAACATAACTACATCAGTGACAGGAAGAAAGTAATGAAAGGTCCTAAAATCATCTCAAAAGTCTTCTTAGAGATGTCTGTCAAAAGAACTCTATAGAAATGCCTTTAAATTACATTCCATTCTTGGGAAGCGACTTAGAACGTGCACATTTGAGTCTTGTGTGGAATACACAACAGGAATGTTGTGCAGTATTCCCTGGTGCTGTGCAATAATAACTCAAATGCCGTAATACTGAATATAGCCCTGGCCTGTTTCATTGTAGTATAAGCAGTGACATATACTGACATATCACTTAGAGTCAACTAAATATGGCCATTTATACAAAAAAAAAGTGGGTATTGAGCTCTTGGTAAGAAATCAAAGCATCACTATAAAATATTAGGCATTGTGAAAAAAACAAGATCTCATTTCTATCACTTAAAGTTAATAGGGCTGCTTCTAAAAAGGAAATCCAACAGTATAGGTAAGAACCAGCTGGTGTTTCTCATTCTATCTTATTGTGAAATGTGCCCAAGTTACAGAGAACTAAAACGGTTTATGTGTGCTCCTTTTACAAATTCATATTTGAAAGCCAATCTTGTGTAGTGTATTTTGTTTGTGTAAAATTTTTAATTTGACCTAAAGTAATATGCAGAATAATTTAGAACTTATCATAAAATCTAGTTCTAAATCATGTTTAAAATTCTGCTAACATGAATGAAACTCCATTTATCTTTGAACATTGGAATCAAAGTGTGATATTCTCCGAATTGTAGGGTAGGACACAATGAGGTCATAGGAGTGTGTAGAACAGGCCTGGACGCTGAAGGTCTTGGGCGAGACCACTGGAATGAAATGCTGGCCTATCACCGAAAACCAATAACACATTGGCACCCCTTGCTGGAGGTATGCTGCAGTTCCCTGGCATCTATTCTTTTTTAAAATCTCTTTTCCTTAAATATTATTTATCTGCTAACATTTGTCTGTCATTGATTGTATACATACATTCACTGATTTTTTTTTAAACATTGCTCTTACTTCTGTCCCACACAGTTTATCATCCAGTATTCAAAGTTCTGTGTGCCTTGTATGATTTTAGAAACCATTAAACTTTCTGGGTCTGATATTCCTTTGGACAGCAAGCTCACAAAAACTGCAAGTCTCATTTTCCTTACGTAGCATGAAAACTTCTATAAATGAGTGATAGAGCAATCAAGTAAATTATTACTAACTGGCAACTGAATTTTGCTGTTTCCCTTTTGTGAAAATAGCCACTTCACCTAAACTTCTCCTAGAATCCCTGATTAGAAGTACTATCTTCTAATACAGCTCCTCTATGTAAAGGGACAAGTATATCTCCCAATACTCTGAGCATTAAGTAAAAGTGCTCACAGATTTTTAAGATACTGAGGCATCAGCTTGCCTGAGTTCAAAGCCTGGCTCTGCTGTGGGACCCATATTGGAAGAACTTGGGGCAAGTTCCTGTAACTTCTCTATATTTCTGCCATTGCTCTGTAATAGCAGTAAACTCAAAGAGTAAAACTAAGTAAAATGCCAAATATTAAGTGTTCAGCACAGAGTTCGACATATGTTAGCTCTTAATACAACTACTATTCATACTTATACTAACCAGAAATATCAACATCCACTTGTGGCAGGATTTTTAGCCTTTAAGTTAGTTGTCAGTCTATTTAATACACTGAATGTCACAGGGTGGGATGACTTTCTTTCCCAAAGATGATTGCTGGAAACTCTTGGAGAGTCACAAAGTAAGTCTTTTGTGTGACCTGACTGATTGAGAGGTAATGCAGGTTAACAAAAGGATGTGGGGTAGATGCTGGCATTTATGCCATTCGATACAAAGAATAGTTATGATAGCTACGTAGTAAGTGAAAAATACACTGCTGTCTGTTCATGGGTGAGAGTCTGCTTCTTGCTCTGGCATTAAACACCGGGTTGAATGAGAGAGGTAGCACAGTGCAATTAACTGTCAGTGGGCCCAAGTGCTTTTCAGCTTTGTCACAAAAATGTGACCTTGGCTGTGTCACTCAGGACACGATAGGGAAAATTTGATGAACACTGTATGAACATTGCATGCTCAGGCAACAGAGCTGTTACCATGGATAAGATATCCGCTTATATATATTAATGTTCTCAATTTTTAACCTCACTTCATTTAATGTAAATCATAAAAGACACACATACACAAACACAAATGCACATTCACACAGGACTTTCCCCGAGAGTGCTTCAGAAGTACAGACAGGTGTATTTAGCAAGTCTCGGGAAAGTTGGGTTTCATGTCAATAGTATGTATTGTCTAAAGTATAAAGTATACTCTACTTCTTATTATACAATCACTATCCTTTTCCTGCTTCTCCTCTTGTTTTCATTTAAAGTTTGAACAGTGAATATTAATTTTAAGAATCTAGGCATGAGAGTAAAGTTTGCCAGGCAGAGAACCACATTGAAAAGTGATGTGGAAAGAAGAAAAAAAAGAAAGAAAAGTTGTATGGGATCTAATCCTTGCTCCTCTGGCTATCTGATCCTGAGCAGGTCACTTATTCTGTCTACAGCTGAATTTCTCCACACTTAATGAAAATAGAAATGTATGGCCCTACAGACTTCACAGGAATTATGTAAGGAGAAGAGAGATAGTGTAAGCAAGAACTTTTCAGTAATGAAAGGACAGGGGTTGTATGCCCCAAGGTATATTATAATTACTTATGACTGTTTCATAAGCAGCTATACATTTATCTGGTGAAGGGGAGCTCTGAAATAGGCCTATGTTTGTGTCTCAGGACATGTAAACGCTTTTCAGTCATTGTAGGACTTACAGGAAGAACAAGCTACAATATGGGCATCAGAAGAAGATCCCAGATATATTTCTAACAGCTGAGTATCAGAGGACAAAAGACTATATAAATGTACTTTCTCCAGCAAGTAGCTCCTTTTTTCCAACTCCTGCACCTACATTCATTGGTCAAACAGAACATATGGACTAGAGACCTAAGAACTGGCTGGATTTTGCATTTTGGGAAAGTGGTGAGTGTATAATTATGTGTTTTATTGCCAGAGAAGGGATTAAAATGAGAAGGGAACAATTATTCAAAAACTGGGTAAGTTGGGAACAGAGAGAGACTAATGCATCATTTAGAAAATCTGGTTCCTCTACCTAGTCAAAAGTCTATCCTATTGTAATTGAATTTTTCAAACACATATTTAAGGACCATGAGAAATTATTCTTCAACACTCATGGCTCCCATCTGCAAAGTCATCCCCTCTCATCTCATTAGTTGCCCCCACAAAAATTGCCCTCTGCCTTAGAGCAAGTACAGTGTGGTCTCTTGGGCCTTGAGCCTTCTTGCTCATAACTAGCAATCACCTCCCACTATCACAAACCATTAATTATTTTACAGTAAGAGCTAAAAGCCTATCATAGAATGTGAAATGAGCCTGCAGTCATGAGTAGTTGTGTGCATGCCATTTGGTACTGTGCTCTGCCTACGTCTCCATAAGATGTCTTTGCCCAATCATGCTGCCCAAGAAGGTGAGTTCTACAGGGCAGGAGAAGTTATGTATGTCTTCTCTTTGGAGATTTGCATATCATGGGTGAATATCCACTAGTCAGAGGTAGCAGCAACTACCCACTTTATTATCTTTTGCATTAGATCATGCATTATGAAATTATTGTCTTTCAGTTGCCTGGCCGAGCAACCAGTTTTGATAGTCAAGGATCCTGTCCATCTCCCAAACCACCTTCCACACCATAATGCCTCCAAAATAAAGACCATTATAATAAGGACCCAGGACCCTGTGCTCATCAAATCAGAAAAAGAGTGGGAGGTTTGATTTCCTCATTTAAAATATATCTTGATAATGAACAAACTTGACGTTTTTTTCATTTACTCTTTTTTTTTTTTTTTTGTCGGTTCATTAACTTTGGACATCTTGATATATTTTACTTGAATACAAATAGTCCTTACTCGCATAAGGCATTTTATTCTTCATGTCATATGCCTATTAGCACAAAGAGTGTTTTCATAAGTTGCAATTCTTTGCATAAGAAATACATTCTTTTAAAAGAATCTGTACTTATCTAAAATTAAATATAGTTTATTCTGCTATTGTACAAAGTAGCACATGTCACTTATGTATGGTTTTGATTTTGTTACAACAATGCTAATCTCTAGTTGGGCAGATGGTTCCATATAAACTTTAATGGAAATTTTGAACTTAACTTACATAGCATTAAATCCTTGCACAATCAAATTAATGTTACTTATCTCATAATATTTTCTTCATTCTCAGCAAATTGCTTCCTTAGTGAGGTTTGGCTGTGCTAAACTCAAAGCTTTGTCTCTCAAGTTCATTCTTTACAACATACAGACAATGCTATAATTTAAAGAACAATTTTGAATTAAGTTTAAGAAGTAATATTTAGTAGCTAGAAAATGGAGGTCAAACCATTTGGGCTACCATTCTATATACTGTCTTATTGTTACATTAGTTCAAACATCTGTTGAACTGTTTAACTGGTATTTTAAAAATTCTAATACTCATTATCTCAAATGTAGCATTAGTATTCCCAAGTGAATAGAAACAGAAGGTGTTAATTTTTTAAGTGTTTGTAAGGTTTTCAAGTACTGTGACATGTATATTTTGTGACATGAAGCTATCATGTAGATCCTATATTTCTGATAGAACATACTAACAGACACCAAAGGTACAATAAATGTCTGTGCTCATTGTCAATTAGATTATACACAGTAATGGTGACTTTTAAACCCAATGAGAAATTAAGTACTAGAATTGGGTATTTTCCTAAGAAGGGAAAAATTATGTAAAATTTTCAGAAAATTATATATATACATATATATCATAAATAACAATTTCCACATTTAATAAAAATAAAAATAATTCTAAAGGCCCAGACCCACAGTCCTTTCATGAAAGGATCCTTCATAAGGATCAAGGATCTGGCCAGGAGTTATAAAAACTATGCAAATGTTTTTACATGACAGAACTTTCTTTTAAATCAGGTTAATTTTTTATTGTCTCATTTCTGGGCCCTATCGGAAGGTATCCATATTGAATGACCCCAATCTTATTTTAAGATATATACTATGAACAGTGCATATTTCAAGATTATCCCAGGATAGGAGGTTAAAAGAACCAAGAAAAGAACAAGAAAACTTATACTTAGAATATAAAAACATATTCATCAGAATGAGAAAATTTTATCAAGGTATAAAATTTTGATTTTAGTAAAATCTCTTATTTCTAAATATTAAAACAAGTTTAAGCTATGAAATTTTGTTTGTGGCATCTCTCACATGATGGCATTACTGTAAATTAAGATGTAAATATTTTACACACTAACATTTTAAAGGCAAACACAATTCCCTAAAATTTTTCAAGAATACCTGTCTCCTCCTAATAAAAACAACTATTTCTAGCTAGCATTAGCTAATAGAAAATAACAGAAAGAATTGTTTGAAAATACCAGTCTACCTTATGAAGCCCAAAAGAACCGTTTGCCATAAACAGAATGACTGACGATGACACTTCCATTCTGGGATTCTTTATTTTACTAGGAAATAAAAATTGTCAAATGGGAAGACAAGTTATACTCTTAATAAAATGACATTTTTGCAGACAGATGTTTTATTAGTAAGATATAGCTGCAGCTTACAATTAATTCACAACTATATTTCTGAGGATAATTATTTTCATCTGAAAACATATTTTAAGGACTTTTTATGCATTCTTAGAAGCTCTTGCTTTTCTTTGCCTCCTATGGAGAAAAAGCCAATGCTTATGATGAAAAAAAAAAAAAAAAACACAAACAACCAGCCAAACAGGAGACTTTACTGTGGAGACTATGGATTAAAATATGAATATGTTTTTAAGGTAATTTTTAAAAAACTGTTTCATAGGGATTAGGATAAATTCATCATGCCCAGTATTTGTTAATCCAGTAAGAGAGATTAAGAAGAGAAATAACCACAACCCATCTCTCATGGAATGCATGAGGGAGGTGTACCCTTCTATCCCTAAAGTCTAATCATTTTAAAGGATACTTCATGTTATTAAGATACAATCTTAACACTTTCAATACAACACACTCTCACTCTCTACATAGCCACACATCCATACAAACCTATCTTATCCTCCTTCTGCATGTGATTGAGGATGAAATGTTTTTAATTTCAGTATTTAAAATGAGATTTGATATTACAGAAATCTTCCACTAATTAGCGTGGGATACCATGTTTTTCATGACAGCATTGACACATTCTGAAGTTGAAGTTTAGTATATAATGAACACCTAATTTCAGGGATTATTCAGGGACTTGTCAAACATAAATCTAGAGAAAGGGAGCAAGTCTTGGTTCATTATATAACAATATTGATGTTCTTTTTGTTTTTTTAATTTTATTTATTTATTCGTGTATTTTACCTGATTCACTAAGCAATCAGGGGAATGAGGAAATTGGATATGAAAAGTATGCTAATGTTTGAGGAATGTGCAGTCTTCTCAGAAAAATCTGAATGGATGATGCTTTTCTTTTTATAGTGGTTTCTTAATTTGTTTCTTGACAGTTTTAATTTTCTTTGTTAGGCGAGCCCTGTTTCTGGTACTTTGTTTTACATGTAAAAACTCATGATATTGATACATTCACAGTTCAGTAAAAGATATCATTACAACTATGCCAGGGAACTGGAGATGGGAATGCAGAGCCAAGCATCCACTTTCTTGTGCAGTTTTGGAGAGTGTGTGTGTGTTCTAGTTACTGCAGGGAGATCACAACTGATCAATACTGACTCAGGTTTTAGATAAAAGCAAATATATTTGAACCTATTGGGTTGTGATATTTAATTGGCATTTCTACCTGTGTTTATTCTCCTATAATGTTATTTTAAAATTTTGCAGACTCAATGAAGATCAATCTTGTAAGACTTTAACTTAATAATCGATTGTTTTAAAAATGGAAAATCCAAACTTTCACTCCCTTCTCAACTTTTGCTGTCCATAAAACAAAATGTAACTTATTTCGGAATGAATTATCAAAGGAGCCTTTACAAATAAAGGGACACAAAAAAATCTTAACTTTGAACACATAGTCATTTCTTTACCCTTTTAAAAAGAGTACTTGATGTTATCTAAGTAAATATATTTTCATGGAATGGAATTCCATCTGATTATTTCTTGCCACTTTAGTTATGATTTAATTACCTGATAATTAAGACAAAAAAAACAAAAAAACAAAAAAAAGAGTTAATAAGGATTTAAGAAAGTCATTCAACCTCTACTACATTTAGACAAAATGTGGAGATCTCTTTTCTTTACAACTTGTTCTTGAAGCAACTCTGGTTGTTCTGATGTACTTTACTCCATCTAAACTTCTATAGTTTTTAAGCTAAGAATGTATTGCTGCCAGTAAAAGATGATGCAAAAGCATGGAAAGTAAAATAGTTTAAAGTGAAAATCTACATAACTGGATGGTAGTTAAACACAGATGTTAAAATACATGGAAATAAAGATTTTGAAAGCGAAATAGAAATCTCCTTTGTATCTTTAACTTTTAGTGGAAGGTAAATCCTCTAATGCTGTTTAAAAAAACTCATGACAGAGCATTTTAATAGTTCCTCAGTGACATGGCTCAGGATATGATTCATCTGAACCTACTAAGACTCATTCTTTAAAAGAAAATAGTGAGTTTATATTTTACATGGGAAACTGCTGATTACACTAAATTCTGTTTCCAAAGTATTTACTCAGTGATGCTCTTTAAGGTAAGAATTTTCTATTTCATTAAAAGACTTTTCCTATATTTACTCAATTTTATGTTAATTAGAGTGGTAATTTAATAAAAGATGCATTGATAATACTTGTCATCCACCATTAACAGTTAACCAAAAAGATGTGTATTTGAACAGTGGCAGTAAATTAATATTCAGTTCAAATGTTTTCTCATCAACGTAAAAAGGTGTTTTCACTTTCACCCTATTCATCAGGAAGGTGGGTAACCAGGGTTGGATTTGATGGCAAGACAATATCATGCTATAGAAACTTTAAAAAAAAAAAAGAGCTAAATGAAGGGCTGAGGTGAGGTTTAAGGATTTATTGAATGCAAACATTTTGAATACTAGAAATGGTGATTGAAAAAATAAGTAGGTGTTTAAGAGAAAAGATAGGCTTCTTAATGCTTGAAATGATTTAAATACACTCCTACAAGGAGGAATTGATTAGAATAATTCTATTTTTATCTATAATGAAACACTGGAAATGACTTGCTATTGATAGATCTAAGACACAGATAGTATTTTTATGGAAATGTTTTTATCTCCAACTGACAATAATCTCTTCGGAGCTCACCTGGGTCATAAGAACCCCCTCCAAAGAGCAACTATGCCTGATCTTATAAAAGGATAAAAATAGGTCATTTCCTTCAGAAATTTTGTTGCGATTTACATATACTGTGCACAGAATCCCTATTTACTGTACAGGGTGGTGGATTTCAATTATTCAATTATTCAATTTAATATTTGTGTTCCCTTGAAAACAATTTAATGCATAACAAGACATATTATAGAAATTAATGAAAAATTGTTAAGAGAAGTATGTCTCAATGTTGGAAGGTTAATGCATTGGATTTTTGGTTTTGTCATCTATCTCAAAATTGGTGTGTGTGTTTTTTTAATTTTCCCAATTTGAACATCAATATAGTGAATTATGTTTGGCAATGATTTTGCTGTAGAATAAAGCTTATGAATCAAAAACAACAACAACAAAAACACTATATTCCTTAAGGCTACAGACCAGCTGGCAATAGAATCAATCTCTATAAAAATTGCATGAGTTCCTCTATTTTATCTATATAGATCATTTTGTGGGTTTTATTTTTATCCTTAAAAATACCCTTTAAGCTTTCCATATAAAAGACAGTAATCCCTAGTATGAATAGCTGCGTAAATTCTATCACTATATAAGAAATAAGTGAAATAATTCACTATGCAAAACATTTGCATTTATAGTTTTTTAATAAACAAAAGTCCAACCCAAGTCATGTTATTCGCATTGACTTTCTGTTGGCCCTTCCAGTTGAGAGAAATGATGGGGTTCATCTGCAAAATATGGGTAAGTTATGGAACACAATAAATTGAGACCTTCTTTCAGAATGAAGGATCAAGAGGTCAAAATAGAAAAGAGCTGCCTCACATTGTAAATGTGATGATTCCACTAATGAATAAATAGTTCAAGACATTTGCCAATTATGTTAAACTGCCAGAAAACACAAAAATTTTTAATTTCACATGTGATATTGAATAATTTAGATCCATCATATGTGATCCTTTTGGTATCCTTTTGTCATTGTTCATAAGGTGACTTTTTAACTGGTTTGTGATGTAATACATAGCCATTGTTCAAATCAATATCTTTGACTTCCGCATTATAGAACAGAAATTTTAAAATCTTTTGAAATTCGTGTTTCGGGTTTTTGTACATGGTAACCAGCCATTTGTGAAACTTGACTGCATATAATTGTATTACCTAGAACAAATATTTTGCAACCACTTTAAAAGATGTTACACATTTCAGTATTTTTACAATGTCTACTTTAGAATGTGTGAACATATTTGTCAGGTTCAGATGAATTATGTAACAATGAAACCTCAAAGCTGTTATGAAGTGTACAGTTTATGATTACTTTTGTAAAAGAAAATGGAAAAGCACTTGAAATATAATTTTACTGTTTCATATGTATTTTGAAAAATAAATAAAGTGATTATAAATTATTTTTGTCTTTAAAGAAAATACCTTTTTAAGATTTGAGACCTTTGCATTGCTAAATTTTTCTTTAGTAGTCATCTATTCATTAGAGAGCAGTGTGATTCATTTATCAATAATTCACTAATTTGAGCAACTGAATGTATCTTAAAAATCTCACAATACACACCATTTTTTCACAAAACTACTAGTTTTTTAAAGATTTTTTAAATTTATTCATTAGAGAGAGAGAGAGAGGCAGAGACACAGGCAGAAGGAGAAGCAGGCTCCCCACGGGGAGCCCAATGTGGGACTTGATCCCAGGACTCCAGGATCACACCCTGAGCTAAAGGCAGACACTCAACCACCAAGCCAGCCAGGCATCCCACAGAACTACTAATTCAAGGTCCCGAATTATGTCCATTGAGGAGTAATGAAATAATCATTAGTCAAGTGTTAAAAAGGTAAATACCACCTACATATATATTTTTTAAATTTATTTATGAGAGACAAAGAAAGAGGCAGAGATATAGGCAGAAGGAGACGCAGGCTCCCTGCAGGGACCCTGACGCAGGACTCAATCCCAGGACTCCAGGATCACAATCTGAGCCAAAGGCAGACACTCAACCACTGAGCCACCCAGGTGCCCCACTATCTACACATATTAGCTACATTTGAGTCATCCTCAAAAAGTCCTTATAAATAGAAAGTGATCCAGTAGCTGGAGTATACCAGTTATTTTGTTCATTTGCTTCTGCTTTTCCTCAGCTTTTCAAAAAGATTTTCATAAGGAACATCTGTGTCACAACTAGTCTTAGGCAGTCAACACAGCACTTAACTCAAAGGAAATCGTGATCATTGATAAACCAGATGTGCAAAAACAAAAACCAGATGTACTATACTAGAGTCATTGTATAGCAGCAATGTCCACAATAGGCAAACTATGGAAAGAGCCTAGATGTCCGTCAACAGATGAATAAAGAAGAAGTGTGGTATATATATAATGGAATACTATTCAGCCATCAAAAAATGAAATCTTGCCATTTGCAATGACATGGATGGAACTAGAATATATCATGCTAAGTGAAATAATCAAGACAATTATCATATGACCTCTCTCATATATGGAATTTAAGAAATAAAACACAGGATCAGATGGGACTAGAGGAAAAAATAAAGCAAGACGAAATCAGAGACAGAGACAAAATGTAAAAGACTCTTAATCATAGGAAACAGATGGTCACTGGAATGGGAGCAGATGGGGAAACTGGGTGATGGATGTTAAGGAGGGCACGTGATATAATGAGCACTGGGTATTATATAAGACTAATGAATCACTGAACTCTACTTTGAAATTAATACACTATATGTTAATTGAATTTAAATATTTTTTTAAAAAATAATAAATAAAACAGCTTATAAGAAGAAGCAAGTAAATCAATCTATACCTCTGGATAGAATGCAGGATAAAGAAGAGTTAGTGATCTGACCTGTCTGGCCTTAAGTTTCTACATCCAAAAAGTATGCAGTGCCTAAATGAAATCCAAGTTGTTTCTGAAAAAAAGCAATTAAATGGCTACATTTAAAGACTTTTTTTGTTAGTATTTCCAAATATCTGCTCAAAAAATGTTTATATTTCTATCCACACTGATTTAAAATTTACACTTCCACTAACAATATAGGTTAGTTTCTAAGTACCCCAGTCAGTAATCAGTAGTGTCATTATTCGAATCTTTGTCCATTTGAACATGCCAAAAATATCTCCTCAATCTTTTAATTTTTATTTCTTTTTATTCTAGTGGTATTGATCACTTTTCATATGAATTGATTGGAAATTTGGATTTCATTAAGACTTTTCCCATTCTTCTATTAAAATTTCTTCCTTATTGGTTGTTAGAGATTGTTATCCCATTTTTTTTAATGCAGATTCTTCATACGATCACCTTAAACATATCTCTATTCTCCTAACCAGAAGGCATAATAATTAGGTTATAATCATAAAGGCAACTTATACAATATATATGATAAGTATATATTGAAAAATATATGTGAGAAAAAAAGCAAAGTATAATCAAAAGTTACCATCTCTCGAAAAGCATGAGTTGTTATCCTGACAATTTGGGCTGTCATCACCAATGTATCTGAAAGAATTTGAAAGTATCTAATTCGTGGGTAAACTATTTTAAGTTCCTTTGTGTGTGAGATTTGAAAAGTTTTGATTCTATCCACGCTTATAAAATAATACAGTAGGAATATATATCCATTAATGTCTACAGAGAATAAATAAAAAATCTGAATTGTAACCACAAATATCCTATTTGACAGTTTCTGGTTTTTTAACCAATTTTTCCTCTAAACAGAAAAAAAATCATCCAAAGTTCCAAATAGGAGTATAAATTATATGAACAGAATCAATTCCCACTGTAAGTGCATGCAGTGAATTTAATTTTTAGCTTGTATGCATTTTCATGAGAATTTTGGGGGGTATTTCTGGACAAAAGACTGAAAATTCTATTTTAAATGGGAAGATACACCTGAGTCAATGATGGGAAATCAAAACATAAAGGAACTAATACATAAGAATCATACTGAGAACACAAAACACAAACAGGCCACCAAATTGCACAATTCCTAAAGGCACCGATCCCATTGTAGTCTACGTACATGGTGTCTCCAGGAACACACAAGTCTAACGAACTTAAATTAGTGAACAACAACAGAGAGCAATATTAAAAGATACAGAGTGACCTCAATCAGAAGCTGTAACTGAAAGCTGGGTCAAGAATTAGAGGGGAATTTTTTTGTTTTAAATTGGGCATATTGCCATCACCTGGGTGGCTCAGAGGTTGAGCATCTGCCTTTTGGCCCAGAGCATGATCCCAGGATCTGGGATCGAGTCCCACATCAGGGCTCCATGCATGGAGCCTGCTTCTCCCTCAGCCTATGTCTCTGCCTCTCTCTCTTGCTGTGTCTCTCATGAATAAATAAATAAAAATCTTTAAAAATAATAATAAAATAAAATAAAATAAATTGGGCATATTGCCTAAAACATACAGCTCATGTACCATGCACCAAGCATCTGCTCATTATATACCTTACCCCTAATCTATACATAATCCCTGTGAAGTATGATCATGACCATTTTTAAATGGAGAAATTGAGGTTCAGATCAATTAAGTGGATATACATAATATTTAACAGTACAGCACAAGCTTTGAACAAATTGTTAAACCATTCCAAAGTCTGGGCTTTTATGCTCCCCATGTCATGAAATATAAAAACTAATATTTATGCATTTAAAATTTTTTTTCATGTATGCTTTTTTCTTTTTTCACACATGCTGTTTCTTGGTCCTTACCACAAAGCATGTGGATTTTATCACTCCCATGTCACAGAGATGGTGTTTGTGATTGAAAGAGGTTAAATGAAAGCTCAAGGTCATGTAGTAGTAGATTGTGGCCTGGACCTCAAATCTAGGTCTTTGGCCCTCAAACTGCATTCACAATTTATTAGCTGATCCTTTTTCAGTAGAACACAACACTAAACATACTTTGAAACAAAGGAGAACTTACTGTTTGTTTTTTTTTGTTTTGTTTTGTTTTGTTTTTTGTTTTTGCCTCTGTAGGTAAATCACCAAGATAAAATATGTATAAACTTCAATGACTTTACTTTACTCAACTATAAATTGAGATCAATTGTGTCTGCCTGGTCTACCAATTAGTTAATGTATATGTCATTTTTATACTGTGTAAACCACTATAGAAATAGTAGGTACTGGTTTTTGTCACCAATACCAATACCTATCATTAATGCCTGATGTCTATGGATTTATCCCATGAAAAATATTTTTAAGAGCCATAAGCTGGGTGTATGTGCAGATCAGAGTGCTAAAAAGAAGAGGGTAGATACCAAATTTACCCTACCTTATAGAAAATGACAAAGAAGGGAAGAGAAGAGCATGGTACATAGGCTCAAGTCCTATAAAATCCTGCTAATAATATCTCATTTTTAAACTATTATTCCATTGCCACTATTCTAGTTCAAGCCATGAGACCTCTTGTCTGACTTTTATAAATCTTGCTATAAAACAAAAAATTGTCTTAAAAACCTCCAGATTCTCATAGAAGTCACTCCCTACTGCCCAGTGCTGTTAGGTCCATGTCTAGAAAATGCATCTCTGTACATCCCATATCCTTACACAGAAACCCTAAGTTAATCTTAAAGGGAAAAGAATGGTATTGGAACAACTGGAAATTCATTTTAAAAATAATAATTTGAAAACCTACTTTGTGTCATACATAAAAACTAATTTCAGACATATAAAGCTTAGTTGTAAATCTTAAGCCTGTAAACCTTCCAAAAGACCAAGCAGGATATCTTCATGACCTTGGGGTAGGCACACTTGGCTAAGACCTAGTTTCTTAGAAATAGCCCAAGGCAATTATAGAAAGTCTTAAAATTGGAAAGATTTAAATTTCCTCCAAATTGATAAGCAACTCAGTTTCAAAGCTACTCTAATGAGAACCCAAATGAGGTTTTTAAATTTTATTTTAATAGAACTTTTTAAAAAGATGATCTGTAAATGTAGTTAGAAAAGTCAAGGTCTCTAAACAGCCATATTGCTGAAGTAGGAGGAGGAAGAGGTGAGACTTAATCTAAAAATATCATGATTTATTTTGAAGCTATATTGACACACTGAGACACTAGTACAAGGTTAGGCAAATTGGCAAAACAAATGGAATAAAAACATGTCAAGTAGATATGGAAATTATATATGTGACAAAGAGGACATACTAGATTATGGGGAAAATGGAACTATTCAATAATTGCACTTGTGAGAATAGTTATTCATGGGGAAAAATACAGTCCACATACTAAATTCTACTTCAAATGGCATTAAATGTCAAAATCTTTCAAAATTCTATTGTAGTATAAAATTTTTGGAGGCAGAAAATGGCTTCTTAAGGCAAAAAATTTGCTTGATGTTTTTTAAAAGACCAATAAATTGTATTACATTTAATAATTTGATACCAAAAGCAGAGGCAACAAAAATAAAAATACACAAATGAGTGTACACTAACTAAAAACTTCTGCACAGCCAAGAAAATCATCAACAAAATGAAAAGCAACCTGCTGAATAGGAGAAAATATTTACAAGTCATAAATCTGATAAGGGGTTAGTATCCAAAATATATAAAGAACTCATTTGACTCAATAACAATAAAATAAACAATCCAATTAAAAATTGGGCAGAGGAACTGAACAGGCATTTTCCAAAGAGGACATCAAAATAACCAAGAGGCACATGAAAATATGCTCAGCATCACTAATCATCAGGGAAGCACAAATTAAAACCACAGTGAGATATCACCTCATCCTGTGAGAATGGCTATTATCAAAAAGATAAGAAATAACAAGTGTTGGCAAGGATGTGGAAAAACGAAATTCTCCAACACCATTGGTGGGAATGAAAATTGTAACAGCTGCTATGCAAAATGGTACAGAGGTTCCTCAAATATTAAAAATAGAACTATCAGTGGCTCAGTCAATTGAGCATCTAACTCTTGGTTTTGGCTCAGGTTGAGTGATCTTATGGTCATAGGATGGAGCCCTGCATCAGGCTCCCTGCTCAGGGGGGAGTCTGCTTGAGATTCTCTCCCTCTGCCCCTCCTTATTCCTGCACTAGCACCTTATCTCTCTCTCTCAAATAAATAAGTTTTTAAAAAACAGAACTACCATATGATGTAACATTTCCACTTCTAGTAATGTATGCAAAGAAAATGAAAACACTAACTTGCAAAGATATCTGCAAAGCCCCCCCCCCCATGTTCATGTCAGCATTATTTACAATAGCCAAGATATGGAAACAACTCAAGTGTTCATAGGCAGATGAATGGATAAAGAAAATGGGAAATATATATGCAATGGAATATTAGTCATTAAAAAGAATAAAATGTTGCCATTTACAACAATATGGATGGACCTTGAGGGCATTATACAAAGTGAAATAAGTCAAACAGAGAAAGACAAATACCATACATATGATGTCATTATGTGCGGAATATTAAAAAAAAAAAAAAAGAAGCCACTAAGCTCATAGATACAAAGAACAGATTGGTGGCTGCCAGAGGTGCTGGGGCAGTGGGGAAATTGTTACAAAAGAAGTAAGTCATGGGAATGTAATGCACATCATGGCAACTATAGTTAATAATACTGTATTGAATATTGAAAAGTTCTTAAGAGAATAGATCTAAAAAGTTCTTATAAGAAGAACAAAAAATGCTGTAATAATGTGTGGTGAAAGACGTTAACTAGATTAATTGTGATCATTTCACAATGTTCAAGTCATTATGTTATACATCTGAAACTAATAAAATGTATATCAATTATACCTCAATTAAAAAAAACACTTAAACAATTTGTCATTATCAAAAACCCCATTAAGAAGTGAAAGGGCAAGCTCAAATTGGGGATATTTACAGCACATATTATTAACAAATAAATGATATTAAAAAATCTTACAAATCAATAAGAGATTAAGTAACCTAATTTGAAATTAAAAAGATGAAAATCATGAAAGGTATTTTAAGGAGGAAGAGAAGGAAGAGGAGAAAATGCATATGGGCAATAAATATATAAAGAGATGCTCCACCTTATTAGTCAAGGAAATACAAATCAACCCTTTAATGAGATAATGATATAGCATTAATTGAAAAACTCACAAAGTCTACCAATACCAACTCTGAAAAAGTGGTGACTAATTGAATTCCTAATACAATTTTGATAGGAGAATAATAGTAAGAAAACTATTTGGATATATCATTAAACACCCACATACCCAGGATGGAGCAATTCTACCCCTGAGTATACACCCAGAAAAACCTTCACTCATGTGGATGTAGTAGACAGGTAGCAAGTAGCAAGTAGTAGATAGCAAGAATTTTCATAAAAGCAGGAAATGACCCACATGCCTATAGAAAGGGTGCTGGATAAAGTAAGTATGGTATAGTCAAGAAAAAAATATTACAGAGTGAAATAACTAAATTATTGCTACCTATGACATGGATAAATTTTAGTAACAAAACACTGAAAACACTAAAACTCTGAAGAATTGGCACATACAGCTTTATATAATTTTTTAATCTCTAAAGAATATTGTATCATTGCAAACAAAAACTACTTACAAACTAACTTAAGAGAGCAACAGAATAAAAACTGTGATAATTGAATAAGAATATACTATAGATCAATGGCATGAAATTTAGATTCTAGAAATAAACCCTCATGTCTATGATCAATCAATTTTTGACAAGTATGACAAAATAATTCAGTGAGGAAACAATCATATTTTCAACTAATGGTGCTGGGGCAATTGGATAGCCACATCCAAATGAGTGAAGTAAGACTGCTACCTCACACCATATACAAAAACTAACTCAAAGTGGATCAAATACCTACAGGTAAGAACAAAATCAATGAAATTCTTAGGAGAAAACAGGTGTAAATTTCCATGACCTTGGATTTACCAACAGGTTTCTTAGCAATCAAAGAAATAAATTGAATTTCATCAAAATTAAAAACTTTTTATGCTTCTAAGGATACTATCAAGAAAATAAAAAGACTACAGAAGAGGAGAAAATATATGCAGCTTATATATCTTATAAAAGACTTGTGTCTGGATATATAAAGAACTCTTATAATTCCATATTAAAAGAACCCAACTTAAAAATGGGCAAGAGGGACGCCTGGTGGCTCAGCGGTTAAGTGCCTGCCTTTGGCCCAGGGAGTGACCCTGTGGTCTGGGGATTGAGTCCCACATTAGGCTCCCTGCATGGAACCTGCTTCTCTCTCTGCTTGTGTCTCTGCCTCTCTGTCTGTGTGTATCATGTATAAATAAATAAAATCTTTTTAAAAAATGGGCAAGAGATTCAAAAAGATATTTCTCCACAAAGACATACATATGACCAAAGAGCACTAAAAAAGACGTTCAAGGGATCCCTGGGTGGCGCAGCGGTTTGGCGCCTGCCTTTGGCCCAGGGCGCGATCCTGGAGACCCGGGATCGAATCCCACGTCGGGCGCCCTGCATGGAGCCTGCTTCTCCCTCTGCCTATGTCTCTTCCTCTCTCTCTCTCTCTGTGTGACTGTCATGAATAAATAAATAAAATCTTTAAAAAAATAAAAAAAAAAAATAAAAAAAAAAAAATAAAAAAGACGTTCAATATCATCGTTATCAGGGAAATGGAAATCAAAACCATAATGAGATACCACTTCACACCCACTAAAATGTTTATAATTTAAAAGATAATAACAAGAATTGACAAAATTGTAAAAACTTAAATGGAACCTTCAGCGATGGTTAATAGAAATGTAAAATGGAGCAGCGAGTTTAGAAAATTATCTGGCAGTTTCTCAAAATTGTACACGTAAAGTTACCATAGGACCCAGCAATTCTACTTCCTTAATATATCCCCAAGAGAAATAAAAACATATGTCTGCAAAAACACTTGTACGTGGCTATTCATAGCACCATTACTCATAATAGCAAAAAAGGAGTGAACAATCCAAATACCCAACAACTGGTGAATAGAAAAATACAATGTATATCCACACAGTGGAATATTATTTGGCAATAAATAATGATGAAACATGCACAACATGGTGAACTTTGGAACATTATGCTAAGTGAAAGAAGCCAGCCACAAAAGACATCATCAACATGATGATTCCATTTAAGTGAAATGTCTACAACAGGCAAATATATAGAAACAGAGTGTAGAATGGTGGATGCCTGGGGCTGCAGTGGATGAGGAGCACGAGGATAAATGCAAAGGGCATGGGATTAGTTTTGGAGATGATGAAAATGTTCTAAAATGATTTTAGTGATGATTACCAGTATGTGAATATACTACAAAAATTTATATACTTTAAGGGGATGCATTTTTTGGCATATGAGTCATATCTTAATGAAACTGTTGCTACAAAAAAAAGGGGCGGGGGGAGAGAGAATGACAAAAAATCCAGGATAGTGTTTGTTTGGAAGTGGGAACTAGAGGACTAGAATAGGAT
Organism: Canis aureus; assembly: GCF_053574225.1. Taxonomy (NCBI): domain Eukaryota; kingdom Metazoa; phylum Chordata; class Mammalia; order Carnivora; family Canidae; genus Canis; species Canis aureus. Next base: position 15,937,304 of record NC_135635.1, read on the forward strand.
GAAAAAAAATGTATAGATATGAATAATTAGAAGTCGTCTAATTCTTGATTAAGTTGTGAGTTCATGGATACTCTTTATATTAATAATACATGTGTATATCATACCTACAAACAAAATAAAAGAGGGCTTTGCATGGCCCAATGAAGATAATTTGTCTACAAACCAAGCATTATGGTTAGCACAATTCTGTGCAACAAGGTTCATTTAAAAGTTAATTAATTAACACCTATCCTGTTAAACCCTGTAAATCACATCCCCAGTTCAGAAAACTGGATTGGTAGATAAAATGTGCTTAGTTGAATCTGTTAAACAGAGATAAAAGTTGAATATTATAACCTAAAATAATAAAAGCAAGAATGAACAGGCACTGATCTCTTTCCATCTCTCTTCTACCAGGATCAACAATTACATCCATGTTCATTTCCCTAGTGTCCCCATTTCCCTGATAGCCATACTCCCTTTTGAATAAGTTTGTTTCATTTTATTTACCACCCGTCTCAGTGGTTGTACAGACTATAGAGAAATAAAAGAGTAGGGATAGTAACAGGGCTGGCTGAAGACCTGCCATATAAAACTGGCAATGGGATAGAGATTGGGGGAGGGCCCTTATATTATAAAACATGGTTTATAACTAGTCTCACAAAATGTTTAATCTAGAAATGTTTGGTTTGTTAACTTTGAAATATCAGTTTTAATGTTTGCTTTTTTTGTTTGGTTTAGGGATGTTTGCTTTTGCATAACTCTTCTTTACCTTCTTCCATAGTTTAGTTTCTCTTCAATGCTCCTACTTTTAAACAGAAAATGAGGAATAGCTATACTTACTTTAGCACTAAGAGCAAAAGCCTCAAGCTTTTACATACGATGCAAAAGTTTAAAAGAAAAGATAACATGTGAATCTAGAAGCCAGTTTGGGCAAATCACTCCAATTATTAGCCAAGTTACATTTTTGAAACATTGTTTCATATAACCTATGATGATACACAATTCAATGTGTTTTCAACAAGCGGTATCATTTCTTACATGCTATACCTTTGCCTTCTTCACACAAATTTTGGGAAACAAAATACCCAATTTCAGATGCATAGTGTCATACAAATTTTTTTTCTTTAATTCGGAGCATTTTGGAAATCTTTTATTCCTTACAAAGCCTTATTGTTCAATCCAAAAGGTGGATTTTGTACATCACCCTAAAATTCAAATTTATGTGGATACCATAAATATTAGCACTGATCTTATTTAAATTAACTTTGACATATTTAACATTCATTATAATAACTTCTTTCAGTTTTTCCATCTGTCTCTTTAACAACAATACAATTTAAGAATCTCTCTTTAAACAAATTTTGGTATTCAATACAGCTATCTTGCATGAACCGACAGCTGTCATTTATTTGCACATCAATATTTCCACCAGAAACAACTAAATAAGCCCAAAAGAATCTAGCTACCAATGTCATACAGCATTCTAGTCCTTATGATTCTATTTTAAATTTGCACAATTTTGTAGGAATATTATCTTAAGAACTAAAACATTGAACAATTCTCCTTTTATGGACTACCAACAATGAAATAGATTAGCTTTTTAAAATATAGACATAGTTGTCTAAGTAAATATAATAGCTAGTTGTGCGTTCTAGTTGTTGTGATTAAGTAATTTAATTATTAACTATATAATTGTAATTCTCAGCAATAGTTTTACCATGAAATTGGCAGTTAGTCCTTTACTGCATTAATTTCAAATGTATTTAATTTTTAAAAATATTTTCTGAAATTTATCAATGTTCATTGTTGTTATCATCGAGTGGTTAAATTAGAATATTTTGAGTGATAAATAGTTCTTTCTCATGGGTAATCTTTAAAAGATTTATCTATCTATTTGACAAAGAAATAGAGAGCATGAACAGGAGGGTCAGAGAAGGGGGGAGAGAGCATCTCAAGGAGACTTCATGTGGAGCAAGGAGCCCAGTAGGGGCTTGATCTCACGACCTTGAGATCACGACCCAAGCCAAAACCAAGAGCTTGATTCTCAATCAATTGTGCCACCCAGGTAAATTTTTATTGTTAAAACAAATGACACATTCAAGGGAATTCTATCTCCTACATATAAAAAGATGGGAAAAATCTGAACCAAGATGTTTTCAGATTTCAAGTCTTGATTTTAAGTTTCCTGCTTTAAACATAATTTGGTTGATACTCTTTCTCCATTGTTTTCAATCTTCTATTAGAATCTCAATATATTCTCATCATATTGGCACCATACAGAAACTTCTTTTCTAAAAAAAGAAAGAAAGAAAGAAAAGAAATTTCTTTTCTTTTTAAGATTTTAAATGTATTCACTTGAGAGAGAGAAAGAGAGACAAGAGCACAAGTAGGGGGAAGATTGGAGGGAGAAGCAGAATCCCCACGGGGAGGGGCAGAGGAAGAGGGAGAAACAGACTTCTTGCTGAGCTGGATGCCCACATGGGGCTCGATTCCAGGATCCCAGGATTATGATCTGAGCTGCAAGAAGACACTTAACTGACTGAACCACCCAGATGCCCTATGGAAATTTCTTTATATTTGCTTCACATTCTTGATTTAATAGCTGAGTATACAGAAATTGTTATAAAAGTGTTAGTACAGGCTTCTGCATGGTTTTAAAGTCCTCACAGGTATCAAGAAATAAATTTCACTTGACCACAGCTGAGATTTAGGAAAATTTTTGTGCCTTACATGATAATATTGTATAGTGTCATCATACATGATAATATTGTACCGTGTCATCATAAACCAGCAAGTATGCTTAAACAGGCATGTAGGCAGGACACAAGCAGGAGAGATGGTGAGATAGAAGTACCAGAATCAGCTGTATTATTTTCATTTTCTTTCTGGCTAAAAATATTCCAGTGTTTACTTTTGCCACATTGCAGATAGAAATATGCTTTATCCTTTACATACTTACCTATACTTTTGAAAATTTTTCCACATTTTAACAGTGGCACATTCTTCCCCCTTCAAATTGTGGATATGATACAGAACATATGTATCCCAAGCTTCATTGAACTTATTTGTAAGAGCAGAAAGTAGAACAATATTCTCTGAGTTTTGCAGAGAAAATAATGTGATAAAATAATCTGTACAAGACTAAATTTGCATTCAACTATATAAGGACAAAAAAAAGATATTTTTAGACATTCAAGCAATCAGTAGATGATACACATACAACATACGCTTAAAACAAAATATTTGGAGAAACAATTCAACAAAATGAGAAAGGAAGAAAAAGCAAAGAACTTAAGAAGAGAGAAGTCATGGTACAAACAAAACTGGAAATGAAAATAGGAAAAGATGGAAGAAGAAAGGCCAGTTGAATTTATTATAAAATATGGAGGCTGTAAATACATGCTTAGATACACATATTCAAGGAAAATAATAGTACATTATAGTTACCTAAAAACAGATATTACTAAAATAAAAACAGTATATGCCTTCTGAATTGAGAGAAGAAAACAAAATAGTCAATATATCAAATGATCAAAAAAAAAGAATTAAAACAGTAAGAAACCACTAAAAACAATATATTTTATAACAAGATAACATAAGGCCGGATATTAGTTGAGATAAAGCAAATAAGAAACCTCACCTGTTTATAACAAACACTGTCAGATTAAGTAAATAGTATATATGTCCAATAGTAGGACTTTGGCAAAATAATGTCACATACTGCAAAAAAAAAAAAAAATCACACTTCAGAAGAATAGTTGATATCTGAAAATTATTGTTATAAACTTTAAAGAGAATTTATAAGCAAAAGATTTTGTATATAGAACCAGCTGCCTTCTGAAGAACATGAACACACAGCAGTGCATGAGGGGAGAGATGGGAAGGTCTCAGCCACCATCTCAGTTACATGTAGATATGTCGATGCATCGATTTAAAAGTGGATAAACTATGATGACTTCAGGAAAATGATTTTTGCTGTGATTGGCTTTTTTTCTTTAATAAAAGTATCTTTTGCTAACCTTTTCCTTGGATTTTGATATATCAGTTTCAACATGAAGAAAGAGGCAGAGCTAAACTGTTTTGCAAAACTAAGGAAAGAAGAATTTAAACTTAACCTAAGGTAACCAATAGATTGGAGCCAAGAAGGCTGAGAACTATGTGGGAAAGTGTCAAAAAGAAATCTTGAGTGACAACAAAGTCTAGAAGGAGGATCAGAGAACAGATATATCTAATCAGATTTTAAGACTCTGCTATGACCCCCTTAACATTCTTCCTTCTGCAAAGCCCTCATTATTCGCATTGACATCTGTGTGAGCAGATGTGTAAGGGGACTTGGACAGGTGCTGAGTTCCATGCTAGGGTGATGCTGGGTGTAGAAGGAAAGAAAGCACACAGTAGCCCAGGAGAGGATGGGTAGGATGCTCTCAGCTGCCATCTCAGTTACATATTGATGCATAGAAAGAAACTTAAAAGTAGATAAAACTGTCACTGTTTCAGGCAATACATTTTGCTGCGGTTGGTTCTTTTCTTTATATATATTGTAACATTTCACATATAGGGAACACATTTACTATAAATGCCAATGACTTTCTAACAAGGAAAAAATCCTTTAGTCATTAGTTCATTCAATTAATATCTACCGAGTAGCTACTCTATGTCAGCCATTTTCTGAAGACTTAAAATCCATCGGTGATCAAAAATACAAAATTAATCAAAATCCATTACATTAGGATGATAAAATTCTACTCAGAGAGTCCGACCATAAACTATACATAGTAAATAGATGAAATATGTATGACAGAATCAGACAGTGCTATTAAAAAAAAGAATTAAAAAATTTTTAAAGATAATAAATTAAGAGGAACCACTGATGCTAGGAAGGGTAGGTTGTCATTTTAAATAGAGTGGTAGAGTAAAAAGTTAAATAGGGTAAGTCTTTGAGTGGTCACATTTAAGCAAAGACTTGAGGGAAGGAAAGAGTTAAACATAAAGCTATCTAGAAAGAAGAATGTCCCAGGCAAAGAGAATAACCAGGGAAAGATCCTAAAATAGAGAATACTTAAATGTTCAAAGAAGAGCCAGTTGGCCACTGGGCTACAATGGAGTGAGCGAGGAAGAGAGTAGCCAGAGATGAACAAGTCAGAGTACAAATGCACGCGAGGAAGTATTCAAAGTCTGAGAGAAGAAGAGGTGAGAAAATCCTACAGGAGAGTGGAGGGTAAGCAGCCCAGGGAAATGTACTAGGATTGCAGAGCAGAATTAAGGGTCTACTTTCAGGTTCATGGCCTTGAATTTGAAGTAGGAGCAGTCAATGTGGTTGCACATTTTTCTCCAGTCATCTTCAGCTTCAAGAGTATAGGCACCAAATTTTGATAGGATGGGAATAATTGAGGGGATAAGTTGGAAAGACAGGAGATAGTGATCCAGGAGAAAGGTGCATGGAATTGAGATTGTAGCTATTTGTCTTCTATGAGGAAAGAAAGTCATACCACTATAAGTCACAAGAAATACAGTTTGTAAACTATAGTCTATTTACAATAAAAAAAATAGAAATACTATATTTTTATAATTAAAAGATTCATTTAAAGTGATTCATTCACTTTCTTCCATGGATGTTATTGAGAATCTCTGAGTGAGCAAAATGGCCTAGTCCCTATCTTAATGGGGCTTAAAGGAGGGCAAGAAAGACCTATTAATCAGCAATTCTTTTTTTTTTTTAAAGATTTTATTTATTGGGATCCCTGGGTGGCGCAGCGGTTTAGCGCCTGCCTTTGGCCCAGGGCGCGGTCCTGGAGACCCGGGATCGAATCCCACGTCGGGCTCCTGGTGCATGGAGCCTGCTTCTCCCTCTGCCTGTGTCTCTGCCTCTCTCTCTCTCTGTGACTATCATAAATAAATAAAAATTAAAAAAATAAAATAAAATAAAGATTTTATTTATTTATGCATGAGAGACACACAGAGAGAGAGAGAGAGAGAGAGAGGCAGAGACACAGGCAGAGGGAGAAGCAGGCTCCATGCAGGGAGCATGACATGGGACTCAATCCAGGGTCTCCAGGATTAGGCCCTGGGCTGAAGGTGGCGCTAAACCACTGAGCCACCCCAGCTGCCCTTAATCAGCAATTCTAATAGAGATATGCAACTTTTTTATACTGTGTAGAGCTTGATTGACAGAAACCTCACTGGAGGAAGGGATACTTTAGTTGTGCCATGAAGAATAGGCATTTGTAAGGTGACTATGGTGGAAAAACAGATAAAACTATGCCAAGACCTTGAGCACATTAGAAGAAGAGAAAGATGTTGATTATTGGTGGAACAAAAAAAGCTTGGCAGAGTGAGGAGCAGTACAAGGTAAAGCTAGGGAGGAACCAGCCCATAAATTAGCATAACTATTAATCATTTAAACTTTCTAATAGTGGAGTGGTTGCACATAGACATTTAAGTTTCAGGTTTACATTTTTTTTTTTTTAATACTGAGAGAATAAATTGGAGGTGTGTAAGAGGAAAACAAAGATAAAGAACACTGGAGACAGGACATTTCTGATGGAGAAGGAGGATTCAAAAATATTTTTCCACGTACTGAAGTTGAGGTTACTGCAATGTTTAAATGCGTATGTCAAGTAATCCAAATCATTTGCTGATGGTAAGAAGGAAGCAAGGTCTTCAAGGAGAGAGAGGAAAATTCTGCAATAGTTATTGAAGAGCAAGAGAAAGCTACATGAGTTAATGTTGATGCTGAAGGGCTGAAGCATAAAAATAAAACAATTATGCCACAACATACCTTGAAGCCATTATGCTAAGCGAAATAAGTCAGACAGAGAAAGACAAATACCGCACGATCTCATTTATATGTGGAATCTAAAAACAGTGAACTCACAGAACAGACAGTAGATTGGGGGCTGCCAGGGGCAGAGATCTGGGGAAGATAAAGAGGTGTTGGTCAAAATGTACAAACCTCCAGTGTTAAGATGAATGAGTTCCAGGGATCTAATGTGCAGCATGGTTACCATAGTTAACCATACTATGATGTATACTGGAAATCTGCCGTAAGAGTAGACCCTTAATGTTCTCACCATAACAACTTCAAAATGATGACTAAGTGAGGTATATACTATGTGTTAACTAACCTTATTGTGGTAAATACTTTGATACACACCCACACATACCACATTGTACCACTTAAGTTTATACAGTCTTACATGTCAATTATATCATAATTAAGCAGGAAAAACCTAATTAAGTCATAAAAACTGATAAGAAGTATGAGTCTGTGGCCTTACGGTGGGATGTCGAGTTGGTGACTTTAGGTTGGAGCAGTTTGGGGTAGCCAAAGGTATAGGATGCACACATGGAAGTGAGAATCTCAGATGGTTGGGAGAACATCAATTCAAGCAGGTGCGGTAGTAGTCTAAGTGTTTCATATGGTCTGACCCAGAGATGAGTGGGGTGTGAGGAGGTAAACTGCTGTTTAAGAAATGCTACAGGAGGAAGTTAGGTTAAACATGGGGAAGATGCTGAGGCTATGTAAGAGTTTGCTGATTATGGGTAAGGAATAGCACATGGCACAGTAAGAGGCTTTAGGGGAGTCTAAAACCATGAGAGACCAGATCAGTGGAGAGGAGACCCGGAGGCATTAGGAGACTGTGAACTCGGGAGTGGTGGGATGACTAGACTGTCTGAGGACAGCAAGAATACCAAGCAGCAGATTTCACTTCAGCAGTCCCTGGAGGGTGGTGAGGACTCTCGGTTTTCCAGAGTTGTTGAAAAGTCTGGAAAAGATGCCCCTTGTCTTGTGACAGGGTGGAGGGCAAGCTCTCTCGATCTTTTTTGGTGACAGTTCCTAAAAAAAATGTTTCTGCTATTAAGTTGCATTATTCAACACCGCACTTCTACTTCAGTTTTCCCAGAAAGAAGAAAGATTAATAGCTTTTAGTGAGGGTTGGGAGCATGAGTCACTTCATCCCCAAGGACCACCCCCATTCCCCGTAGGATGATCTAGAAAGCAAGCTCTCTCATATACAGTATGTATTCTCATTTTCTGCTGCTTGATGGCACCTAACTTTGGATGAAGTGCTATGTACTTCTACCATAAATGGAGACTCTTCAGCTGAGGTATCACACAGTCTTCAGTTAATTGATTCTCTTATTCTAGGTTGTTTTTGACAAAAGTCAACTTATGCAACCCATTTTGGCTAAGTGAATCATTCACATACTCTTATAAATTGTATCTATATCATGAAAGCAGTGACTAAAGCACTTCAAAATCTCTTTACATAATGTGATTTGCTCACTCTGGGTAAGAAAAGTTTTATGAGTTCAGGCTGTTCATTAACTGCCATGTGAGTGGAGGGTGCCATACGCAGGCTCTATTCTTTCTCAATAAAAGTAGCATCAAAAGAAAGTTCGAACCAAATGTTTATCACTTCAAAAGTGCTGCTCTAAATCTCTGTCTCATCAGTACCTTAGTGAATAATTTGGAACATCTTAGGAATAAAAAAGGTTTGCTTTAAGCTCTCCTGTTTTGAACCAAAAGTTCAAAAGAAAACAATGACAGAATGCCCACAGAAAACAAATGACACCTCTCTATCATTGTTTCTCATACTTTAGAATTAAAACCCATCTCAAATAGCAGGTATTCCCTTCATTAATTGGGAAAAGGACTGAGAGCAAGAGTCTACCAAAATCCTGAAAAGGCATATCTAAAATTTCAAATGACCATGAACCTTCCTTTGCTTTGGAAGGAATTTGGTAATCCCATTTTTGCTCTTAGGAAAGTTTCTACAATTAGTAATTCTAACAGACACTGAGTGCTTATTCAGAACCATTTATCAGGAGCTGGCTATACTCTTGGTAGGTGCATTCACAACACTAGTTTACTGACAGATGAAAAACTGGTAATGGGACCTTTCAATAGCCCCTTCTGAATCATACAATTTGTAAATGGTAGGGCCAGTTTTTTATTCAGGAAGTCTAACTCAAAGATATATCTCGTGGGGCACCTGGGTGGCTCAGTGGTTGAGCCTCTGCCTTTGGTTCAGGTTGTGATCCTGGGGTCTGGATCGGGCTCCCTGCAGAAAGCCTGCTTCTCCCTCTGCCTATGTCTCTGCCTCTCTCTGTCTCTTGTGAATAAATAAATAAAATCTTTTTTTAAAAAAAAGACTTATATCTTGAAAATTGCACCCTAACACCTTAAGGAGGCTGAAAGGGAGGCAGATGGAAATGGCAGTCAGAGTGAAAGATTATATTCTGTTGTCTCTCAATCTCTATGTTCAATACAGTGATTCTAAGCCCGAGCAGATCTAATGTTTTTTTTTTTTTTAAGCAAAAGTTTTATAACACTTACTTTCATGTTCTGAAGTAAAACTCATAGCATAATATGGAGGATTAACTCAACAGGCCTAAGTTGTCCAAACCCTGCTCATTTCAAACAAGTTTTGGTCCTTGATGAGCTCCTGAAAGATAATCTCTAAGCTCTCAAAATATCTTGCCTGAAAAGAGTGCCTTTGTTTACCTGGGGCTTGGGGCCATAACAAATGGTTTTGGCCCCAAGATCAATGTGACCTTGGAAGAATTGGAAACTAAGTAAGGCCAGCCATATGGGCCCCCCATAATTACGTGACTTCCCCCTAATTAAAACCTTGGACAACATGACTTAAGTGAACTTCCCTGGTTGACAATACTTTATACGGTTGTTACATATTGTTGCTGGGAGAATGAAGCACTGTAAGTGTAACTCTCCTGGGAGTATACAAATGGCAGCTTGTGCCTCATCTTTCCCAATGCTGCCCTATGTATACAAGGCATTTACTACAATATAAAAGAACACATGGAAGGAACATCATTTGTAATAAAGCAATTGATATTTAAATATAAAATTATTTGAGCATGACTGTAATATGTAATGTAGTTAGATGCTTGGACTTAGAGCTAAAGCCAACTGGCAGCATGTATCATTGGAGGCACAATTTTTTCCAGCAGTTAATAACTCTTGGTAAATTTCCAAAGTAAAGTATAATCTTCGCTCAATAGCACTATTCCTGAAAAATTAAATATATTTCAGCACTATACAAAAAATACTTTGTGCTTACATGTAAAACAGAGGTAAGTTTAGGTTTAGGTCATTATGAGTAGATACTCATCTATTTGGATGTTCTGTGTGGATCAGTTAAAAGCCATGCAGGATGCTAGACAATGCTTTCTTTCGGAAGGTTGCCCTGAATAACACAGGACATCTAGCATCTCTGGTCCTTTTCCATTAAATGAAACAGAATTATGACACCTAGAAACACCTCCCTGGGAGCAGTGTCATTCCTACTGATAAGTACTGATCTAATGATATTACTTCTTTCTCCATGATTTAGGTCTTAATTTATTCCTATTGGTCACTGGTTCCCTAAATTCCTTCTTAAGGCATGAGAAAGTGGGCAACTTAGAGTAGTTTATATGCATACATGTATACAGCTAGTGGCATAACAAGCAGAGCAGGATACTATTTTTAGATATTTACCAATGTTGTTGCTTTTTCTTTTTTCCTCCGTGGAGCTTTTTTCCCTGTCTCTCTTCAGCTGCTTTCCACAGTGAAAGCAGCTAGATTTCCCATGATCCATTTCTCAGGGAGAAATATGACAGAGGGAGATAAGAGTTTCTTCCTGGCTTTTTTTGTTTGTTTGTTTCAAAAGCCTCTGCTCATTGAGGCATAGAGAAGACTTAGTCAAACTGAGGCAGAGCTTTCTTCCACTTCAACCTGTTAGAACAGGTTTCTATGGACTGGGTTGTGGGGAGCTGAGTCAGGATGAGAAGGCCTGGCATGAGTGAATCATAGGAACAGGAACGAAGGATTTTCAAGCAAAGGATCATTCTGAGGGAGCATTTTATTCAAGGACCTGGCAGCTGGGGGAAAGCTGATCTTATCCAGTTCCACCAGTGGGAGCATTAACCATCACCATGGTTGAGCTCACTACTGGTGAGAGACCTTCCCTTGGAGCACAGTCACCTCTAAACTGAGTGCCACCCAGCAGGGAGTGATGTCTGTCTATGCTATAACGCTGCTTTGATGCTTTCTGATATATTCCAACTACCATGGACTCACTTTGATCTCTGGGCAATGTCTGAGGATAGAAGGGATAAAGATTAGATTTGCTATAGAATTGGATTTAGGGAAAGTCATTGTAATTATTTTTAGTTGGGGTTGCAGCTCAAGATCTTCCTGAGCTGATGTATGACCTAATACATATCCATTATGCTAGCAAAATTGGAGCCAACTCAAGTATGGTATCACCTCAAAGTCACATAAAAACAAATATGCTTACCTCATTTCTCCTTATAGCAGAGAATGTGGTTTGGCTATTTGAGGAAAAGAGTTTGTTTGTTTGTTTCTTTCTTTCTTTGGTGTAAGAAGGTAAGGAGTACAGGAAGAAGTACTGATTGGGTTTTTTTTTTTTTTTTTTAACTTTGTATTTGTTGTTTAGTTTGGCTTAGGCACACACCAATATTAACAACAGATGACTCAGCTCGTTTCTATAGTTGTGACGTGCTACTATGTGGGGATCTCCCTGAATGCGAAAAGCTGTACAAAATTGAGCTCTTGCTGACCACTGGTCCATTGTCTTTTGAAGGACAATAGATTGGGTATGGGTAGATAGGGCTGTTCATCCACTTAGTCCAGATTGCCCTTCACTTCCCTTCACCCTCCCTGTTCTGCCTTTCTCCTGTTTCCCAGTCTTCATCTTTCAGAATTTTTTTGACATTCTAAAAAGTACAAGATTAGAAGTTGCTGCTGTGGCTCTTGCTCCAGGTGGAACTTGGGTTTTTTTTTTTTTTTTTAATTTTTATTTATTTATTTGTTTATTTTTTGGTGGAACTCGTTTTGATGTAACTTTGCCAATAGAGACTCACCCTAGACATATAAGTATGGTACGCCGCAGGGTCCTCAAAGTCCCCATGTTAGAATACATGGGACATATCTGAATGAGCCACTGCCCAAAACTACATGAAGAGATCCTGAAAGCAATCTATGAGCATTACATTGGGCAACTGGATTACATGGGTGTAACTGACCAAGACTGGGGCATAGAGAAGACTTAGTCAAACGGAGGCAGAGCTTTCCTCCACTTCAACGTATATTAATATATATTGGGGTAACTTTTTACTAATAATATGTTTGTAATTTTAAAATTCTTCCAAGGCTCAGTCATACTGATCTGTCTAATGCAATGATGGTACCACATTAAGGGAAACACACAAGATTTTTTTAGGTATATCAACGCTTGGAAGTTAATAAGTCTGACTACTGGCCCCAATGCTGCCAGGGCCCTACCCCAGCTAGATGCTGGTGCAGTTCAGATCTCAGATTAGTAGTTTGTTCTCTGTGTTTCTTAGCCCCATGACTCAGAGTAGACTGAGTAACCTAGAATTCAAAATTTTGTGTGCATTTTCATGCAGAGTTTTTGGTTTGGGGTTTAATTTTGGGAAGAGAGGCAAAAATGATGATGTTTTGTATTCAAATTTTATGCTCATCTAGTAGGCATAAGCAAAAGTATACACAAATGTAATAGAGGAGGTGCCTCCAGCTGCTTCTGTGCTTTGCTTCCCATATTGAAACTCTGAGATATACCTGCTGAGTATCATACAGAGAACAAAAAAGGGATCCAACTGTCAATCTCTAGGCTATGCCTCATCCTACTATTGTTTGCCCCCTTTGTGCCTCTCGTAAGTATTGTTTCCATTATGAACACTACTCCCAGTTTTGCCAAGCATACTGCTTCTCTACTGGCACACTGAGTGTATTGGTCTGCTCTGGTTGCCGTAATAAAACATAGTGGATTTGGTGGCTTAAACAACAAACATTATTTTCTCACAGTTCTTGAGGCCAGGAGTCTAAGATTAAGGTGCTAGCAGAGTTGGTTTCTGGTTAGGCCTCTTCCTGGCTTGAAGATGGATGTCCACCTTCACAGGGTATCCCTACACAGCCTTTGTGCATACAATGAGAGAGAGAGAGAGAGAGATTTCTGGTATCTCTTATAAGGACAACAGTGTCCTTGGATGATGGCCCCATGCTTTGACCTCACTTTAACCTTAATTACTTCCTTAAAGGCCATACCTCTAGGCATATTGAAAATGAGGTCTTCAACATAAGAATTTTGGAGAGACACAATTCAGTTACAATGCTGAGTATTAGGTTAAAGGAAGTAGCTGATAACCCATATTCTATTCATTATCTAGTCTCTGTGCCTTGCTCTTATTCTCCTTCAGTTTCTCTCTGTTTCTGTGTCTCTTTCTCTATAGTAACATTCTCGTTGTATTTCTCCGTTTCTGTTTTTCCATTTATTTTGCATCTGCACGCTAACACTGGAAAGGATCTATAGCTCCTGAATTTTGTAAAAGAGGACAAATTCCAAGCTCAGTAAAGTCTGAAACCATTTTTTCTAACTACCCTGAAGTTACAGAATCTTTAATATTTCCACTCAATACCAAAAATTGCAGCTACTTAAAATCTGATGCCTATTATATGCAGTATCAGTATCACATGTTAGTTCTTTTTTTTCACATGTTCTTATCTGTGACATATTTCACCAAATTATTTTGTTGTTTTTCTCCAACATAAAAATACATTTTGAATTCCAGTAACAGAACAATCACGGTCACATGTCCAACTGTATTTTATTATCCAGCTCAGAACATTTTGTTTTTCTATTCTGAATCACAAAGTGACCTTATCAGTTAACCTCCTATTATTCAAATAAAATCTAAAAACTTCCAGAGTGATAGCTGTCTCTAAACACATGTGGCAAACTGAACAACACTGAACTTGTTCTAATTCACTTGGTGTAAACCATCTCAGTAGGCCCATCCATCTCTGTGAACACCTAGAAACCTAGAAATCCTGTGTTCTAAAGAAACTAGTATACATATTTTGGAGAATTAGTCTAATGAAATTTGGGGGTTAGACAAAAATTTACTGCCCTACAGGAAGATTACACATCCTTTTGTAGAAACCAACCTCTTTCCTCCTGACCCATCCATGAATTTAATTCCTACACCCTGTTTAAGGGCAATCAAAATTCCACACCCCTCAATTAGTGTCATCTTAAGATTCTAACATGCAGATATTTTTTACTCTCTCAGCTTTTATGCTATAAAACCAGAATTTGATAACATATATATTGCATTTCTCTTCCTACTCATTTCCTCATCAAAATTATAAAATTTGCAGCAACTAAGGCCATGTATTCCCTCATAGTACATAACATAAAGCTAGGCACATAACAGGATTTTAAGAAATGTTTTGCTTTGAGTTGATGTGGTTAATTCGTGATTCAATTAAAAATGCCCCCCCCCCATTCTTAATTACATAAAAAAATCTCTGGCGTATTAAAAAATGGTTTTAAAAAAACCATACTGAGGAACATGATCCTATTAGCACAATCAATACACCATATAGTATATTCTTGTTTTAATTGTCTGATTTTTTGCATTTTCTCTTTGGTTTTGAAAATAAAAATCTGGATGAAAAGAAATATCCTGTACATATCAAATATATTATTTTATTATTATAAATATAAATTGTCAAACCAGATTCTTGCTCTGTAGCTTATTATCATTACTCTATTTCTCCTGGAGAGAGCTAATGAAAGGGCATTCCTTTGAATTTATAATGGTAAATTTCTGCAGCAACAAAAAATGTTATGCTGTATTTTTGTTTCCTCCAGAGGATATTCAGTGTTCTCCCTAGCAAAGAATTTAGATGTAAGAAACCATGAAATTTTAATCACAGAAATAACCCTCTCAGCTTGATAGTTAGCACTATCATAGGGAATAGAGATTTGCTAAAACTAGAAATCAAAAGTAACCAGTAATAAAGTGAAGGTAGATAGTTTGAGATAAGAAACCACTGGTGTTTGGTCTGATTTTAGATGAGATCCCCTATGGAACTTGTATTGGACAATGCTGTGAGTAAAAATAAGGACAGTACTGACATTTCTGCAGACCTGAGAAAATTAGAACCAAGAGGGCTAAGTTGGTAAGAGGTGAGATGACTGTGGTATAAACCACTGAGAGAACCATAATCAAAATAAGGACACTTGAAAATATCAATGCTCTATTTCTAAATGAGACTCAAAATTCAAAGTGAATTATATAAATGTAATGACATCTAGTATTTTTCATTATGGGTTATTTGTAAGAGAAATTCAATGCGTATGTAGTGACTAAACACATGTGAAGCAAAACAAACGAGGACCAAGGTAGAAAACCAATCTTTCTTATAACCTGGCTGCATGTCTAAATGGGTATAGAATAAGTTGAAAATTAATATAAATTGGAGTGAAAACAAAAATCTAGAACAGAAATGGGGAAGGCAATGGACAAAGGGTATAAAAAGGCAGAAGACAAACAAGAAGGGGCCTGCTTGATGGTGTATGTTAGGTTCCCTGAACTTAGGGCCGCAAATCTCACCTCTACAGTTGCGGATCTCAGGTTATATTGGAAATAGCAATAGCTAACTCAGTACCGAGTGGATATACACTGGCATAGATTTCTAACTTTCTCTTGTCTTTGGCTCTGGCTATACTTAAATACAGAGCAGGCCTACACTCACAGAGAAGGTTGAATAGTCTCAGATTCAATACTTAGAGAAATGTAAAGGTGAGAGTTCCAAGAACTATTACATTTTCTAAAAGTCAAACTGGCTAGGTTTTTTTAAGAAAATAAATCTGAGGGGCATCTGGGTGGCTCAGTCAGTTAAGTGGCTGCCTTCGGCTCAGGTCATGATCTCAGGGTCCTGTAATGGAGACCTTCATCAGACTCAGTGGGAAGTCTCCTTCCCCCTCTCCCTCTGTCCCTTCCCCCAGCTTGTACTCTCTTGCTCTCACACTCTCTCTCTCAAATAAATAAATAAAATCTTTGAGAAAAAAAATAAGAAATTTGATGTTTGAGAATTATAGAATAAAAAATGCCAGTGATAACATTTCACTGGCTATTGTAATCTCAGTGTCCTTTGAGAAGTAATTTGTTATATATTAAAACCTACTTGATATATATTAAGACCTAAAAAAAACTTGATAATCATATTATTCAGTAAGACAGTAATCACACTTCTCAAATAAACATACTTCAATTAAATTGCCTTGACACAATCTTTTCCACAAAGTTTACCCACGTTATCAAACTTAACACCTTCAAAAGGAATAATGGAAGAAGATTATTAGAATAGGAATATCACTGATGATTCATATTTAAAGAAAATTAAATAAATATTTCATTAGGGTAAATTGTACTCTTCAACACTTCTGGTACTCTCAGTTTAGTTTACATATATAATGAAAATAATATAGTATGCTTTAGTAGTATAATTTGGTTGTAGACACTGGAGGCAGAAATATCAAAGTAATAAAAGAGAGTCAACGTATGGTACACATTTATTTATTCTATTATCTTTGAGCCAGACATTGGTTGGTGCTGGAAATATATCAGTAAAAAGACACACAAGTTTTCCATGGTCATACAGTTCATATACATGTCTGAGGTAGAGAGATGAGCAATAAAAATATATAAATAAAATTTAAAAATACTGCTAGATTGTAATGAATGCTAACATAAAATGAGAGTAATGAAGAGTACATGAGGGAGCTTATTTTGAACAAGATAGTCTTTGATAATCAAAGATTATCTTTTCTGTGTTATCTTCTAAAAGGTATATATTTTCTACCTTTTAGAAGATAACTCATTTAAGCTGAGACCTAAAAGATGAGAAAAGAACAAGTTAAGAGATGAGCTAAGACAAAGCAGACGGTCAGTAAAATGCCATTCTCCTGGGCAACAAAGAGACTGATATGCAGGAAAAACCTGAAGGACATAATCTGATTTCTATGTCCTTTCAGGGCAAACTACTACCTTGAAATGGTCTGAAATGAGGTGCCTTTAATATTCCAAGTCCTTCATACAGATGTCCAAGTCCTGAAGGAGATCCATAGGTGTGTGTGAAGTAAAACAAATGTGATAGAGTAATAAAGATTATACTGGAGCTGCAATGTGGGAGAGTGAGGAGCACTCCTTATAAGGAGTTTAGATATTACTCAACTGCAATAGAAATCCAAAGAATGGTATTATCAAGATCATGACATGAATTCATTTATAATTTTGAACAATCACCATGGCCTCTATGTTTCTTCCTAACCTCTAGCAGCTCCACTCTTTGGAAATGGCCAATCCAATAGCAGTGAGAAGATGGGAACCATTGCCAGTTGAGTAAAAAATGTATGGCCTAGTGTGCCCTTGGCCCTGGCCTCTTGTGTGAACTGTGCCTAAGTGAGAGAACTACCTCCTCTGCCACAAGCACTAGGCCATAGGAGTGAAAGGATTGCAAATTTCACACTAGCATTGCTGAGTTTTCAGAGGTTTACAAAATTAAGGTATCATCATGATTCTTGAGAAATTCAGTCAGTCAATCAGTCATTTTTTTCAGTAAAATATCACCACACGGCAGGGAACAAAGTGAAAGAGCCACGCGAGGTTCTATGTGTCCTTTGAGGGCAATTATCACCTTGACATGTTCCCGTTCTCCACCTCCTGAAACAGGCTGCTTTCAAGCCTTTCATATAAATGCCAGAAACTCCTACAGGAGTCAGACAAGAAATATAAACGATTGAAATGGGTGAGGTGGGGACTTGGTAAACTCCAAATCATATACCCATCTGACAAGATCAGCAGCTACTTAGCTACATCAGACTGTTGCTTACAAATCCATATTTATAGAGAATTATCCTTATTTCAAAGAGAAGCCAAAATTTCTATGTAAAATTCTGGTAACTAATTAAAAATCATTTAAATCACAGTATGGGTCAAATTAAAAAAAAAAAAGAAAAAGAAAAAAAAATGCAGTTTTGCCACTTATATCTGATCTGTCAGTAATGAGGCTGCAATTTCTCCCTTTAGGTGCCTTTGGAAGCTCACACCAATTTAAATCTGTCCAGACATCCTACTGTTTCCTGAACCACCAACAGAATCTACTAAAATTCAGACAAACTTCTGAGAAGATCCAGCAAACCATATATTGGTGGACCCAAGAATATTAATATTAAGCATTATTCTTGAAGACTGAAGTAAGCATAAAAAAGGAGAATTAAAGAGAATGAGTCAAAATTGAACAATAAAGTGAGAGGAGAAAGCAACAGGATCTGGAAAGTAGAAATAAATAAAATCTAATGTAACAATACAATCACTACATAAAAAATATGATTGAAATTAATTCATGAGTGATGTAGAGGGGACAAAACTCACACAAGATCCTAGTGACCCAAGTAGGAGAAGAAGGAAGTGAAAGGAGAATTCCCATTGACACAGTGATCTTCCCTGTGAAACTAAAAAGTGGTAAACAAGAGGGGTGCCAAAGGGAGGTAGTGGCAGGTGTAAGGAAGTGAATACAATGGTAATCCCTTGATGCAAGAGCTAAATGAGACTAGATGTCTGCTAGAAGGACTTGAAACAGTGTCACTGTTGAAGCTGTTCTAGAAAAATGTTTTGCAAACTCTTTTCATAGTGCTCCCTTGCAAGTAGTGTATCCGCAAGAATACGGTGAACATGAGGGTGTACAGTCTTGCACATTATGACTATGGGAGCAGGAAGGAGGAAGCTCACAGGTGTGTGCTCAGTGTACAGCTTTGCAGTAATCAGCAGGGGTCAGATCAGCGGGAGGAAAAACATG
This sequence comes from Canis aureus, assembly GCF_053574225.1. Lineage (NCBI taxonomy): Eukaryota > Metazoa > Chordata > Mammalia > Carnivora > Canidae > Canis > Canis aureus. Next base: position 15,955,983 of record NC_135635.1, read on the forward strand.
ATTAATAAACAGCTCTCAGGAAAACAATAGCAATGGCCTGATTCCGAATCTCCCCTCACCCTCTCTCAAATCCCACACAATCAAGAGAATGAATAAAAAAAATTATTGTGTTTTTCTATTTTAACAGAATAGACATTAAAATATCTAGGAGTAAAGGGCCATGACGTAGGCAACTCGCCCTTAAATTGCTTACAGGAGAAAAACTTTCTGGTCTTCCAAATGTGGTCATTCATTCATGCATCCATTGCTCATTCGCTCTGTAAGCATCATCTGCTACACACGCCTTATTCAACATTACCTCTCCAAATAGAGTGCCTGCTATTTGATACACGCTTAATAGGTACAGCACATATAAAACTAGGGTATCTTATTACATTCACAGCATACAGAAGTCCAGCTCCATGAAACATCGAGGATATTGCCAGCCTTTATTGCGGTTCACTTTAAAATGTACTAGAATTGCTTTCCACATTAGACAGTAAAACTTCCCAAACTCCTCCTAGGTTTCACTTTAGCGAGTAGTTACATCTCTTAAATCATTCCTATTTGCAAAATTTCACAAAACCCCTGACTTTCTTCTTGCTTGTTCTTTCCCTATTTGGCCATACTCTTCTCTGAGTTTCTTTCTGCCATTTCCTGTTTCAGTGATCATCAGGCCCTCGCAGTTTCTTCCAGCACCTACTCCTAAACCCCAGCAATTTTAGGTTGTGTAGCTCTGACAGACACTTGAGGCTGACTGAGCTATAAGGCATTCTTCTTCTCAAAAGTCTGGGGCACGGAGAAAGTGAGTTTGAGGAAGAGACAGAAGTGAAAAGGAAATGGAAAGACTATATTTCTCCTTTATTCCTGTCTAACAAGTGTATATGGAATAGATAAAACAGACTATTCTGCTATTTCTTCCAAATGAAATATAGTTTCTTTCTTTGAGAAACTCTCAATCTGATATGCAGTCTGGACTCTAGACAGGAAGAAGAAATTACCATCATACTATCATCATGATCATGATCATCATGATCATCATCATCATCATCTAAGTCCTACAATGATAGAACCAAGTACAATATAAGAATTTCTGTTGTTGTGGTGATCATAGATGCCCTGACTGGTTTACGGTTGCATTCCCTGTGTGTTTATTAACAGTGTGTCGTGTGCCCTTTGCTCTCCAATTGTCTCAGTTTGGATGTAAAACTGAGTTTGCCATATGCATCAGCAAAGTAGAGTGAGATCTCACTTTAATATAAGAGAAGCTCCTTTTCAAAGACAGCGTTGGCATATACCCATAGGAATCCATATTTAATGCTATTTAAAGGAACTTTCTTTAAATTATAACTGTTAGGGCCCCCAAGAAAACTGCAGGTACCCTAACCTGCTCACACACCAAAATCCTCCATTTCTTTGAGTTTCAGACCAATCAGTTGAAGAGACCGTCCCATGCTGGGCTTTTCTTGATCCTTAGGATACTGGATGACAGAGACAATGAATGGCAAGATTTCAGCCTAGATCCTCTCGACTTTTAAGGGTTAATTTTGAAAATTAAAATGATGTCAAATTGTTATCTTAATAGAATTGTCAAGTAAATCAATGATCAAATTCAGCCTCCCCTCTCCCCCCACCCAGTACCTGCAATGGTCAATTCTGAAGGGAAATTAAGAAAGACTTCACAGATATTGGTACAGATTAAATCTTTTGAAAACAAAGTTTCCAAATTAAAAAAAAAAATTCTAACTCATTTAATATAACAGGTGGGTATTTAAAAAAATGTTTGTAGAACTAAATATCGGTACTTTTTAGAAATGGAGAATAAGATAAATAAATTTATACACACACACATATATATATAAAAGAAATGGAGAATAAATAGAATAAAAATAAAGTGATTTTTAAAACTCTCTTCACTGTCCTTCCACCTTGGGCTGACAGGTTTTCTGACTCAGACATCAGTTTTAGGCAATCAATTGAATGAGTAAACATTTTTCTTTGAGAATCCAAAAGCCTCAATTATCCGATTGATTAGAATGTGTAGTTAGCTTCGCTCTTTTTTTGAATGTATAAACCTAAGGTGATCACTGCCAAAATTTGCATACAAAGAACACAGGCCTTTTAAAGACATACGGTGTTGAGGGCCTCTTTACACCACTTTTAAAAATAGGCTCCCAAGATATGGCACCTGACCCTCTCAAAGCAAACACAATCTGAAAACAATTAGGTACCAAACAGCATCTGTACCTGTTGCCATACTGTACTAATCCTATTAAATCCTCTAGTGAAGTTGGAAGGACTACCTTAAAGAGTTCCACGTCTTCTTAATTCACGATCACCTTAATCTTCAAAGTAAATCATTTTGATAGATTAAGTCCCATCCAAATGTGAATATTTTATAAATAGATTTATCCAGGGGATATATCATTCAAATTCAATAAACAATCTTTGAGCACTTATTATGTATCAAGTAGTGTTAGGCACAAAGATGAAAGTGACACAACTTAGTCCTCCAGAAATTCATCATCTAGTGAAGGAGAAAAACATAAACAAACCATGCAAGATAGACTACATAAGGCCCATAACAAAATGGAAGTCCCACCCCAAAAGAGTTTACAATTTCCTGGCAGAGGTGAACATTCTACCAATGCTGATGCTAAATAGAATATTCTAGGAGGTTTGTTAGAAGTACGAAGTTCAATCATTTCAGATACAAACATTTTAAAAGCTTCCATTATTTACCAGTCTCTATGTATGACTCTGGTGTATTCATCAGCTTGAAAGGGGATGTTAATTCTGGGGTGGGGGGAATTAAGGGAGGTTTGACAGTTATCTAGAGCCTGACTGGTACAGATTAAGCAAAAGCAAAAGTTTATAATTTTGGCTATCCAGCCTGGTTTTGCAGAAACCCCCTGGATTGCAGCACGTCTACATCTTTTGGTAACGTAGTTGCATAGGTTGTAAGGGCAACAGTCATCACCAGGTACATTGTTGACTCTCTCAACCTAACAACCCCAAAAAAGATGAAAATCAGATAACTAAGAAGGGATAGCCAAGCAAAAATTTTGTGATCTCAAAAACATTTTCCAGTTCCAAGGCACCTGGGTAACTCAGTTGGTCAAGTGCCTAGACTCTTGACTTTGGCTCAGGTCATGATCTCAGGGTTTTGAGATGGAGTCTCACATAGGCTCTGTGCCGTTCTTGGAGCCTGCTTAATATTAATTATTCTTTTGTCTTGCATAAATGAAAGTTCATGGCAAATATGTTAACATTTGGCTTTAATTGATCATATTTGTTTCTTCTTTAGCTTGTTACCCAATATAAAACAATGCAAAATATAAACCTTAGTAACTAAGGATGAAAATTTGAAAAGTGCAAAAAGCAAAGAGGAGGTATATTTTAAAAAGTCTTGACTCATATTTGTTGTAGTACTAGTGTCCTGTTAATAAAATTTACTTATGAAGAAAATATAGTAATTAAATTCTAATGATTTATAATTTGTGACATCACTTAAGATACTGACGTCTCCTTATACCCATATCACAAAGCCAAAATTTATTATGCCAAGTGTATTCTATGTATCACTCATTTATTCATCTTAGAATAAATTTCCCAGTAGAGAATGACTTGCTTCTCTTTTTAAAATTTTTTAATGAATGGAAACTCAGAGAAAAATGCTCATATTATATTGATCCTTAAATATTTTTTGTGTAATTGTGTTAGCCTTCTCTTCATAAATTTTTAATTCAAAAAACTATAGATGTCATTTTAGTGAGAATATAGGTCATATAGTTGAGCACTCTTTGATTATGGTAAAGTACACATTATTCTAAGAGAACTGCCAAAAATCAAGGCTGGATATATGTAAACAGTGATAGCAGAATCAAAATGTAACCAAAAACTGATCTAGTTCATTGAAAATTAATGTTGTGTATATATATATATATTATGTATATATAGTATATATAACACAATGCCTACAAATTGACAGGGGTGAATTTGGCAGGGTAGTGGAGAAAAAGATAATTTTTTTCCATCTACTTGTCTATGTTCTTGGCTGAGCCCCCGTAACAAAAAAAAAAAAAAAACAGAGTAAAAAATTTTTTTATTAGCTTGTGCATTGCAATTACAGATGGGAGCACCCAGAGATGAGTAACTCCAGAGGATGGTTAGAACTTGGATTTATATGCCATCTTAGACTTAAATAAAAGAAAAAGTGTTTGGGGCTCCTAGGTGGAAGATAGATTATGGGAAGGTGACCAGGAAAGGTATGGTAAATAAGGATTGTTTAGTAAGGTTTATAATGCAGAATTAAGTCAGTGCCTTCTCCACTGATGAGCTAAGAGTCCTCCACTTCCTGGTACAGGAAGGGGAGACATCTCTCCAAATGGAAATTTTCTTTATAAATGTAAATTTTCTTTATAGAAGGAAAATTTGTGCCCCGTTTTTAGAGCTTTTTCCTGCATCTGCTGGTTCTCAAAGGCCTTTAACTTAAAATAATCCTATATTAAAGAAACCTGCTTTGAGGTGACACATTCTAGTACCTCCTCCACTGATCTTGGAAACTGCGTGGTCTAACTGTTCCTTTTTTCCATATGTCAGAGTGACCTGTATACTGAAGTTGTTGATGGCTACCTTATTGCTTGTACTTCTTCAATTTTTTCAGTCTACAGGTTCTGCAGATAATCTTTATGAAAAAGAAAATTACAAAATGTCACTGATGTGGTTACCAGGAATTTCACTGAAGATCTATTCATTTAGTTTTATTAGGTTTATGGGTATTCCTCAGACTCCTGCCTTGGTCTCTTTAGCACTTTGAGTTAAATTGGCCAGCATAACAGTATTATTCTTTTCATCTACTAGTTTAAAAAGTTTTTTAAGAAGATAAAATGCTCCAACTGCCAAAGATTTATTTTCTCAAATTTGTTAACCTAAAAACTGTTACCATATAATTAAATATAATTACAGCTAATGTTGGTTTATTCAATGTTCTTAAATATATTTAGACTTCTCCAGTCTGCAGTTTCGTATCCCACAAACAATTGGTTTCTTTCCTGACATTAATTCATCATCAGTTATTTGGCAAAATATCAATTTTTTTTTTGTATAACACTACTGTGGAAATTGTTGATTTATGTTGTAAAATGTCTATATATTTTTAAATTCTTAAAAAAATCCTTTCTGTATCAAATTTTATACAGGCTTAATATACAATGTTTGCTGAGAGTCATCAAAAGCTGGGCTACACTTTGTAAAAAGAAATAAAAATAAACCTGAAATCTTAAAATTTTAATCTAATAAAGATTATTTCTTGCTCATATCAAGGCCAATGTGAGTTAGCCACACTTCTTCCCCCTTATAGCTATCTCTGTAACATATTGTTTCCAGGCTTGGGTAATACATACTCTGGCAATTTAGTTTAGGACCCAGCCATTTGGCCCCAATTTAATTGCAAGGGAGCTTGGGAAATGTTGTATTCCTGTGTGCCCTGAAAGATGAAAATGAAAGGAGATTTGATAAATATATAGCATTATCCTTGCCATGCAAAATCTTCAAAAAGAGTACCAATAAGGCTGGAGAAAACAAGAAAGCATTTTTTTTAAACAAAGTGTAATTTGGGTTAGTTTAATGCTAGAATGAACTGCCATTTTAAGTCATAGAGACAATTAACTTCATTGTGAAAATAGAAACTAAAAATTAATGTCTTGGTTTTAAAACAAATCAAAAGCACCATATGCCTTTCTTGTGGAAGATACAGCTTCTTATTTAAAATGTGACACTAAATTGCTATAATTCAAAAGTAAAATGAAATAAGAAACAAAAAACAACTGAAAGACCAATAAACTGATTTAAAAATGGGAAAGGACTTGGACAGACATTTCTTCAAATAAAATATGCAAATGGCCAATGGGTATATGAAAAGATGTTCAACATTTTCAGTCATTAGAGAAATGCAAATCAAAATCACAATGAGATCACAATCACAAATCAAAATCACACTGGTGGATGGCTATTACCAAAAAAAATAAAAAGAGGGTAACAAGTGTTAGCAGGGTTTTAAAGAAATTGGAACCTCTGAACACTGTTGGTGGGAATGCAAAATGGTGCAGCTGCTATGGAAAACAGTATGGAGGTACCTAAAAACATTGAAAATAGAACTACCAGATTGTAGGGAAGCGAAAATAATTTCCCTCTAACCTTCTGAGTTCTTGACTGAAAATCCTGTAACAAAAGACAGATTAAAAGGGAAAAACCAAAGTTGACTAACGTGTATACCTCATAGTATACATGGGAGATACCAAGGGAAAAATGAGTATTTCAGAGAAGTGATTTAGAACTCCAGCTAAAATACCATCTTTAACTAAAGACAAAAGAAGAAAGGTTGTGTGTAGTGGTGAGGGAGGTGACCAGGGAAAGCATGGTAATCAAGGGTAAGATTTGTTGTGCAAATTTCAATTGTAGCCTTCTCCATTAATAAGGGTCTCTTCCTGCACCTTTTTCCTGGATGGACAAGGAGACACCATTACAAATGGAGCTTTCCTTTATAGTTGTAAATTTTCCATACGGTAACTTCCACTCTGTTTCCAGAACTGCTTAAGTATTTGCTGTTTCTCAAAACAATCAGCCCAAAATAATCCTTATCCCCAAAAGGTATATTTGGGGGAGGCATAGTCTGCTACCCTCCACCTTTATAATATGAGAAAGAGTAAAGAAAGTTTCATTGTTTTACACATTTACCAGCAGATTGATTTTTTTCAACCAATCATCCATACAGTATAAATCTATTATTAATATCAAAGAGCAAGTTTTATGACTGTAAATTCTCCTTTCTTTGATATTTCTGATATAAGCATTCTAATTTATTAACAAAATTTAAAAATAAAAGATCATATTTAATAGAATTTATAAACATATGCTTTATTTTCTATGGAGGTTGTTAAAACTTGACCTAATGCATTTTGTAGGGGAGAAAAAAATCTATTTTTCTTTTACCTTTCTAAATTCTTGGCTGAGTCTCTGTAATAAAAGACAGATTAACAAGAGAAAAGCATACAACCTTATTTAATATAAGTTTTATGTGACAAGGGTGCATTCAAGGAAATAAAGACCTGAAGTAACGGTCAAACCTGAACATTTTTATAGTAGGCTTGATGAAGAGTAGAAAGTCGTGTAGAAATATGATAGGGCAAAGGATGTGAAGCAAGTGCAGTAGACTGGAGAAAATTTAGCAAGGCCTGTTCAGATTCTTCTTGATGTCCCTTCACCTTCAGAGAGAAGGATGCTCCTTTCGTTTGGGAGTAGGAAGAGTACTTCTCACACAAGGGTCTTATGACCTACTTCAAGAGAAAGTCACAAAGTCCTTCCTGCACCTGCCATTACTCAAATTCCTTCACTTTAAAATAGTTAGTATGCCAATGTGCCATTTCTGGGGGTAGTGTGTCCTAAATTTATTAACTTTATTACTCTGCAGATAATCCAAGGGATAATTTAAGGTAGCAATTAATCTATTGGTTTAAGACGACTCTTTCCAATGGATTTAACTGGTATTTCTGTTATTGTCATATGAATACAAGACATTGTATGAAACTCCATGGTCTTCACTGAATAAAATTGTTGAAAAAAATTATGAATGGCTGTAGGTATAGGCTCTATTTCTTCCACATGACATGGAAAATATTTTTACGTGTTTCATTTTAGGCAAATATGCGTCACTTTAGTAATGTCTTTGTTCTCTGTTGTAGGAGCAATAATAGGCACTGAAATAGAATTCTAAGAGCAAACATCAGCAAAAATAACAGATAAGGGAAAGAGGGCCGATAATTCTTAAATGTATATGACACTGAATTTAGGATTCTTGCTTCTTGAGATCTAATAAAATTAACTCAGATGCTCAATCCATTACATGTAGGAGCCCAGAAGTCTTTCCAAAATTCCCACAGTTTCTTGGAGGGCTTATGTCCCCATGGTTACATCTTTTTTTCTGAGCACTTCTTCTACTTTGTCAGTTTAAATTATGAACTATTTCACTGCATACATGAGTAGTACTTATGTCATATTTTCTCTGCCAAGTCATAAAACTCAGTCTATGCCTCAATTTCTTTATTTACATAATGTTGTCAGTGTTTATATATTTTGAAGACTTTTTTTGATTGAGGTAATCAAGGAGGGGTATATATTACAGCATTCATGGAAGCTCAAATTAAATTGTTAATATCTCTATTCAAAATCTCTTTAGTTCATAACTTGGCCACAGCAGATATTTTTCACTGATGACCCAATGGACTGCTTCAGTCTTATATCATTCCATTTTTCCTTTTCCTTTATCTCAAACCTCCACTTCATCCTTTCTCTCTGGGATCTGGGAATTTGTACCACTTTTTTTTTTTTTTAAGAGTAATTTAGTTCTTTTCAGCATACTCTTAAACTAGCATCAGGCCCTCCTTCCCATGTTAAAACCCATCAGGGTGGTCAACATACCAGGGTCCTTTATTTTATATAACTCATCTTTTGTAGCCAATAGTGGTCATTTTATTCTCCATTATAAGTGAACACAGAAAACCTCTTCTAGATATTTTGTAGCAATATATGGTCATAATCCAAGCAGGGATTAACTCCATTTAAAACTCCTTCTAAATATCTCTGATAATTTTTGTTCCTAAAAGCCTACCAAGGGCAAGTTTTTAAAAACTACTTGACTCTAGCAATACCATATTTATTAAGCATGTCATATTTTATCATCATCTCTGCTATATCAGGAACTAGAGAAGCATTAATTATGATTCATCCCAACAAAATAATTTAAGACTCTTGAATAAGTAATATGAAAATACATTCCCATATAATGTCAAAATGGATAGCATAAATTCTTTTGAAGTTCAAGGGAGAGGTCAATGTAAGTCAAAATGTATTATCTGAGAGTAATAGTATCCTGATGTATTAAGGAGTTTAACTTTAATTAGTAGAGATTTCTTTGAAATAAATGCCTTTACCTTTTCTAGTCACTGGTCTGATAGGAAAAAAATTAAAAGATCACTCTAAAGATTAACCAAATCTAAATTACAAGAGCTAAAAAACAATGGGAAAAGTAAGGAACATGGCTCAATCATAGATAATGAAGGGAAGGATATAAGAAGGCTGGTCTAAAAACTGTACTGAGGGTGCAAGAAAGATTTCCTTATAACTTGCCAGGCTCCAAACATGCTTCTGGGTTAACCATAAAAATATTACACTGGTTCACAGAACAAGTGGAACTGGACAAAAAAAGGTTTGACCCACATAGTGCCATAGAACATTCAGGTTTCTGGTCTCTTATCAGCAGGACAGAAGACACCCACCTTGTTTAGGTTTCTGAGTACGTGCAGGACAAGATGTAGAAGGTTGGAGAAAACATGAGCATATTTTCAAGGCTAAATCCAGAAAAGAAGTTGATAATACTGGGAGGAAAGATTGTGCCTAAAGGAGTTGTAACTACACTTTTGTGAAAACTGATTAAATGTAGTCAGGATACATGATGACTGCTTCAGTTCACATACTTGAGTTCACCTACAACCAAGAACAATCCTGAAACTAAACATGAAAAAGGATGAAGTGCCCTATATTAGTCAGTATTCTTCAGAGAAACAGAACCAATAGAATGATATATAAAGCGAATTATTATAAGGAATTGACTTATGTGATTATGGAACCTGGCAAGTCCCAAGGTCTACAGTGTAAGTTGTCAAGTTGGAGATCCAGAAGAGCTTATGGTATATTTCCAATCCAAAAGCCTCTAGAGCCCCAGGAAAAGCCAAGTCCAAGTCTGAAGGCAAGAAAAAAATTGATGTCCCAGTTCAAAGGCCATGAGGGAGAAAAAAAAACTCTTTGACTCAAGGGAGGCTCAATCTTTTATTTCTGTACAGACCTTCAGCTGATTACATGAGGCCAATCCACATTATGAAGGGCAATCTGCTCTATTCAATCTACCAATGGAAATGTTAATTTTTTCCAAAAACACTTTCACAAAAATACTTACAATGTTTGGCTAAGTGTCTGCTTGCCCTGCGGTCCAGTCAAATTGACACAGAAAATTAACCATCACATTTCTATTTCCCAATGCCTCTCACAACAAAGTTGCCTTAAGAGTTTTTAAGTATTTCAAACTCAAGACCTTTACATTTTAAGATCATATTTTTTAAACAAAACAACCTATGCATTTTAATTACTTTGCTGACACATTTCTAAAATAAGGTATTGAACATATTTATTCAAATTGAGTCAATCAAAAACTGACAAAACAAGGTGAGCAATGGCACGTCATCCAGAAAAATACAAAAAATTTAAAAGACTAAGTTTTACTCAAGACAGACTTTTGTAATAGATTGATTTTATTCCCATTTTTCTGTAAGATGTTTTATTTTCCAAATATTTCATAAAATTTGTCATAAGCTTTTTCATTTATTATTAGTAACCACAATTTATTGAGCCTTACTATGGACCAAGAACTTGGAAAAATGTTTTGTTTGTTTGTTTTGTTGGATGAGAAAACAGAGACTCAGCAAAGTTACTTATAAGAGGTCACAAGCAAATGAGTTACAGGATTAGGACTCAAGCCTAGGTTTATTTGTTTGAGAACCCAGGATTCTAAACCACTACACTGTACAACACCAGTTAGGAGTTTGGCTAATTAATTGGGAAAGTAAGATTTTTTCAGACAAATAGAAAAGCATGTGTCAAGTCTCAGGGTATGGAAAAGTTCTGGCTTGTCCAGGGAATGCCCAGAAATCCATCATCACTCCCTACTTCCAGTTTGTTATATATTTTTAGTTAGTCACTCTACACTATCTTGGTTTCCAATGATTTAAACCAAAGCATCTTAACTAATACACTGACAATATCAGAAAGCAGTAACCCAAAACCACATATTCCTGGCCATTCTCAGATTTTTTTTTTTCTTATAGTTATTTCTTGTTATGCCCTCAGCTTAACTTGAGGGATAGTGTTAGAGCGTGCTGTGTGAAACAGACAATTCTACTTACTGCTCAATTGTATTTAACTTTGTAATGAATTACATCACTTGGTGCCTCTCATGGTAGTATTCCCAAAGAGAATTTATTTTCAGTTCTTAAGACAGGAGAACATTTTGCTTCTACTGGCATTCTCCTTTTAAAGACAATGCAAATCATATAATTGATTCTGGGTTTGTTTTTTGGTTGTGGGTTTGTTTTTTTTTGTTTGTTTGTTTTTTGCCTTGGCAGAGACATACCTAAAATTCTATCATAATAGTTTTCCTTGCTTCCTCCTCCAACCCTGCTATATCTCATCTTTACTTTCTAATTCTAGTTTTTAAATTTTCTTATTTTTATAGTACTTCTACTTTTGATTTATATTCTTGAGAATCACTTCAAATCCTTTGCATAGCAAAGTGGGGAGTAAATGAATGAATAAAGGAGTGCATATGTGAAAGAATAAATCAATGAATGAATGAACAAACAAACAAATAAGCCACCTCCCCTGGCTCTACATTTGCCAGAAAATTTATGGTAACTGGTTGATGACATTGAGCATCTTTACCTGTTCTTATTTATTATCTAGTAAAATTTTTTTTTTAGTGAAAAATTTTTAAAAGAGAGCTAAGGCAAGTTACTTTCCAATGTATAGATAAAATTTCTGTATTACTAGAGCTATGACAGAGCTAAGAAACCAATAAGAAAAACTGGTAAAACCAGACTAAGGAATTCTGCTGTGTTCTGAAAGACACTGGCAAAAATTTTAATTGATAGGCTATTTAAACTTGTTTTGGGGAGAAATTTTAGGAATTAGTCCTGAGTACATGGGAGTATACTATCTCAGTTAAATTCAGCTGAGTGGTTTAAGTAATTCAAAGCCTGCAATTACTCTGTTTCTTTAAGATAAGCCCTAAGCATCTCTTTTTTTTAATAAATAATAAATTTATTTTTTATTGGTGTTCAATTTGCCAACATACAGAATAACACCCAGTGCTCATCCTGTCAAGTGCCCCCCTCACTGCCCGTCACCCATTCACCCCCACCCCCTGCCCTCCTCCCCTTCCACCACCCCTAGTTCGTTTCCCAGAGTTAGGAGTCTTCTGATATTTCCTACCCATTTCTTCTCCCTTCCCTTCTATTCCCTTTCACTATTATTTATATTCTCCAACTGAATGAGAACATATAATGTTTGTCCTTCTCCGATTGACTTATTTCACTCAGCATAATACCCTCCAGTTCCATCCATGTTGAAGCAAACGGTGGGTATTTGTCATTTCTAATAGCTGAGTAATATTCCATTGTATACATAAACCACATCTTCTTTATCCATTCATCTTTCGATGGACACCGAGGCTCCTTCCACAGTTTGGCTATTGTGGACATTGCTGCTAGAAATATCGGGGTGCAGGTGTCCCAGCGTTTCATTGCATCTGCATCTTTGGGGTAAATCCCCAACAGTGCAATTGCTGGGTCGTAGGGCAGGTCTATTTTTAACTCTTTGAAGAACCTCCACACAGTTTTCCAGAGTGGCTGCACCATTTCACATTTCCACCAGCATCTCTTGATGCTACAACATGCTGAGATTATCCATGTCTTTTCAAAAGTGATAGAAATTTATCGAAACATGCTCTTTTGTCTGTATTGTCAATTTTTAGAACAATGAATTTTGCTTTATCAGTTTAATATTAAAAATAAAGTTTGATATTCATTTTTTAAATGTGACTTAAGTAAAGGAGAATTTGCAGGACATGAGCTATATAGACCAAGCATCCTTCTCATATAGTAAAAATTTTTAGCATCTCCATTGAAATTTCCTTTTTTTATAATCTTTGTTGGGCTTTGTGCCTACAAAGCTACTAATATGGAAGCATGAGAAAACAGTTAACCTGCCAATAAAGGTGAATGCTTCAAAAACCCAGAAGAGTCAACCAAGGTTCAGTCTCCTCATGTAGACAGATGTGTGTCTTTCCACACCCCTCAAAATGCATGAGACTTAAGAAAGGCAGGGAGGGGGCCACTAAAACATTTAAATCTTCACTTTCTCTAAAGCAGTATTTATTATAGTATTAATTTTGAGATGTGTTTATTTTTTCATCCTCTTTGACACAAAGGTCTAAGAATGAAGTCAATGTTAAAGTGAGAAAGCTCTATATTACAGCTACTTCCAGTGATGAATACATCACTGCCCATCATCTAGCTATTATGTGTCAGGTATGCTAAATGCTTCCTTGAATCTGTTGTACTAAATGTGCTTTGGTTGAGCAGCCATTCTTTAGTCAAATACAGTGTGCACATGTGTTCTTTCTCTTTAGCTTTTGGCAGCTTAATTGCAACACTATCAAAAAGATCACAGCAAAAAATCTGCTCTCATCATTCTCATTCAAATCTGTCTTGCAGTAGTGTGTTTGAATTTGTTAAATAGGGGGCAGATTATGTAAAATGTATATTTTTATAGCATGGATAAGTAATCCATATATTTGTTTTTATTAAAGTCAAAAATAAGAGCAGTATGTGGATGGAAGAAAACATTTAAAGTCTCATAAATACTGAGAGTATTCTAATGATTAACAAAATACCCATTGTTAAGTCAGTTGGTAACATATATCCCTCCCCAAAATGAGTTCTGGATAGTATATATTTCTTCTCCGTTACCTCCAAAAAAATATTTTTCTACTGAGTGTAACTTCTTACAGAATTCAGTTATTTAAAGTCAAATTGAACTTATGTTATGAAATACATTAAGTATTAGATAACTTCCACTCATACAGAAATTCCTTAGACTTCCTTTTACTTACTATTGTTTTATTATCTCTTCACTTCAAATAGGTCACCAGGAAGAAGTGGTAATGCCTTAGTTTAAGTTGGATCAGTTTAGCAGCTGGGAAGATATTGTAACTAATAAGGGATAATGTATCAACATTATCTGTCCCATAAATCTACCCAAGGTCATTGTTAAATAGAATAGCGTTTCATTTCTGATATCAAGATCTTATTTAATAGACCATGTCTTCTAGGGGCCATATCACCTTAGACCATTTTAGTCAGATTTTGGAGACAGAGTCAAAATGACAGCAATATTATGTATCAAGGAGAACGGGGTTTAGCTGCATGTAACAGAAATAATAGAATCCAGCATTAATACTAGCTAAATGTATGTGATATTATTTTTCTCTCAGATAAAAGAAGTCCTGAAAGAGAGTCCAGGACTAATATTGCTGGGTTTTTGTTTTTTGTTTTCGTGTTTTGTTTTTTGTTTTTTGTTTTTGGTCATTTAATGGTTGTTCCTATGCAGCCATCCTATGTGCGTGACCTTTATCTTCAAGGTTACCTCATGTCCCAACATGGATATTGGAATAATGGTCATGATCCAAGTGCTCAAGGAAGGAAGCAGCAGGAAAAGAGGCCACAAAGGAAAAAAAAATCAATCAATATAGTCCCAATAACTCTTGAATTTTTGGAATTTATATTTTGTGTGTGTGTTCTACAGTTTAAATCATTATTTACACTATATAAAATATTTATAATTACTCCATTGCCACTTGAAAAAGATCATATTCTCTTTTATTGAGGAAGAAGAAATATTCTGTCAAAGTTCTTCCAGCTGGACTAAGAATTAAATTGACATGAGACAGATTAGTAAAAGAAAAAATCAATTTAATTCTGTATGTATGAAGAATCCACACAGACATGAAATTCCAAAGACAGTCAAGCAAAATGAGGTATTTATGTCATCCTGAAATAAAGAGAAGTGAGTAGGGGTCTGGGACTTCAAAGGGAAGGAATACAATTTATAGGAAGATGAAAAAGAGAAAATATTTGATAAACAAATGTTTGATGAACAAATGTTTGCTGGGCCATTTACTAACAATAGGACAGAGAGGACTTTGGCCAAACAGGCCTTGCTAGGTTCCTCATGTCTACCCTATGTAGCCCATATTATAATGTACTTCTATATAGTGATAACTCTCGACAGAAGCAGGTCCTCTATCTAGATTCTTGTGGGGAGAAGGTCAAAGTTTCTTCCAAAGTCTTTTGGGCCTTGATTGCTTTCAGCTCACATAATCTGCATGTCATGTTTTAAGACAGTCTGTCTTTGTTCCCTCGCTGTAACTTAACAAAATATTTCCTGAAAATATTTTCCTATATCTCGGATCTCTTCATGTATTTGAGTGTGATTCTCTTCAGTGATTACAGATTCGTAGTCCCTTCTGTGAAGTATTGAATCTTATATATATATATATATATTTCCATTTCATTGTCTATAGACTAATGAATGCATTAATACCTATTTCATGGAGATGTTGTAAGAAATATATATATATGTATATATATATATACATATATATATATATTTGAAATACTGAGCAGAATTCTTGTCACATACTAAGTTCCAAATTATTTACCCATCATTTCCATCATAAATACATGATTTTAAGCAATCAATGGGAAGTAATTTAAACATTTCTTAGACCTTCATGTTAGAAACTTTCCTTCCAGTAAGCAAGTGACAGTAACATTGGTTCTTGTGAGTAGAAAATTCAAGAAAATATAAGCATTCTAAAGGCATAGATTTTCGCCTAGTCTGTTTACTGTTATGTCTCCAGTGCCTGAAACAGTACCTGACATACCTAGGAGCTCATTAAATATTGAATAAACACTGTATACTTCTTGATCTGGTTGTAAACCATATCTGGTTTCATAATAAAACAATTTCTGTTTATCAGTTTTCAACATCTTATGTTAACCTATAGGCAATGTGCAAAGCCTTGGTTAGGGTTGCAGAGCAGAATATGAACATTGGAAGTCTTTTCAATATAAAAGTGAAAGCATAACTATCAGAGAGTAAGAGATAAAAACAGAGGAAGGGATCCCTGGGTGGCGCAGCGGTTTGGCGCCTGCCTTTGGCCCAGGGCGCGATCCTGGAGATCCGGGATCGAATCCCACGTCAGGCTCCCGGTGCATGGAGCCTGCTTCTCCCTCTGCCTGTGTCTCTGCCTCTCTCTCTCTCACTGTGTGCCTATCATGAATAAATAAAAATTTTTAAAAAATTATAAAAAAAAAAAAAAGAAGGAAGATGTCCCAAAGCACAAATTTGATAATTCTCATTTTATATCGAATTGAGGCATGATGCTGGGAAATGTTGATTAAACACAAAGTAGGGTACATATGTTTTAAAATCATAGAAGTTGCCAAAAGAAAAACCCAAACAGTAAGATAATAAACATTTGAGAGGGGGAAGGGAGGATCATGTAGGTGAGATACACTATCCTTTTCATAGTAAGAAATTAATAAGGATTGTCTATAGTTGACAAATAGATATATGAGCATATTATTTCAATTTAGCACTTGGGGCTGTTATATGACTAAGTGTTCAGGAGTCTACTGTCATACATTATGGTCCCTGTGGGTTTTGTAGGAGTCAGACCAATGAATTGAAAAGGGATATAATGGAGACCACAATTTCATGTCACTCAAGTTTTTGATGTCACTTAAAATCTCTGCTATTTCTTCTAGGATGTTTTGATTTATGTTGACCTGGGAAAGTAGTCTGAGTTTCAAAAGCTTCCATTTGGCCTCTCTTATTATAACAGCTCTTACTCTTCAGGTTAAGAAACCAATGTGAGTGTTTTGCCAACATCTAAGTATGTCCATTCCAATGATAAGTTCAGGAATTGTGGAAATGACCACTGAGAAATGACCACTGTGAACCCATTAGGCCCACTATGAGATGTATCTCATTTGTAATCTGACCCCCATAAGCCTCTACTCTAACAGAAGTCATAATGGTAATTCATTTTCCATGAATCTGCATTAATTTGTCCACATGGTCTCTAATTCACCAGCAGACACTAGCAGGGATAACTAATCTTGATCATTGTGACCAACGGCTGCTACTACATACAGGGGTAAGTAGGAAAATATTTAGCCCTTAAAAGATCTACTAGGTTGTCCTTACATTAGTTGTATTACAGTTTTAACTATACATTAGCAATTTCAGTAACCACAGACTAACAAATTTGTAGTAACTACAACACAAAACCCTTAGAAATGAGATCTTGCAGCACCAAACAAGGTTAGCTACCTAGGCCTACAGAAATACTAGAATGAAGAGGAAGAAAAGCCCTCTTGCCCTAGGGGTTACATTTCACCTCACCTTAAGTACACCTGAAGTGCAGAAGTCTGGCCCCTTGTCTTAATGTAGGACCAGTTCAGTGGAACATTCTGTCCTCCTGAGCTCCCCACTGACTCAGGCTGAAGTTAGTCTCCAGCTGAGCCTATCTCCTTTGATTAGCTCTTTTTCTCATGTTATAATCATAATATTAAGCATTCCTCACTCTCTTCTCCTGAGAGTACTTTCAACAACCACATGGCCTGGGTCACTGTCTCTGGATCTGCTTCTAGGGATTTTGATTTAAAATTAACATTTTTTTTGAAACTTATTTGGAGGTTTTTTTTCTGTTAATGAAGGAAAGTCAAGATATTATAAACTAAATCTTAGATGTAAGTATTTGTTTCATCACTGAGGGTTTTTTTTCCTTCATTTTACACTGAAAAGTTGGGAGAGACTATGTACACAATATATGTATAAATTGCGATACCAAATTATAGTTAAATGCATCATAGTGCAACTACAGAATGGACTATATAGGTCAAATGCTACTTCCTTCATAAACAGTATAACACACTACAATCCCTCCCACTGGTACATCCTTATGTAAAAATGTAAAAAATTTATATATAGAATAAAATCTATTTTGGGGATCAACATTTTACAAATGTGGACAGAAATAATAATGTCTCTTTGGGTAATAGACAAGTTCTGTTTCCTATGTTTTCTAAATCGTGGTATACATTTTGTATAATAAGTAACTGATTTTTAAAATAATTGCTAATTTCTTCTGCATATTTTATATATTCTGCTTAGACTTTTTGATCAGTGCTTCCTACAACTTTTTAATACATGAAAGCAATTCAAAAATTTTGCCATACATGCAATGTTAATTCTTAAGGTTATTTTTTATAAAATATGTAGAACTTTACACTTAAGAGTTATTATTATTTTCACCCCTTTTGCCTGTCTTTCTTTATCATATTTTAATCCCTATTAATATTTTAAAAATATATTTATTTATTTATCTTGAAATTTTTATTTATTTATTTATGAGAAACAGAGAGAGAGAGAGAGAGAGAGAGAGGTAGAGACACAGGCAGAGGGAGAAGCAGGTCCATACAGGGAGCCTGATGCGGTACTCGATCCCAGGTCTCCAGGATCATGCCCTGGGCTGAAGGCGGTGCTAGACCACTGAGCCACCCAGGCTCCCAATTTTAAAAATATATATTTAAAACTTAGAGACCAAGTCTTACACTAGCTCCTCCTTCTCCTTGAATTTATATTCTTTCTGTCTCCTTTTCAGTACTGAATTCCTACTCAAATGAGTCATTTCAAATGTCACCTTCTCTGAGAATTTCCTGACTTTCATTTATGTCACAGTAGTTAAGTACTCTATCTTCCATATCATTACAGGTCTTTGAACAAACCTCTTCTGCAGCATTTATAAATTACATTATCACTATTTATTATTGTATTTATCTTTTCCATAAGAGCCATTCTCTAAATGCCCATGTGAATTCTTGCCTCATATTATCAAGTCTCTACATAGTCCTTTCCCACACTAAATAGAAGTGACCTTGTGACCAATAGAATATTGCAAAAATAACAGAGTACGGGGGATCCCTGGGTGGCGTAGCGGTTTGGCGCCTGCCTTTGGCCCAGGGCGCGATCCTGGAGACCCGGGATCGAATCCCACATCAGGCTCCCGGTGCATGGAGCCTGCTTCTCCCTCTGCCTGTGTCTCTGCCTCTCTCTCTCTCTCTCTCTGTGACTATCATAAATAAATTTAAAAAAAAAATTAAAAAAAAAATAACAGAGTACGGCTTTGAGACTAAGTTATTAAAGACATTGTAGCTTCCATCTTACTCTTTTCCATCACTTGCTCTGTGGGAAGCTAGTTTCCATTTTATGAAGACAAACAATTGTGCAGAAACCTCGTGGCAATAAACTAAGGTCCTGTACTGGCAGTCAGCACGACTTGCCAGCCACTTGAGTGGCCTTGATTGCATGCAAGTGTATTCTGCACCCTTAGTCAAACCTTCGGATGGCTGTAGCACTGACCAATGTCTTGACTGCAACCTTATGAATGACCCCTAGCTAGAAAAGCCATCCCAAATTCCTGACCCATAGAAAGTACCCATTGTTGTTTTATGTCTTCAGATAATTTGCTATGCAACAATGAAAACTTAATACAGATTTTGGTACCTAGACATGGGGTCCTGCTACAAGAAAAATTTTAAATGTGGGAGATCAGACAGCAAGTGGAAGAAATTCAAAGAAATTGTTAGAACATTTTTGATGGACTTTGAGGAGGCTATGGGGTAAGGGCTTAAAGCAATGTGAAGAAATGTTATTGAAAATTGGAGGAAAGATTTTTGCTATGGTAAGAAGTTTAGGAACACCATTACTTTCTGTAACAGAAATATCCCCAAACTCATGACCCTGAGATCATGACCTGATCTGAAATCAAGAGTCAAACACTTAAATGACTGAGCCACCCAGGTGCCCCAAATTACTTAAATTTTTCTTGAAATTATTCTACCACTTAGAGGCATATGCCTATTGGCTAAATAAAGCTGGTTTTGTGTACTTTGAAGCCAGGCAACATCAACAGAAATCCCAGCCTGTTAGAAATTTTCCTCAACTTTCTGTGGTTCTGAGGAGTTGCATCTACCTTCTAAGCTTGTTGTAAGATTTACATCCATTTATACATAAAAAAAGGCTTAGAACAGAGCCTGTTATGATATATTGAGACAAAAGTTTCTTTACATACAAAAAGTCTCAAAGACTTGAGATCTTAAAGATTAAGAACATAAACAAAGGAGCTTTGAATCCCAGCTCTACCACTTACATATTCTGTGATCTTTCATTTAATGTTTCTATTCCTCAATATTCTCATTTGTAAAACATATATAATAGGAGTTCTTACCTCTTAAGTTTGTTAGAAGAATCAGGTTAATATTTGTGAATTAAATGAGTTGATTTTTGATCAAATAAACTAGTCTGTAATTAAATGAGTCAATATTTTGGAAGTGCCTGGCTCACAGTATTATAAATCTAATTTTAAATAAATTTAAAAGCATCATGTGGGCAGCCCCGGTGGCGCAGCGGTTTAGCGCCGCCTGCAGCCTGGGGCGTGATCCTGGAGACCCAGGATCGAGTCCCACGTCAGGCTCTCTGCAAGGAGCCTGCTTCTCCCTCTGCCTGTGTCTCTGCCTCTCACTCTCTCTCTGCATCTCTATGAATAAATAAATAAAATCTTTAAAAAAAAATTTTAAAAAAGCATCATGTAGGTAAGGCCACATGGAGACTCTAGATTTTCATAATTAATGTAGCTCCTGTTCTTCACCCCTTTTGGCTTGACAATAAGAATTCTGTTTTTTTTTTTCCCTTGCAATGTCTATTAGGTTAACTCAATTTTTTATCTTCAATTGAAACATATATCAATGGAAGTTAAACACTTTTCTTGTTAGTCACCTGGAAGTTTTTGACAGATCATTGATTGGCACCTGAGTGATACAATTTTTTTATGACACACTAATCAGTCACTCCAACCTTTTCTAGCTTTGAAAAATTCTATGTTCTATTCTAAGAGATTTGGCAATTTCTTCTGTCTTTAAATTACTTGGCTTGTGACAGGTAATCTTCTGTACACAATGTAACTTTACATTTCAATGCTGCATCACAATGCAATCTTTTCAAAGACATTTTAAGAAAAAATTAGGAATCCAGAATTAACTTAAAATTCAATTGCCCATGGAGTTATCAATGTAAGTATCTCTACTGAGGTGACAATCAAAAGAACCTTTGTAAAAAGTGAAGTTCTCACAAGCAAAGGCGTGAAAACTTACTCCTTGCCCTGATGGCCAGCTAGTTTCTTTAACATGTCTAAGATACTAATTTCAGAAAGAAAATAGAGAAAAATGTGCAATTTGGAAGAGAAGAAAGAATAAATTATATATAATTTATATAATTAATTTATATAATAAATAATTTATTAAGTGCCTTGCATAGATTCTGGACTACTTATTTTAAGCATTTTTCTCTTAATTCTTCATAAAGTGAAAGACTGCAATTTTTATTTTTCTCTTTATCTAGGTGGAAAAAAATATAACCTCAAAACAACTAAACTGGCCCATAGTCACATAGTGAGACATTCATATATACCTAAAATATGGCAGATGTGGGAATTGAAGCCAGGCATGTCAAAGCACAAAAGCCATGCTTATTCCATTATATTATGTTACCTATCAAAGTAATATGTGCTACTATATAGTGAGTAATGAATTTTATAAAACGAATTTTCTATTAATATAAGTGGCGGCATCCCTGGGTGGCGCAGTGGTTTGGCGCCTGCCTTTGGCCCAGGGCGCGATCCTGGAGACCCAGGATCGAATCCCACATCAGGCTCCCGGTGCATGGAGCCTGCTTCTCCCTCTGCCTGTGTCTCTGCCTCTCTCTCTCTCTCTCTCTCTCTCTGTGACTATCATAAATAAATAAATAAATAAATAATTAAATAATTAATTAATTAATTAATTTAAAAAAATATAAGTGGCATACCATGACCGTATGTAGAAAATCAAAACTGATGGAAATGAAGGCATTTTAGGGACCTAAACATATATATTCCCTGTATCTCCTTAAATCCATTTTCCTTATCCCATAGTATCACTTGTTTTTGATCTATTATATACTGAAATATCTTGGTTGCTTATGATTTGAGGTAGTTTTTCCTACCTCTACAAAAACATTCTTGGATAAAATCTTATTATCATACTAATTTTTTTTATATCCTCTCTTTCCCTTTCCTAAGGAATCGTTGCTATTCTTGTTTTATTTTTGTTCCCATTTCAACATTTGTATAGTTTCATATTTTTACTACATTTTAATTGCACCCAGAAGTGGTCCTAGGCAATCATTAAAGATTGCATCTATGGGGAAGTATAGTGAGTCTCTCTTGACCTGGTGTCTATTTTCATGACCTTAAACCTATCTACAAAATTACTCTGCTGTTGTTTGATTTTGCTATTTTTGTCTCAATCTCTTCACTGTTAGTTTTTCAGTCTGTAATTTAATTAATTGAGCTTATAGAGAAGAATCTCAATTTTACTCTTGAAACCTCACGTTTAGCCCTCTTCCCTCTGAACTTCACTTTCTGACCTCTTGAAAATAAGACTCCTTTCCTGTAATTAAATTGACCTATTTTTTATTTTTGCCTATTCCCACAAGAATTTTCTGATCTTCCATATACTCGGCATAATTAATGATTTTACTGTTTTTGGAGTATTTAAAATCACAGGACTGCATACCACAATGTACATTTATAAGTGTATATCTTGATCCTACTGCCCTACCTCTCCTTTATGTCTCTCAACTAGACAACTCACTTGTAAACTTAAACACACTTAGTATTCTATTCTTTACAATATATTGTAAATGCTATGTTTTAGAGGTTATCTTACTGTTATTTGTATCTGTTATCCCATAGTACAGCCAATATTCCCACTCTAGACTCTAAATTCTTAATTTTCCCTTTTACTTTCTCTTTGCACACTCTATATATGTTAACAGTTACAGATTTGACCCATCCCTTCCTTTATTCATCTCCATGATTGTACATCTGCAACCTAGGACTCGCATATTTTGAATATCTCTACTACATGAACCAAGCATTTTTTAAGTATTAATTTAAGAAATACATACTAATTACCAACAATGTTCCAAGCCCTGTATTGTGTGCTGACCATATTGGTAAGACTGCACCACTACAAAAAGCACTTCCTATATATTAGCTCATGTCAATGCCCTCTAGCTGAAGACTACTGGAACCAATTCCTGACATCCATGGACATACGGAATTGGCCCTTTGGTGGAGAGAGCAAGCAACCCACACTCAGATGGCCACATGTTTTTGCTTCTCTACAGTATCTTTTTAAGGGTTTGCCTTTTCTTTCCGACAATCACAAAAGAATTCCAGGCATGTTTATAGGTAGAGGTTACCAGCACATTTCTTTCTTTTCCCCTTCCTTGAAACAGGAGCAGATATAGCTGTCTCTTTTATGATAAACCATATCATTTACCACAAGACCTAATTTATGCAGGAAACTGTTATATATTTCTTCTCTATATACAAATGTTTTCCTGATTACATATTTCACTAATATCAGAGCCACATCTGTAGCATGTCTGGGCAACCTCCATTTTTTTGTCCCCAAAAGAAAAAAAAAAAAAAAGAATCTAGTATAGTGTTATTAAATACTTGTGGTTTAGAAATGTTTTAAAAGAAAATCTCTGAGCTGTTGTTAAGAGTGTTGTAGAATCCATATTATTCCCAGTGTAGGGGAAGAGGAATAAGGTAGTTGGCTATAGAAAAGGAATTCTGGGGAAGCTTGGGTGGCTCAGCAGTTTAGCGCCACATTCAGCCCAGGGCATGATCTTGGAGACCCGGGATCAAGTCCCACATCAGGCTTCCTGCATGGAGCCTGCTTCTCCTTCTGCATGTGTCTCTGCCTCTCTCTCTCTCTCTCGAATAAAATAAATAAAATATTTAAAAAAAAAAAGAAAAAGAAAAGGAATTCTGGACTCACCGTATCTAGACCCCCACAGTACCTCCTACTGATGTATTTTTCATTTTATTTCCATTTATTTGGTGCCTATACCATTATCTCATCATTCTCTCTTCCCTTCTCTTATTTTCCTCAGAAGCTGAGAAAGTGTCTATACCAAACAGAATTCTAGTTTCCATAATATTAAAGTATGTTGGAACGTAAAATATGTATATGCTACACTTCGGAAACTCACCTTACATTATGTATATACTAAACTCACAAATAATATGACTTTGGACAGGCACCTAAAAAGAAAGTGAATTAGAAAAGTTGATATTCTGATACATTTTCCAAATCCTAGCTCAAAGGACCTTTGCCACCTCAGTTACATAGCAGTCTATCCTATCAGTATTCTAGAATGCTTCACATTATTGCCTTTTCATAATCAATGGTCCTCAATCAAACCCATATTGTTGTCCCTATAGAAAAGGGATTCACTACCTCGTCATGACAGTGCTTGCAGTACTGACAGACAATACCATGCTTCATTTGCTTTGCTGACTGCTGGAGCAGGCACAGAATTTCAGGGTTTGAAGATTCAGATAGGGGTGGAGCTAAGAGAGGCCTGAAGCCTATAAGGCACCAATCAATTTTTAGATTATAGATTATATGAAATAGTAACTCACATGCATTATTTGTAAAAATAAGAATTTTAGCAAATAAGAATTTGACTGAGACCCAGCTTTCATTTGCATCCCGTGTCTTTACTTTAGATAACAATTTTATAGCCATTAACCAAATGAAGAAGTCATAAAATCATATTCCGTAAGAGTTAAACTCTATCATGTTCCTGCTGACTGTAACTTTGGAGATGGGGTGGGGGAAATCAAGTTGCATCCCCATCAGTCTGATCCTCATGGAGCTTATTGCAAAGACACACAGAAGCCTATAGCCTACTGCTCAAATACCAAGTGTGTAGATCTCTTGGATGTTACCACCTAAAAGAAATGTGAACATTTGACATCTGACTTTCTGTGGTGACAGTGAAAGACATTTCCTCTACATTATTTAATAAATGTCAGGTGCGTGAGAATGAAGAAAAAGCACTGAGATATTTGCAAGATAGAGTCCCATTACAGAATATTTTATGCTTAGTGCCAAGATGGGAATGAAAGAGTCTGGAAAACGTATACACTGAGTAAGGACAAGATGTTCTTAAGCCTCTGTAATGCCAAAGGCAGATATAATAGTAATTTAATGGATGACTTAAATCAAGGGTAGCAAGATAATAAACCTCTAGGCAAGACTGAGAATGTCCTTCCTTTTAGCTTTCTACTATGCTGATTCTGTGCTTTGCTCTTTCCCCCAAAACTAGCAGCAGTCTTGTTGTGCAAAGACACATCCTATGGTGCCTCTCCAGCTTGCTTTATTCCTTATTCCTTCCAACCCAACTCTTCCTACCTTTCAAAATTTGTAAATACAATGGCGGACTCTCCCATGATTTAGCTTTCTGTTGAACGGAATTGTGTGGATAATGCCGACTGGATCTATTCCATTTTATTCACAACTCAAAGGTACTGTAAAAGTATTCTCAACTCTGACATTCTATCCTCTTCTGGGCATAAGGACCTAGTCTGAATAGACTAGAGCCCCTCTGAAACATTCTTTTAATGTCACAGACAGAGCTGTCTGGTACCATTTTGTTTTTACTTACACATTCAAACTTTTTTTTTTTTTTTTTTAGCAGCTCATCTTTAGTATTTTGGTTGTAGGAATACTGTTGACAATCATTTTCTATTGTCCAAAAGAGGAGGCTATACAAAATGGATCAAACTAATAATTGATTATGTAGTTAAATATGGGGAAAATCTTAAATACACATCATTTAAAAATATTTAAACTATTTCAAAGGAGGAAATCTCTCTTTTTTAGTATTTTATTTATTTATTCATGAGAGGCAGAGAAATAGGCAGAGGGAGAAGCAGGCTCCACACAGGGAGCCCGATGTGGGACTCAATCCTGGGACTCCAGGATCATGCCCTGGGCCAAAGGCAGGCACTAAACCTCTGAGCCACCCAGGTGTCTCCCCAAAGGAGAAAATCTTATGAAAATTTTATAGGACACTAAAGAACGGGATAGTGCTTTTTATACGAACAATTTTCTTAATTTTAAGTAGTGTAAAACAATATGATCATATGCTTAAAATGAAATTGTAAAAATCTGCTGTCTATTTTTCTGTGATTGTACTGGTAAAAGCAATTTGGCTGTGAAATCCTAAACCATCCTACCCTCATTTATTTTGAGTCTTTTCAAATTAATTAGGTTATTTAATTGATAGAAAAATAAATTTGGTAGGAAATGTAAACAATATAAGAGCATGCTCTGACAACCATGTATTTTTCTCAACACAGATTCTCAGACTCTAATTCCCATCTCCCAGAGTCAGTAACTATTACCAAAATTCTTATGTGAATATAAGATATATTCTATGCAAATATATATGCCCAGAACTGTCCTGATTATCTGACATAGATTTATGGATCAATAAGTACACTGATCTCATAGCGACCAATAAGTCCATATTCTCTTAAAAAAAGAATCATGTGCATTTTCAGACAAGGAAATTGAAGTGCACAAAATTAAGAAACTCATTCATGGTTCTATGTTTTATAAGCAGGAGAACATAATTCTAGCACAGAAAGCCCAGTTCCAGATAACGTGCACTGAACCACAAAGATCTACTGCCTCTCTGTAACCCTTGTCATTTCATGTTGGGTACCATTACACACATCTCTTCATTTTATGCTCAACAAGTACAACAGATGAAATTTATTTTGCACATTTGCATTAGAATACTTGCATCTATTTTTCAGAACCTGCTCTCTGTGTTTGCAAAGATGTTAGGAATGCAAAAAACCTTTTGTGTATAAGGTTAGACATTAAGTATTTTGTAAAGTTATATTTTATGTCTTATTTTAGAGAGAGAATATAATGTTAGAATTGAGTTTCTTTCTCTGTTAGTTTTCAATTATACTTTTATCCCAACCCTATTGGGGTATGCTCACTCCTAAATGCAAACAAGAATCTTACTAGACGCTATCTGTTACTAACTGGAATTTCTTTTTTAAGATTTTATTTATTTATTTTACAGAGCAAAAGAGAGAGAAATGGGGGGCAGAGGGAGAGTGAAGCAGACTCCCCACTGAGCAGGGAGCCCAATGCAACGTGGGGCTCAATCCCAGACCCCAGTATCATGACCTGAGCAGAAGACAGACATTTAACTGAGCCACCCAGATGCCTCAACTAACTGGAATTTAAATAAAAACTAAAAATAGAAGAAAAGAATCCCACTAGAAAACAAAGAGTAGGAAACAATGTTATCATCTATAAACTGAAAATTTATTGTATTTGCCTAAACAGAAAAAAAAAATAGAATAGAAAAAAGGGGAGAAATTTATTACAATATCACTACATTAATATTCTCTTATTTTGAAATGGCATAGAGGTATAAAATAGTCAGGAATATCCAAAGAACTACAAATAGTTTAAAATTGAGCAAGAGCATAGTATAACACACAGGATTGTTCTGTGAATAATGATAAGACACTATAAATACAATCATGCCTGGGAAAGCTGCACTGATCGCAAGGAATATGGAAATTACAGTGATGATTAAATAAAACTGAAAACAAAAGGATCCTCAAAAAGAGGCATAGACTTTCCAGGCTTTAGGTGACTCACAGGGCAGTAGAGCTTGAAATATTCACGCGTGTGTAAAGTGACTGAGGGCTAATTCTCCCCAGTACAGGAGCTCACTGTGCCACTCTCTTTGGTCCTCCAACCTGCTCCCATTCCAAAATGTTCCACACAACTCCCCAGCTTCCCCAAGACTCCAGAACCATGTCTACCCACTACAATGTATAGTTTTCTGGTGAGAAATAAGTCCAAGATCTTCCTGAATTGTTACTGTCAGTAGATGAAGTCAAGGTCACTTCCTTCAGCAATCCAGAATTCAGACTTTACTGATCTATTCCTAATCCTGCTCTAATATAAAATTCCATATTCTCATAGTAACAATTCAGCAGATGACACATAATTTACATATCAGGTAAACTTAAATAAATATTCCACTAACCAAAGAAAGAAGGGATTTTATCTGCCCAATTAAGCAAAGCATATCGCCTTCAATAATTGAGTAATTTAGCTTTTTCAACCTTGTGGGGAATCACTCACCAATCAATGTATGCACATTATCAGGCCTGGGTTTGTTAGGGGACAATTCTCCATGACATTTTTGCACGTCTTGTAGGAGTCTGTGCTACAGGTACAGGATACTTCCTGTAGTAATACTGCCTCTAGGGCAGAGGAGAGATTTGTTTCCTGATCAAGATAATTAAGGTAATGTCACCTATGAGGGAAAATTGTGTGGGTTTGCTAGCAGCCCCGTTAAGAATCAGGGTTTCCTAATCTCATTTTTCCTTACCTATGGCACAAATACCCTGTGGGTGCATCTGCATTTGCCCCCATGGGATTTGGGGAACAAGGGTAATGGATTCAAATATGAAAATCACACTGACTGCTGTGCCATTAGTAACAAAGTCCTTTGTCTCTAGCCAGGAATCTCTGCCTTCAGCCAGTTTGTGTGAAACTATGGCAGGCTAACTTGTGAGCCTGCAGAAGGAATAAAATCTCAAAGCCTTCACAGTTCCTGACAGGCTTTTCTCTAAAACAATTAATATTTCTCTTCTTTAAGTATCATCATGGACATTATACAGGCAAAACAAGTTTTAATTTAATCACTGTTTTCTTTTTGATGTTCAGTCTGTCACTATCTTCTAGCAATCTCTCCTCAAACTTGTATTTTTATCCCTTCAAACAGTTATGAAAGCATCCTTATTTTTGACAATGATAAGATGTTGCAGAACTATGTTGAAAATCCCCATCTTAACTATAGAATCATCTATTCTCTAAACAGCTCTGGTTCTATTTAAAGAAAAGTATTGAAGAGCAAAATCTATATAACAAAGTAGGTATGATGATGGTACATAGCAAAAAAAAAAATAACTTCTTTATCTAAATCCATGAATTCATGCTTGTAAAATTTCTTTTTATACCTTGCTCTGAAATAAGGGTTTGTTAATTCAATTTTTTTGCTCTTCCCACTTATTTTGATACTATATATTGTCATGATATATCATGTATTCAAATTACATTGTGCCTGCCTCCACCTCTTCGGCAGTTTCTACTTTTCTCTTCCTTTAAGGTCTTTGGATTGATTTCAAAGTGTACAGATCCAGATCACACCTATATTTGTATCTCTAGAGTAAAAGAAACTCTCAGTTTCCCTATGTCATCCAGAGTTCCACTTCAAGAAATAGAGACCCTTTTGCTGTAAAAAGCCAAAAGAAATTATGTGCTTCTAAAATTCTCTTGATAGGTAGAGGAACAGATTCTAGGATGGGTTCCCAAGAATAACAACTAGAATCACAACGCCGAACAGTTCTGTTCAGGGAACTGCTCTTCAAGAACAGTAAGGAATAAGGAAAAGGGAAACCATGATTCCAAACAGTTGCTTTCACAAACACACTAGTTTAGCTGTGATCTAGAGAGCAGGAAGCTACAGCAAGGGCTCTTTTCTAATGGGAGGAATGGCCTGAACTAGAATAAAAGGACCAGGAAGGCATCAGCAGAACTGTTGGCTCCTATAATACGCTGCTTTAGCTGCAGTCTGGGAATCAAAATGCCATTGCCATAGATGTTTCCAGAACAGTACAGCACCTGCTCAATCTGCAATGGGCATCTGCAGTGACACAGCCTTCCTACCTAATACAGTATATGGTTCCAAATTCAATCTTCACACAAATGCATCTATCAGGCACAAACAAAACCATATCCAAACACAGAGAAGGGAAGTATACATTTCAGCTTTTTAACATTCAAAAAATGCAATAAAATGTAATCGGAAAGATGTTGAGTCACGCTATGGTATCCACCATGGTCCATTCTGGCAACATGAACAGGTATCATTCTTCCCAATAACTGAACAACAACAATAAATCCTCTGCTTAAAAAACCTCTTACTCTCCTTCCAATTCAAATACAAATTTGTCAGAGACTAACAAGTGGCAATCTGGCTCCCTTTTAATTCTTTGAACTAGTTTTATTGCATCATCACCCCACCGTAGCCCCATTTTATTTCCAGCCATGCTAGCCTCCTAATAGATTCTTTAATACGTCAGGCATACTCCTATCTCAGAGTCTTGCTGCTCTCCTTGCCTGGAATGTCTTCTCCTGGTATCTGCATGCCTCCTTCCTTGATGACTTTCAGCATATGGCACTTCAGCTGCCACCAAATCAATGAGCTCTTTCCTCATTAACTTTCTTAAATTACATCTCCTTCACCTCCCTTTTTTTAGAATTTCCAATCCTTTTCTACACTTAGCCTTATTTTAGCACACTATCCATATCTCTTATTTATAGTGTTTATTATCTTTTCTCCCTACTAAAATGTGGAGCCATGAGTACAGAAATTATATTTGCTAACTTTGATATCTACAGTCCCTACAAAAGTATCTGGCATATAGTAAGTGGCCAATAAAAAAATTAACAAACTAGTAAATAAAGAAATAAACAATAATCTGTTCCCACAAAACATAATGTATCAACTATCCCTTGCACAAAAAAAAGGGAAATATCCTCTTCTTTGGGTAAGTGTAGTATCTTATGAATCACTACAGCTGTTCTTTGCTCCTCTATTTCAATCACAATTTTACCTTAATGTTTTGAGTGATTAACTAAATAACAAATTTGATTACCACTAATGTACCTTATATAAAATATAGGAAAACATAATGAAAAAAGGGAAACTGGTTAATACTAATAAAAATATACTCGAGGAAAAACAGGTATCTTACAAAGTCTGTATTTCCGCAACTAGACACAGATGTAATGAGTATTTATAACGTCTTTATTCTGCTTCTTACTTGGTATTTCCTTTGACCTCAGTCAGCATCCTGGTTGATCAGTTTGTTACTTGATATATGATCCCACCCTTCTTTTCTAAGGTAGTCAACTCTTAATGGTCTTATTCCCATGAGGTTGCTACAGCTTTCATTACATTTTTACCACTACAGTACTTTGCAGGTTCTGAGAGGATTGCCTGGATTTTAGACAAACACTTCTATGTTCTTTATGTAGTAGCCATCCTTTGTTCCCTTAATAATCAGGATTAACCACCCTGTCAATAGAGTACATATATATTATTTTAGTATTGGATTAATTTGAGAGGAGACCAAAACAAACAAATGGCAATCTCAGTTTCTCAGTTCAGCAGAATCTGTTGCTCCCTCTGATAAAGGTATTCGTCCCTTAAGAATTGAGACACCTAAAACAAAAAAGTGGGGAGCAAATATTTTCCATGTGAGTAATTTGATATAATAGCTAAAGGTGTCACTTTCACTTCCCCCCTTGATTCTCGGATCCACCTATTACCGTTTTAGAAGAATAAGTACTATATATTTGTCATAGGTTACAGAATACATCATATTTCTGGAAGACTTAAACTTTGCAAAGCATTTTTTCAATAGACCTCAATATCTTCTATAGGCTAATCCACCACTTTTTAAGATCATGATTGGTACATGGTAAGATGAATTAATATTATGGAAATCATCCCATTATCTTTCTTTTATTTTTTCCTACGCAATGATTTCCTTAAAACACAAGCGAGACTGTGTGGGATATCATAATGCTGAATAAAGCATTCATTAAGTTCAATAATAATGTTGCTGGTAGAAACATGGCAGGCAGAAAAAGCAAATCCGTATCATGACCTATCTTCCTCCATCACATGCTCAGAGGGAATTTTCCTTGGAGTCTCAAGTGCCTATTGAGGAGAAGTGACAGCGCAAAAGAAATGGGTGTTTTGAAAATGTGAACGAGTTTATCATGCAACTTATTTGTACTTCCAGGACCATCTGGAGCCCAATTTTATTTGTATTGCTACCATTTGATGATGGAAATTTGTTGGTATCTCCAGTTCTGTAGCTGATAAACTATTCAAAATTTAGTTCATTTCAGGAAATTCACGTCAGATGGTCATTTGGTATTCCTACCAGATAATCAAAGCAAGCCAAATCTGACTCACAAAAACAAAATAGCTATTTGTCAAAGAGATTATGGCTTTGCTTCAAAATCTTAAAAGACTGATTCTCCTACAGAAGTTTGGTAGGAGCTCCACACAGCATTCCAATTAGTCACAGACACTTTGAGTACCATTAGATGTGCGGGCTTTTCAGAGCCAAGAGATTGAGATGAATTTTTATGGGGTATATCTCTTATTCTCTGCCATATAAGTATTTTAATAAGCATTTAGGTACTACATTTATTCTATTAATTAAGTCCTACTAGCATGATGCCAGCAGTGTAATAAACCAGAGTGATGTTGAATGACTACTGAGATGACTGAGTTTCCTCATGACTACACTATAGCATAGAGCCAGATCTGATGTAAACTTGAACCAAAATAGTAAAAGTATATTGCTGCTCTTGCGTGGTGAAAGCATGCTGCTCTGAAATTCTCAATTTATCGGTAGAGAGAAAAATAACATATTTTAATAGCTGCCTATCAGGTACTAGAATCTATGCTTATTTTCTCCAGTAATAAGACCATTATCTGGAACAGCAGCTGCAACTGAAGTTATCAGTCACTAAATTTAAAATAACCTCCTGGATATGCTAAACTAATAAATTAAATATGCATCTAATTATTACCTATAAATACATTACACAAACTGGAAAAAATATATTTATCTTCTTATAAGTCAGGGTAATGTTTACCTTTAAGAAGACAATGACTAGAAGGGAAAGAGGACACTTTGACAAGCGTATTTTAAAAGTGCAATCTTCTCATCTCCCTCTCACTCTCCATGGCACTTCTAATCCCTTTATTCTGTTTTTGTTACTATGTTATTAAGTGAACTCATCCCACTTAGTCCAATGTAAATTCCACAAGGCCAGGGATCTTCATGTATTTGAGCACAAATTATCCTAAGAACCTAGAAAATTCCTAGTCCATAATAAATACTCTATAAATCTTTGTTAAATAAATGCCTATTTTCATTTCTGTGAAAATGCTATACTTTTTCTCCATGGAATTTTTAAAAGATTTATCTTGTGACTTTTAATGTGCCCAATTTGGATTTTTTATTCTATTTGCTTCACACTGTGATATGTCTTTCTTTAGTTCTAAAAAGTGCTTTAACATTATTATTCAAATATTACCTGTCCTCCAAATAAGTGTTTTTATTTTGACAAGTATATTTTTTGTGTCTAATACTTCTAGTTAATTCTTCTTCATAACTATCTGTTCTTATTTTTTATTTGTTGTAGTTGCCTTTATTTCTCAGATGATGTATTATTTTTTAAGTCTCCTTCATTGTGTCTGTTCCATTAGGAGTGCTTCCTTTGGTATGTTATTTCTTTGTTTCATTCTTCTAATAATACTTCTAGAAATTTCATGATTTTTTACTGTGAGCTCATTTTTATTTTCTGGAGTTTATTAAATGTCACCCCTCGGGATATCTATAGTTTTATAGTAGTTATTAGTGTGACTCTGTGTTGATCTGCCTTTTTATATGTTTCCCACAACTTTCAGGGTTTATATGTGAAAGAAGCCAGCAACCTATGCTTATTTCATTCTTTTCATGGGGACTAAAACTAATCTCCCAAACTATTTCTTCCTTCTGTAAAGCTACTTTCTCATTGCTATAGATAACCAGGTACCCTCCAAATACATATCACCAAAAGCAATAAATATTTTTGTACATATCTCCGTATGGAACTGTGTGGGAATTTTCTTGGGTTTATGTGCAAAAACATCATGCTAACTTAATGTGTGTATCTATACTGTATTCATTTTGATTACATATTACCAGGTTCCTCTCTGATATGGACCTCTACACTACCTCCTGCTGTTCATGAAAGTTCCTACATCTGTATATCTCCACTAATATTTGGCACTAACCAGATTTTTCTAAACTTTGCATGTCTAATGGTTATATAGTGGTAATTCTTATTCTATTTTTAATTTTTTGAATAGTAATGATTCTGAGCATCTTTAATATGCCTAAAGCATTCCAATTTCCTTATATTTGCAAACCACATATTCAGCAAAGGATTAGTATCCAAAATATATAAAGAACATTGAAAACCTAATAGTAAAAAAAAAAAATCAATTAGGAAAATGGACGAAAGACAAGAACAGACATTTCACTGAAGAGGATATAGAAGGAAATAAGCACATGAAAAGATGTTTAACTTTGCTACTTATTGGAGAAATACAAATTAAACCCACAATGATAACAGCCCAACACACCTACCAAAATAGATAAAATTAAAAATAGAGACAGCATCATACTGGCAAGAATGCAGAGGAACTGGATCATATAGTGCTGGTGGAAATGTAAATGGTACGGTCATTCTGGAAAAAGTTTTAGTTTTATAAGAAACTAAAGACACTTAGTATACTCAGTAATCACACTCTGGGGTGTGATTATTTCAGAGAAATAAAAACATGTTCACACAAAAACCTGTACATAAATATTTATAGTAGCTTTACTCATAATAGTTAAAAACTGGGAACAACCAAATGCCCTTCAACAGATGAATGGGTAAGTAAATTATGGTACATCCATAACATAGAACACTACTCAGCAAAAGAAAGGATCAAATATTGATACATGCAAGAATTTGGATGAATCTCCACAGAATATAATGAATGAAAGAAAGAAATCCAGAAGGTCACATATTATATAATTTCATTTATATAATATTCTTTTGAAATGACAAATTAAGAAAATTGAAACATTAGTGATTGCCAGGGGTCAGGGGGTGGAAGGAGGTGAGTGTGGCTATAAAGGGATACCATGAAGGATGCTTCTGGTGATGAAACTCTTCTGCATCTTGACTCTATCAATGTTGATATCCTTTTTTTTTTTAATTTATTTTTTATTGGTGTTCAATTTACTAACATACAGAATAACCCCCAGTGCCCGTCACCCATTCACTCCCACCCCCCGCCCTTCTCCCCTTCCACCACCCCTAGTTCGTTTCCCAGAGTTAGCAGTCTTTATGTTCTGTCTCCCTTTCTGATATTTCCCACACATTTCTTCTCCCTTCCCTTATATTCCCTTTCACTATTATTTATATTCCCCAAATGAATGAGAACATATAATGTTTGTCCTTCACCAACTGACTTACTTCACTCAGCATAATACCCTCCAGTTCCATCCACGTTGAAGCAAATGGTGGGTATTTGTCATTTCTAATAGCTGAGTAATATTACATTGTATACATAAACCACATCTTCTTTATCCATTCATCTTTCGTTGGACACCGAGGCTCCTTCCACAGTTTGGCTATCGTGGCCATTGCTGCTATAAACATCGGGGTGCAGGTGTCCCGGCGTTTCATTGCATCTGTATCTTTGGGGTAAATCCCCAGCAGTGCAATTGCTGGGTCGTAGGGCAGGTATATTTTTAACTCTTTGAGGAACCTCCACACAGTTTTCCAGAGTGGCTGCACCAGTTCACATTCCCACCAACAGTGTAAGAGGGTTCCCTTTTTTCCGCATCCTCTCCAACATTTGTTGTTTCCTGCCTTGTTAATTTTCCCAATTCTCACTGGTGTGAGGTGGTATCTCATTGTGGTTTTGATTTGTATTTCCCTGATGGCAAGTGATGCAGAGCATTTTCTCATATGCATGTTGGCCATGTCTATGTCTTCCTCTGTGAGATTTCTGTTCATGTCTTTTGCCCATTTCATGATTGGATTGTTTGTTTCTTTGGTGTTGAGTTTAATAAGTTCTTTATAGATCTTGGAAACTAGCCCTTTATCTGATATGTCATTTGCAACTATCTTCTCCCATTCTGTAGGTTGTCTTTGAGTTTTGTTGACTGTATCCTTTGCTGTGCAAAAGCTTCTTATCTTGATGAAGTCCCAATAGTTCATTTTTGCTTTTGTTTCTTTTACCTTCGTGGATGTATCTTGCAAGAAGTTACTATGGCCGAGTTCAAAAAGGGTGTTGCCTGTGTTCTTCTCTAGGATTTTGATGGAATCTTGTCTCACATTTAGATCTTTCATCCATTTTGAGTTTATCTTTGTGTATGGTGCAAGAGAGTGGTCTAGTTTCATTCTTCTGCATGTGGATGTCCAATTTTCCCAGCACCATTTATTGAAGAGACTGTCTTTCTTCCAATGGATAGTCTTTCCTCCTTTATCGAATATTAGTTGACCATAAAGTTCAGGGTCCACTTCTGGATTCTCAATTCTGTTCCACTGATCTATGCGTCTGTTTTTGTGCCTCTCATTAGATGCAGAGAAAGCATTTGACAAAATACAGCATCCATTCCTGATCAAAACTCTTCAGAGTGTAGGGATAGAGGGAACATTCCTCGACATCTTAAAAGCCATCTATGAAAAGCCCACAGCAAATATCATTCTCAATGGGGAAGCACTGGGAGCCTTTCCCCTAAGATCAGGAACAAGACAGGGATGTCCACTCTCACCACTGCTGTTCAACATAGTACTGGAAGTCCTAGCCTCAGCAATCAGACAACAAAAAGACATTAAAGGCATTCAAATTGGCAAAGAAGAAGTCAAACTCTCCCTCTTCGCCGATGACATGATACTCTACATAGAAAACCCAAAAGTCTCCACCCCAAGATTGCTAGAACTCATACAGCAATTCGGTAGCGTGGCAGGATACAAAATCAATGCCCAGAAATCAATGGCATTTCTATACACTAACAATGAGACTGAAGAAAGAGAAATTAAGGAGTCAATCCCATTTACAATGTTGATATCCTAATTTTGATATTGTACTATAGTTTTGTAACATGTTACATTTACAAATGGGTAAAAAGTACAAAGGATCTCTTCACATTATTTTTTTTCTTTGAAATATTTCTTGCAACAGCATAAGAGTTTACAAATCTGCCAAAAAAATGTTTAATTAATAAAAAAAAATCTGAAGAGAGTGAGAAATTAAAACATCAATGTGCTGGATCATAAAAATCCTAGGAAGTCAAGATTAGAAAGTGAAGGAGTTAAAAAAAAAAAAAAAAGCAAGTGGTAATCACAGATGGGGATTAATGTAATTTAAGCTGATATAGGTGGTGGTACAGGTCTGTCAGGGTGATAATCAGTCTGCCAGGGAGTGACTATGGAAGGTAAGGCAATGAACTTCAGCAGGCTAAATATTTAGCACCAGTATGTTGGATAGTTAATGTGTATTACAAAGAAATTGTCTAGGAGTTGATGAAATATGTAGGAAGAAAAGGAAGTCTATGAATCATGTGGAGAGAAAGTAAGGGATGTCCAGATATTCAAGAGGTCAGTAAAAAGTTACTGATAGCAGCTACGGAACACATATGGGATAGAGGCAGATAATATAAGCCTCCAAACCAGGAGGAAGTTTTGCATAAAGCAGAGAAGCCATGATTCAGGATTGGAAATTGGGAAGTTAGGGGAATGTTGGCTCTGCCCCCAACCTTGAAGGAAAGGGAATTTGGAGAACCGTGTAGTCTCAGCTCAAGGGCTATAAAGAAGCATCTGTGAAGAAAATCAGGTTTCTGAAAGAAAAGGAAGCACTTCATAACTAAACGAGTCTAAGGAATTTAATTGCCATAGGCATACCAAAGAATTAAGCAAGAAATTTCAGGAGTGAGGGCAGAACCTTTAGGAAGGCTTAGAAAAAAGAAGCTCACAACATTGGAGAGCAGTTGAGGGACTCCTATTTTCTGTGACAATCAAAGATCAGAGGTTGCCTGTGAGTTTTGGTGAAAATAATATACTTATTTTATATACATTTGGAGTACTTTTCTTTTATATCCATCTAAACATCTTCATTTTCTCTTTAGCATTTTCATTTCTCTCTTTAGCATTTTCTCTTTAGCATCTAAACATCTTCATTTTCTCTAAATTAAGTGTAACATGCAAGAAGGAATGTTCATCCTGGTGTCATATTGACTGTTTTTATGTTGTTAAAAAATTATATCTTATTATCACAATCTCAGATTTCAAGATATACCACAAAGCTTTACTAATCAAAAGAGTACTGGCACAAAAATAGACATATGAATCAATAGAACAGGACAGAGGGTCTAGAAATAAACCATTTGTATATTATTGATTAATATACAACAAAGGAGACATGAATATACAAAGGAGACCAACAGTCTCTTGGTGTTGGAAAAACTGGACAGCTACACACAAGTGAATGAAACTGGACCATTTTCTTACACCATATACAAAAATAAACTCGAAAAGAGTTAGCAACCTAAATGTAAGACCTTTTAGGTTCACCATAGGCGAATAGAATGCTCCTATTTTATGGTTTCACCATAAAACTCATAAAAGAAACACAGCCAATAAACTTACAGATATCTGCTATATCAATACTTTTCTGGATCTATCTCCCCAGGCAGCAGCAACAAATGCAAAAATAAACAATGGAGGCTACACCAAACTAAAGTTTTCACATGGTGAAGGAAACCATCAACAAAATAAAAAGGAAGCCTATTGAATGGAGAACATATTTGCAAATAGTATATCCAATAAAGGGTTAATATCTAAAATACATAAAGAATTTATACAACACAATACCAAAAAGACAAATAATACAATTTAAAAATGGGCAGAGGAACTGAATAGACATTTTTCCAAAGAAAACTTCTAGATGGCCAACAGACACATGGAAAGATACTCAGCATCATTAAAACTAGGGAAATGCAAATCGAAACTACAATGAGATATCACTTTTCAACTTTACACCTATAAAAATGGCTAGAATCAAAAAGATAAGAAATAACAAGTAGTGGTGAGGATGTGGAGAAGAGGCAACCCTTGTACACTACTGGTAGGAATGTAAATTGTTGCAGTCACTGTGGAAAACAGTATGGAGATTCCTCAAAAAATTAAAAATAGAAATACCAAATGATCCAGTAATCCCACTTCTGGATATTTACCCAAAAAAACCCCACTAATTTAAAAAGATATATGCACCCCTATGTTTATTGCAGCATTATTTACAATAGCCAAGTGATGGAAGCAACCTAAGTGTCTATCAATAGATAAATGGATAAAGAAGATATGGTGTATATATACACAGTGGAATATTACTTAACCATAAAAAAGAATGAGATCTGGCCATCTGTGACAACATAGATCAACCCAGAGGTATTATGCTAGGTAAAATAAGTCAGTCAGAGAAAGACAAATACCACTGGTATCACTTATATGGAGAATCCAGAAAACAAAACAAACACACCAAACCAGAAACAGATTCATGAATACAGAGAACAAACTGATGGTTGCCAAAGGGGAAGGGGAGGTGGGAGATAGAAGAAATGAGTTAAGGGAATTAAGAGGTGCAAAATTCCATTTATAAAATAAATAAGTCATGGGGATGAAAAGTACAGCATAGGGAATATATACAGGGAATACAGTCAATAATATTGTAATAATGTATGGTGAGATGGTAATTATGTTTAAATGTGGTGAGGTTGCATACAGTATAGAATTGTTGAGTAGCTGTGTCTGAGTAGCTGTGTTGTAGACATGAAATTAATTTAACATTGTATGTCAACTCATCTTCAATTTTAAAAATAATAATAAAATAAAAATAGTTATGCCCTGCTAAAGAACTGCCTTCGTTTAAGAAACTTGTTTCCTTGGAAAGAATCCTTCAAGTAGAGCCAGTTTGAACGGTCTACTGGCAATGTTTTTGGACATGTGGACAAGTACACGAACCCAGACAGCAGCTCCACAGGTTCCTCCTTGGTGCTGAAGCGGAATGGAATTTGGGGCAGCAGATTGAATCCTAGAAATTGAATCCTATTGGCAGCAACTACTTAGCATGTTATGTTGTCTGGTATATGCAAAACCCAGTTATGTTGCATTTGAAAAACAGCCAATGTTTCTCTGCCCTCAAATACCAAGTTTGTTTTATTTTTTAAGATTTTATTTATTTACTCATAAGAAACACAGAGAGAGAGAGAGAGAGAGGCAGAGACACAGGCAGAGGGAGAAGCAGGCTCCATGCAGGGAGCCTGACGTGGGATTCAATCCTGGGTCTCCAGGATCACACCCTGGGCTAAAGGCAGCGCTAAACCACTGAGCCACCTGGGCTGCCCCAAATACCAAGTTTACATTAAGTTTCTCTTTTTTCACATAATCACATACTTATTTCAGCTTCTTCTTAAACACACCTCTGAAGCCCATCAGCATCTTTTCCAGGGATCAGTGTGTATGGACTAGGCACAGCTGCTCAAGCTACACCTATATCTGTGCAACAAAACTAGTCTTTGGCTCAGGTTCTGGTGTGGCTCACCTGTCCTTAATGAAGGCTACTACACCCAAAACCTTGCTGAGGTCATTGCTTCTTTGATTCAGACCTTCTTTGTGAAGGTTTGCTTCTATGGAAATAATCAATTATGAACAAAGGTACCAAATTATGAAGACCTCATGGAACAAGGCTTGCCCTGGCCACGATAGTTAAAAGTCAACTATTTTCTCTGCATAGTTCACATAAGCCTCTAAAAGATAAGATAATAATGTTCCATGTATTACAAGGCAAGGTTCTAAACATACCACTCTGAACGAATTTTCCCTTATTATTTTGTTCCCCAAATCTAACTATTTTGCTTTTTTCTCAAAAATGCCAGGCCAATATGAACCCCGAATTGAGTCTATTCCTTAAATTGGAATTGCAAATTTTATTTCTGTAAAGAATCAGAGAGTTAATATTTAAGGCTTTGTAGGACAAGAAGCAAAATCAAAGATATTACATAAATACTTATATAACCTCTAAAATATAATCATTTAAAACTGTAAGAGCTATTCTAGCTCATGAGCTGCAGAAAAACAGGCAATGGGCTGGATTTGGCCTTAAGAATATAGTTTGCTGTCACCTACTAGAAGACACAACCACTTTATTATCTAAAATACCATTGACAGACATTTTTTAAACCCAATAAAAATATATTAAATATTTTTAAATGTTCTCCGCTATCATTTGTTTTTTCTAGCTTCCCATTATCTAGTCTAATCACATTATTTCTCCTACCTTAATTTAGTCCTAGATTTAAATTACAAATGAGACCTTTCAATTCAAAGTTCTAGCTTCTTTTCTCTGTGATACCTTTAGCAAAAGCACTTTTTGTGAGAAGTCCAACAATGTGGATAGTAAATAATCTATTAGAATACTTGCAGTAAGTAATTAGTAAATATTTTGGCCTTAAGTCATAGGAAATTTAAAACGTATGGAAAGCACCTTAACTTAAATAATATTTTATAATAGTGAAGCAATAAAATTAAAAGGTAAGTATATAATAATGTAAACATTTTTCTTAATATAGGAAAAGATTTTGATATTCAAATCGTGTCTCTTTATTCTGAAACATCGGCCCTCTGCCATAATTATTGCAACCATCCAAGTGCTCCAGGTTTTTTCTAGGGGGTGGCAATTTTATGTTATGACCTTTTCTTCTTCATAGTACAGTCTCAGATCTATTATCTTAAATGCAAAAAGTTTTAACATTAAGTTTATACAATTTAGGAGACAGATTTTATTATATTAGAGTCTGACTCCCTGTTTGATTTCAAGTACCACCATCTCTGCTTCTCCACTGTCCTATATCTGAGTAAGTAGCACTTCGATTTCATGAGTAGTAAAGTCATTTACCTCTGACTCACGAGTGTCACGTCCTCTGCCAGCAACCTCAAAACTGTGGTAGGCTGCTACCAAGTAGGATTAAGTCTTAGATACCTTACAGACGACAGTGACATTCCAGCTTAAAACATTTCAAGGATTTCTTATTTCTCTTAAAATTTAACTTAAACTCTTACCATGCCCTGCAAGGCCCATATCATCTAGTTCCTATCTACCTCTCCAAATACCATTTATGTTCACAACTTTTCCTACCTCTTTAATAACTCAACAAGATTTTCCTGAATGTCATCATTCATTATTTTATATATAATATATACATTATATAATATACACATATATATACATATACATATATACACATTATATATCACCATTCTATGTACACATTATATATATGATAAGTACATTATATATATATATATATATATATATATATATACACACACACACAATTATCTTTTTTTGAAAGTTATTTTATCATTTCGGGTTATGAAAGCCATGGATTCTAGAAGGAGGGGGGAAAGGCAATATATAACAGAATATAAGACAAAAGTTTAAAAAGGTATCTCAAAAAAATAAATAAATAAAATAAAATAAAATAAAATAAAATAAAATAAAATAAAAAGGTATCTCCTCAGAACTTACACTTTATTATTAGAGAATTGTAGTCTAGAAACCAGGCCAAGGTGCTGTATTAGCTTTTTTTGCTCCTATTAACAAATTTTTATAAACTTTGTGACTTTGCACAACATGAATTTATCATCTTTTAGGTTTATAAGTCACAAGTCCAACATAGGTCTCACTAGGTTGAAATCCAGGTTCAAGCAGAGCTGTGTTCCTGTCTGGAGGTTTCAGGAAAGACTATTTCCTTATATCTTCCAGATCTTAGAGGCCACCCACATTCCTTAACTCATGGACCCCCTCCTCCACCCTCAAAGTCAGCAACATTACATTTCTTTTTCCATTATTCCATAGTCAGGATTCCCTCCAATGACAGCTAGGATGCCTCCTCTGAAGAACTGTCTCTTGATTTCGAAGTCCTTAAATTAATCACTCCTGCAAAGTTCCTCTTACCATGTAAGGTGACATATTGATAGGTTCCAGGGATTACAATCAATATCTTTGGGAGGGGCCATTGTTCTGTCTACCATAGATATCTAAAATGATGGTTACATTGACATGAATAGGTTAGAGAATATTATAAATGAAAGCCAGTATATACAGAGTACATTTTACTTAAGTAGGATAACACTTCTCTATGGGGACATATGGCCTGGTGTTGTGATGCTATTCAGCGGGGATGTTACTGGTATGTTTCTTAATATTGCAGCTTCAGAATATAAGAACCACCCCCCAAGACCCCAAAAATATC
Organism: Canis aureus; assembly: GCF_053574225.1. Classification (NCBI taxonomy): domain Eukaryota; kingdom Metazoa; phylum Chordata; class Mammalia; order Carnivora; family Canidae; genus Canis; species Canis aureus. The sequence goes on from NC_135635.1 coordinate 15,998,710, forward strand.
AATCTTAGACCAACCAGCTTTCCATCAGAGATGGCTGACCTCTTAAATATGGGGAAGACAGAGTTATAGAGCAGCTAGAGGTAAAAATAAATAAATAAATAAATAAATAAATAAATAAATAAATAAATAAACAAACAAACAAACAGTATCAGTAAAGTATATTCAGAGGTTCTCTTATATGAAAACTCCACCCAAATTATTATTTGGATAGATTTGTGGCTGTGTCTTTAGCAGGGGGGATATCTGGGTATATGACAATACTGAGTTATGGTAATGGGAATAGAGTTAAGCCAGTGAAAAAAATTTAATGCAAGGTTGACAGTCAAGAGCCCTGACACTGGAGGATAACTCAGATGGTGGCATCTGAGGTCTATTTGAACCTTCTAAACCCAGCTTTCAGCCCTGACAGATAACCAGCATGATGGTTCTTTGTTATGAGAGAGTAAGTGAAAAAGAAACAGCAGGCTAACCTGCCCTTATTCCTTACACAAAATAATTACTCTTTCAACCTTTCCATCTAAACTCACCTAAACAAGAAGAGTTATTTCAAAGAAGCACATGTCTTATAGTCTCTAGTTTTCTTTCCTACAAGAATAATCACTTTGAGGTCCACATCAGTTTGTGTAAAGACCAGTCTTCATTTCTTGAGCTTGTAAACCCTCTTGGCACCAGATGCAATGTTCTGTCCCCAGAAGTTGCTCAGTATTTTTGCAGGGCTATTGTCAATGATTTTTATAAATGCATATTCCCTATTGGGAAAGCTTTTTTATTCCACTTAAGTCCAGACAAATAACTTTTAATAGTTTTAAAATTAATTCATAATCATGTACTATTCCCACATTGCAATAGAGCAAACAAATGGAGACAGCAAGATATTTTAAAATTACACAGGTAGTCTGTGATGAATCTAGCACATGAAAATCTTATGATTTTCCATTACAGTTTCATAGGTTAGTTGTGTGTGTGTGTGTGTGTGTGTGTGTGTGTGTGTAATTTTGAGTCAAAAACCATACTTGTTAGTAGTGGTAAAACAGAAAATGTTATTTATGGCATTGCGTAGAGTCAAGAAGCCTAGTAAGAGAAAACCTCAATAACTGAATCTTGTATCTTAATATTTCAGAAGAAATCAGATATTCTATCAAAACTATTGAAAGGGGAGAATTCTGGATTTCAAAATTAGAGAGAAAAAAGCTTAGGAATATATTGTCCTTGGGATGCTTGGGTGGCTCAGCGGTTGGGCGCCTGCCTTCTGTGGTGATCCCGGGATCCAGGATCAAGTCCTGCATCGGGCTCCCTGCGAGGAGCCTGCTTCTCCCTCTGCCTGTGTCTCTGCCTCTCTCTCTCAGTCTGTGTCCCTCATGAATAAATAAATAAATCTTTTAAAAAAAGGAATGTATTATCCTCGATGGTATTCACCAAAAAGTGACTTAAAAATCAATTCAATTCCTTATACTGTACCAGTATTATTTCTCTTACTATCTACAAGCTTTCATTCTAATTGCAGAGAAGGTAGCAAAAGAGGCATATATAAAAATACCTGTAACCATAAGAAACAACACCCATGGGAACATAGTAGTCAGTGAAATTTCTGAGATCATTTCAAAACCAATAATAGGGTAAGTCATATGAAATTGCTGATATTCAAGCAATTTTATTTTGGTTTTTGAAAAGAGAATTCTTTACTGAAAACAGTATGAAGAAGTTGGATTTCTCAAATATAAAAGATGAAGAAAGGGATAGAAAATTTTCTTCTGAAATGAATTTTTAAAATTAATTGATTGTACATGTTAACTGCATCTATAAAGACCTTCATAGCAATAATTGAGTTAGTGTTTGTTTAAATAATTAGGTACTATATCCTAGACAAGATGGCATCCAAAATTAACCATCATAATGTTTTTATTGCTTTGTAATCCCTGGTTCTAATAATAACTATCTGTGTGATTTTTACACAATTCACTTAACCTTTTCTGTCCCGACTACTGGGGAAATTAAACAATCTTGACTACAGAAAAGTCCTTCATACCAGTATTAAAGAAAGTATAAGAGAGGGTATTGATGAGCGTGCATTACAAATTTACATGCATTTAAAGATAACACAAAAATGTCTACAAAGTCTGAAAAGAATTTCACACAAATGTATACAGAAAAGTAGAAGACAATCAAACTTTTTTAAAAATCTCCTTGAGATACAAGAAAGGCTCACCTGATTGTCTTTTGTATACCTCATAAAAGACTTCTGAGTTAATCTTGGAATTAACTCAGAAGAATTAACTTAGAGGGATGTGTTCACAGTTGTAAGGGTTAGAAGGTCCAGGGTTATACCTTGTGAATTCATAAGGTCTGGCCTCTTCTTAGGCCTATTATATTTATAAGTAAACACACTAAAGAGTATAAAATTGACCACAGTTAGCTTCCTCCACTTTGTTAAAGAAAGAAAGCATAATGATCTTACCCTTACACTATTTTCTCTGTAAAATCACGTAATATTATAAACATCAAAGTATAATAAGGTTGTTGAAGGAATTAATTAAAGGAAGTCAAGGAAAGAACTTTAAACTCTGCCCAGCCTCAAAGTAATGGCAGGTACTATTATTCTACTTATGTTTTGCTTTGTTGTCTTTGTTAGATGAATGCTGCCCTGGTATCCGGATTTAGAAACAAAAATGCACAATTAATACTATTAAATTTGTGCTTTTATGATCACTTGCCTCGACTTTTTCAATAGTTTCTTTATGTCTCCCTGCCTCTCACCTTGTTTCCATTAAATTCATCTTCCATATAGCCACCTGCTTGAGCTCCCTGCAATTGTATACTCACCACCATTACCCACTATTTCCATAACAACACTTCAGTGACTTGCCATCAACTTGGATAAATTGTATTTTCTTAGCATAACCAATAATGTCACTAGCCTGATTGTACCTTCCAGTGCTGTCAAGGCTCTGGGGTCCCCCTTGTTATGACCTTCATAAATCACTAACATCTCCATAAACTGGCTCATACAGTCACTACCTTTCTTTCTCTTCTTGTGTTCTCTGACCAACTTCATTTCATGCTACTCTTTCCCCTCCACCAACACTTTCCAGCCAACTCTCTAGGCCACAAGGCTTCTAACCATATGATTCCCTCTGTTCCAAGATTCTTCTTGCCACTTCATCTTTTACTCTGAGGTTCCAACTCTTATATAAATACCTTTCTCAGAAAATTGGCAGCTCTGTTGCCTTCTTATAATAATCATTCCCCCCCCCCCATCAGATCACATATCCTAAGGTGTATTTTGTGTTTATTTTTTAGTTTGTTTTTAATGTACAGCGCTCCTACTTATTCAAGTAGCCTCTACTAAGCTCTGTGAAGGAAGGGGCAATGCACCATACCTAAAGAGAATGTCTGGCATAAAGAAGGCCCTCAATAAAGATCTGCTAGCTGAATGAATAAATACATGAAGAATAAGATGGTACTATCATGAGCCCCAAGTAGTAGGCCTATCCAATATCTATTCTACACTTTTCCTTACAAACAGAATCCCAATTGTAGTTAGGGCATTTTATGGTAAAAAATATGTATTTCCTGTCTTTGCCTTTTTCCTTTTCACTTTCCCCTTCATATTGTCGAGGATAGTGCACTAATGAGGATGTTGGTAGATTAAACTAGAAGGAGAATGAATCTTTGAGGATATTATGGAGCTACCATGATATGCATACATCGTGAAGTCACACAATTTGAAGTATAGAGCCCAAGAGGACATGATAAATGATCCCTTTATAAATAAGGAGACTGAGGTCCAGACAGGTTAGTCGGTAGAAGTCTTTTCTGTAGTAAGGAGTAGATGTAGGAGTATAATACAGCTTCCCTACTCTTAGACCAGGGCTGAGTTATAACTTCTCTTAGTCTATGATTTGTTGCTGTTGTTTTTTTCTCATGTAGAACTGTTGAAATTTCTGCATAGCATTTTCTAGGAAGGTGACATATAGGAGGGAACCATCTTGTCAGTAAAGGGAGTAAGACAAAGAGGACAAAGCTGACTTAATAAAATGGAAGGGTGTGGAGACAAAGTAAAAATTATGGTGTCTTAAGATGAGACAGAATTTTTTTAAGAATTCAGAGGATATATTCAAGTTTGATTTAATGGAAAATTTCCTTTTGAAGGAAGACAGAAGCAGTATTTAGTTGTGTTAGTTTTGAAATAAACGAAAGAAAATTCCCTACTATATTTATAGACTTAAAATGAACTGTTTCTAATACAAGTTACTACTAGCCAAACTCATAACATCATTCCAATGATGCAATAGCAGTGATGGTAGATTTCTACCACAAATTTTGTTATCTTAAATCCATGAAGAATGTTGGTAATTTTTCTGAAAAAATGTTTCTAATACACCCACGAGTTTAGTCAATTTGACATTACGTGTGAAATTACATCAGTCTTATAGCCCATCAAAGAGATAAGGACATAAACTAGATATAATGATATAGTTGAACTCAAGACAAGAGGAGAGAAAATATCTTCTCTTATACAGAAATACAGAATGCTTCCACATAAGTGAGGCTCACACTGATCTTAAAAATTGTATGGGACAATGGAGAAAGCTACACTGGGCATTACATTTATGATATAATCCAGAACAACCTGAAATCAAGCACCCCCCCCACACACACACACACCAAAAATATCACATGTGATCACATTATAGCCTAAAATAGTTTCTGGGGGGGGGGGTGTCTTTTTAATAAACATTGTTGAATAAACAGTTTCTTGCCTAATCAGGAGTATGTAATCTCTTCATTAGGAATGAAAATATCATTTTTATCTAGCTGCTTTTTAAAATTCTAAGTAAGTTAGTACTTGTTATACTCTATTAGGATTGAGCTAGGAAAACAGATACCAGTCTAGGTATTTTAATGCAAGGTGGTAGACTTCTTCACATGGCATTGGGCTTCGCATAAATTTTTGAGGACTACAGGAATAGAAATGGGATGGGTGTAGGGAACCAGAGAGGGGCCAGGAGGGATGTTCTATAGAAATCAGGAATTAGAGGAGAATACTACCATCACCGCAGGTGAGTGCATTTATAGGACTACCATTGTAGCCTTACAGCCACACAGAAACCTGTTTTTATCATCTGCTGCTGCAGGAGTGTGCTCCAGAGGAAACTGCCCCAGTCAGCTGCCTCCATAGCTGCAAAAGCCCAAACAAATTCTAATTCCATTTCACCTCCAGGTCTCCGACAAGACACGTCCCATTGGCAAAAGCTACACCTGAACCCTGCAAGCAGCAGAATTTGGGTTCTAGCAACTATGGAGATCATTTATCTATATGTGCCGCACAACTTTTTAGGTACATAATACTGAGGACAATAGACATAGTTCCAAAACTGTTATGAAAAATTCATTGCCTATGGGAAAAAGATAATTACAAAAACATCAAGCTTAAGCTTATGTATATGCATATATATCATATACTTTATATATAATAAATGTAATATCTGTATATTAAAATGTAATATCTGTATTACATTTATGTATAGTATATTTAAAATAATACGTATTTTATTAATATGTAATATATATTAGGTGGCAAGCACTATTCTAAACCCTTTAAATGTTTTAACTATTTTAATTCTCATAAAACCCAGATGGGATAAGCACTATCATCATTTCCATTTTACAGGTAAGGAATCTGAAGCATAGAGAAGTTAAATAAAATTTGTCCAAGTTTACATAGCTAGTAGTTGGCAAAACTGATATTTGAACTCAGGAAGTCTGGTTCAAGTCCATGTCCTTAACATGCTGCTCTCTATACCTCTACTTCTGAGTACTAGGACAGGAGGAGTGAGGGGCTGCAACAACACATGGGGATAAAGAAAACTTAAAATAGCCTATCTAATCTAGAGACTTCAGGGAAGGCTTTTAGGAGAATGTGATGTTCTAGTGGAGACTCTGAAGTAAGCAAGGTGAAGAGGAGGAGGATGGCATATCCTAGAAGAGATAATATATTCTGAGGCCAGAAAAGGCTTGGCTATACATACAAAGCCAAGTGAAAGTCAGTGTGGCTCTGGAGCATGGAGAGTGTAGAGGAAAACGGCAAGAAATGAGCCTGTAAAGGAATCTGGGCCCCCTTCCTGTGAGTCAGACATTGCACTAGGCACTTAGCATGTACTGAGCTCCAACCCAGAGTGTTGGGATTTGGGGGGCAGTGGCTAGAGATCACAGCTAAAAGATAAATATCCTGATGTATACCACCGCCATGTAACCTTGTTCCAATGTAAATTTCAGCAGTGTGCAGACCAGGTTTTATGGATAGACTAACAAATTACAAAATATGTTTCAAGAGATACCCTAAATTTTACCACTAGAGATTGACTCTTTAGGATTATCACTATTACTTCTTCCAACTTCATTGAGCTATATTTAATATACAAAAAGTTACACTATTTAATGTATTTATTTTGAAGAGTTTGGGCATAGGCATATATCCATGATACCATCACCATAGGTAATAAATATGTCCATTACTTCTAAAAAATGTATGTCCCTTTGCTTTTGTGTGTGTATGTGTGGTAAAAACACTGAGTATGAGGCTGACCTTCCTAACAAGTTTTTAATGGCACCATGGTGTTAAGTATTGACATCATGTTGTACAGCAGATCTCTAGAATATGTTCACATTGTATAAATATATACCTATTAAATAAATTCAAATAGATTTCAGTAGGTTAAATCAGTAAATTATTAGTTCTTTATTTTATGTGAATTAAAAGATACTATTTTCTTTTGCTAACAATTAGCTATTATCACAGGGATGGATGAGTAGAAACATCAATGGAAAAAGAAAAAATTGGACACCTTTAAGCCTAAAACCATGACAAAAGTGATGAGAAGGCACTGGGTCTCTGAGGAGGTGGACTGGTAATAATAGGAAGAAGTTTCCAAAAAGGAATCAGGAAAAAGCTGAAAATGAATTAAATATGAACTATACCAGTAACAATATCTGAGTCCAGTTTTCAAAGCTTATATTTTTTAACAGCTACAAATAAATGCTTCCTTGTGATTGCTTTGTTTTTTATCCATTCCACAGCTCTTTACAAAGGATACCATTGTGTGCTAAAAACAATGCAAAGCTCCAAAGATAAAAAAAATAAAATAAAATAAATGACATAGCCTTTGCACTCAGTGAGAGAGAAGATTATAAAAAGTGCTAAGATTCCTAAGTCAAAAGTGCTAGGAGAGTTCACTCCTAATCTCTCCAGAGAAGAAGGGGTCAGGGAGGCCTGCCTTAAGTTTGCAAAGCAGAGGGATTTTTAAAGGGAAAAAGGAAATGTGATTAAAGACAGAGGCCTCATCTCTGAGAAGTTTATATTTTTAAAGACGTGAATTCGGAAGTTCCTTCATGTTAGTAATGTGGCTAATAGATGCCCTTGCTACAGGGCGCACACAAATGAGAGCAGATGTGTGATGGATTGAGATGGTTGCAGAAGACAGAAGCAGATGGTAAACAGCCATTGGCAAAGCACCAGAGAGAAATGTGGAGTTAGTTCTCAACTACAGCACATCTGGGATAAAAGGCAAGAACAAAATGTTTGACTGGTAACATCTCAAAACTGATATTGGAATGAATCCCATTAATTGAGAAAATAACTTGATCTTAAATCTGTATGCCAATTATGATTTTCAGCAAAATACTTGCCAGGAAGTAATTTTACTAAAAACTCTTATAGAAGTAACTAAAGATTGACTTGGAGAATTAAAATATATTTTTCCTTCTATTAATGCCATTAGCTCACAGCTAATAAGATTAGAGGAGTATAATATAATAAAGCTTTTCTTAAGCATCCTGAACATGCATTATGTAATGTAACTTTCAAAATGATGTTTCAGTGTTTTTACTTTGACTAAGCCACTGTGGCCTCTCTTCACACAGTTAAGGAATTTCTATTTGTCCAGTCCAGAATGCCAAACTTTTCTGTTTTCCCTTACTCAAGAGTTTCATTTAACTCAATCTAATCTGTTAACCACAGATCCTATAAGTAAATGTAAAAAGCCTACTCTCAGGTTTTCATTGACAGAAACTGAGATAAAATCCATGGGGACAGGGCAGCCCAGGTAGCTCAGGGGTTTAGCATCGCTTTCAGCCCAGGGCCTGATCCTAGAGACCCGGGATCCAGTCCCACGTGGGGCTCCCTGCATGGAGCCTGCTTCTCCCTCTGGTGTACCTCTGCCCCTCTCTCTCAATCTCTCTCTCTCTCTCTCATGAATAAATAAAATATTTTTTAAAAAATCCATGGGGACAAATGTAGGCAGCATTGTTTCTGTGGCAGTCGCTGTCCCCTTGCTGTCAGGCTTATTTCTGCATAGCTTCTGTTTCTCTTACTTAAAGGCTGTACATTTATTTGTTTTATTTTGCTTGGCTTGGCTTTGCTTTTGAATGTATGTGTGTGTGTTTTATTTTTGCTAAAGGTCAGCACAAATGCTTTTTTATTAGCAAAGGTTCAGCACCATGCAGGCATAAACAACTAAGATGTATAATTTCATGAATTTGATTATGACGATGGAGAGAAATTGGAAGGAGGAGATAAATGGTGAGCAGTCAGTTCAGGCATTGGGAAACTTTCCAAATGGCAGGGAGGTCAAATGTTAAAGAACACATAGAGGAAAGAGAAAGAAATATAGAATAATCTGGGCTGAGCACTGAAGGTCTCTTGAAATTCCTTGCCCTTGACTTTACATATTTATTTCCTATTAAGGGCAGAAATCTCCTTGGACACTTCTAATGGAAACATGAATCCATCTCCAATCTGCTTCCCCCAAACCTGACCCCTCTGCTGCCTTCCTAGGCAAGGGAACAGAATCCCCATTTTTTCTAAGCAGCTAGTCAGCCTGCTTAGAAACCATGGAGACCTCACTAACAATTCCTTCAAGAGATTACCAAATCCTAGTATGCATTTATAGGGCCTAGTATTCTCTCCTATATTTTTTCCCTTTCCATTCCCCAAACCAATACTTAAATTCAACCCTTCTCTCTTACCAAACTTTTAGCTAATCTCCCAGATTCTGAAATCTTTCAAATTAATCCATTCTACAGAATGTTAATATATGATTTTTCACAAACCACCACATTGATCATGCCACTCTCTTGTTCAAAACCTTTAGCCATTTTCCTCCTGCCTCATCTATTAAATCCCAATTTCTCTGCTTGCATTTATGGCTTCACACATGGTTCAGTCACCCTGTCAGGCTTTATTCTCACCACTCCCTTCTATGCACTCAACAGCTCATCCAAATGAAATAATTCGCCATTCTCTCTTGCTGAAATGTCCCCTATACCTTTTCCTCTCAAAATCCTCCCCATCAGTCAAGGTCCATGAATATTGATAATATCCCCACAGCTCTTCTGAGCCCAGAAGCACTTTGTATGAACAATTTTCTTGACACTAACACCATTCTATCTTTTCATTTATTTCCTACTAGGATTTATTAGATGAAACAGTGAGGAAATGCTTTAAAATATGATTTTGGGGACACCTGGGCTGCTTAGTGGTTTAGCATCTGTCTTCAGCTCAGGGTGTGGTCCCAGTGTCCTGGGATCAACTCCTCTATCAGGCTCCCTGCAGGGAGCCTGCTTCTCCCTCTACCTATGTCTCTGCCTCTCTCTGTATGTCACTCATAAATAAATAAAATCTTTTAAGAAAAGTAAATAAAATATAATATAATATAATATAATATAATATAATATAATATAAAATATGAGTTTTAATCTTCTGCTGTTTTATCCCTGTGTGACCTAGGGCAATTACTGGACTTTTTAAAGATGTGGTTTCGTCATCTGTAAAATGGAAATGATAACAATGTTTTTCTCCTACAAGTACTGTGAAGATTAAATAAATTAATATATGTGAAATACATAGAGGAGTGCCTATCATTTTTAGTATTTTTATCTTTATGACTCTCACAATATAAAGAGTATAGCCTATTACATAGCAAGGTAAATATTAAATAGACATTGTAGGAGGAATGGGACAGATGGAAATCAATGAATTTATGAGAAGGAAGGAAGGAAGGAAGGAAGGAAGGAAGGAAGGAAAGAAGGAAGGAAGGAAAGGGGGGAAAAGATTAAGGTGAAGAAAAAAGAAGTTACATTAAAGGTTTTGTTAATGCTAAAATTTGGACAAATACATTTCTATTGCAAAAAGAGGTTCCAGCTAATACAGCTTCATTGTGTCCAAGTCTTGAAGTATTTTTTCAATATAATAAAAAGAAGTAGTGTTTCACCTTAATAAGAAGCATTATTTACGCTTAGGGCATTCATACACATTATTTCATATATAAAACAGGAAGCATTTAAGCACAAACTAAGAAGAAAGCCATATACTGACATTTTTCTACGGCTTTTCATTACTTCACTTGGTAAGTCCACCAAAAATACACACACACACACACACACACACACAACACACACACACACAACGAATCACAAATGAAGACAATCTAGCTGTCCAACCCCACAAAGTTTCCCATCTACTTTATTGTGATGTTCTGAGGTTGTGCAAGACAATGATGGATCACAGCTCTATAAAGGAAAATAGCATGGTAATACATCCTGAACAGATAAAATTTGTTATTCAAAATGCCTTTGAGCAATTTAAGGTTTATATAAATAAACAAATAACGTTCTCAAAGACAGCTTTCACAATGTGTGGGTGTAACAGTGTGTAAAATTTCTGCTTCCAATCAGTGTTTAAAATGGCAAAAGTAAACAAGAATTATTGGAACTGTTGGGGTCAAGAAACAATTTGGAAAGTTAACATTATGTACATTGATGAAATTGAACATGATTGTTATCAAAGGGAACAAGAATACAACAGGAAAACTCTGAAAGACAAAGAAACCAAAACAATGGAGAAAAACAAAAGATTGTTTCAATTTGTTTGAGCCCAAAGGAATAAGTCTGGGGGAAAATTATCTCATTAGAACTTTTCTGTGAAATATGATTAAGCTAATAGTTTTACAATATGTGAGCTTTGGATTTTGACCCAGTGTATATCTAATCAGGCTACTTCTCTCTACCATATGAGTGGGTTAGAGAGATGCAACATTCCCAAAAGTAAACTAAATATCCAGCCTCCTCCTTGCCCGCAAACCAGCTCTGTTCCATCTTCTACAACTGGAATGCCCAGTCCAGTTGAACCTGTCCCCATCGACCCTATTTACCACTGTGTACCTAGAAGTTCCTTCTCTTCTCTCAAGGCTTTGATCAAGATGCATGACTTCCCTCATTACTCCCAAATGCATTAACTCCTTATCCTGCTGACATATAATGCTTTTCAAAAAAATAAATAGCACAGCAAATTTTGCGACAATTTTTCTATCTGCCTTACCAACCTGTGGCAGAGGCTTTGTCAAGGTTTCTTTATCCCCTCAAGACCAGTTCCCAACAGCATCCTGGGGCCACCTCTGGATCTATCTAAATCCTGACCTTCAATTTCAGTTCCAAATGTGTGGCTCCTAAGGAACTTTCCCTGAATCTCTGGCCTGATTCAGATGCCACTCCTCAGTGCTATATAGATTTCTATCACAGCATTACCACATTGTCCTGAAATGATTGATTTGCTTGTAATCACTATTGTCACATTTCTCCATGTCCAGGGCTAGATCATATGGCCTATAGTCTATGGAGTAAATGGCTAAATGAATGCTCTGTTTCTCTGCTATAATCAATCTATTCTAATTTCTTTGGGGGAGATACAGTAGAAAAGAAAAACTGTCAATTCCACAAGGTTATTCTCTTTGCAATGGCAATTGCCTTCTGTTAATCATCTCTACTCTTTTTGCACATAATAATAGAAATTATTTTATAACTGAAAATAGCCTCAAAAATTATCTAGAATAATCCCTTTGTACAAAAGGAGGAAGGTAACATGTCAGTGACTCAGGGACATTGAAAATGCTACATGTCCAAAACCAGACTCAACATTTCTTCTTCTAGTGCCTTAACAATTTCTTATGTAGCTATTGTATTAGATGTGTTTTTGAGTACCTGCCTGTAATGGTTAGTTTTATGTGTCAATTTGGCTAGGCTACAGTCCCCCTGTTATTCCAACATTAATCTAAGTACTGCTATGAAGGTGTTTTATAAATGTGATTAACATCTGCTGTCAATTGGCTTTTTTAAAAAGGAGATCATTCTTGAAAACTTAAGTGGGTGTCGTCTATTCAACTGAAATACCTGAAGAGCAGAACTGAGGTTTCTCTTTGAAAAAGAAAAAAATTCAAAAAAAAAAAAAAAGAAAGAAAGAAAAGAAAGAAAGAAAGAGAAAGAAAGAAAGAAAGAAAGAAAGAAAGAAAGAAAGAAAGAAAGAAAGAGAAAAAATTCTTCCTGTGGACTGAAATATCCACTCCTGCCCAAGAGTTTCCAGGCTGCCCTTCCTGATGGTCTGTCCTATGGATTTCAGACTTGCCTAGCCAGGACCCACAGTAACACTATCAATTCCTTTTGATGGATGGATGAATGGACAAATGAAAGTAAAAAACAGACAAAGGAGAGAGGAAGAAAGGGAGGGATATAAGGAAGGAGGGAGGGAAGGAAGGAAAGAATGAAGAGAGGAAGGAAGAGACAAAGAATCCTACAGGATTCTTCAAAAGGCACAATAAAGAGCATAGAAGTAAAATTTTGCCTCATCATTAAAAAAGATACTCTGAAGGCTGAGGAAAACATTGCTTAGAAGAACATGTCTGCCCTTATAAAAGTAACTGATTTTAAAATAATACCAGCAATTGGTGGAGGGGTTCTAATACCCATATGCAAATTCCCCAGAAGACAGTCAAGTTTAAGTACAATCAAGAGCCAAGAAGATCTAAAGACTCCTAACTCTGGGAAAGGAACTAGGGGTAGTGGAAGGGGAGGAGGGCTGGGGGTGGGGGTGAGTGGGTGACGGGCACTGAGGGGGACACTTGACGGGATGAGCACTGGGTGTTATTCTGTATGTTGGTAAATTGAACACCAATAAAAAATAAATTTATTAAAAAAAAGAGCCAAGAAGATCAAACCCATTTTATAATAGTACCATCCACTAAGATTTTTCTCTCTTCTTACCTCTATATTTTCGATCCACTCTCCAACTCCTGAAGAGTTTATAATTGTAGCTCATAAATAGGAATGGCACCAACTGAAAAATAAAGGTTTCTGTACTCTCTTCTACCAGAAAATGCCAGACTACAAGAGATTCTAGACTGCGGAAAGAATGAAAAGTTTTACCACTGAATAAGATTGGAAGCCTGAATTACTATGAGTAGTGAATGAAGACTGTCTTTACAACTTAACTATAGAATTTTCTATGCCCTTGTTTCAGATGAACACTATAACCATATGGGAGTGGAGAAGAGAAAGAAGGAACTAATTTAAGTAATTTATGAATACAGCATTTCACTGATACCCTCAGTCTTAAGAGTAATGGGTATATAATAAAGTGGAAGCATGCACATAATAAATCTAAGGGAAATTTTTGATGAATAGCAAGATATTTGCAAGATCTTAGTATATCCCACAGGTGGTTTTTAAGTTACAAGGGAAAAATAGCAACTATACAGGACAGAAATTAGACAACACACTCACTTGGTGATCAAAACTGACATTACCAGGAGGGCCAGATAAACAGTAGTGCACCTCCAGAGGGGATAATTCTAAGGACACATCATTTACATAGTATTCTAGCCTAGAAAGCATAATCAGAATATATTCAAGAAGAAACGTCAGACAAACCCAAACTAAGAAACATTCTATTGCTTTTTTTAGACTATATTTTTTAAAATGCCAACAACAGAGTGCATCTGGGTGGTGCAATCAGTTCAGCATCTTGGTTTTGGCTCAGGTTGTGATCTCAGGGTTGTGAGATTGAGCCCCTTATCAGCAGAGTCTACTTGAGATTCTCTCTCTCCCCCTGCCCCAGTGCCCACGTATACACTTTCTCTTCTCCTCTCTCTCTGAAATAAATAAATCTTTTTAAAAAAGAATAGGTAAGTCTGTGTAAATGGTATGTAGTTATTCTTTGTACTGTTGCTATTCTTACAATTTTTCTATAACTTTAGATTTTTCCCAAGTGAAATTTTTAAAAGCTTCTTTATTTCTTCTTCAATAAAGCTTTCCGAATGTAGCATTTTGATGTGACCATCATGCTATTAAAGTAAGCCTGAGCCTAAGAATTTAACTTAAAGTCGAATGTCCTGATTTGGAAACTCTCTCATCTTTTTTATCAGAGTAATCACCCAACCAAAAGAAACAGAATCAGATGGGGACACTGATGTTTGTGGGGATGCTATTTAGCTAGTTATTGAAATGTGTCTTCCCGCCTTTGTGCACTCACTCTATCAAAAGAAAATAAAAATACAACTATGTTTAAGGGAGGTATTTGGATATCTAACTATAAAAGGCAGTCTAATCCAGATTAACATTACACTAACTAAATATATATAATGAAATTCAAGTTCTATTTCCAATGTGTTATCTAGGGAAGCTATAAAATCTCAATATACCTGCATCATTTTTCTCATTTCTAAAATGAGGTTGAATAAGGCCCTTTAAATTAAATGCCTGAAGCAATTTAAGTGAGACCTGAATGGGAGAGGAAGAGGAGAATGGAGTGCACAAAATCATATTCACTCACATGAAAAACACCGAAAGAAAAATACATCCTTGAGAAAATTAAGCAACTACCTAAAAATATGCAGTTTTACTTTTTCTTTCTTCTTTTGTTTGTATTTATGGAAAGTTCAATATTCTGACCATGAAGAGCTATTTGTGCCTTTTAGTCTAGTTTTCTGGGGACTGTGGAATTCAGGGAACTTGGGAAGTAACCTAAATAAGTATATAAAGAACAGCATGAATTTTAGAAAAGACTTTTACTTTAAAAGTCTGGAAATTGATTCTAAGTCTGTGATGCCAAATTAATGTGTTTTGTTTTCCCATGACCGTAAGAATACACTTATAGTTATTTGTATTTTAGAGCCACAAAAACAAGAGGTCTCAACTCTAGGCTAGATAAAATGAAAAATATGGAGTCTTACAATAATTTTTTAAAAGATTTGATTTATTTATTCATGAAAGACACAGAGAGAGAGAGAGACAGAGAGAGAGAGAGAGAGAGAGAGGCAGAGACACAGGCAGAGGGAGAAGCAGGCTCCATGCAGGGAGCCCGATGTGGGACTCGATCCCGGGTCTCCAGGATCATGCCCTGGGCTGAAGGAAGTGCTAAACCACTGAGCCACCTGGGCTGCCTGAGTTTTACAATAATTAATTCAAGGAAATTTACTCAAGAAATGTATGGAGGGGTGCCTGGGTGGCTCAGCTGGTTAAGCATCCTATTCTTGATTTTGACTCAGGTAATGATTTCAGGGTTGTGAAATCAAGCTCTATGTCAGGCTCTGGACTCAGTGGGGAGTCTAGTTGAAATTCTGTCTCCCTCTGACCCTCCTTGCTTGATAGATAGATAGATAGATAGATAGATAGATAGATAGATAGATAAAATATTTTTAAATGAAGTATTGAAAGGCACCACAAAGTACCCTGAAGAATGACTATAAAACACTCCTATCAAGTTACTTCAATATGAAATTTTAGAACACTAGGAATATTGGATATAACCCTTCCAGAGAGGAAAAGCAAATAACTACATATTATGGAATAGAAATCAGAATGGTGTCAGGCAAGATGAAAATGGAAATTAGAGAAAATAGAGCAATGCCTTTAAACAGTCTTAGTGAAATGATATCCATATTAATACCTAAACTACTTAACCCAACCAATCGTGTCTGAGTAGAGAATGAAAACATCTTCAAATATGCAAGATCTCAAAAATTTTAACTCTTGTGCACCAGGAAACAGAAAATCCAATATATGAGATTCCTAGAAAGATGGAGAACGAAGGCATTATGATGTCAGCAGAACAGTAGTTTTTGAGAACAGTCTATGTGGGAACTGATAACAGATCAACAGATGATGGATATTTGAAATTAAGTATTATCTGACATTTTGAATATCACATACACATTTCTGGTAGATAAATTAGGGATGTATTATTAGTGGTAAGTATCAAGTTAATTAAGTAAATGCTAAAAAGCAATAATTATTAATTCCTTAAAAAAGCAAAACAAAATATATTGTTTAAAGTAGAAATACATCATATCATATAAATCATTATATGGTTCAGCTAAGATTAATATTTATTTCTAATATCTGACTGCCTTTTTTTAAATGTGCAAATGATCAGAGAGGAAAAGGTCTAAACCCTTATCTTCCTTACTGAGAAATCAATGAGCAATTTCTCAAAGTAGAAAATCAAGAAATAGTGACATTTTGCATATTATTTAGAAATTAGAAGATGAATACCAGAAGAAATAACTAAAAGCTATGAATAATTACTGAAGAAGAGGCAGAGTGAGGGGTTGACAAGGCTGAATCAGAAGTCTTCTTGCTCCAGGATAAGCCCACTAACTCTCAAAACTATGTACACACATATTTAACAAAAAAAAAGTTAGATAAAAAGAAAAAATAAGAAATGGCTTTAATATATTTAGTAGGACTTTAAAATTCATTTTATTTTATTAAGCATTATTGTATCTACCTATATTTGAGCATTTATATATGATTTACATTTTTAAATTATCAGCAGTCTACAGAAAAATGCCTACTGTATGTACATATTGGATTTCCACAACTCTGGCAATAACACTTCAGGTTCCCAGGAACCCAGAGCTCACTAGTTTGGAAGCATTATTTTAAATCTTAAATTTTAACTCAGTAGGGTCTAACTGAAAAGGAGCTATAGTGATTACTCACAGGAAAACACGTTATGAAACACACAGTTTCTTATTTTTTGTGATTAATGAAATATATTGTAAAAATGGTACTTCCTGCGGAGAGAGTAATATAACAAAATCTATGGTAATGAAGGTGATGATTTTCAGAGTGTTTCTGTGTGAAAGACATAAAGCCCTAAAATCACCCCAATCATTTTCCATCCACTTCCAAGGATAAAGGAGAGTAGCTCAGAAACAAACAAAAAGCTACATCCAGAGGTGTTTTTTTTTCCTTTATTCAAAGAACAAACCTGAAAAATTACCGACTCTGTAGAGTAGCTAATTATCTGTCGTGTTGCTAAGGCATTTAATTGCTCAGATTACGCAACATCATGTTAGCTAATCTCCTTGAGGAAACCAGTACAGTTTAAGATCAACCTTCACCTTCTTCTTTCGATCACCAGTAAGGACTTACCCATTCACATGAAAAAACAAAACATTAGATTCCGCCATGACCGTTAGAGACTATTACTAAAGATATCAAGCTCAGCAAATAAAAACGCATTTTATATTAAGACATGTTCTCAGAATTTTTTTGCTTTTGACAATTGCCCTGTAATTGGACTAGAGGTATGAATATCTAAAATTCTATTTCTTGGCTGTCAGGAAACTTTTTTTCACATTTTCTACTGCCCTGTTAAAAAAGTTAACATTAAACAAGATTTAACACCCTGTAACATGCCAACTATTGTGTCCAGGCCTATGCCAACTCTGCAATGATAAACAAGATTGTCCTTCATCCTTAAAAAGCTTTCAGTCTTATAAGGAAGAAAATGCAAACCCATAATTGCAAGGTGCAGTATATCCATACAATAGAATACCAATGTAATTAACTGGATCAATTGTGGTTACACACAACAACATGAATAAACCATAGGAATATAACATTAAGAGAAAAAAATAAGTTACAGAAGATTAGCATAATATGATTCCATTTATAGAAGACTCGAAAATATTTGACAGACATGGAAACATTTATTGTTTAGGGTTACAAGCATAAGTGGAAAAAAACTATAAAGAAAGGTAAGAATGATAAGCATAAAATTCAGAAGTGATTTGCTCTGCTCACAGCCAAAACCTCTCAACTATCTTTTCTCTTGCTCAACAATCTATCATGACTCCCAGATTTTTACTTTAGCCAGAAAAGTCCTCACTACCTCAAAAGTCATAGCAATTTTCTCTTTTTAAGTTGGATGGAGACTATGATGACATGCAATGGTGTTTGACTTATTTTCTTTATATCTTTCAGATATTTTATATTCTACAAATAATTTAAAAATTGGTGGTTAAAAAAACGAAAGCATCATGAAATAATCAGGAAATTGTGAGCAATCTGGAATCAAGAGACATTGCTGCTTCCCCTTCTGCAGGCAACATTTTGTTCCACAAGAGAAAAGTTTCAACCTATGGACTCTGGCATCCTGTCCTTAGTGCTCAAATATCCTCCTCTCCTCTCCTGCTTTGCCACAGGATGTCCTTCAAATCACTGATCACTTTCAGGACTCCAGACTTGCCCATTTAACAGACTGGTGCCCTTTAAGTGAATAGAATTTCTCTGGAAATGTTGTCACCACTGTGAGTTCCTAAAGAAGGATAATCGGTTCTTTTAATTAAACCTAAACTATACGATGCATCAAGTGAAAGCAAAAAATTTCTCAGGTACTATAGATTCAACCTGTAATGAATAAAACTAACTTTGCAATATAATTCCTTCCACTGACAAATGTTGGCAATTAAGTTTAATGTAAAATCTGGGTTTGAAAGTAGCTTCTCAATTTGATTTAGGCTTCCTGGTGCTTTTATCTGTCTCTTGAATGTAACTTATCTCCATTTACCAGGATTAAAAATGAAATGATAAATGGCTCCCCAAAAGTTCTACTGAATGAAATTAATATTCATGAAAATTACTATTAAATGTCAGTCTTGTTCTTATCCTGGGGTTCCAACACCTGAGAAAGTCCTATGACTCTCAAAGGTAGGCTCTCTGCAATTAATACTTTCTGGCACTAAAATCATTCCTCAAATCAAATCAAAGCTGTTTTATAGCAAGGAAACCCAAGAGGGAAGTTTTAGAGCAGTTCAGACCTCCTCAAGGGAATTCAGTGCAAGTAATGGATTTCTTACATTGATTTGTTGGTTGCCAATTTGAACATAGCAAAACATAAACTGCAGGAACATATCTATACCAGAGAAAACCAAAGTAAGAGCCACTATGCTGCACCTGCATACTATATATAATACACTCGGCTGTGGCTTAAGAATGAAACTGATTCTTGATCATGAAGAAAAGTGGGTGGATGTTTAAAGTCTAAAGTTCTTAAAACATCAGATATAATTATATACCATGTGTCTGCAGATCACGGAAAAATGCCATTCTTTAACTAGTAGTAAGGTCTGTGGGTGAATTAAGTCTGTCCTCCCTTCAGTGCACAGTTTCTCCTACTAATCATTTAAATGTTTATATGGGCATAATCAGTTCTTCCTGCAGATTGATAATAAAGGTTACAAGGATGGAGCTTAAGAGATTTTTCCTTAAAAAGTAATAATACAAATAGGGTCACCTGTGTGGCTCAGTTGATAAAGCAACTGACTCTCAATTTAGGCCCAGGTCATGATCTCAGAGTCATGAGCTTGAGGCTTTCATAGGCTCTGCACTCAGCCAGGAGTCTGTGTCTCCCTCTCCCTCTGCTTTTCTCCCTGTTTGCGCACATGATCTCTCTCTCTCTCTAATAAATAAATATTTTTTTAAAAAATTAGCAATACAAAAACTAATAAAAAGCACAATGAGGTTTGTCTATTGACTTGAATATATTGAGAAGCATAGAAAATGCTTAAGCCATAACATATCTCAAATAAAACCACGGATTTGCATTTAAAATGCATCTTTCAAATACATCTTTAAGATGAAAATGAAAATTGCTAAGGACATGGCCCATACTATATTGCTTTATAGTTATGACAGGTTAGAATTTTCAATTTGTATTTTTGAAAATTGAAACAGAAATATGGCAATAACCTTTTCAAATTCTAATTTTTAAAAATTATTAAATAATTTATTCTTTCTGCTTTACATAGAACTATTTATTGGGTAACTAGATTATTAGGTAGCCAGATTGAGGGGGGGTGTTTAAAATGATCCTTTTGTAGAAAGTTTGCTAGAGCAACAAAATCATCTGAAGATCTGAGCAGGTTTTGTTGTGCTGTTGAGTACACCTGTGGTAAGGCAACAATGACAGCCCCGTGCCTTCCCATATTGTATTTTTCCTAGGGAAGGAAGAGCAAAGTTGACTAGGTTAGAGGGTGGATATGGAAGGAAGGTTCTGCACCGGAACATTATTTGGGTTATCTTCTGGTGCAGTTTTCAGGGACTCTGTGCCAGGGTAAATGAATGAGCTAGTGTACAAGTTTTGCAGTCAAGGACCACCACAAGCCCACTCTCTTTGTGGGTTAATTAGTATTGAAAAGATGGCCCAAGGAAATGGGCTCCAAGTCAGCTTGCAGAGAAGAGAGTACGGGCAGGATAGAAAGAGGCTACAATCTTCTCAACTAAAGAGCTATCTCATAACCTTAATCCCAGCAGCGTGCTGTTCAAACCTCTCTGTAGTCTGACCATAGCCTAGATTGTCTGTCCTGGTAGATGTGCTGTGTGTCCTATAGTCCATTCTCATAATCTGTCACATTACACGTGCCCACAGAGTCTGCACTATCACAACTGAATACCAAACAGAACTGAATCAGTCTGAGTTCAATTATGTAAAATTACATGTAGAAAACAAATGATGAAAGAATACGTACTAAATATTAAAAAGTAGTCACTTTTTAGAGATCTTATGCTGCCCCCTTTTTTTTACTAAATACTGTTAAATGAACATGCATTTTGTTTCTTTTGTGAGCAAAACCATTATTATTTGTAAGTCATTTTCCGAACACAGAAACGTGTTTTTCTTTCTGTCCACATGTTCAAGCATTTCATATCTTTTTTCTAACAAAGTCAGTAGAAGATAACAGTGAGAAAGCAATGGAGTATTCTATTTTCTGTTTCTTTATTTAACCATAATCATCTTTGTTATTTCTGACATAAAAATTATATAGCTATAATTTACTTTTCTTAGTGCAAACTGTAGTGATGGTGGCAGGGGGTGGAAGTGGGAAAGAATCATCTCTTCATAGAAAAGTTCTCTGGTTTCAGGGTTTTTTGTTTTTGTTTGTGCCTTCTTCATTAAGAATTAAATTGGATCATCTCTAAGGCCCCTTCTGGCGGTAAAATTCTATGATTCTAAATTCATTTCTGTGTTCAATCTCAGTTACCAATTTCACTTGATATTTTGCATGTATTTGGGTATTTCTACTTGCTTGTTATTGTCTGTCCTTGATTCAACTTTTTCATAAACCTTGCCTAAACTACTAGAATTGAATTAGTTCAATTTTTAAAATGTGTGAAAAGTCAGCTAATAAAACTGATGCTTAATATTATTTTTAGTGGCATAGAATGATATTAACTTGTCTTCTACTTTGAAAATGTGCTATTCAATAATTCTTCTAGTTCTCTAGAACAGTTACCTTGAAATTGTGATGTGTTGCAGGTTTTAGAGGCGTACGCCTTCATATTCATTTTTCGACAAATTGATGAGAAGGTTGCTTTGTTGCTGGGGCAAATACACAGCAGCATTATATTGGAAGATGTGAATACTGTAGAATTCACACCTTTAGGATAACAATGTATTCACCTATGAGGCACTTATTTGTAATTCATAAAAGGAAGAGAAATGAATATCTGAGGCATAGTTTTAACTTTCTCTCCAAAGTCTAATTAGACAGCCACTAGGCTAAGAACGCAGGGGCAGCAGAATATTATAAAATGGTCAGTCTGCCCCAGGCTGTGTTCCACATCTCTCAGAGAAAAAAAGCAACCACAAAGTACATTAATGCTTCCTAATTTTAAGAATGTATTTGTCTTTCATATACAATTGATATATTTGCATAAAAACCAACAGAAATTATTTCAAAATTTGTTTATTATGATTTTTCTTAAGGACAAGGAAGAAAAAGAAACACTGCAATGTAAATTCCACAAAGGACACATGCTATTGGACTTGTCCTGTCTGGTATCCCCCATGATGAGTAGAATTCTTGGGCATGGTTTGAAGTAAAAAAATGACTGACTGACTGAATGAATGAATGAATGAATGTATGAATGAAAAAATAAACCAATCATAGACTTTTAGATCTAGAAGACATATTAAAGGTCAAAATACTCATATAAAGTTTTAGGTAAATCACATGAATAAATAATGTTAAAGCCAGAATCAAAGCTGTTGACTCTCAGTACCTTTTCTTTTATGCTATACTGTTCTTACCTTCTCTTTTTAACTTTATCTCTCATCCTGAGTATACATATAATGGATAAATATATGTTTGCTTTGGAATTCATAATACTAAGAAAAAGTATGTTGAATCATCTAGTTGGATTTTTTTGTAAATTTAATATTTGTTGATTTCTATTTTGTACCAGACACAGTACAATAACAAGGGAGCCTTCTTTAAGGAGGTGTGTATGATGTGTGTGTTTGTTTTTTCCCAATTCCCCATCAAGTCAATTCTGACACTACCTATCCAGAGATAGAATCAGACCCCACTGATTAAGGGCTCAGCCCCACAAGACTGGTCTTCCTTTATCCCATGTCAGATGCCTATCAAATCTATCACTTGTGTTTCTAATCCATCAGCTGTATACTGGAGGTTCCCACCATTCACACCTAAAATCTCCGGGAAGACAGCTGTAAGATGTAAAGGATTAAGAGAGCAATAGTTGGCAGGTAAAACCTTCAGATGCCAAAGCAGGCCTGACACCAGTGAAAGGATATGGAAAATAAAGGAAGTCCTAATAGGAAAGCCTCAGCTCCAGGAAGGCCTCTGCCAACCCACCGTAGCACTCAGCACAAAGACTTGTTATAGAACACTGGGCAGGTGTGGTGGGTACCATCACTGTGCTCACTCATCACCTGAGGGTCAAAGAAACAGAAAATAAAGTGTGAAAATAGTGGATCAAGAGGTGCAGATACTAATCTATAAAACAAATTCAAATACACGTATTAAGGAAGTCCAATATTTTTGCCACATGTGGATTTTAGGGGCTAAATGTGTCATCTTGCTTCATTCAGGAGTTCATTTCATTTTAAAATGTTAGCATTATTATTTTTTAGCCAGCTATGCTTAAAATTTTAGAGTTCTCTTAAACTTTGTTTCATTGAAGATTAAAACTAAAACAAGAGTTAGGACACAGGTGTAAGAAAAATATATAAACATTGTATATGGAAAACTGGAAAGAATGCAATTTTTAAAAATGGGGGAAAAGGGGACACCTAGGTGGCTCAGTGGTTGAGTGTCTGCCTTTGATTCAGGTTGTGATCCCGGGGTCCTGGGATTGAGTCCTGCATCAGGTTCCCCATAAGGAGCCTGCTTCTCCCTCTACTATGTCTCTGCTTCTCAACTCTCTCATGAATAAATGAATAAAATCTTTTTTAAAAAGTAAGGGGAAAAGGAGAAGGAAAAGGGAGAGTAAATACAAATCACAAAAACTGAATGGGTAATAAGCTGGAGTCAAGAGACAGCATTTAAAACTGACAAACCACCAAAACTGGAACAGGAAGAAATAGAAAACCTGAACAGGCCAATAACCAGTGAGGAAATTGAAGCAGTCATCAAAAACCTCCCAAAACACAAAAGTTCAGGGCCAGATGGCTTCCCAGGGGAATTCTACCAAGTGTTTAAAGAAGACATAATACCTATTCTACTAAAGCTGTTTCGAGGGATAGAAAGGGAGGGAATACTTCCAAACTCGTTTTTTGAGGCCAGATTAACTTAGTCCCAAAACCAGACAAAGACCACACCAAAAAGGAGAATTACAGACCAATATCCCTGATGAACACGGATGCTAAAGTTCTCACCAAGATACTAGCCAATAGGATCCAACAGCATATTAAGAGGATTATTCACTGTGACCAAGTGGGATTTATCCCTAGGATACAAGGCTGGTTCAACACTCGTAAAACAATCAAGTGATAGATCACATCAATAAGAGAAAAAACAAGAACCATATGATCCTCTCAATAGATACAGAGAAAGCATTTGACAAAATACAGCATCCATTCCTGATCAAAACTTCAAAATGTAGGGATAGAGGGAACATTCCTCAATATCATAAAAACCATTTATGAAAAGCCCACAGCAAATATCATTCTCATTGGGGAAAAACTGAGAGCCTTTCCCCTAAGATCAGGGGATCTTCCACAACAGGGATGTCCACTCTCACCACTGTTACTCAACATAGTGCTAGAAGTCTCAGCCTCAGCAATCAGACAACAAAAAGAAATAAAAGGATGCCAATTCAAATTGGCAAAGAAGAAAAACTCTCCATCTTTCAGATGACATGATACTGTATATGGAAAACCTAAAAGACTCCACCACAACATTGCTAGAATTCATACAGTAATTAAGCAGTGTGGCAGGATACAAAATCAATGCACAGAAATCAGTGGCATTTCTGTACACTAACAATGAGACTAAAGAGAGAGAAATTAAGAAATCAATCCCATTTACAATTGCACCCAAAACCATAAGATACCTAAGAATAAACCTAACCAAAGAGGTAAAGAATCTATACTCTAAAAAGTACAGAACACTTATGAAAGAAATTGAAGATGTAAAAGATGGAAAAACATTCCATGCTTATAGATTGGAAGAATATTGTGAAAATGTCAGTGCTACCCAGGGCAATTTACACGTTCAATGCAATCTATCAAAATACCATAAACTTCCTTCACAGACGAACAAATAATCTTAAGATTTGTATGGAATCAGAAAAGACCCCGAATAGACAGAGGAATATTGAAAAAGAAAACCAATGCTGGGGGCATCACAATGCCTGACTTCAAGCTGTATTACAAAGCTTTAATCATCAAGACAGTGTGGTACTGGCACAAAAACAGACACATAGATCAATGGAACAGAATAGAGAATCCAGAAATGGGCCCTCAACCCTATGGTCAACTCATCTTTGACAAAGCAGGAAAAAATATCCCCTG
Source organism: Canis aureus (assembly GCF_053574225.1). NCBI lineage: Eukaryota > Metazoa > Chordata > Mammalia > Carnivora > Canidae > Canis > Canis aureus. The sequence goes on from NC_135635.1 coordinate 16,023,641, forward strand.
AAAAAAGGACAATCTCTTCAATAAATGGTGTTGGGAAAATTGGACAGCCACATACAGAAGAATGAAATTGGACCATTGTCTTACACCATACACAAAGATAAGCTCAAAATGGTTGAAAGATCTAAATGTGAGACAAGATTCCATCAAAATACTAGAGGGGAACACAGGCAACAACCTTTCTGAACTTGGCCACAGCAACTTCTTGCAAGATACATCTATGAAGGCAAGGGAAACTAAAGCAAAAATGAACAATTGGGACTTAAGATAAAAATCTTCTGCACAGGGATCCCTGGGTGGCGCAGCGGTTTAGCGTCTGCCTTTGGCCCAGGGCGCAATCCTGGAGACCCGGGATCGAATCCCACGTGGGGCTCCCGGTGCATGGAGCCTGCTTCTCCCTCTGCCTATGTCTCTGCCTCTCTCTCCCTCTCTCTCTCTCTCTCTCTCTCTTTGTGACTATCATAAATAAATAAATAAATAAATAAATAAAAAATTTAAAAAAAAAAAATCTTCTGCACAGCAAAAGAAACAGTCAACAAAACTAAAAGACAACCTACAGAATGGGAGAAGATATTTGCAAATGACATATCAGATAAAGGGCTAGTTTCCAAGATCTATAAAGAACTTCTTAAACTCAACACCAAAGAGACAAACAATCCAGTCATGAAATGGGCAGAAGATATGAACAGAAATTTCACCAAAGATGACATAGACATGGCCAACAAGTACATGAAAAAAATACTCCACATCACTTGCCATCAGGGAAATGCAAATCAAAACCACAATGAGATACCACCTCACACCAGTGAGAATGGGCTAAAATTAACAAGACAGGTAACAACAGATGTTGAAGAGGATGTGGAGAAAGGGGAACCCTTCTGCACTGTTGGTGGGAATGCAAACTGGTGCAGCCACTCTGGAAAACTGTGTGGTGGTTCCTCAAAGAGTTAAAAATAGACCTGCCCTATGACCCAGCAATTGCACTGTTGGGGATTTACCCCAAAGATACAGATGCAATAAAACGCCGGGACACCTGCACCCCGATGTTTCTAGCAGCAATGTCCACAATAGCCAAACTGTGGAAGGAGCCTCGGTGTCCATCGAAAGATGAATGGATGAAGAAGATGTGGTCCATGTATACAATGGAATATTACTCAGCCATTAGAAACGACAAATACCAACCATTTGCTTCAACGTGAATGGAACTGGAGGGTATTATGCTGAGTGAAGTAAGTCAATCGGAGAAGGACAAACATTGTATGGTCTCATTCATTTGGGGAATATAAATAATAGTGGAATGGAATATAAGGGAAGGGAGAAGAAATGTTTGGGAAATATCAGAAAAGAAGACAGAACATAAAGACTCCTAACTCTGGGAAACGAACTAGGGCTGGTGGAAGGGGAGGAGGGTGGGGGATGGGGGGTGAATGGGTGACCGGCACTGAGGTGGGCACTTGACGGGATGAGCACTGGGTGTTATTCTGTATGTTGGTAAATTGAACACCAATAAAAAATAAATTTATTATAAAAAAATAAAAAAATTTTAAAAATGATAAAGAAATGTGGAAAACAGAGGATATATGAGAATTTACTATTCTTTCAACTTTCTTATAGTGTGACATTATTTTTTTTTTAAGTTCAAAAAATAATGGGCTGTTACTCTGACAGAGGCTTGCATTTACTTGGTGGCTTGTTGTAGAGTGATTCATTGACCCATCTTCACCCAGGCTACGAAACCCAGGGCCGAGCAGCCAGCATGTCAGGACAGCCAGATGCATTCTTCTCAGACCACTGCACCAATACTGAGAGACTAGAAGTGCACTCCACTCTGTTTTATATTTTATGCTAAAACCCTCTCTATCTGTCTTATGTTTTCTGTGACTTAGAGGAGGTGTTAACAGTAAAATATATCCATTTATCCAGTATTATATAATTTCCCTTAAAGTGATCTTGCATGCAAGAGTCAAATCTCAAGTTTTTATAATAAGAAGAACCAAGATTTCCATCCCTCTTTCTGGAAAGAACATTAAAGACTCTCATGGAGTAGAGAAGAGTGTAGGCATGTAATAATATGGATGATAGATACTGTGTGAAAATTTCATGATAAATAAGAACCTCTAATGATCAAGAGGCAGATTGTAACCTTATGAGCATGCAGTAGCTGACCCCAGCTAAGGCTAAGATTCCAGGGTTAGACTGTGGTCTTTAGAAAAGCAACTAATAATAAGACAGAGTAGCAAAAACTAAGCCAGATTTCAGTTTGAGAAACTGGCACACATAAGGAGGAGGACTGGAAGGAGTAAAGCTTGGGGAAATAGAGGTGCACAGCCGTCCCAGGAGTTCTAGATTCAAAGCCTGATTGGGAAGAAAGGATTAGAAAAAGAAGACAAAGGCTTCCTGAAGTAGACTACTACTGAACCTGAATCAAAGGAACAACTTCAATCTGCTTATATACTTGCTGTCAGAAGACCTGGCTAGAAGACTAGAGTCAGAGGCCAGGGAAATGAAGTATCATATTATTTTCTCTAAATTTCTCTGATGAATCATTAATTTGAAGGGAAAATTGATTTCTAACAACGTCCATATTATATATCACCTATACCTTCTAAATTAGAATGTAATTGGGCATATCGTTCTCAAATAGCTATTTAATTTGAGTTAGTCTTAATTCTCCAAGGATATTTTATGCTTCCTTGTATGTCCGTGTAGATGCTAGAGAAATACTGGAATAACAAGTCTTTATTGAAGAAGCAGCCTACAGGTGCTGTCCTCATTACATCCATAAATATATATAATATAGACTACTTAGAGTGAATGAAAAATCTCTACGTAAAATGTTCCTATTTTCTACCAGAAACAAAAAAGAAACTTATGTTTCCCTTCGCTCTTAATAAGGAGCCTAAAACTTATAGATTCCTTCCAAACCTGCCAGCCAGATGGCAATTACCATTATCAGAAATACTAAGCAGTGTTCATATCTAATATTTCATCTCGTCAGTTACATAGAAACACATGTCCCTTTAGCACTAATAGTAACTATATCCTGGTAAACACATTGTGCACTGTTAGAAAAACAGAATCAGCACTGTTTGTGATCAAGGAGCCACCTTCCTGACTTAACTTTGCAAACAGCTTTTCATTGTCTGTCTTTGGCTTCAGTGTCCTCATATCTACAATAAGGCGGGAGAACAAATTTCTGAGGTGTCTTTCATCTGTGACATTCTGAGACTCCTCCTAATGAGGAGAGATTAATAAACAGAAGCTTCAGACCACAGATGAGACACGGAGGCCCCCGTAAATGGCTACAGCTGCAAAGCATAGGAAAAAAACCTCATTTATGCTCCATGTAAGAAAAGAGAATACATCACAAATGATGCTTTTAGACTGTTGCCGTTCATTCTAGGTCATAATTATGAGAGACAGCAGTACATAAGAACGACAGCAATGACCTGTCAGGAAATCTCAGACTGGACTATAATTCAACTTTTAAGCCCCAAACTACACTCAGAAATGATTTTATATCCTCTATGGTTTTAGAAATTAGAAACAGAGATTCACTTTGATCGGTAGGATAGACAGACTTGCACTTAATCAGACACTAAATGCAGAACAAACCTCCCTCAGCTCTCCAATTAGTTACATATTACCTGGTGAATTTTGTTGTATTTTAATCTTTTACTTTCTTAGAATTGGGACAACTCTTGGCAGACAAGTTATATAGAAGACAGTGTCAATCTTTCTAGACAAAGCTCCATGGACTATGGAGACAAGTTTGGCAGATCGTCAAGAAAAAGCAATGGCTAGTCATAGAGCCCACATTATCTCTGTAAATACCATAATTCTTAGAAGCCCCTCCTTTCTACTAGGTCATAAACTCCTGGAAGGCAGCCACTGTGTCTTCTCTCTTCTCTGCAACAACAATCAGTTCAGTAATATTTTCTGCCCTGCTCAACAGACCAGCCTATGGCAAAACTATGATGGGAAAAACTCTGTATTTAGCATTCCAGTGACCCTATAGGCGCTCAATCTCCACCACACCCTGGTCCATTTTGCTAAATCTTCCCTTTTTTCTTTATGTACTTAACATACCTCTCTTGAAAAACAAAACTTTTCTCTTCACAGGGAAATCTGCATTTTAAGCCTTATCTTTAATGAAGGAGTGTGGATGATGCTGAGGGTGGGGGAGGGGGACAGAATTCAATCAATACCCCCAAAAAAGTAAATTATTATGGGTGGACATGAAATTCTTTGACCTATGAAATTATACAAATAGATGGTCACTATGTGATAAGCCAGCCCAGACTCAATGCAAAACAGCTGAGGTATTGACAAATGGCCAACAGACACATTAAAAAAATGGTTCATCACTACTCAGCATCAGGGAAATACAAATCAAAACCACAATGAGATACCACCTCATACTAGTCAGAATGGCTAAAATTAACAACTCAGGTAATAATAGATGTTATCGAGGATGTGGAGAAAGAAAAACCCTCTTGCTCTATTGCTGGGAATGCGAACTGATGCAGTCACACTGCAAAACTGTATGGAGGCTCCTCAAGAAGTTAAAAATAGAGCTACTTTATGACCCAGCAATTGTACTCCTAGGTATTTATCCAAAGGATACAAATATAGTGATTTGAAGGGGCAGCTGCCCTCCAATGTTTATAGCAGCAATGTCTGCAATAGCCAAACTATGGGAAGAGCCAAAATATCCATCAACAGATGAATGGAGAAAGAAGATGTGAGATATATATATAATGGAATATTACTCAGCCATCAAAAAGAATGAAATCTTGCCATTTGCAAAGATGTGGATGGAATTAGATGGTATTATGTTAAGTGAAATAAGTTAGGGAAAGAGAAATGTCATATTTCACTCATATGTGGAATTTAAAAAACAAAACAGATGAACATAGGGGAAGAGAAGGAGAAATAAGATGAAAACAGAGAGGGAGACAAACCATAAGACACTTAACTATAGGAAACAAACAGTGTTGCTGGAGGGGAGGTGGGTAGGGAAACAGGGTGATGGGCATTAACGAGGGCACTTGATGAAATGAGCAATGGGTATTATATGCAACTGATGAATCACTAAATTTTACCTCTAATAATACACTATATATTAATTAAACTGAATTTAAATAAATAATAAAAATTTAAAAATAAATTTTTAAAAAAGAAAGCAGATTCTACAACTTCCCACATAAATCATTCTAATATTAAACATCCTTAATTTTTTTAAAAAGTTAATCTACATTTAAATACTCCCAGATGATTCTAATATGGAGGTAGAAAACCTCTAGTTTAGAAAACAGGTTTTCATACCATATTGTAAATTAGAGTCATCAAAAAGAACTTGTTTTTTTTTTTTTAATGTGGTTATTTGGAAAAATACTGATAGATTTTTATTTGATAGATCTGGGTTAGCATCTAGTATTTGCATTTTGAATCAACTCTGTGGATGATACTCATTTCTATAATTTGGGAACCAGAATTTAAACACATATCCAGAGAAATAAAAGTAAAAGAAAAACATGTTATTGTTGAATACCAACAAAAATCTCAAACATGTTAAAGCCGAGCACAACCTAAACTATTTTTCAGTGTGACTAGGTTAACTCTTGTTGTTGTGGTTTTTTTTTTTTTTTCTTTTTTGGTGACATGTAAATTGTGTGTATAAGCCAAGAGATTTTACTAAAAAATTAATAAATGAAATAGGAAAAAAACCATTAAAATTGAATTGGATTCTATGTAAATATGTGAAACTTGGTGTGAAATTTGTAGGATACAACTAGGACTATTTATTTTGAGATATATTTATATAACAATATTGCAAGGTACTGCTATAAGAAATGCATATTTATAAAAAAAATGCATATTTATGCAGTTGTTTGCTCTCTTATATAATATTCTAATGTTTTCTAATAGCTTTCTGGCAAAGAAAGTTTTACACACAATCTCATAAGGTTATATACATAAGGTTGTTGTAGCATGAATCTTCTGATACCTAGCAAATACAGCAAATATATGCAACCATGTAATCCATATTCCTATCAAATATAGATTATTTTCAAAACTCATATTCAACATGTCTTTTATATTTACCTTCTTATTTACTATTTCTGGGTCTATTTATTTCTTCATTTAGATATAAGTTTCAACCTGTTATCATCTCTCTTTAACCTGAAGGTCATCCTAAAGAAATGTAATTATTTTCAGCCCAGAATGACTTAAAAAACGAAAATATAACCAGTTGAGAATAAACTCTTTGTATGATATAGGCCCTAGGTTGCCCAACAATCATACTGATAACTCCAGATATAGTCAACTTAACAGAAATTTCCTGTAAGCATTTCTATCAGTTTATAGAATATTGTGTTTAGGCACTGCTGACTTTAAATTTTTTCCACGTGTTTTTTTGTTACATAAAAAAGCCGTATATTCAGGGCCCCTGGGTGGCTCAGTTGATTAAGCATCAGATTCTTGATTTTTGTCTCAGGTCATGATCTCAGCCAGGGTCATGAGATCCAGCCCTGTGTCTGCTCCTGGCTCAGCAGGGAGTCTGCTTCCCGCCCCCTGCTGCACCCTTTCTCTGCCTCTCCCCCCATTCACACGTGTGGTCTCTCTATATATAAAAATAAATCTTTTTTTTAAAAGGCAGTATATTCAGGGGCAAGTGTTTTTATTTTCTTCTTCCACAACATTATGCTGCAGGTGGTAGAAAATCAGTAACAAGAATAAAACAGGGTAGGTGAAAAAGACATGTGAAGATTGCATGCAGAGCACTCAGCTTGGGCTGATGGCTGTTTTATTTTATGTACTGGTCCAGTTTTTCTGGCTTTATGTTTGTGTTGCTGGGTAACAATTGTATACTGTGTGTAATCAACATAAAATCAACTGGCCAAACATGTTGTTTTCCATCAGTGAAAAAAAAAAAAGGTTCATGCTATCGGAAATTGAAATTTCTAACTAAGAATGCTTCTTAGACTTATTTGAAAGACCTTGATCATTAAAGATCTGGGAAGATTAAGAGATTTAAGACAATTTATCATTTCTTCATTACAAAAGCAAACATAAAAATACTGCAAGAATAAAAGAATGGCTAACTAGCTGGTAAAGCTATTTCTCACTAATTCTGTATCAATAGGTTATAAAATGCAAATGTCAACCAGATATAAATTAGTTTGTGATGCCTCTTGTGGCCTATGTCCCCAAATTTTATAGAGGAGAGAAAACTATGAGCACAAATACTTCCTCTCACCAAATTTCATCATGACATTATATGATAATCTGTATTCCTTGGTAGATGATAGACTACCCAACGTAAAATACACATGGACATGCTAATGACACGACAACTTGACAGATGGTACTAATAACAAGGCCAGCTGGTAATAGGGAATAGAGTCTTAAAGCTGAAAAAAGGAAAAAAAAATAAAAAATAAAAAATAAATAAAGCTGAAAAAAGGGAAACAGTTTGGAGTCACGGTTCTTAAACAAGACTAGAAATAATCAAAATCCTGAGGCCATTTTTAAAAAAATGTTTGTTTTGCCTTTCCAACCAACTTTCTCCCTTTTCCTACTTCCAACAAAACTGAAATACCCTGGAAGAGTGGGCATTTACAAACTTCCATGTACACAAGAATCACCTGAAGCACTTTTTAAAACAGATTGCTTGACACCACCCCAAGAGTTTCTTATTCGATAGGTTTGGGGTAGGGTCTAAGAATTTGCATGTATTAAAAATTCACAGGTGATACTGATTCTACTGGTCCAGGACCACACTTTGAGAATCATTAGCTTAAATAAACTAATACTACAAAGGAATAGTGAATTTATTCAAATTAAAGAGTCTCCACATAGGGCAGAAAACTGTAAACTAACTGATGTGAGATAATCCACTAGAAACTTTTGAAAATACAGAAAAGTGACTGTGGGGTATATTACCACACAAAACAAGAGTTTCTGGAAAAGAAAATTTAGTAAATAGGTACTTGATTTCTGCTAGAGGCAAATGAAATCCTAAGATTTGGGATTTAGCTGTAAATAAGCAAAATAGTTTTGACCTGAAGAAGACATCTAGAAATAAAGAATAATATTCCCTTGGGCAGAAGTGAAAGTTAGCCAACATATCTGGATATGAACCAAAAAGGAAACCGAAAACTTGCTTGTTGTGTACCCTACTTCCTTTATGAAACTGTGAAGGTAACCACTGGGGAGACTTTTGTTTTGGATAACTAGGAAGACACCTGAAAAGATGAAACCTCATATCACTGCTCAAATCCAGGTTACTAATTAGAATTTAGTATTTGCAAAGTTGGCAGGGAATAAAGAAGAGGGGCAGCCTGGGTGGTCAGTGGTTTAGCGCCGCCTTCAGCCCAGGGCATGATCCTGGAGACCAGGGATCCAGTCCCACATCGGGCTCCCTGCATGGAGCCTGCTTCTCCTCTGCCTGTGTCTCTGCCTCTCTCTCTCTGTGTCTCTCGAGAATAAATAAATAAAATCTTAAAAAAAAAAAAAAAAGAAGAAGAAGAAAGAAGAAAAGGGAGAGGAGGAAGGGGAAGAATGCAAGGAAGAAATGAAATGTGTGAATTCATTTTGAAAAATGAGCAAAGGACCTGAACAGACATTTTTCCAAAGAAAATATTCAAATGGCCATGAGAAGGTGTTCAACATCACTAATTATCAGGGAAATGCAAATCACAACCACAATAAGATACTACTTTATACCCATCAGAATGGCTAGCCTCAAAAAGACAAGAAATAACAAGTATTCATGATGATCTGGAAGAAAAGGGAACCCTTGTACATTGTTAGTGGGAATATAAACTGTTAAAGCTACTGTGAAAAACAGTATGGAGGTTCCTCAACAAATTAAAAATACCATATGATCCAGCAGTCCCACTTCTGGCTATATAACTGGAGGAAATGAAATCACTATACTAAAGAGATATCTGCACCCTCATATTCATAGCAGCATTATACAATAGCCAAGGCATGGAAACAACGTAAGCGTTTATCAACAGATAAAAGAAAATGTGATATTGATACTATTACACCATCAGAATACTATATGGCCATAAAAAATAAGAAAATCATGCTATTTGTGACAACATAAATAGAAACTGAGGGCATTTTGCTAAACTAAATGTCAGAGAAAGACAAATACTATATGATTTCATTTATATGTGGAATCTAAAATAACCAAATTCATAGAAACAGAGATCATATTTTCAGTTACCAGAAACAGAGGGTGGACAAATGGGTGAAAGTGGTCAAAAAGCAAAAACTTGGAGTTATAAGATAAATAAGATGTAACATACAACATGAAGACTACAGTTAACAATACTATATATCTGAAAGTTGCTAAGAATAGATCTTAGAAGATCTCATCACAATGAAAAAAATGTAACTATATATGGTGATGAATGTTAAGTTACATTGGTAATCATTTTGCAACATATACTTACATCAAATCATTATGTGGTACACCTTAAACTTATACAACGTTATATGTCAGTTATACCTCAATAAAACTGGAAAAATACTGATTTAAAAATATCATTCTGGATTTAATTTCCCTTTGAAAATTCTAGGCATTGAAAATTAGTCTACTTAAATATTTTTTCTGAGCCTTTTTTGTTTATCTGCAAAATCTGAGAATCAAATTAAAAACAAATCCCCAAACCTGGCAGCTTTGCCCATTTTATGTAAACTATTTGTGGATAACGTTATTATAAACTTGTATGAGAGCAATGATAGCTGAATATTTTTTAAACTAAAAAAAGTAAAATGAAGACCTGCTGGAAGGAAGGGAGGAGGGAGGGAGGGGGAAGGAGGGAGGGAATGAGGGAAGGGAGAGGATGGAGGGAAAGAAGAAAGAAAAAACAAGGAAAACTACAGACAGAAGGAAGCCAGTGTGAAACTGTTACTGAACAGACGCTAGGCTAGGCTAGACAGAGTAGACTTGATGGCTCTCATTAACATTCAGTGTATGAATCTAAAGACCATGAGTCTCCATGACTCAAATTTCAGCATTTTTCTATTGGTAGGTTTTAGGAATAGCAATGAAAGATGAAAAACATCTAAAGCCCTGACTGAGCCCCTGTCAAATCTGTCTCTAGTTGGTATGATAGATTGGGGAAGTTATACATATAAATGTTACACTCCTAAGAAGTGTATGCTACACGGGTCTCTGATTTGGAATGGGTTTTGTTAAGAACAGGAGAGCCAGATGGCCCACTGTGAGCTTCCTCCCAATTTGATCCCTGCAATATGTCATTGAAGCAATCACCAAAGGTACCACACTTAGAAGGCTGTTTTGACACATTTTCAAGCACTGGCTATGTCAAAAGTGTGTTCAAAAATAGGTGCCCCAGTGCATGGTGGTGTCAGCAACAGTAGCAAAAGACAGCCATACTGTTTTTGGAAGTCACCCAAACATCTAAGAAAAAGCATCTGTTCCTTTAGTTCATGGAGACAGTCAAGGTCCTGGGCTTCTCTCACATGTATCTCTTTCCACACACATTCAAGTGATGGTGATACCTGGAGAAATGGCAGTATGTAAGATTTTGTATGTGACATGCAGAGGTACATGACAGCCTGGAATGTGCAATCCCCATAAATAAAAAATGGTACATGAGGACAAAGATGGAAGCCATCTGGTAGTAGTGAATACTGGCATTGTGGCATTTTGTGCATCCCATCTGTTCAGATAGTGGAGGTCGGAGATCATCTCATTTTAAGCCAGAAAAGCTAAAACAAATAAAAGATTATCAGATATTGAGCTAGGAACTAGCCCATTTATCTGCTTTCCAGCTGCGGAATGAGTAGGGAATTGATTCAGCCAAGTAGACGGAAAGGCACCCAAGGCAATTCATTGGCACTTTCTGCAGACACATCCTCCAATTGGCAAATTCTCAAGCTCAATAGATTTGTTATTATTTGAGGATGAGTAAAACAAAAACATACCAAATGTTACAGACAGGGAAAAGAAAACCAAAAGAGGAAATGTGCATCAAAAACTTTAGAAAAAAAAAAGAAGAAAAACTTCAGAAAAATATTTGACATCTTCAATTCAATTATCAAATACATGGCCTCCTTGAAACAGGACCAGAAAGCCATGAGGAAAAGATGAAAATAATACGGCATTAGATCAGTAGGAGACAGGTGAGATACAGGGTTATAAATAGTGGAAATACTTTTTTTGATTGAATTGTATTGTTAGTTATTACCTCTTTCTAATATGTGTAAAATACATTAAAATATACGTAAAATAATATTTCTGAAATCAGGTCATGAAACAGTTGAACGAGCTCTGAGGTTTTCCTACACATGTTCTGTGCGTATATTTCTAATTAATTATCATTTGTTTCAGGGAAATGCCCATGTTTATAAATTTCTCTCAAATAAAAAGTGTTGTACAGGGAAAACCAAGAGACAATGAGATCCTATCCCAGGTCTTCATTCTGCTAATTTTCTAAGGCAGTATAAAATCACTCTGCAGCTCTTTGAGAAATGGTACTGATCAGGGCCTAGGAAAGGCTCACCAACCATACATTCTTCATGAGGGCCTGCATTTATTTCACTGCTGTTGTCTGTGGGAGGTATAAATCAGCAAAATTGATGGAACTTGTTAGTGGATATGTGATTTCACCACTACTGATCACATAACAGGATTTTTTTTCTATTTTCTTTTGACTTAGGGACTTGAAAGCTTTTTATGTGGAGATAGGTAAAGTAAAGGGGGGGAGTAAATATTTACCAGCTTAAGAAATGGCCATAAGAATCTTTGTCCAAGATCTTCTAGGTCCAAACTAAAAACTCATAAGCTCGGTAAAGTCTGCCCCAAAATCTTATTGCAAAGAAACTATAAATGCTATAGTGGGATTTTAAACTTCAATAGAGTAAACAAGGAGTAAAAACTGATACTACAAAATTCTTGAAAATCCAGTGGTTCTCTAGAGGGCAAATTTTGTCGGTTCTCCCATAAATAGTAAAACTAACAGAGAAGAAAAGTTAATGAGGCTTAATTGTGGCAATCCAAGACCTCAGATCCAAGTAATACATGAGATTGTTTAGGAAAAAAGACAATTATCAAAAAATAAATAGAAGAAAAATACCTGTGATGTAATTCCTGCATATAAATAAATGCAGATTGAAAGAAATCACTGAATTCCAGTCAAATGTAATTTTAGAAGACCAAATTTAGAAGTATACTGGCAATTTATTTTATATCTCTGCAAAAAGAAAATGCTGTGTATATTCAAACCAAAAATACACACACATGTACACAAACAAAAGAGTCAAATTTCTATCGAAATGATCCTTTGCCAAGAAGTCAATAGAACAACATCTGTAGAATTTTTAAGTGGTAAGACAGTGATTAAAAATTGTACACCCAACCAAATTAGCTTGGCATAATCTTCATGCTTAAAAACATTTTCAATAATATAAGAACTCAGAAAATATACCATATAAACTTCATGGGGGAAAAAAGTTACTTCAGTTGACCAAAAAATGAATCAAGCACAAATACTCTAAAATTAAAAGTTATGACCTGGAGCACCTGGGTGACTCAATCAGCTGAACATCAAACTCTTGATTTTGGCTCAGGCTGTGATCTTAGGGTTGTGAGTTCCAGCCCTGCATTGGGTTCCATCCTGGGTATGGAGCCTATTTTTTTTTTAAAAGGCACAACCTAAAACTAAACTAGAAATGTCTATCTAAGCAATATTATAAACCATAAAGCATAATGTTGGGAGAATAGTATGATTTATTATAAAAGCAAAAAATCTAGGAGTCAGGAGAACTGACACTGAACCTGAATTCCACTAGTATCCATAGGCAGATTTTCCATAGGCTATAATCTTTATTTTCTTTTACTTCACTAAAGTTTTTAGACATAAAATAACCGAATGAATATTAAGGGACTTTATAAAGTATTATTTAAAATGAATTTTTATTACTCATTTATAGGTTCACAAACTTTCAGCAGAATAAAGGCTGCTTTGTATTGATCACTGACAGCCATAGTGAGTTTCTCCCCACCTCACAGCTGAAAAACAACTGTATTTGAAATAACATGTTAATTCTTTGGTGAAAAAGATATTACCTCTGAAAACGAAAAATATAAAGAAAGAAAATTTGAATACTTTGGATATGTTAAAGGAGAGAGGATGAAGATGGTGGAGGAGTAGGGGACCCTAGTTTCATCTGGTTCCTGGAATTCATCTAGACAGCCATCAGATCATTCTGACACCTGTGAACTCAACCAGAGATCTAAAGGGAAAAAAATGCTGCAATTCTACAAACATAAAAGCGACCACTTTTTGCAAGGTAGGAGGTGCTGAGAAGTGAATCCAAGGTGATATATTGGATGGAAGACAAACCCCGGGGGGAGGGAGCCTCCTTGAGCTGGCTACTGGAAAGTGATGTAGCAGCAGAGCGCACAATTGGAACTTTTAGAGGTCTGCTTCGGTTGGAACATCCCTGCCTGAAAGGCACTCAGGTGGCAAGGCAGGGCAGAATTGGGACAGTGTGGTCTCAGGATCCCCAGGGGGCACAGAAAGAACAGGGTGCCTAAATGAGGTAGAGTTCCCAAGCATCAGAACAGGGAAGCTGGCTACAATTGGAGAGCCCAGAAGTAGGCTTTCTGCTCAGTACTGCCATAAAACACAAACCATGGCACAGTCAGCGTGGCTGCTCTCTGAAAAGGGGCCCAGCAAGAGACAGAACCACAGGGAGATGCCCCCTCCACCTGGAGGAGCATCACAGGTGCAAGCTGCAGGAGTCTATAGAGCTTGGAAACCTGAGGTAGGTAGAGTCATGTGCCTGAGATAAAAATGCTTTGCTCTATTCACCTGTTTGATTATATTCTCTCTCTCTCTCTCTTCTTGATTTCTGGTCTCTTCTGATATGTTTAGTGTAGAGTTTTCTGGGGTCATTGTTACTATCTTTGTATTTTGCTCTCTCATCTATTCTTCTCTAGGCAGAATGACAAAACAGAAGAACTCACCTCAAAAGAAAGAAGAAGAGGCAGTACTGACCGCTGGGGACCTAATCAGTACAGACATAAGATAGATGTCAGAACTAGAGTTCAGAATAACAATTATAAAGATACTAACAGGCCTTGAAAGAGCACAGAGAACATTAGGGAATCCCTTTCTGGAGATATAAAAGAACTAAAATCTAATCAAGTCAAAATTGAAGAGTCTATTAAGGAGATTCAATAAAAAAAAAATGGAGACTCTAATAGGATAAATGAGGCAGAAGAGAGAATCAGTGATACAGAAGACAAAATGAGGGAAAATAAAATGAGAAAAAGATAAACAACTACTGGATCATGAGGGATGAATTCAAGACATAAGTGATACCATGAAGTGAGATAATATTAGAAGAATTGGGTTCCAGAGGAAGAGGAAGTGGGGGAGAAAGTATATACAAGCAATTATAGCTAAGAACCTCTCTAATCTGGGGAAGGAAACATGTGAGTCATAGAGAACTTCCCCTAAAATCAATGAAAACAGGTCAACACCTCAACATATAATAGTGAAGCTTGCAAATTTTAAAGACAAAGAGGAAATCCTGAAAGCAGCCAGGGACAAAAGGTCCTTAACCTACAAGGGTAGAAACATAAGGTTAGCAGAGACCTATCCACAGAGACCTGGGAGGCAGAAAGGACTGGCATAATATGTTCATGGTGATAAATGAGAAAAATAAGCAGCCAAGAACCAGTAAGTCTGTCATTCAGAATAGAAGAAGAGATAAAGAGCTTCCAAGACAAACAAAAACTAAAGGAATTTGTGAACACTATACCAACCCTGCAAGAAATATTAAAGGGGATCCTTTAAGTGAAGAGAGAGCCCAAAAGTAACAAAGACCAGAAAGGAATAGACACAATATACATGAACAGTGGCTTTACATGAAATGCAGTGGCACTAAATTCTTACCTTTCATACTTACCCTAATGTAAATGAGCTACATGCCCCAATCAAAAGACACAGGTATCAGATTAAATAAAAGAGCAAGACACATCGATATGCTGTCTACAAGAGACTCATTTTAGACCCAAAGTCACTTCCAGATTAAAAAAGAGGGATGAAGAACCATTTATCATGCTAATGGACATCAAAAGAAAGCTGGGGTAGCAATCCTTATATCAGACAAATTAGATTTGAAAGCAAAGACTGTAATAAGAGATGAGGAAGGACACTATATCATAACTAAAGGGCCCATCCAATGGGAATATCTAACAATTGTAAATATATATGCCTCTAACATGGGAGCAGCCAATTATATAAGCCAATTAATAACATAAGTAAAGAAACACATTGATAATAATACAGTAATAGTAGGGGAATTTTGCACCCCACTCACAGCAATGGAGAGATAATCTAAGCAGATCAACAAGGAAATAAGGGCTTTAAATGACACACTGGATCAGATGGACTTCACAGATATATTCATAACATTCTATTCTAAAGCAACAGAATACACATCTTCTCCACTGCATATGGAACACTTTCCAGAATAGATCACATACTGGATCAGAAATCAGGACTCAACTAGTACCAAAAGATTGGAATTATTCTCTGCATATTTTCAGACTACAATGCATTGAAGCTTGAACTCAATCACAAGGGGAAATTTTAAAAGAACTCAAATACATGGAGGTTAAAGAGCATCCTACTAAAGAATGAATGGGTTAACCAGTAAATTAAAGAATTAAAAAATTCATGGAAACAGGGGCGCCTGGGTGGCTCATGGTTGAACATCTGCCTTAAGCTCAGGGCATGATTTTGGCATCCTGGGATTGAATCCTGCTCAGGCTCCTCATGGGGAGCCTGCTTCTCCCTCTGCCTATGGCTCTGCCTCTCTTTCTGAGTCTCTCATGAATAAATAAATAAAATCTTAAAAAACTTCATGGAAACAAATGATATGAAAATACAACTGTTCAAAACGTTTGGGATGCAGCAAAGGCAGCCCTAAGAGGGAAATATATAGCAATACAAGCTTTTCTCAAGAAATAATAATGGTCTCAAATATACAACCAATAAACCTTACATGTAAGGAGCTGGAGAAAGAACAGCAAGTAAAGCCTTAGGCTTTATTTCTCTCAATAGGAGAAAATAAATGATAAATATTAGAGCAGAAACCAATGAAACAGAAACCAAAAGAACAGTAGAACAGATCAATGAAACTAAGAGCTAGTTCTTTGAAAGAATTAATAAGATCAATAAACCCCAAGCCAGAATTATCAAAAAGAAAAGAGAAAGTACCCAAATAAATAAACAACTCATCTTTGACAACACAGGAATATCCAAAAAAAAAAAAAAAAAGACAGTCTCTCCAACAAATGGTGTTGTGAAAATTGAACAGCCACATGCAGAAGATTGAAACTGGGCCTTTTTCAGGGTATCTGGGTCCTCAGTGGTTAAGGATCTACCCTCTGCTCAAGGCATGATCCTGGAGTTCAAGATCTAGTCCCACATCGGGCTCTCTACAGAGAGCCTGCTTCTCCCTCTGCCTATGTCTCTGCCTCTCTCTGTGTGTTTCTCATGAATAAATAAATAAAATATTTTTTAAAAAATAAAATGAAATAAAGCCCTGGCCAGACTAAAAAGTAGAGGAAGGACCCAAATAAATAAAATCATGAATGAAAGGAGAGACATCACAAACAATACTGAAGAAATACAAAAAACAATTATAAAAACATATTATGAGAAACTATATGCCAACAAAATAGGCAATATGGAAGATAAGAATGCATTCCTAAAAATGTATGAATTATTGAAACTGAAACAGGAAGAAATAGAAAACCTGAACAGACCCATAACCAGCAAGGAAATTGAAGCAATCATCAAAAATCTCCCAACAAACAAGAGTCCAGGGCCAGATAGCTTCCCAGGAGAATTCCACCAAACATTTAAGAAAGAAATAATACCTATTCTTTGCAGCTGTTTCAAAAGACAGAAATGGAAAGAAAACTTCCAAACACGATCTATGAGGCCAGCATGACCATGATCTCAAAACCAGACAAAGACCCCCACATAGGAGAATTACAGAACAATATCCCTGATGAACATGGATGTAAAAATTCTCACCAAAATACTGGCCAATAGAATCCAACAGTACATTAAAAGGATTATTCACCATGACGAAATGGGATTTATTCCTGGGCTGAAAGAGTGGTTCAACATTCGTAAAGTAATCAATGTGATACACTACATTAATAAAAGAAAGGACAAGAACCATATGACCCTCTCAATGGATGCAGAAAAAGCATTTGACAAAGTAAAGCATCTTTTCTTGATTAAAACTCTCCACAGTGTAGGGATAGAGGGAACACACCTCGATATCATAAAAGCCACATATGAAAAGCCCATGGCAAATATCATTCTCAATGGGGAAAAACTGCGAGCTTTTGTCCTAAGGTAAGGAACAAAATAAGTATGTCCACTCTTACTACTGCTGTTCAGCACAGTACTAGAAGTCCTAATCTCAACAATCAGACAACAAAAAAGAAGTTTAAAAAGGCATATGAATAGGCAAAGAAGTCAAACACTTACTCTTCACAGATGACATGATACTTATATGGAAAACCTAAAAGAACCGACCTCAAAATTGCTACTCATACATGAATTCAGCAAAGTGCCAGGATACAAAATCAATGTAGAGGAATCGGTCGCACTTCTATACATTAACAATGAGACAGAAGAAAGAGAAATTAAGTAGTCAATCCCATTTACAACAGCACCAAAAACCGTAAGACCCTAGGAATAAATCTAACCAAAGAGGCAAAGGATCTGTACTCAGAAAACTATAGAATATTCATGAAAGAAATTGAGGAAAAGACAAAGAAATGGAAAAATGTTCCCAGCTCATGGATTGAAAAACAAAAATTGTTAAAATGTCTGTGCTACCTTCAGCAATCCATACATTCAATTCAATCCCTACCAAATAGCATCAACTTTTTTCACAGAGCTGGAACAAATATTATTAAATTTGTACAGAACCCAAATAGACTCTGAATAGCCAAAGGAATGTTATAAAAAGAAAACTAAAGCCTCAGACATTACAATTCTGGACTTCAAGCTCTATTACAAAACTATAATCATCAAGACAGTTTGGTACTGGCACAAAAACAGACACATAGGTCAATGGAACAGAATAGATAATCCAGAAATGGACCCTCAACTCTCTGGTCAATTCATCTTTGACAAAGCAGGAAAGAATATCCAATGGAAAAGACAGTGTCTTTTATAATGCTGTTGGGAAAATTGGACAGCCACATACAAAAGAATGAAACTGGACCATTTCCTCACACCAAACACAAAAATAGGCTCAAAAAGGATGAAAGACCTAAGTGTGAGACAGGAATCCAAACAAGATCCTAAAAGAAAATATAGGCAGCAGTCTCTTTGACCTCAGCTGCAGCAACTTCTTGCTAGTCAAGTCTCCAAAGGCAAGGGTAACAAAGGCGAAAGTGAAGTATTGGGACTTCATCAAGATAAAAGCTTTTTCACAGCAAAGGAAACAGTCAACAAAATCAAAAGACAACCTACAGAATGGGAGAAGATATTGGCAAATGTCTTATCAGATAAAGTGCTAGTATCCAAGATCTATAAAGAACTTATCAAACACCCAAAGAAGTGGGCAGAAGATAAATAAATCAATCAAGAAATGAGCAGAAGATATGAAGAGACATTCCTCCAAAGAAGACATACAAATGGCCAACAGACACAAGAAAAAATGTTCAATATCACTGGGCATCAGGGAAATACACATCAAAACTACAATGAGATACCACCTCATACCAGTCAAAATAGCTAAAATTAACAAGTCAGGAAATGACTGATGTTGGTGAGGACATGGAGAAAGAGGAACCCCCTTGCACTGTTGGTGAGAATGCAACCTGGTGCAGCCACTCTGAAAAACAATATGGAGGTTCCTCAGAAATTTGAAAATAGAGCTACCCTACAACCCTGCAATTGCATTACTGGGTATTTATCTAAAGGATACAAACATAGTGATTCAAAGGGGCACCTGCACCCCAATATTTATAGCAACAATGTCCACAATAGCCAGACGATGGAAAGAGCCCAAATGTCTATCAACAGATGAATGGATGTGAGATATAGATAGATGATAGATAGATAGATGATAGATAGATAGATAGATGATAGATAGATAGATAGATAGATAGATAGATAGATAGATAGATAGACAGATGATAGATAGAATATCACTCACCCATTAAAAAGATTGAAATATTGCCATTTGCAAAAATGTCGACAGAACTAGAGGGTATTATGCTGAGCAAAATAAGCCAAACAGATAAGGACAATTATATGATCTCACTCACATACGGTATTTAAGAAATAAAACAGGATCAACTCCTGGTTCTGGACCAGGAGTTGGTTCTTTGAAAGAATTAATAAGATAGATAAACCATTAGCCAGCCTTATTAAAAAGAAGAGAGAGAAGACTCAAATTAATAAAATCATGAATAAGAAAGGAGAGGTCACTACCAACACCAAGGAAATACAAACGATTTTAAAAACATATTATGAACAGCTATATGCCAATAAATTAGGCAATCTAGAAGAAATGGACGCATTCCTGGAAAGCCACAAACTACCAAAACTGGAACAGGAAGAAATAGAAAACCTGAACAGGCCAATAACCAGGGAGGAAATTGAAGCAGTCATCAAAAACCTCCCAAGACACAATAGTCCAGGGCCAGATGGCTTCCCAGGGGAATTCTATTAAACGTTTAAAGAAGAAATCATACCTATTCTCCTAAAGCTGTTTGGAAAGATAGAAAGAGATGGAGTACTTCCAAATTCGTTCTATGAGGCCAGCATCACCTTAATTCCAAAACCAGACAAAGACCCCACCAAAAAGGAGAATTACAGACCAATATCCCTGATGAACATGGATGCAAAAATTCTCAACAAGATACTGGCCAATAGGATCCAACAATACATTAAGAAAATTATTCACCATGACCAAGTAGGATTTATCCCCGGGACACAAGGCTGGTTCAACACCCATAAAACAATCAATGTGATTCATCAT
Source organism: Canis aureus (assembly GCF_053574225.1). NCBI lineage: Eukaryota > Metazoa > Chordata > Mammalia > Carnivora > Canidae > Canis > Canis aureus. The sequence continues at coordinate 16,043,723 of NC_135635.1, forward strand.
ATCAGCAAGAGAAAAACCAAGAACCATATGATCCTCTCATTAGATGCAGAGAAAGCATTTGACAAAATACAGCATCCATTCCTGATCAAAACTCTTCAGAGTATAGGGATAGAGGGAACATTCCTCAACATCTTAAAAGCCATCTACGAAAAGCCCACAGCAAATATCATTCTCAATGGGGAAGCACTGGGAGCCTTTCCCCTAAGATCAGGAACAAGACAGGGATGTCCACTCTCACCACTGCTATTCAACATAGTACTGGAAGTCCTAGCCTCAGCAATCAGACAACAAAAAGACATTAAAGGCATTCAAATTGGCAAAGAAGAAGTCAAACTCTCCCTCTTCGCCGATGACATGATACTCTACATAGAAAACCCAAAAGTCTCCACCCCAAGATTGCTAGAACTCATACAGCAATTCGGTAGAGTGGCAGGATACAAAATCAATGCCCAGAAATCAGTGGCATTTCTATACACTAACAATGAGACTAAAGAAAGAGAAATTAAGGAGTCAATCCCATTTATAATTGCACCCAAAAGCATAAGATACCTAGGAATAAACCTAACCAAAGATGTAAAGGATCTATACCCTAAAAACTATAGAACACTTCTGACAGAAATTGAGGAAGACACAAAGAGATGGAAAAATATTCCATGCTCATGGATTGGCAGAATTAATATTGTGAAAATGTCAATGTTACCCAGGGCAATATATACGTTTAGTGCAATCCCTATCAAAATACCATGGACTCTCTTCAGAGAGTTAGAACAAATTATTTTAAGATTTGTGTGGAATCAGAAAAGACCCTGAATAGCCAGGGGAATTTTAAAAAAGAAAACCATAGCTGGGGGCATCACAATGCCAGATTTCAGGTTGTACTACAAAGCTGTGGTCATCAAGACAGTGTGGTACTGGCACAAAAACAGACACATAGATCAATGGAACAGAATAGAGAACCCAGGAGTGGACCCTGAACTTTATGGTCAACTAATATTCGATAAAGGAGGAAAGACTATCCACTGGAAGAAAGACAGTCTCTTCAATAAATGGTGCTGGGAAAATTGGACATCCACATGCAGAAGAATGAAACTAGACCACTCTCTTTCACCATACACAAAGAGAAACTCAAAATGGATGAAAGATCTAAATGTGAGACAAGAGTCCATCAAAATCCTAGAGAAGAATACAGGCAACACCCTTTTTGAACTCAACCACAGTAACTTCTTGCAAGATACATCCACGAAGGCAAAAGAAACAAAAGCAAAAATGAACTATTGGGACTTCATCAAGATAAGAAGCTTTTGCACAGCAAAGGATACAGTCAACAAAACTAAAAGACAACCTACAGAATGGGAGAAGATATTTGCAAATGACATACCAGATAAAGGGCTAGTTTCCAAGATCTATAAAGAACTTATTAAACTCAACACCAAAGAAACAAACAATCCAATCATGAAATGGGCAAAAGACATGAACAGAAATCTCACAGGGGAAGACATAGACACGGCCAACATGCACATGAGAAAATGCTCCACATCACCTGCCATCAGGGAAATACAAATCAAAACCACAATGAGATACCACCTCACACCGGTGAGAATGGGGAAAATTAACAAGGCAGGAAACAACAAATGTTGGAGAGGATGCGGAGAAAAGGGAACCCTCTTACACTGTTGGTGGGAATGTGAACTGGTGCAGCCACTCTGGAAAACTGTGTGGAGGTTCCTCAAAGAGTTAAAAATAGACCTGCCCTACGACCCAGCAATTGCACTGCTGGGGATTTACCCCAAAGATACAGATGCAATGAAATGCCGGGACACCTGCACCCAGATGTTTATAGCAGCAATGGCCACAATAGCCAAACTGTGGAAGGAGCCTCAGTGTCCATCGAAAGATGAATGGATAAAGAAGATGTGGTCTATGTATACAATGGAATATTCCTCAGCCATTAGAAACGACAAATACCCACCATTTGCTTCAATGTGGATGGAACTGGAGGGTATTATGCTGAGTGAAGTAAGTCAGTCGGAGAAGGACAAACATTATATGGTCTCATTCATTTGGGGAATATAAATAATAGTGAAAGGGAATATAAGGGAAGGGAGAAGAAATGTGTGGGAAATATCAGAAAGGGAGACAGAACGTAAAGACTCCTAACTCTGGGAAACGAACTAGGGGTGGTAGAAGGGGAGGAGGGCGGGGGGTGGAAGTGAATGGGTGACGGGCACTGGGGGTTATTCTGTATGTTGGTAAATTGAACACCAATAAAAAATAAATTTAAAAAAATAAAAAAAAAACAGAATCATAGGGGAAGGGAGGGAAAAATAAAACAAGACAAAGTCAGAGAGGGAGACAAATGTAAGGGACTCTAAATCATAGGAAACAAACTGAGGGTTGCTGGAGGGGAGGGAAGTGGGAGGATTGGGTAACTGGATGATGGGCAAAGGACAGTACATGATGTAATGAGCACTGAGTGTTACATACATCTGATGAATCACTGAACTCTTCCTCTGAAACTAATAATACACTGTATGTTAACTAATTGAATTTAAATAAAGTAAAATTTTAAAAACCTTATCAAATATTTTAAATCAAATTTGATATTTACCCTAAATCCACTTCTGCAATCTTTTCATTTTCATAAATTACAATTCCTTTTTTTTTCTGGTTGTTCATATCAAATCTTGAGGCATTACTGACTTTTCACTTAATCTCATGCTCCAAATCCAATCCTCCAATACCACTCTGGTTCCACCACCAACATATTTAATTGCCTACTTCTTACCATTTCCAAGCTACAACCCCAGTCAAGAACCATAAAGTTGGTGTCCTTATCTTCATTTGTACCCTAAGTCTGATCTCATAGAGCAGACAAAGTGACCCTTTTAAAAGTTAACTCATGTCTCTTGTCTGTTAAAACCTTCTAATGCTTCTCACCTCCCTCAGAGTAAAAGCCTCACCACAGGGCCTTTGTACTTGCTGTTTACTCTGTTCAGAATGCTTTTGTTCCAGTCTTATACTCCCTCAACTTCTTGAATTCTCTGCACAATTATCAGGTTTTAAGTAAAGTTTCCCCTAGAATCCTATGTAAAATGCTATACTTTCCCCCATGCAATCTTCTTCTTCTCTATTTTTTCCCCCAAAGTACTTAGTACTTCCTTTAAAATATGTATATTACTCTTTTTTGTCTGTCTCTTCCCACAAGAATGAAAGCTCCCTGATGGTATGCATTTCTCTGGTTTGTTAACTGCTGTAAGTCTAGCACTGAGGAGAGGGCCAATAATAGATGTTCCATAAATATGTGTTGAAAATAGTTTCAGGATAGATTTCATTTAAATATTCTGGATTTTTCAATTCTTGCACAATGGGCATGAATTAAATAATTCAAAATGTTAAAATCAGCATAAGAAAACACATGTATGTACATATAATTATTTTCTTCAGCAGCATTAGAAATAAAACTGAAAAATCTAGGAAAACATTAGCAAGTCTGGAGAATTTAATGTTTCAAGATTTAGCACCTCAAACTATTCACTTGCTATCTTGGAATAGATGATTTTCCTTCTTATCTATGAAGCTGTTCTTTTCAGATGCATATTTTATATATAAGAAGTTTAAAATAAAACTAATGTGAAACTTGAAACAAAAGTAGAAAAATTAAGGTCATTTTAGTGGGAAAGAAAAGGCAAGAATTCTATAACAAACAAGCCAATGACCCACCTGTAAGCCTCCATTTTTTTTATTGATTGAAGAAGCTATAAATAATGTCAATTTTGTAGTAGCAATAACCTACTGAGTGAAAGAGCTTTAGGATGGAAACAGCATAAAATCAAATTAGTTTCCTTGGTATTTGATCTAAACTGAGATAATGTTGTTGACAGTGGAAGGTTTTTAATTTGTCTTTTTGCCCACCCACTTGTCTTTCTTTAGCAAAGATAACCCAGGGGCTGAGGTTGTCCTTAAATGTTAATTCGTTGTTTTTTCCTGGCTATCAGTCACATGTGCATGTGGTGAAACAAGCAAAAGAACATTGGGGTTTTCATATAAATCAAAACAGGAAAATTGATTTTTTTTTTCAATTATGGAACTCACTGAGGCACTGATTGCCTAGTGTGGGCTTAGGGAAATGTGTTCTTTATTTGATTCTCAGTATACTAGAGGCAGCATAGTTTCAGTGGGAACTTTCTGCCTCTCCTCTCGTTCTAGCCTCCAGACCCTATTTTTTACTACTTGCTACTCTCTGGCCAATTGCTAACCCCAGACACACCCCTGGCCAGGAAGCCCACTTCTTTCATCTCACCATGATGCCCCTCTGCCCACTTAAAGGATCTATTCCTCTGACTAAACTTGCAAGTGGATAGTTACTCATGTTGGGGTTTCATGTGGTCTGATAAATATCAATTCTCTGCTCTAATTTATAAACTAATTGCAAACTAGACCAAAAATATTTCAGTATACTCCTTGAATGTGAACTGTGATTAGTGGCTTGCTTCCAATGATTACAGAAGGGAACTGGGGGTAGGGAGCATGAAGAGTAACTTTATAGTGGCTAAACCTGGAAAAAATTACCCTGGGTAGGTGACCAGGCTCTTTATCATCAGTGACAAGTCATATTGATAGCATCCCTGATACTATGGGATGAGAAAGGTATTTCACCTTTATGGCATTCTTCCTCAAGTTCATAATTCCTATCTAATTATGACAGAAACATTAGATATACGTACTCAAATTGACCATTCTACAAAATACCTGACGATCTCAAAACTGTAAATGTCATAAATGTTTGAGAAACGGTTCTAGACCAATTGATGGTTAAATCAATCATGGAATAATAAATGAGCACTAGAGAAAAAACTAGTGAAATCTGAGTAAATTCTGGAATATAGTTACCATGTATGTACCAAAGATTTTTCTTAGTTGTTACGATATTACCAATTTAATGGAAGATGTTACAATAGGGAAAACTGTGTCAGTTATTATATATGTGAACTATACTACCTGCCCAACTCTTTCATAAATCTAAAACTATTTGAAAATAGAGTTTATCAAAAATAATAGATAATCAGAGGGCCTGGGTGGCTCAGTTCAGTAAGCATCTGCATTCGGCTCAGGTCTTGATCCGGGAGTCCCAGGATTGAGCCCCCCATTGCGCTCCCTGCTCAGTGGGGAATCTGCTTCTCTCTCTGCCCCTCACCCTGCTCATGCTCTCTCTCTCTCACTCTCTCAAATACATAAGTAAAATCTTTTTAAAAATAATAGTTAATCAGATGAAAATCAAAATATTCCTTTTATTACTGATAGAGTCTAGGTTGGATAAGATAGCTTAGGTGGGCGGTGACATAGAGTTTTTAATTACAAAACCAGAAATAGATTTGCCAGAGATAGAGTTACATGGGACCACTGTAGACTTCCCCAGTTGGGGCTTGATCCTTTAGATAACCTTGGTGGTGTGGCAAAACAGAATGGGTATATTCTGCAGATGAGCGGCTTTTAAGAGGAGTCAAAGTGCTGGGCTATGTATGCCTAGGTTCTCTCCCAAACTCATCAAGGGTAAGTCATTGTTTCAGCCCTTGAGAAGAATGAGAAGGTAAAGATAAATCCAGAGTGTAAATCTAATGAAGCTTCCTGGAAGGGAATAGGAATGAGGGGGAATAAATGTTTCCTCCTAACATTTCCCGTTTTTGATCCCTAAGCCATTTGAGTTTAGCGATTAAGATGATGGTTATGCAAGGTATGGTTATCTCATTTTTGATGAGGAAATTGGAAGTTTCTTTGAACAATCCTGTTTTCACCTTTATGAGGCTGCTGACCACGCAAACTTCTATTGTTAGGCTACATCTGATAGGCAGTGTTGATTTTGCCCCCAAAATGCACTGATATACTTCTAAAGAACACCTCAATCAAAATAACTCTGAAGCCACAAACTTGAAGATTGAAAATCTTCTCTTTATTCTATTTCCCATCCCATATTATGTCCAGGTTAACAAAAGAACCTATCAGAGGGACTCCAGTTTCAGCTCCAACATGTAAGGAGTTTGGAAGTCATCACAACTGCCCATTCAAGAAAAAAGCTGAATAAATTGAAAATCAATGACTTTTCTTGGACCAATTACAGGATTGCGGTCAAAGGGAAAATTTCAACTGTTGTATCTGGAGAGACAGCTGAATCTAAGATTCACAGATAAGATATGTTTACCTGGAGCAGAATCCCCAGTGACACACTACTAAGAACACTTAGACGGCAATTCTAACAAATTGCTAGAGACTGAAGAGTGTAGATTAGCATGACAGTGACAAACTACTGGCGGCTTTACCACTGGGAATCCCATCAAGTATGCATGGTGAAGAATAGAGAAAAAGCCCTCCTGGATCTGGCTAGAACGGAAAGAGAATAATTTTAAAACAAACCCAATCCATTCTCCCTAACAAAGGACAATTCTCCAGAGAGGAAAAACTTTCCCTTATTTCCCCAGAAGGTAGGGCATTTCTACCACTCTAGTCCCTATTAGCCTCCCTGTTTCATCAAAGAGGTAGGAATTGCTATTAAACACCTATGAAAACCCAAGGACACAAACCCACTAAAGATAGAGGTTTAACCAAAAGATTTTAAAAAATGCTTCTCCTCTTCCATTATTTTTTACCACACCTACAAAGCTCCAACATAATAACAGTGGATTACAGATGAAAGAGCTGCAGGACACAGACTCTTTCTGAGGAGTCTGAGGGAAGCCCAGTGTCAACAGAGAAGCCAAATAGGACACTAGAGGAATTTAAAGACTCTGGTATGTACAGCTACAGCAAAAATTAAATATAGCCCAACTCCTAGACAGATTAATATAAAACTTCATACTAATAGTTTATTTACCTCAGTTTGAATCACCCAATACATCATGTCTAGCTTCCAACAAAAAAATTACAAGGCAGGCTAAAAGATAAGAAAAAAACATAGTCTAAAGAGAAAAATGAACATTAGAATTAGACTCAGCATGACACCAGTGTTTGAATTATTGGGCAGAAAATTCAAAATAGCTATGATTAATATGCAAAGGATTCCAATGAAGAGGTAGAAAGCATGCAAGAGATGGCTAATGTAAGCAGAGAGATGGAAAGTCTAAGAAAAATTCAAAAGCAAATACTAGAAATCAAATACATTGTAATAAAAATGAAAAATGTCTTTGATGGGTTCTGTAGTAGACTGGATAAGGCAAACAAAAGAATCAGTAAGCTTGAGAATAATCAATAGAAACTTCCCAAACTGAAGTATAAAGAAAACAAAAAAACTAACAGAGCAAACAAAAACTGTCAGACAATTTCAAAAGGAGTAACAGAGGTGTGATTGGATAACTGGAAAGAGAAAGAAGAAAAGTAGGAGAAAGATTTGAAGTAACAATGAAAATTTTTCTGAATTACTGACAGACACAGATCCAGAAAATTCAGAGAACACTGAGTAAGGTAAATATCAAAAAATCTAACCTGAGGCATTTCATATTAAAACTGCTAGAAACAGGGGTGCCTGGGTAGCTCAGTTGGTTAATCAACTATCTTTAGCTCAGGTCATGATCTCAGGATCCTGGGATTGAGGCCCATGTCAGGGTCCTGCTGAGCGTCTCCCTTTCCCTCTCTTTTCCCTCCACCTCACTTCTCTCTCCTCCCCCCTGCTTCTCCTTCTCCCCTTGCTTCTCCCTCTTCCCCTGCCTCTCTCTGACCTGTGCTCTCTCTTTTCAAATAAATAAATAAAATATTTTTAAAATATTATAAAAAATAAAACTGCTGGAAACCAAAGATAAAAAATCTTGTAAGAAACCAGAACTAAAGAATGATCCATCCATACATGACCCATGAAAGATACAATTGATAAGTTGGACATTGTTAAAATAAAAAAACTGTGAAAGACACTGTCAAGAGAATAAGAAGACAACTCACAGACTGGGAGAAAATATTGGCCAAAAATATATACGACAAAGAACTGTTATCCAAAATATGCAAATGAATCTCAAAACTCAACAATAATAAAACACAATCTAATTTAAAGATGGGCAAAAAATATGACCAGACACCTTGCCAAAGAAGATATATAGATGGAAAATAAGCATATAAAATGATGCTAAACATCATGTTGTTTGGGAATTACACATTAAAACAACAATGAGATACCATTACATGCCTATTAGAATGGTAAATATTTGAAACATGGACAACATCAAATGCTGGCAAGGATGTGGAGCAATAGGAACTCTCATTCACTGCTGGTGGGAATGCAAAATGGTACAGCCACTTTGTAAGACAGCATTTTTTTTTTTTTTTTTTTTACAAAACTAAACATACTCTTACCATATGATCCAGCAATAATGCTCTTTGGTATTTACCCAAGTGAGTTGAAAAAACTTATGTCCACCCAAAAGCCTGCACACAGAGGTTTATAGCAGCTTTATTCATAATTGCCAAAACTTGGAAGCAACTGAGATGTCCTTCAATGTAAATGGATAAATTATCTACATCCAGACAATAGACTATTATTCAGCACGCTAAAAAAGGAGCAATCAAGCCATGAGAAGATGAGGAATTTTAAATACATTGCTATCTGAAATAAGTCAATCTGATAAAGCTACATATAGTAATTGCAACTATATGACATTCTAGAAAAGGCACAACTGTAGAGACAATGAAAAGATCAGTGGTTTCCAGGAGCTTAGGTGGAAGAAGGGATGAATGGGTAGAGCACAGAAGATTTTTAGGGCAATGAAACTACTCTGTATGATGCTATAATGATGGACACATGTCATTTTACATTTGTTCAAACCCACAGAAGGTACAAAATCAAGCATGTAAACCCTAAGGTAAACTATGGACTTCTGAGTATGAAGATATGTCAAAGAAGATTCATTAAGTGTAACAAATGTACCACTTTGGTTGTGAAAGTTAATAATATGGAGAAACTATGTGGGTGGAGACAGAGGGTGTAAAGGAAATCTGTATCTTTCAGTCAATTTTGGGCTGAACGCGTAACTGCTATAAAAAATAAAGTATATTTAAGAAATAAAAATCAAAAATTATATCTGTACACTAATATATATATATTAATATATACACACACAGTCTTTGGTAGAAGAAATTATTAGTTTATCCTATCAGGTAGCCAGCCAGTCTTTCAGATTTCTAGAATCTTTGAACTATAAACTTAAACTTCATTAGAAAATTTTTCTATTGAAATCATTAATATGTATTTATGTTTGAGGAGGGATCCATCTCTGTATACTTTCTGATGGTATCATTTGTGACTTGTCTGCCTTCTGGAAAAGTTTGGAAGTTTACAATAATTACATTCTGACTTCCCTAGTCTTATTCTAGGTACCTGTTTTAATACCTAACATTGTAAAAGCCAACATTGTCACCTTGGGTACAGACACTCTATGCCATAGTGGTTGCTATCATTACTGTTTGCTTTGGAATTGCTTAAGCCTTCTGGGAAAGTCTGTCTCTCATTCCCATCATTCTTTCAGCTGGGAATCACTCCCAGCAGGCTGCCAAACTGAAGCTGCTGTCGATGCTTATGAAGTGTGTGCTCTTGGGGCCTACTGAGGATTAACACCTCCCTTATGTGCTTTTCAAGACACATGGTTTCTGTACTTGGCAACATATCCAGTTTTGAGGAGCTTTTCATTCTGCTCCATCTTTTTCCATGGATGTATGAGCTTCTTCTCGTCCTTCATTTCCCTCTGCTGTTCTGTAGCAAATGAGGCTCCAATGAGTTTCTAATAGACTACTTTTGAAATTGATCCTCTCTAGAACATGAAAGGCCAGCATTACTTCTGGAAATCAATGCTTGCCTTCGTTTTATTTTCTATTTCAATCTAGTTGGCATTTATTATCCTGTGAAATTCACCCAACTTGTCTTTAAGATATTTCATAGTGAGAAATATGAAATCAGGGACACCTGGGTGGCTCAGCAGTTGGGCACCTGCCTTTGGCTCAGGTCGTGATCCCAGGATCTGGGGTCAAGTCCTGCATTGGGCTCCCTGCGATGACCTTGCTTCTTCTTCTGCCTATATCTCTGCTTATCTCTCTCAGTCTGTGTCTCTCATGAATAAATAAATAAATCTTTTTTAAAAAAAGAAAAAAATCAGTAATTTCTGCATCTGTGAAAAGACCCTATTGCTCACAAAATCTTGTGTTTCCGTTCTCCTGGTTGGCTAATGCCACCATGGGGTAATCCCTTCCCTATAATCTACTCCCTCCCCTGTTGCACTTACTTATTAAGGCCATAGCACTTACCTAGATTTACCAAGGCACTCTCAGTACCCCTATAACGTGCCCCTGAGTAGTTCAAGCTGAAATTGCAACAACCTGCACACTAACACCCACTTGTTCAGCATGTCCTGAGACTTTTACTTTTCACTTATGGTATTTAATATTGAAGATTTGCTACCCGATCCCCATTCTATATTCCTGCTCATTGGAGAAGTTAGAAAACCACAATCTAAATTCACCAAACTCCTTAAGCTAGGATTCTTGACACAAATTAGGTTCCACCAATTATAAGAACTCTTGTGGGGCTAGGAAAATAAACATGAGGCAGAGTCATCTTACTATGGCTCTTCGCTGGTATTTCTTGCAAACTGAGTTTGGAAATGCAGAATTACAGTATCAATTTTCTAGTTTCTTTAATAGGAAAGGCAATTGTGGTTATGGCAGTAACTTCCCGATATTAGAGGTAGTAACTTTTTCAGTGAATCAGCCCTCAGTGAATCTTTCAGGAGGCCCAATTGAACACTTCAGTGCACTTCCAATAATCTTCAAAGCACCTATATATTTTATCAGTTCTAAGATCTATTTTCTTTATATTTTTACCTTTCTTAATTTAGAGTACTGTATGTGATCAAAGATTTTATTTCAACCATTAACCATATAACATTCATGACACAGATTTTTGAAATCCTTCCATTGATGTCTTCTATGAAGATCAAAACAGCACCAGCACCAACACACCTGAATGTAATTTCAAATATAAATCCCACCACACTTGAGGTTCTTAAAGTATTCTGTATTTTCCTCACTAAACGATCACTGAAAGAGTGGGTGAGACTCATGCCCAATTTGCTCAAGGTCTCATGAATATTGCTCCATATCTATAATAGCTTTTTCTCAGCTAAAAAGTACTCCTTGCTTGGGGGAAGAAACATCTTAAGTTGCAGTAACTTGTCAGTATGAAAATCCAGGATGGCGAGTGCTTAATTCTAAATTGCCTACCTAGATAACAAAGGAGGCAAAAACACGCAGTGGGGAAAGGACAGTCTTTTCAATAAATGGTGCTGGGAAAACTGGACAGCTACATGGAAAAGAATGAAACTGGACTACTTTCTTACACCATACAAAAATAAAATCAAGATGGATTAAAGACCTAAATGTAAGACCTGAAACCACAAAACTCCTGAAAGAAACTATAAGCAGTAATCTCGTGGCCATAGACGTTAGCAATATTTTTCTGGATAAATGTCCTCAGGCAAGGGAAACAAAATCAAAAAGAAACTATTTGGACTACACCAAAATAAAAAGTTTCTGAACGGTAAAGCAAACAGTCACAAAACAAAAAGGCAACCCACTGAATAACAGAAGATACTTTCAAATGATATATCCAATAAGTGGTGAATATCCAAACTATATAAAGAACTCACATAACACCAAATGGTAATCATCATCATCATCATCATCTGATTAAAAAGTGAACAGAAGACCTGAATAGACATTTCTCCAGAGAGAAAATACAGATGACCAAAAGACACATGAAAAAATGTTCATCACTAATTATCATGTAAAAGCAAATCAAATCCCCAATAAGATATTACTTCATACTAATCAAGATAGCTATTATCAAAAAAAATAAGAAATAACAAGTTTGGGCAAGGATATAAAGAAAAAGGAATACTTGTGCACTGTTGGTGGGAATGTAAATTGGTGCAGCCACTACAGAAAACAGTATGGAGGTTCCTCAAAAAATTAAAAACAGAAAGACTATATATACAAACCAGTAATTCTACTTCTGGAATTATTTACCTGAAGAAAATAAAAATACTAATTTGAAAAGATTTATGCACCCCTATATTTATTGCAGCATTATTTACAATAGCCAAGATACATAAGTAACCCAAGCGTCCACTGATAAATGAATGAAGAAGATTAGTATAAATGTACAATGGAACATTATTCAGCCATAAAAAATGAGATCTTGCCACTTTGAACAAGATGGATGGAGCTAGAGTGTATTATTATAAATGAAAGAAGTCAAGAAAAGACAAATATCATGTTTTCACTTATTTGTGGAATCAAAAAAACAAAGCAAACAAAAAACACAGGAATAGTCTTAAAATATAGTGAACAAAGTGGTGATTTCTGGGGAGGGGCAAAATAGGTAAAGGGGATTAACAACTACAAACTTCCAGTTATAAAATAAATAAGTCACAGGGATGAAAAGTGCAGTATCAGAATATAATCAATAATATTGTAATAGCTTTGTGTGGCAACAAATAATAATTATACTAACTGTGATGAATATTTTACATCATATATAGTTGTTGAATCACTATGTTACACACCTGAAACTAATATAATACTGTGCATCAACTAACTTCAACAAAAATAAAATTACCTGTACAGGTTTTAACAGTTGAAAATGAGTCCTTGACTACAAAATCCAGTCACACAGAATAATATGAATCATGGCAAAGATCAGAAACCCAATTTGAAAAAGCAGCATTGAACTAGAAATGACCTAGTCAAAGTTATTTTGCTCACCAAACGCCAGGTTTTATATCTCTCAGTATTCCTGACATAATTCATGAGTAGTTAGTGTTTCAAGAGGGCCTATAGCATCCATTTTCCCTGTGCACCTTCTAAGTCATTTGAGAAATAAGACTCTCTCCAAAATTTTTTAAAGATAATGACCAAGATATCAATTTCATTAATAAAGTTTTTATCATAGAACATGGCTTAGGCATGTAACAGAAATGGTCTTCCCAGTACTAAAACCCAGAATTAGACAGTTGTGCACTGCAGGCAACTTTGTACAACCTCACTACTTCAAACATGGGACTCTGTCCTTCAAAAATGTGTCATAAAATGTTTCTTTTTATGGAAACAGCTTCTCAAAAGCAGGAAAGAAATATGGGATAAGATTCCTATGCCCACTTCCTCCCCAAATTTCAACAACATTCACAAAATAAGAAAGGAAGGAAAGAAATGAATAAATGACAAGAACAATCTACAATGTCAAAGAGCCTTTACTGGGGAAACTAATTTTCATAAGGACAGAGATTTGTCCATGTTGTTAAATGTTCTATTTTTAGCACCTAAACCACTTCCTGGTGTTAGTAAATCTCAATAATATTAGCTGAATGTTTATAACCAGAAAGTAAAAGAAGGTTGATTCACATTAGTCTGTTACTTTTTTCTCTGAAAGTAGGCTAACACTCAGAACAAGTAAGCAAATTGTTTAGTCACATTATTTTTCCTAAGAAAAATATCGCCAGCAAATAGCATTTTTTACTCAGAGAAGGTAACACTCAGCTCAGCTCCTCTTCCATCCCTTACCTCTGCCTGTTACTAGTAAGTGCCATTAAGCCAAAGAGAATCCAGAGGATGTCATAAAAACTTCTTTTGGTCTGAAAGACCTCCACACACTTCTGCCTGACGGAGAGCCCCAGGTCCACTGTAGATTTAGACACTTTATTCATTTGTTTGTTTTCTCCAGGGTGGGGGGCAAGAGGAGAGGGAAAGAGAGAATCTTTTTTTTTTTTTTTTTTTTTTTTTTTGAGAGAGAATCTTAAGCAGGCTCCCTGCCCAGCACAGAGCCTGATGTAGGGCTCCATCTCACAAGCCTGAGATCATACCTGAGCTTGAAGGAAGAGTCAAACACTTAACCAACTATGCTACCTAGGTGCCCCAATTTAGCTACTTTAAAAAGTGTAATTAAACAGGTATTTTTACTCTTTTATCTATCGATCACAAATGAGAATGAAAACCATATGCAAATAGAAAGGAATTAGAAGAAAAGTTTTTCTTGCACAGCTCTAAAGGAACTGAAGAAATCATAACGATAAGCCCTTATCTGTATAAACTACATTACAAATTTCCTATTATTAGGCCTATCCTAAAAGGTAGATGGTAATCTTCACTTTGCCAGCAAAGCTGTAATTAAACATTACAGGTTTGTATATATATATATAGCCCTGAGGAAGAAAGCGAGGTGTCTTCTACAGGGAACTCTCAAGCAATGTGAACTCTTCTTTCTGAAAGCAGTTTGCCAGCTACCAGCTAAAATTTAAAGTTCAAGGTAACTTAATCTAAGAGGTTGCACTATCTTTTGTTCACGTGGATATGACAATAAGCAGTGCTGGATCCCAGGACCCCGAAATCAAGACCTGAGCTAAAGGCAGCTGCTTAACCAACTGAACCACCCAGGCAACCCTGATCTGAATAATCAATTACATCTATAGCCCTTGTGATTGTGAGTTGATGTTATTTTTGCCTTTAGCAACAAAGAAGGTGGGAAATTCAACTCATAACAACTGGTGGCTTAGGGTAAGCCTTTAAGAAAAGGTCTCTCAAAGAGCAGTAGACTAGAATACCCTCCCCCACAAAACTTCCCCAAAGTGCTTTTTTTCCTGTGCTCCTTAATTGGTGAAGACCACCACCATTTAAGCTGCAAGGCATCCTACCTCTTCTTTCCATATGCATGTGACTAAGGATAAAAGTCCAATCAAGGGAACTTCCTGAATAACTCCAAAATCTGTTTACTCACCACCATCACATCACTATCCCCCTTTGTCCGAGTTACTGCAATAACCTGTTAATGGTTATGTCTTCCTCAAGAAGACCTTAGATGCAAATCTGACAGTATCACTCCTCATTGCCTTCAGAATAAAGTCTACTGGTTTTAATAACCTAGTTTTTGCCTAGTTCTCTAGCCTTATCTATTAATCCCTTTTCTCTTTGCATCCTTTCCTTCAGTCAATCTAAACTACTTGCATTTCCTCAAATATATCACACACGTTTTATTTATTTTTTTTTTAATTTTTTAAAATTTTTATTTATTTATGATAGTCACAGAGAGAGAGAGAGAGAGAGGCAGAGGGAGAAGCAGGCTCCATGCACCGGGAGCCCGACGTGGGATTCGATCCCGGGTCTCCAGGATCGCGCCCTGGGCCAAAGGCAGGCGCCAAACCGCTGCGCCACCCAGGGATCCCTCACACACGTTTTAGATTGAACTATTCCACACTCTCTCTAACTCAAAATTCCTTTAAAACTTAAACTAAGATTAAGCCTTCCAGCAAGACCTTCCAACATTTCTAACACTCTCTCAACTAAGCCCACCCCAAAAACAAATTTCTGTTATGTATGACTACCTCTTCAGACTTTCCACTCTTGCTTCCATTTCTTCTAACACATCATTCTCCGTATCAATTGTTTGTGATTCCTACAGCCTATGAGTTGCTTGAAGGCATAGTCTCATGTTTTCTATCTCTATGCTTAAGAATCGCCTTTTGCACACAGCAGACACTTAATAGATAATTGTTGAGTGAATAAATGAGACAACAAGCTTGAATTCAAATGTAGATCTAAAGTCCACGATCCCTCCACTGTATCATAATCATTTAGCTATATATGAGTAGATGACCCAAAACAAACAATCAGAGGAGAGTTATGACAGTGTTTACAGCCTTGTTTTGCCAGACTCTTCACATTTGTCAGAGGAAGAGAAAAAACTGTCTACTGCAGGTGGTACCTAGTGTTTCTCCACTGCTGCAGACAGATGGTCAGGACACCATAATAAGCATAAACAAAATGTGCCCAAAATAGGAATGGAAAATTCTACCTTCAAATTGTACAGAGAGCCCTTTGCGTATTGATGGAGGGATTATAATCATATCAAAGGCATTTTAGGTGAAGCAAAATTACCAATGTGAAGCACAGAACCAAGCTTCCTGCTTTGAAGATTTAGAGATTTATATATTGACAGATGAATATGGTTTATTTCTCAAGTACATAGGAAAAATAAAATTGCCATGGAGAAATTTAAGCTCTAATTCAACTGGTCTAAAATTTTTTTAAAGCGTCACTGTGCCATTTAAGAAACATCTACTACAATTCAAGGGAAAATTTCTAGGCATCCAAAATTTTCTTCCATAATACTCCTGAAAAAAACATGGGGTACATTAAAATCACCTGGGAGGGGTCAGCCCAGATGGCTCAGGGGTTTAGCGCCGCCTTCAGCCCAGGGTGTGATCCTGGAGACCTGGGATTGAATCCCATGTCAGGATCCCTACATGGAACCTGCTTCTCCCTCTGCCTGGGTCTGTGCCTCTCTCTCTGTACATTAATAAATAAATAACATCTTTAAAATAAATAAATAAATAAATAAATAAATAAATAAATAAATAAATAAATAATAAAATAAAATCACCTGGGAGGTTTTTTCTGCAAAAATAGATGATAAACCAACAGATAACCAATTGATCATTCTTGAGTCTTATCCAAGATCTATTAAATCGGAATCTCTTCAGGGTCAGGTATAATATAATAGTTTTAAATTTTTCTCAGACAATTCTGACGGACCGGCCTTGTTTGTGTGAACTGGTGTGGTGATAGTTATTTTTAATCTTGACAGTAGCATTTACACTGGATCATTCTAGATGTGACATGGTAGTTGCACAATACTCTTATTTCTCAGACCATAATTTTCAAGCTTTAGATTAGGTTTTGAGGGCAGCCTGGGTGGCTCAGTAGTTTAGTGCTGCCTTCAGCTCAGGGGTGATCCTTGAGACCCGGAATCAAGTCCCACATCGGTCTCCCTGCATGGAGCCTGCTTTTCCCTCTGCCTGTGTCTCTGCCTCTCTCTCTCTCTGTGTGTGTCTCTGTGTCTCTCATGAATAAATTTTTAAAATCTTAGATTAGGTTTTGAATATTACTGATCTTTATTTTAACTTTTAAGAATAACTTGATTATTGAACTGCAAGAGTGAAAAATATGAGATACAGTATATCATTATATAGGAGTATATGTCTCCTGAAAGCTCACCAGGACCTTAAATCAATATGTAAAACAAAATAAATGTAACTTTAGGAGTTGTTCATTTACTATCAAACTTTCATTATATAATTAAAACCTGTAAGACTAGACAAGACATTGCCAAAGTTGGTAACACAGAACTATGCCTCTTCCTCATCAGAATGCCAGGACTCACTTAGTATAGAAATTAGCATTATTCCAGGACCATCCCACACCTTCAGTTACAGAGTCATGGTTCAAAATGCTAGAGCTCTGGGATCCCTGGGTGGCGCAGCGGTTTGGCGCCTGCCTTTGGCCCAGGGCGCGATCCTGGAGACCCGGGATCGAATCCCACGTCGGGCTCCCGGTGCATGGAGCCTGCTTCTCCCTCTGCCTATGTCTCTGCCTCTCTTTCTCTCTCTGTGACTATCATAAATAAATAAGAATTAAAAAAAAAAATTAAAAAGAAAAATGCTAGAGCTCTTCTTACCCACAAGTCTTTGCTTGGCCCAAGATGTACTAGAAGCTGATCAGGATATCTTCCCATCTGTGAAAGTATCACCTCCACCAGGCTGGGTCTCTCTCTGCCTCTAAAACTTCTTCATGATTTCTAGACTAATTGTATCTAGACTGACTCCCCTGACTCTAGATTATTTAACCTTCCAACTTCCCGAAAAGTCTGCATGTGAACTCTACGGTTGTTTGGCAAATATTATTTACTCCTTGTACTTACCTATATTCACAGCTGAACTATGAGCAAAAAGAAAACTTTGGTTTTGTCCTCCTAAGCCTTAAATTGTCTTCATATGCCCTTTTCATCTTCAGTTACTACTCCCAGGCTTGAAAGAATGAATTAATGAATAAATAAATAACACAGATATGGAGAGCAGATTGGTAGCTGGTAGTTGCCCAGGTTGAGTGGGAAATGAAATGAGTAAAAGTAGTCAAAACATACAAACTTCTAGCTATAAAACAAATAAGTCTGTAGGATGCCCGGGCGGCTCAGCGGTTAAGCATCTGCCCTTGGCTCAGGGCATGATCCCAGAGTTCCAGAACTGAGTCCCACATCGGGCTCCCTGCATGGAGCCTGCTTCTCCCTCTGTCTGTGTCTCTGCCTCTCTCTGTGTCTCTCATGAATAAATAAATAAAATCTTTTTAAGGGATCCCTGGGTGGCGCAGCGGTTTGGCGCCTGCCTTTGGCCCAGGGCGCGATCCTGGAGACCCGGGATCGAATCCCACATCAGGCTCCCGGTGCATGGAGCCTGCTTCTCCCTCTGCCTGTGTCTCTGCCTCTCTCTCTCTCTCTGTGACTATCATAAATAAATAAAAATTAAAAAAATAAAAAATAAAAATAAAAATAATAAAATAAATAAGTCTGCAAATATAATGTACAGCATGGCAACTATAGTTAATAATACTGTATCATATACCTAAAAGTTGCTAAGAGAGTAGGTGTTAGAAGTCCTCATACAAGAAAAGAATGTGTAACTATGTAAAGTAATGGATGTTAACTATATTTACTGTGACTATCATTTCTCAACATATACCAATATCAAATTTAATATTGTACATCTGAAACTAATATATAATATCTTATGTCAATTATACCTCAGCAAAAAAGAGAAATATAAATTTGAGTCACAAAATTAAAAAAAGAAGGAAAAGAGATTTTTCACATAGTTATATTTTCACAACTATCCATGAGTTGTTTATAACTATTTCCCAAATACAGAAAGAAATTTGAGAGTGTCACAAAAGTAGTAAGCGACAAGAGCCCGAATTCAATCCTCTGTCTTATAAACCTGAGTCCAGTGTTCTTTTTAAAACATCACTGGCTCATATAAATAAATTCCATACTCACAAAACTCAATTATAAGGCTATTTAATAGGTGAACTAAAAAAAGACATCTAGTCCCCTATAACAATAACCTCAGTTTCAAAGAAATCACTTGTGGGAGGTCAACTTCAAAAGCAAAATCCAAATCTAATATTCTGATGCTTGGTTATTTCTATACAATCTGTACAAAGGCCAAGGATGTTGTTAAACACTCTACTAACAGGGAAGATATCCCCTCACACTCACAAAAAAAGAAGTAGCTGGATTAAAAAAAAAAAAAAAAAAAAAAGCCGATAGTGCCCAAGGTTGAGAGATACTTCCTTTACCAAAGCTTCACTCAGTGTAAGATTTTTTAATTCAACTGAGTCTTTTGTATTTCAACGTATTTCTACTTAGTTATTCCACTAATTTATCCTCAAAAAATATGTTTAATATTTCTTGAGTCTTCCAGTTAATATCAATACAATGATAAAAAGAGACACAGGAATCCTAATCTCATGGAGCATGGGTAATAATATTTTCCACAATACAGGGGATAGAATGATCATTGTTTTCCAAATCAAACTAAATATGCCTTTGAGCCCATTTAACAGAGTGTGGAAAAATCTAATCCCAGTCATGTTTGGGGAGCCCAAGAATTTGGAGAGTTTTTATGATACCTAGAATGAAGACATGGACTGAGTCTTGACCTTTGATGTCAATATGATTACTCCTTCTGCTACCAATGCTGCTGTTAGGTCACTCCCTCTGCCTTTGTCATGTCTGGTATTCCTTCACCTCCTAGTGGTCTTCTCTATTGACCCCAGACAACAAAGGAACCCTGACCCTCTTTCATCCAGGACACTGAGCACTAAATCTGAGATAAAAATCTCTCAAATCTCTGGTCCATTTCCGGGAACACTTACACTTTCTCCCTATATCAAAACACCTTTGTGCCTTTTCCCCCCATTTTTCTTTTCTCTCTCCTCTTTCTTGAGTGGTCCTTCTCTCCAAACAAAATCTAAGTAGGGGTCATCTTCCAAAGGCCTAACAAACGCACGGCAAGGAAAAATTATGTTGGTTCTCTGGATTTTTCTACAATAGCTAAAACAAAACAAGAGCAAATTTCTATATGGACCCTCCACTTAGACTGGCAGGTTACAGCCATTTGTTGAAATATACACTATAGTCAAGCAAAGCATTACATATTTACAAGTGAAAAACCTGGAGCTCTTGAGCCAAGGCACATAAAAGTGACATTGGAAATTTTCTCTTTTCCCAGTCAATTCTTAGAGTTGAAAGGACAAGAATTTTAATCAATGCATCCAAAGTACATCATGCATAATTAAGTCACCCTCATTTTACTTAAAATTTGTTTTTAGGGGCACCTGGGTGACTCAGTCAAACATCTGACTCTTGATTTTGACTCAGGACATGATCTCAGGGTTGTGAAACTGAGCCCCATATCAGGCTCCATGCTTAGCAGAGTCTTCTAGAGAGTCTCTCTCCCCCTCTTCCTCTGTTTCTCCCCTGACTTGTGCTCTCTCTCTAAACAAATAAATAAATAAAATCTTTTTTAAAAGATTTGATTTTGAATTGTTCTTCTCCATTGATATTTTATTAGAAATTAATCACATCTGAGATTCTGATTTATCTAGAATTAATAACTTCCTTCAATAGTATGACACCTATATTTCATCTCAATAGACTGAGATACAAATGAAACCATTTTCTATACAGTGAGAGAGTCAAGATATACTCAGAGGAGCTGTCAATGCAGTTAGGATGTCTGTCTATCAGGAAGATGATTTTGAGGTCAGCCACAGGCAAATATCCTAAATACATGATGTGTGCCATCTAGCATTTTTAGTTTCCTTGACTTAGATTTTGTTTCCCTTTTTAGTGTCCTTTTCTCCCTCTTTAGGCAATCAA
The DNA here is from genome assembly GCF_053574225.1 of Canis aureus. Classification (NCBI taxonomy): domain Eukaryota; kingdom Metazoa; phylum Chordata; class Mammalia; order Carnivora; family Canidae; genus Canis; species Canis aureus. Next base: position 16,064,511 of record NC_135635.1, read on the forward strand.
GATACTCTGTTTTATCCAATTCCCCTGCATCACCTGTCAAAACTCTCAGGAGATGTCTTAATAAATTCATCTATATTTAAGTATAAAGGATTGATGTTTAAATTGGAACTACTTCAGGAATGCCTGCAGTTATAGACTTTCAGGCCTAATATATAGATAAAGAAGGATTATGTTTGGGCAGGAGGACTGGACCATTCAACCCCCCAAAATTACACTGACATGTCCAGGCCAAAACCAGTTCAAGTAAAATGTCTATATCCATGTTTTGGAAAAGATCCAAGTTGTCTCTGTATCTACTAAAAAGTCTCACCTAGAAAAACAACCGTCACTGTCAAATGAAATTACATATGTAAAAACACTTTTTAAAGTTAATACTATCAGGGTACTTAATGACACCAAACTCTATTCTATTAGCTTTACCTGAATTTATGTTTTACAATAGTTAGAAGAGAACTGCTATTATCCCTATTTCACAAATGAGAAAACAGAGACAATGGCAAGTTAAGTAGTTTTCCTAAGGTCAAAAGCCAGAAAGTAGTCCTCTTTCTAACCTACAACCTTTCCTTATCATAATTATCAATGTTATTCTCAGAGCTTTGGGGTGTAGGATGATGAATGAGAGGGAATGTATGTTCTGCTACTTTTTTATGTTTGTTACTTGTATGCTCTGTTACTTTGTTCAGGAAAAAATATAAGCAGCATAATTATAGTAGCTAATACTTGGTAAGCCTTTGCTGTGGCCAAAGTAAGCTGATGAGAATGAGTGTGCATTATCTCATTTACTGCTCCCAATAGTCCTGGAAGTTAGGCCATGTTAATACTCTTCATTTGATAGATAAAAAAAACCAAGGGAAGTCTTAGAGAAATGTAGCAATTTACACAAGGCCACACATATAGCAAGCTGTGTACCCAAGATATCGTCCCAGGTATCCAGCCATTTATTGTATACTAAGTGACAATACTGTATTAATGGCTTTCCATATTTTATCCTATTTAATCCTCACAGTAGATTTATGAGGAAGACTGTAGGATTATGGGAAACTGTGTTGAGGGGTTTGGGGATGCTTCCTTTTTTTTTTTTTTTTTAATTTTTTTAATTTATTCATGATAGTCACACAGAAAGAGAGAGGCAGAGACACAGGCAGAGGGAGAAGCAGGCTCCATGCACCGGGAGCCCGATGTGGGATTCGATCCCGGGTCTCCAGGATCGTGCCCTGGGCCAAAGGCAGGCGCCAAACCGCTGCGCCACCCAGGGATCCCTTGGGGATGCTTCCTATACAACACCAAGCAATTCTCAGACACCAGCAGGCTGTCCATGAATTCAACCCAATTCTGACATTACCTACCTGGAGATAGCATCAGATTCTACAGGTTGTGGACTCTATCCTGTAAGACTGTGCCCCCAACACATATATACACACTTCGGATGCCAGTCACAAGCCCAGTGTGTCACCTATGCTTCTGAACAGGGTACAGATTGCAAGGTAGAGTTTGCAGGACCCCCTCCAACTCAGAACGCAATTGCAAGTCCAGGTTGTTACCCATACTTCAGATCAACTGGCTCAACTGATTTTGTTGAGGTTTCTTCTTGGGTTCAAGTGGCTCAAGTAGCTCACAGACTTCAGAGAAACATTTTTTTTAATAGATTACTGTAACAGCTAGGTGGAAGAGTTGTATTGAGCAAAGTATGGGGAAAGGAGAGCTTCCATGCTCTTTCTGGGCACAACACTTCCCCACATCTCCACGTGTTCACCAACCTGGAAGCTCTCTAAACTCCGTCCTTTCCAGTCTTATGGAGGTTCCTACCTAGTCCACTGGTTTCTAATTAGTTCACTGGTCACTGGAGATTAATTCAACCTCCAGTCCCTCTACCTTCCCTGACAACCACAGGTTGGGAATGAAAGTTTGAACATTCTAGTCACATTATTGCTTTCATTGATAACCAGCTCCTATCTTTAGGGGCTTTCCATAAGCCACCTCATTAACGTAACAAAAGATATGTTAGCATTCTCAGCACTAAGGATTTGGGGGAGCAGTGAGCCTGGAACTGCGGATGAAGACCAAATACATATTCCTTAAGTTACAATATCACATCTGCCCGTGGGATCATAACAATTTATCCTTAAATTGTAAAATTTCCTAGGTAATTCGCTTCCTGTCCACCCAATGTTCCTACTACAATAAGTCAAAGGTTCAAAAACAGGTCTATGTCTTCTCACTCTGACTTGATTATCACCTAGCTTCTTCACACACCATAATCCAAATCAATCACATTCATGTATCTAAACCAATCCTTAGCCTGAAACTAGACCATCAGCGTAGAAGAGTTTGTTGATCATCCTGGCAGCATTATTTGCCAAATTTGCCGATAAGCCTATAGAATTGCAGTAGTTATAGGCATATTGAGCTGACATGCAAGAATTTCACTCAACATTGGCTAGATACAATGGTATGTACACTTTTATCTTGCTTTATTTTTCTGAAAATTAATAATACTGAAAAATTTCTGATTATTTTTGTACCCCAAGTGACTTATCTACAGCACCTAGAAAAATGGTAGACACAATGCAGGTGCTCAGTAAATATCTGAAGGCTTGAATTATAACAATCATATTAATTTGCACAGGAATTTTGAAATCTTGTTTTGTCCCTTAAAAATATTGATCTTGCGAGCAAACTATGAGAATTCCCTTGAACTCACAAATAGGTGTAGATACCTATTTAATAATAGGTAAATTATGTGCTGTTAGCAGGAATTCTTTTTGTGTGTGAGTGTACTAGCAGTATAGATTTTTAAATCTTTTCCTTGAAAGATAAAATACTGATTATAAATTTTAAGTGTATAGCTCCATAAAGATTTCAAATATAAATACACAATGAATGTAGCCACCATCTACAGAGAATATTACTAGCATCCTCAGTCATTCCTCACACCCATTCCCAAATATCATTCACTTCCACAAAAAAAAACACTTAAAATTTTATCACCATAAATTATTTTTGCCTTTTTGAACTTCATATGAACGGAATTATAGGTTATGCACTACTCTGTATCTGGCTTCTTTCATTATATGTTAAGTTTGTGAGATACATCTACATTGTTGCATGTAGCAATAATTTATTCATTTATTAGATTTAAATATAAAATTATGATATTCTTAAATATTTAGTTATAAATATATAATAATATGTGGACAAATGAATGATTCTGTCTAGGTTGAGATTATTATGAGTAATGATGCTATTACCAGTATAGTAAATGTGTTCTTAGTTAAAAAATGTATATATTTCAGGTAGGAATAGAATGTCTTTCTTTCTCAAAGGTAGAATTGCCAGGTCATAGAGTTTATGAATGTTTAGTATTAGTAGAGAAGTCAACAGTTTTCCAAAGTGGTTGGACTAATTTGTACTCCTTCCAGCTGTGAATGAGAGATATATTTGCCACACACCTTTGCCAATGCTTGATAATAATGTTTTTGTTCTTTTGTTTTACTTCGTCATCCTAGCAGGTGCATAGAGGTATGTTATTATGCCTTCAACTTGCACTTCCATGATAACTAATGGCCTTTGACATATTTTCATATGCTTAAAAGATCAACTTGTGGCACCTGGGTGGCTCAGTCGGTTAAGTATCTGACTCTTTGTTTTGGCTCAGGTAATGATCTCAGGTTGTTGGATCTAGCCCCATATCCAGCTCCACACTCATGTAGAGTCTGCTTTGGATTCTCTCTCTTCCTCCTTCTCTGCCCTCACGCCCACTTGCACTTGGTCTCTCACTCTCTCAAATAAATAAATTAAATCTTAAAAAAGATCAACCAAATATCCTCAGTCAAGTGCCTATTTAAATATTTTGCCCCTCTATGTGTTGTCTATTTTCATATTAATAGGAAATATTTATTCTGTAATGAATTCTATGACAGGGTATTGCAAATATCGTCTTCCACTCTAATGCTTACCTGTTTACTTCCTTAATGGTAACTTGTGACAAACAGTAGTTTTCAATTTTAATAAAATCCAATGTATAAACCTTTTCTTTTATGGTTAGTAACTTTTGCTTCTGTTTAAGAAATATTTCCCCTTCAAGAAATGGTGATGGGAAAACTGGCCAGCTACATGCAAAAGAATGAAACTGGACCATTTTCTTACACCATAACCAAGTAAATTCAAAATGGACTAATGACCTAAATTTGAGACCTGAAACCATAAAAATCATAGAAGACAACAAAGGCAGTAAGGTCTCTAACATCAGCTGTAGAAACGTTTTTCTAGATATGTCTCCTGAGGCAAGGGAAATAAAAGCAAAAATAAATTATTGGGACTATCTCAAAATAAAAACTTTCTACACAGTGAGGAAAACAGTCAATAAAACTAAAAGGCAACCTACAGAATGAGAGAAGATATTTGCAAATGGCATATCCAATAAAGGGTTAGTATCCAAAATATATAAAGAACTTAAAAATTCAGTACACCTCCCCCAATAATCCAATTTAAAATGGGCAGAAGAAATGACAGATATTTCTCCAAAGAAGACATCTAGATGGCCAATAAACACAAGAAAAGATGATCAACATCACTCATTATCAGGGAAATCCGAGTAAAAGTCACATGAGCTATCACTACACCTGTCAGAATGGTTAAAAAAACACAAGAAACAAGTGTTGATGAGGATGTGGAGAAAAAGTAACCATCAAACACTGATGGTGTGAATGCAAACTGGTGTAGCCATTGTAGAAAATAGTATGGAGCTTCCTCAAAAAGTTAAAAATAGAATTACCCTATGATCTAATAACCACACTATTGGGTATTTACCCCAAAAATATAAAAACATTAATTCAAAGGGATACATACACCCTATGTTTATAGCACCCTTATTTACAGTAGCCAAATTATGGAAGCAGTCCACATGTCCATCAATAGATGAATGGCTAAAGAGATCTATATAATAGAATATGATTCAGCTATAAAAAAGAATGAAATCTTGCCATTTGCAGTGATATTGATGGAGCCAGAGAGTAAATGCTAAGTGAAATAAGTCAGACAGAGAAAGACAAATAGCATATGATATGATTTCACTCATAGGTGGAATTTAATAAACAAAACAGATGAGCAAAGGGGGAAAAGAGAAAGAGAGAGAGAGAGAAACAAACCAAGAAACAGACTCAACTATATAAAGAACAAACTGATGGTTACCAGAGGTGAGGTGGGTAGGGAGGGGGATGGGTAAAATAGGTGATGGGGATTAAGGAGTGCACTTGCCATGATGACCACTGGGTATTGTATGGAATTACTAAATCACTATGCTGTACACCTGAAACTTATATAACACTCCATGTTAACTATATTAGAAATAAAATTTAAGAAGTGGCAAAAAAGAACCACAAAGAAATATCTCCCTACCCCAAATTCTATGTTATGTTATCTCCCTACCCCTTTCTCCTATGTTATCCTCTTAAAATTTTATTGTTTTGTATGAGATATGCATAATCTATAATTCAACTCCAATTGATAATTTATACAAGTTGAGTATAATATGGGTGTCAAGTTCAGTTTTTTAATGTGGATATCAAACTGATCAATTTTCATTTGTTTAAAAAACATGACCCTTCCCCACTATCCACGTCCTAAACAAACTAGTATCTTTTCTAAAAAAAAAAGTCAAATGATAAATGGTAAAAATTCACTCTAAATATCAAATAAATAGTAAAAAATTGCTTTTTTTAAGTTTCAGGTCTGTCTGAAACTATTTATAGTTTATTTAAAATATTAAATATTTACCTTAATGAACAATAATGATCCTGGATACAAATGAAGAATGAAGATATTACCAGAAGAGTAGGTTATAAATCAAATCTATCTATAATTTAAATCTCTCTTTCTTTCAAATCACAAAATCTTGGCATTTGTATTTCTCCCAAAGAGAATAAAGACATTTGTTGTTCAGTTATATTCTTATTTTTAGGCCACTAGTCAAATGGCAAACCATAAAATAAACAATATAGTTTCTAAAACAAGATTTTTTAAAAAGACAAAGTTTTACTGCCATCGAATAGTTTTTCTCTCACTTAATAATTTACTATGCTGTCCTTTTCCAACATTTAGGATGGAGGAGGGGAGTAAAGTATTTAAAAACTCTCTATTGTCCCAAGTAAGAAATTATTAAAATAAAAATAGGTTGTTTGTAAATAAAGATTATTGGAGATATGGCATGATGGTAACCACTTATGTTGAATATAAATAAATTATTAAGAAGCATACCAAACACTTCTTTTTTTTTAAGATTTAATTTATTTATTCATGAAAGACACACAGAGAGAGGCAGAGACAGGTAGAGAAAGAAGCAGGCTCTGCACTGAGCATAGAGCCTGACGCGGTACTCGATCCCAGGACCTCAGGATCACAACCTAAGCCAAAGGCACATGCTCAACCACTAGCCGCACTCCACACTCAGTGTAGAGTCTGCTTTGGATTCTCTCTCTTCCTCCTTCTCTGCCCTCACGCCCACTTGCACTTGGTCTCTCACTCTCTCAAATAAATAAATTAAATCTTAAAAAAGATCAACCAATATCCTCTTTAGTCAAGTGCCTATTTAAATATTTTGCCCCTCTATGTGTTGTCTATTTTCATATTAATAGGAAATATTTATTCTGTAATGAATTCTATGACAGGGTATTGAAAATATCGTCTTCCACTCTAATGCTTACCTGTTTACTCCCTTAATGGTGACTTATAGTAAACACTTCTACAGCATTTTCTATACACTCACCATTATACAAAACATTTTGTGTATGTATACATTTAATTATCACAGCAATTCTATAAGGGAAGTAAAAACAGCATCCATATTTTACAGAAGAGGAGACAGACATAGAAAGATGAACTATCTTACCAAGTTACACAGCTAGTAGGTTGGTGGACTCAAGATTTAAACTTCTATAGTGTAGCTAATGGCTAGACTAGTTAATTCACATGCATTTTGACAAAATGAGTAAAAAAGCTACTAAGATGAGTAAAAAGGTTACTCATTCACTAAATGAGTAAAAAGGCTACTGTGCATGTATTTCAAATCCATTTATTCTCAATTATTCTATTTCTTGTTTTTCTTGTTCTTCACCTATAAAATAGAAAAAATAAAATAGTAACTTCCTCCTAAGGTCGCTATGAGAATTAGATGAGTTAATATACACAGAGCACTCAGAAGGATAGATCACATGGGTCACAGGGTAAAATAAACTTAACAGACATCTATGAACATCTAGCAGCAATTAGTACCAAACCTCCTGACAGACACCCAATATGTCCCTGGGGCAATACATAAGGACATCCCTACCTCTAGGGCAGTTATAGTCTTAGTTAATGCTTTGTGGTTACACTTTTAGATTTTACAAAAAGACTATGTGTCTCATAAATATTTTTACTATTTTACTCAAAATATAGTTGTCATTACCCCTCATACTGCTTATTAATATTTTGTTATTTCTTTCAACTTTTCAGTATATGATTATAGTGGGAACTAGAAGGTCCTGTCTATTAGTGCCTCATCTTTCCACTTGCTCCTTCCTAGTAGGAGCCTAATTTTATTCTGATAGTCCATCTTACCCATTCATCCATGAGTTTCCAAGAAGTTGAACCACTCCTAATCCCTGGATTTGGACTGATTCTGTTTTCTCTAAATTTATTATCTAAGGACATTCCCATGGTATATATTATTTATCCAAGCATGGGTATGTGACAAAACTTGGTGGGCTGATGTTTCAAAGTTAGAAAAGGTATATTTTTCTAACTCTCCCATACTGCACGTAAAAAAGAGCAAATAGCTCAAAATGGCCAAAGCCATTTTACCACCATGAAGGAGGAATTAGCCTTAGGATAAAGCTGGTTGTGAAGACAGTTTAGGTGATCAGCCAAAAGATCTTGGGTATCTGCTGACATCACTTAGTCACTAATCCATACTATGCTTGAAGTATCCCCTACCTCTGGATTGCCATATTATATATGATAATACACTTACTCATGCTTTAGACTAGTTTAATGAAAAGTTTTCTGTTATGTGCAATTGAAAATTTCTTACCTAAAACTCATATAAATTTATAACCTGTTTAATTTGAAGTGAAGTCTGTATCCATGAATATCTTGTAGATTTTTACTGCTTTCAGTAACTGTATATTATCTGCATTGAGGGTTATACACTTTGCAAGTCATTTCTTCAAAATACTTGATGTCTGCCATATTCTAAAGAAAACTAAAAGAGAATTATATGCTAATTTCAGAAAACTATTCTACTCTTGCATCATATGGACTTCACTGAATTGCACACTTATTGAAAAATGTATCAAGGTATAAAGTCCCATCTTGATGACATACATATAAAAATACATTTAAACAATTATGTATCAAATAAATATATGCTATTTTATTGTCATTATAAAAGAATATACATTTTCATTCATGCCTTACTCTATTTCCAATAGGGTGGCTAACCAGTAAACAATTAACCTATTTTGTATATATAAAGATACCTTCAAATACTGCAAGTTGGAGCTCAAATTATTTCTCACTACTTTCTCTGGCAAATTTATAAGAAGAAAAACTATTGAAAGAATATGGTTTGTGAAAGCAACAACAAGCATTAATTATTCACATTATCTCTGACAATTCTGTAATAGTCATGTTTTCTGAGAAGTGTTCAAAGGATTATTTAAATTACAAATTAAAGTTTGCAAAGACATTGTAAATATAGAAAGATTACTTTTTTTAAAAGTCTCTTAAGAGTTATAATGAAAGAAGTTGGGGACAATTAGCATCCTCTGACTTACACAGGAAGACATCTTTAGACAAAAACATGAATTATCTATTTGGATATGAATTATGTGGGCAAAGACATCGCCATTAACCAGACAAAAATTCTAAAAGAGCCAATATAAGAATCAAAATAGTAGTTGACCTTATCAACAATTACTGCCTAAAACCAAATTCGTTGCTACTAGTCTGTTATAAAATGGAATCAATTTCTGATGTTGACTTATATGTAGTCTTGATTTACTAGATATGAATAAACAGTTATTCATATAGCATACCAGATATCCAAGGATAACTATTAGCAGTGACTCATCATAGCTAATAAGATTTTAAATATATAAAGACACAATTAAATATATTTGCCAAAAAAATTAAAATAAACATATTTGCCAAATAACTCCAGGACTGATCATCACTCTTGAGCATATTTACAATGGCGGAAAAAATCACAATTATATATTATCTATGTACAGTCACACATATATGTACCATATATTTTTGTATATCATATATTCATATCACATATATTCATGCCATTCCATACATATATGTTTATATCTTTTCTCTATGTTACATATACATACACAGAAATTATACACATTAAGAGCTATTATAAAAGACTAATTAGATTCTATTCCCCCCCTCAAATTAATTTATGTATTTGGAAAAAGCCTATCATCAAGTTACCATTTCTTTAAAGCAAAAGAAAATATGGCTAGAAAAATAGTATCTTTGGGTTGTAAAAATCCTTGAGTCTATAAAGTTCAAGAATCTCCTAATACAAAAAAAAAAAGAATCTTCTAATACAACTATTACCTTCAAGTGGATGACTGTGTTATTTTCTCTGGAGACTAAGTTAGAGCCTTGGTGAGAATGAGCACCCTCATACACAAAGCCTATTGAAGTTAACAGTGTCTTGTCATAAACATAAACAAATAGATAATGCTACTCTAAAACAGCAGTATCATTAATTTAAAATAAAGTAGAAGTAGAAAGTCTTTTCACAGCAAGAGAAACCATCAACAAAACCAAAAGGCAACTCACTTGAATGGGAGAAGATATTTGCAAATGATATATCTAATTCTAATTAGTATCCAGAATATATAAAGAACTCATACAACTCAACACCAAAAAACCCCCCAAATAATCCAATTAAAAATAGGCAGAGGATGTGAATAGACATTTTTCCAAAAAAGACTACAGAGAGCCAACAGATATATTAAAATATGTTCAACATCACTAATTATCAGGGAATTGCAAATCAAAACCACAATGAGATGTTACCTTATACCTGTTAGAATGTCTATTATCAAAAAGATAAGAAATAACAAGTGCTGACAAAAATGTGGAGAAAAGGAAAATCTCTGGCACTGCTGGTGGGAATGTAAATTGGTGCAGCCGCTGTGGAAACAGTATGGAGTTTCCTCAAAAATGTAATAATACGTGATCCAGTAATTCCACTACTAAATACTTATGCCCCCAAAGAAAAAATCACTAATTTGAATAGATATATGCACCCTAGTTTATTGCAGCATTATTTATAATAGCGAAGATATGGAAGTAATCCAAGGGTTTATTGGTAGATGAATGGATGAACAAGATGTAGGGTGTGTGTGTGTGTGTGTGTGTGTGTATACATATATCCATATATAAATGATGTATGTATACACACAAATTTTTAATGGTATCACTTTGTTACAAGTATATAAAAATAAATTGATTTCTATATCATGAAATTATATCTGGCAAACTTTCTTATTAATTCTAATTATTTATCCATATATAATACTCCCTGTAAGTAATACTTATCACTTTTCAAAAGGTCACTTGTAGTCTTTGCTTTTTCTGAATGTTTTATATGAGTGGATGTTGAATTTTACAAGTGTTATTTGTTAATCTACTGAGATAATCATATATTTCTCCTTTATTCTCTTACTTTGGAAATTTCAGTAATGGATTTTTTTTTCCAATGTTAAACCCAGCTTGTCTTTTAGGAATACCTGCTGTCTTCCTCTACACACACACACTTACGCATAACACACTACATACATACATAAATCATTTGTTCTATCTCTACACATACATACACACACCTCCCATGTACATTACTCTTGTATTTGTTTTTTATTGTTGTTGTTTTATTTAGGATGTTTTCATCTACCTTCTTGTGTGAGATAGTCCTATAATTTTCCTTCTTTTATATTCTTGTCAGGCTCAAGATCATAAAATGCACTGCGGAATATTTCTGCTTTTTCTATTCTCTGAAAGAGATTGTCCAAAACTTTAAGTATTTGGTATATTTCATTGTTTAAGCTTTATCAACACTGAGTTGTAGGTATTGTGTTTATAATTATGGACTATATTATAGATTTAGTTTTAGTATTATGGTACTATTTAGATTTTTATTTCTTCTTTTACCATTTTTGTTAGAATGCATTTTTAGGAATTTATATAATCAAAATTTTTAAATTTATAGTTAGAAAGTTCTATTTCAAATATCCTCTTTTTCTCTTTTTATTGTCTGCAGGATATGCAAAGATTTTTTTGCATTCCTGATATTAATTATTTTTGCTTTATCTCTCTTAATAATAATATCATTTTTGGATTTATTAATACTCCTTATTGTATGCTCATTTTTATTTAATTAATTTCTACTCTTTATTATTTTCTTCTCCTATAGCCTTTGGTGTAATTAATTTATCATTCTTTTTCTTCTTTCACTTACTGCTTATTGGCCTTAATTCTTTTCTAACATATAATTTCAAAACTAACATATTTCTAATACACTATTTTAAAGCTATAATTTCCCTCTAAGCTTTCATTGCACCTCATAAGTTTTATTAGGTACTATTTTATTATCATTTAGTTTCAAATGTTATCTGTTTTCCATTGTGATTCTTCTTCTGTCCTACTAATTATCTAGAAATATATTTCTTACTTTCCAAACATAGAGATCATCTTTTTGTTATTGATTTCTATCATAATGGCAATGTGGCAATTAATACTAAATATAATTTTAATTTTTTTAAATTGGCTTTATGTCCTTCAGTTGACCAATGCTTTTAAATAGTCTATATTTTATTCTTTGTCTTACAGGTCCAAAAGCAGGAGTCCTTACCAGTCTTTTTCTATTGCCCACTATTTCTTCTTATTTTCTGTTGTGTTACCTTATTTTCTCAGTTTCCAAATTATGTTTTAGGATGAACAAGAACTTTATTTGTAAAATTGTGGAAATATTATTTTGAGGGCTAAGATGATGTTATTTTCCTCTAAGAAGAATTTATCTTTGCTTCAGCCAGGTACCTGGGACCACTAGCATCCTGGAGTCTCAATTCAGTTTCCATGAATTAAGGTGAATCTAAAAACGGACACCAACTGCTCTTGGCTATTGTCAAGATAATGCTGCAACAGATATGGAAGTTCATATACATTTTTGAATTAGTGCTTTTATTCTCTTTGGATAAATACCTAGAAGTAGAACTTCTGGATTGTATGGTAGTTCTTTTTTAAATTATTTTCAAATACTTTATTTATTTATTTATTCATTTATTTATTTATTTGAGAGAGCACAAACGAGGGAGCTGCAGAGGGAGAGGCAGAGAGAGAGAGAGAGAAACAGACACTCCACTGAGCAGAGACTTGATCCCAGGAGCCTGGGATCATGACCTGAGCTGAAGGCAGATACTTAACCCACTGAAATACCTAGGTACTCCAAAGATATATTCTCTGTAGCCTCTATTTTTAATGTTTTGAGGAAACTCCATACAGTTTTCCAAAGGGGCTGCATCAATTTATATTCCTACCAATGGTGTATGAGTGTTCCCTTTTCTCAACAACCTCGAAAACACCTATTTTTTATTTTTTTTTATAACAGTCATTTTAACAGGTGTGAGGTGATGCCTCACTGTGATTTTGACCTACATTTCCCTGATGATTTGTAATGCTGAACATCTTTTCATGTACCTGTTGGGCATCTGTATGTCTTCTTTAGAAAAATGTCTATGTAGTTCCTCTGCCCATTTTTAAATCAGATTGTTTTAAATCAGATTTTTAAATCAGGTTGTTGTTGTTGTTGTTATTGAGTTGTAGAAGTTCTTTATATATTTTGGATATTAACTCTCTATTCAGTATATGGTTTGCAAATATTTTTTCACATTATGTAGGTTGCCTTTCATTTTGAAAATATTTTTTCTGCTATGCAGAAGCTTTTAAGTTTGATATAGTTCTAGTTATTGATTTTTGCTTTTGTGTTGTGCTTTTGGTGTCATCTTCAAAAAATCACTGCTAAGACCAATGTTTAGGAGAGTCTTCCTTGTTTTCTGTTACGAGTTTTAAGAGTATCAGGCCTTATGTTTAAGGTGGAATGATGTTGAAATAATTATTTTATCTGGCATAGTTATTTGTATCTCGTGAGGTGACTGGTCTGATTTGTGACAGCTGATACTACCAAAAATAGTACCTAAATTCAGTCTTTTTTTTTTTTTACAACTATAAAAGTTACTTGCCTCTGATCATTACCTTGTAAAAATAAAATGATGTTGATGACGGAAGACATATGGAACTCACCGTGAAGTCCACTATAATTCTAATGTATCACTAAATGATTTAGCCTGGGTAGTATTCAGGTGCTACATATAATTTATGGCTGGGACATTCATATTGCTAAAGTTATAGATCTCTTGCTCTTACTAAAAATCCAGTCTACCAAATGAGTAAAGAGAATTCTGCTTTACAGATTTTGTACTGTAATTATTGTTAAGAACTATAACCATTAAGTATAATTAGTATCAAGTGGAGTTTCACACAACAGTAAACTGTAGCATAATTATAGATTCAGGCTGTCTGCTGCAACGAAATTAAGTTAAAAATTTCAAGCAATCTGTGTTGTAGTTAATACATATTCATAAGCATGAAGTATATTGCCTACAAACCCAAGTAGGATTGTAAAGTTCACATAGGAGATCTGAATCCAGCTACTTCTATTTCCTCCAAGATATCAAGCTCTTTTGAATTTCACTTGTTATGACTCACATTCAGCATCTATAGCCCCCATTAAATTTAAAGAAGATAAGGACTCAGAAATAACAGTTTACCTCACAGATAGCTTTATGTTTACAGTGTTTGAATAAAAGCATTTTTATTTGTTCCTAGATCTTTCCCACAAAACAACAAAAACCTTACCATAAAGTTTTTTTTTAAATGAAGAGCAGAGAAAATAATCTATATTCAATAAATTAACTCTCTCAATTCCAAAGCTCATATGATGAAATTCACCTACCAAACACCATGGAATCTGAACCAAGAAGAGAAATGCTAAAGAGTCAGTTTGTGCCTACTGGAGCTCTGGAAAATACAGAATCAGCTGCCCACCCCCAAATGAGTACCTCAGTCTAGGAAAGTTTAAGCTATGACTCTGATTGGAACATTGAAATCTAAAGGATGGATGGGCAGCAGAAGAGGTGGTGGTCCTATAAAGATTTGATTCCTTTAAATATTCATATATCATTCATTAAACATTAGGGATTGAATCATCCTGTCACTTTATTTCTATTATTCATCCCTAAATTCTCAGTAGTGTGAAGATTACCAGACATGAATTAGTAATTAGGAGGAAGATTAAGAGGGCAACAATTACCAGATTGAAATACAGCAAATTCCATGTACAAGGGACCTTATTCTGAGCCATATCATCCTCCTAAAAAAAAAACTTTTGTGCCCAGATTTTTTTTAAAAAGTAATAAAATGACAGATTTGATGAAAACCTCTTCAAGGTCACAAATGGTAAGTGCATGTAGTCATAGATCTCCTCCTTCCCCATATCTCCTCTCTCGCTCTCATTCCAGACATCAGGCAATTCCATTTGAGGATAAGACATAATCCAAAAAAAAACCAATAGGAACATGCATTAAATTGGAGGGGGGGAAGAAAAGAGGCAGATGAGGACTACAAACCAATTGAAAATTTACCCACTAAAGCATGTGAAAAGTCAGAGTTCTACTCCCTCAAAGAAATTATAGCTCTAAACTCTTTCTTTAAAAAAATTTTTTTAAAGAGCAAGGAGCAGATTCAATGTTCAAAAAAGAGATTACTAAAAGAGGTGAAAAGAGAGCTTATGAGCTCATGAATAGGAAAATAAGAGGAAAAACAGGACAACAGAGACAACAGCTACATTAGTACCCAGACACACACACATTTTAGACACACAATCAGGAATATAATGAATAGAATTCTGCAATTCACAGAAAACATGAAAAAAGAACAATGATTTGAAATTGATGATAAAAGACATAAGACACAAGTAAAAAGATCTAAGAAGTGCATTACTGATGTGTTTTCCTGGAATAAAAAATGAGAGAACTGAACAAATAGAATAGAAAAAAATACTCAAATCTAAAATAGAAGAAAACAATCCTGAAATGATGGCTTTAGTCTGCAGATCAAAGAAATTTATCATGTTCCAAGAAAAATCAATACAATAAGGTCAGCACTGAGACAAAACCTCTGGAAGTCACTGAACTATAAAGACCAAAGAATCATACAAACACCCACGTAGGAAAACAAAAATTCACAAGCTAGGTTGACCTCAGTCTATCTATAGAAGCACTCTTGCTAGTAGATAGTATAACAGTACAGTCAAATTCTAAAAGAAAGGATGACCCTAGAATTTTATACCTAGTGGGTTTATATGCCAAGTATTACTAACCACTATGTTTTAATCTGTAGATCTAATCTGGATATCTCTAGTTGTTCCAATATTGTTCTTTAATTGCAAAATAAAATCCCAGATCATGTTTTGTGTTTAATTGTCATGTCTCTTCAGTCTCTTTAATCCAGAACAGTTTCACCCATCTGTTTTTGCATTTTTCACATTGATATTTTTTAAGAAAAAAATCTCACAAATTGGTTTTGGTTCAAAAACTGTCACCCATCCATGAAGGGCAAGGAGAGAACAAACAGGCCACTTCAGATTGGTAGGTGGCAGATTTAATAAGCAAGGGAACTTACACGCATGGCTTGTCTTGGACTGCAGCAAGACACTTTAGCTTAAAAGTTTATACAGAAGCCTTAATTGGGTTCAGTTTATACACTGTCCATATGGTCTCAACAACACCTTACTCTCTCAGGGCCATGTCCTTCAAACAGCTCCTAGTGTGGGAATGACAGCCAAAAGGTACATTCTGAGGACAGGGAAGGAGATGAGGAACCTCCAAATGCCCAACTCCAGTTTAAGGATTAACCAAAGGTCATGTCCTCTTATATGGACTTCTCAAACAATTGGGGATATTTCCTCAAAATTATACTCAGGTTATGTATATTTGATTAGAATATCACAGACACCATCTTAACCAAGTAATCAAAATAAAATAATAAGAATGGGACCAATTGATACCACGTTCCTTTTCATATAATGAATGGAGAATAACAAGCCCAAATTTTAAAGTTTTAATGTATCTGATATAAATATAAATATATTCCTGGTTATACTTTTTTAAAAAATAAAGAAGTATACATAATGAAAGTGATCTCCCTCTCATATTATTATCCCAACCCCCAAGTTTATTTTTTTCTCGAAGGAAAATGCTGGCAATGGTTTGGTGGATCTCCCTCACACCTCCTTCTGTGATTTCATATATGTATAAAACATATACTTAGGTTGCATGTTTTTTTGGGGGAATGAAACTATATAAGCATAAGCATAATCATACTGCATGTTTTGTCTTGCAAATATTGTAGTTTGCTGTGTTCATTTAATATATTTTAAAGTATTTTATGACAGCTCACAGACCCCTCATTTTTTATGATGATTAATATGCCATTGCATATATGAAGCATAATTTAATTAATTTTCCTTGGATTGATGGACTTTTAGGTTGTTTCCAACTTTTTTTAAAGATTTTATTTATTTATTTTTGAGAGAGAGAGCAAGAAAGCATGAGCAAGGGGAGGGGCACCAGGGAGGGGCAGGAGAGGAGGGAGAGAGAATCTCAAGCAGATTCCCCACTGAGTATGGAGCTTGACAGAGGGCTCGATCTCACAGCTCTGAGATTATAACCTGAGCCAAAAGCAAAAATTGGACACTTAACCAACTAAGGCACCCAGGCACCCAGGTTGTTTCCAACTTTTTAGTATTTCACACAATGCTATAACATATCTTTTCATTTATATATACACACAGTTCCATTAATAGATATCTAGGAATGAAAAACCTGAAAGATACAGAATTTTTATTTTCTTGATAAATCATGCCAAATTATCCTCTAAATCGAGTCACCATTTTGTTTTTACTAAATATATCTTTTTAAATTTTAAATTTTATTAAATTTAAATTTTAAATTTTAAGTTTTAAATTTTACTAAATATATATCTGTAGAATCTGTTTCCTCCACATATTTGTCAACATTTCATATTAACAACAGGTTTTAATATTTGCTAATCTATAGAAAAAAACTTATTATTGATGGCCAGACGGGCTGTGTGTCTTTTCATATATTTATTGGTCATTTTTATAATTCTTCAGTAAATTATTTATTCATATCCTTTGCATACTTTTATTGTGCATATTTTTTCTTATTTATTTGCAAGCTGAACTTTATGTTTCTTCGCATATTAATCATATATGAGATTTAGGCTGCCAATATGTGTTCTCCCCATACAGTGTTGACTGCTTTTTATTCAATTGCACTTTATATGAGATCACTGAAAGAAACAAAAAATCAAGAGTCCCATTGTCTTGATTTTACCAAAGGGAAACCTAAGACTTACAGAGAGAGGCATATTAATTTACTCTATGTCACACAACTAAGGCCTTACTCTTATATGAGGATGCCAAAATAAGCATAAGGTAGTGGGGGGAAATTGAGAATTTATATTTTTGTCAAAAGATCTAGGTTAGAGCCTAATCTGATTTAATAATAGATTGATCTTGCCTCTACTATTGAGCAAGGACTTTAAATCCTCAAAAAGAAAACTGATAGGAATCCAAAAGCTTGTGTTCAAGGCTTGGCTCTCCTAATTATTAGCTGTATGCATTTATTGCAAATCAAATTCCTCATTTGTAAAATAAGAATATAAATAGGTTCCCTACATATTTCACATTAGTGATGTGAGAACTAAACATCATAATTATGAAAGAGCTTTATGTCTTCCAAATACTACATAAATACAGGCAAACCCAGAGCAACTTTGGGTGACACAAGGTAATTCCTCACCTAAAAAAATAAACCATTAGCTATCTAATTTACTAGTTCCAATGAAATAAAGAAAACAATGTTTTAATAATACATACAAGATGATAGAGATTTCTGTTGTGCAGATTCTCATTCCCCCCATCATTAATCTTCACAAATCCAATATTTGTTTTTCAATAAGCCACACACTCTTCAAGCTCCAATTTTCTACCATTTCTTATTATTTCCTTAAATTGAGTTTCAATTCACTTGTTTAGAACTTGAAATTTAGTGCTCAAATCTATTTTTACTACCTAAAATAGAAAAATGTTAAAGATAATTTTATGGCATTGATAATTCAATTCCGAATCATTTCATGAAAATAATTGCCTCAAATTATAAAAGTTAATCATTATTTTATATGAACTATAAGCACAACTACTGGCATATAGCAGACTGTCATGAAATCTATCATAAGATAGACGCTTAAACCTATCACGCTAGGTGATATGAGTCCTTTTAAAAATATTTTTCAATTTAATAATTTCATATTCTTGGAAAAAAGATGTGTAAATGAAACTCATTATTACCAAGTATATGCAAGGTCATCCAACACCTTGCTGCAAAAAAATTATAAGAGGAAAATAAGACCATTAATAGAGTATCCATCACTTTGATGAAACTATGCATTGAAATTCATTGTCACATATACCTAATTTTTCCAGCTTCAGAACAACATGTAGTAATAGAGGCTAAGGACTTCCTTATCAGCATTAACACATTGCTGAAAATTATCCAAATGCAGAATATTCAGAATTTTTCTTAAAATGCAAGGGTTTTTTTTTTCTTTTACAATAGAAAAATGTATTTCTTTTATACCTGGGATATTTTCATGCTAATATTTTACTGACAAATATGAATGGTAAAAATGATAGATTATTCATTACAACTAGCCCAGTATAATCTAAATGTTCTCAATTTTAGTTTAGCAATATTAGAAAGATGAAAAAATTTGGTACAACATACATGTCTAGAAAACTGTGTATCGTAGACTAAAGACAAGGAGCATGCACTGACTTAATTAGAAACATACATAAAAGTGTGCAAGGGTGCAAAAACTCTGCTTTCTTTATTAGAGATCTAATACCTCAGAAAAACACATAAATAAAAAACTGTGTAAATTAAAATAAAACATTTAAGTCCTATATTTTAATGATTCCCTTGTTATATATACTTGCTGATGTTTACTCTTGGATAACAACCTTCATAATTTTATCATATCTATCTTTTTACATAATTCAGGCCATAATTCTTCTGAACATCAGTATTTCAATAAAGAACCTATAGAGGTTCTATTTAAAGTGAATGTGTATGATCTGAATAAAGGTCACCTTAGCATAATTTACAGATGAGGAGGTTATCACTGCCCTTGATTTCCATACCCAGGTTCTTCAATACTAAATTCTCAATGAATAAATCAGTAAACTATGCAATTTGAATGTAAGTTTCATAGAAGTTTTTTCCTCTTTCAAAAAGGGTTAATTTTGGTCATTGTCTGATTTTAAGCCTTTCTGCATTTCCAGATTTTAGTTTCTAGACTTTTTCATTTAACAAAAATTCAGGAATGCCTTTATAATTAGGGATTCCATGGTGGTGGACTGGTCCCAAAATAAAAAAAATTAACAATCATTAAATCTAGGAGCAAGTTCAGCAATCTCTTCTCTCTAGTTAAAAGACTCTAAACTAACAGTCTGTGACCTAGTTGGTTTTTTTTTTTCCACTCAGTTAAAATCAACAACAGCAAAACTGAGTGAGTTACTAGTATTTAAAAATAAGGATAGGGAGGCCTGGGTGGCTCAGTCGTTGAGCATCTGCTTTCAGTTCAGGGCGTGGTCCCGGAGTCCCAGGATTGAGTTCTGCATTGGGCTCCCTGCATAGAGTCTGCTTCTCCCTCTGCCTGTGTCTCTGCCTTTCTCTCTGTGTCTTTCATGAATAAATAAGTAAAATCTTTAAAAAAATAAAATACAATAAAAAATAAGGATTTTTCCTGTGAAATTTTGAGTTTTCAGTTTCCCTTTGAAAGTGGGACATCCAGTACTCAACAATCACATTCCCACTTGACAGTAATTACTGGAGCTAACCTGAGGCTGCCTCCTCTCTCTATGGGGAGCACACTTCAGGTCACTGCAATCACCACCACTTCCTATTGTGCTGCCCTGGCCCCGCCTTCCCTCCCTGCAACACTGCCTCCCTTCCTCCCTTCCTCCCTTTCTCTCTCTCTCTCTCTTTCTTTCCCTGTCTGGCCTCCCCAGGCATTTGAGTTTGAAACCACGAACTGAAGATGAACAAAATTACCATATAACCAAGAAGATTAAATGAAGATATCAATCTACTTTGCAATCTAAGTGTCACTTTTACGAAGTGATCTTCCCTATCATAAAGCTCTCATCTAAAAAGTAAGGAACACTTTAATCTCAGCAACTGTAATTTGCCATAAGGATTTTTTAAAACTGAGTTATGATATTTATTCCATGTGGCAAGACCTAGGCACCTGATTTATAAGAAAATTATATGTGTCCCTCTACCCCACTTTCTTGCATGTTTAAATGTGTTAAATGTTTAAAACAGTTAAAGGTATGGAAACAGAATGGTTGGCAGTTAAAATTATGACAGTGTCTTATTTGTGTGTGTGTGTGTGTGTGTGTGTCTGTATTTCAAGTCAAAACTTTACATATCTTTTTATAATCAACAAAAATAATAGCCATTATTAATACAATTGCAACTAGAAATCCTGTCTTAAATTTTTATGAAAAAATAAGTGTTGGAGGAAAATATGCCCACATTCTGTTTTTCTTTTAAGATTTATTTATTTAAGAGAGAAAGTAGGGGGAAGGGCAGAGGGAGAGGGGAAAAGCAGACTCCCTGTTGAACACGGAGCTCAATGTGGGGCTCAATCTAACGACCCTGAGATTATGTCCTGAGCCAAAATCAAGAGTCAGAAGCTTAGCCCCTTAGCCCACAGAGCCACCCAGGCACCCCAAGATGCCCACATTCTTAACAATTGAACCTAGTTTTAGGGTTGGTTTTGTTAACATATTACAATTAAGTTTACTGATTTTGGCCCCTATTACCAGAGGAAG
The DNA here is from genome assembly GCF_053574225.1 of Canis aureus. Classification (NCBI taxonomy): domain Eukaryota; kingdom Metazoa; phylum Chordata; class Mammalia; order Carnivora; family Canidae; genus Canis; species Canis aureus. The sequence continues at coordinate 16,085,614 of NC_135635.1, forward strand.
AGTGTTTCCCATATGCAGAGAAAGATTACTCATAATTTGGGTGTGTGGGGAGTAAGTGTCGTTTGTCTCTCCCAACAAGATTACGTTTGCTTCTCCAGAGTTTTCTTTCCACAGCTTGATTCCCTTTCCTCTGAGACCTTTTAAAATAACAGAACTAAACTTCACCTGAAGGCATACCTCTAGATGTTCATTGCACTGTTCTCCCTCCCCTTCTCCCTTTCTGAAGTCCTCAAAATGGCCTTTCTCATTTCTGATGTAGCCTGAACTCTGAACTGCAGAAAGTCAATCCATCAGTTCCTGACTGCCAGTGACTGAAGAAGCTGAGAGTCCAGATAAATGGTGAAAGACTATTTTCTTTGAGGTATCAGCGGGTGCTTAAAATGAATTGTAAAACTAGAGCAATCTAGCTTTTGAAGTCATTTGGGGAGAATAGGCCACACTCAATTCAGCCATCCACATCTTTGGGTTGCATTCCAGGATGAGAGAGAAACCTGACCCAAGAGTCATAGTACAGGACTGCCAAGGCAGGAATATGCAATGAAGCCAGGTCACCACAATGAAATGTCATTTCTGTCACCAAATAACATCACATCACTTACATCCATGTAAGAAGGTTGTATTGTTACTAACATTTGGACTAATAATAATAATAATAACTTGCACAGTACAAGAGGGGAAAAAATCACATTAGGGGAAGGAGCGTTAGAAAGGAAAGAAAACTCAGACACCAAAGCTAGAGCATATTCACCTTGACCACAACTCAGGGGAGACTCCTGTATTTGGGAGAGCTTTACATGTAGGCAAAAACTAGGGGGCATCTAGAAAGAAACACCTTTTTTCTTTTAAAAAAAAACATTTTATTTATTTATTTGAGAGAGAGAGCACATGCACAAATGGTGAGGAGGCACAGAGGGAGAAGCAGATTCCCTGCTGAGCAGGGAGCCCAACATAGGGCTTGATCCCAGGACCCCAGGATCATGATCTGAGCCAAAGGCAGATACTTAACCAACTCAGCCATCCAGGGGCCTCTCCTTTTACTCTTATTTAGAAACAAAAGGTGAAGCAGAAACCCTATTTTTCCCCAAGAATGAATTACCTTTTTCAGGTCCTTCTGGGGAGTCTGAGTTTGTGCAGCTGAAATTTAACTCGGCCTTATAGAACTGTTCGTTGGTTCTAAATACATAAAGAACAGTATTTTCTGAGATTGTTTCCACTGAACATCCTTCAGTTGCACATGATGTTCTCTCTGCCTCAATCCTCTTTGCATGGCTGGCTCCTTCTCAGCCTTCACAGTTTATATACCATACAGTTTATACCTCACTTCCTCATAGATATAGTCCTTGATCTGTCACCGTCTAAAGTAGGTTGCTTCCCGTGATTCAGAATCTCAGTATCTTGTTTAGTTGCATGATAACACGTATCGTAAAACATAATTTCTTTTTGTTTCTTTTCTTCCTTTTCTACTGACTATCCACCCCACCCTACTTCCATCCCACTGCAATTATTAGTGCTAGGAAACTCCAGAATGTTGGTCTAATTCACAAATGTGTTCCCTGCATACCTTGAAAAGTGTCTGTCACACTCATTGCTCTACAGTTTTTTTAAGTAAATGTTCATGGGTAAGTCAATAAAAATTATTCCAAGGTTAAATTCTTTAGATGATTAAATTCAATATAAACTAAGTGAAACAAATTTCTTTATGGAAGGATTCCTATAATCAGTTGAGAGCCTCCAAGAGGAGTCTATACTTTTTTTTTTTCACTTATTCCACTATGAAACTACTTTTTCATGGATCACCTGTTATCATCTGCTCTATGTTCCATCATCCCTTAACTATAAATATCAACTGGCTAATAGACTGGGACAGCTCCCTGGACAAATTACTTTAAAGTAATCCATTTAGTTGCCATAACCCAGATAGACATACCTTCATGAGTATGTCTTCATATATGCCTTCATCATGCAATCTTATAATTTATAATTTATATGAAACTCTCTTCTCTGCCAACAATGATTCTGATTTCTCGGTTAAAGATACATCATTTATAAGTCAATTAATTGGCATTCTGATTTATAAATTCATCTCCTATAAATACAGCCAGCATGAAACTGAACCCTCCTAGATACAATTATGACAGATCAATTCTCTGGTACTGGAAAACTGAGAAACAGAGTGTCAATCAAAATATAACCCCCACTGCACAGCCTTCTGGCTAACTATGACTTTATCTATAATTAGAAAAAAATTGAAAAGTAGCTTCATAAAATCATCAAGAACTTAAAAATATGCTAAAGGGCATTGCTATGGTATCCCTAGAGATCTCTGTTGAACACGACTCTTTGAATGAAAATATGAATCAGTAGTAAGTTAATTCAAGTATTTATTCATTCATTTTCCAAATATGTATTAAATAGTTTCTAATGGTCAGACCTGTTCTGATGCTGGAACTACAGTGAAAAGAGAGTACCTGCTCTCAAGTAGTTCAGGGACCAGAGAAGACAGATCAAAATATGAAATAAAACTAAATCGAGTAAAATACCTCCATTATAACTGTTATGATAAAATTTGTTTATGGTACTGTGGAACACATAGAGAAGAGTATCTTGAATTCAAGGAGAATAGTATCTTGGAAGTACTAACCCTTGTTGGGCCATAAATAGCAAGAATGAATATCAAAATATCATTCAGTGTTGCAGAATGCATATTAACTATGCCAAATGGAGAATTCCCCCCAAGTAATGGAAGAAAGTATAATCACTAGCCAGCATGCACTACTTTAAACTAACTGCTCTCAAGGGTGTACTGAAGCTCAGCTGAAAGCAATAAAGTTTGAAAATGTGAGCACCTGTGGGATTTGTGTCCAGACTAATTTTTAGGTGTTCTATGTGCTTTGTATTTATTAAATTCCATGTAGTGAAACATAACCCAGATTATGTTAGCATGCTTACTAGCAGAAAGGTGTTTGTGGAGTTATCATGTAATATCATTAGAAGATTCTAATTCTCACAATGGAAATATGTTTTTACTTGGCATTCCTTATGTAGGAGACCCCCAAAAAATATTCTCCTAGACTTAGTACCAAGAAAAAAATGACTTTCCAGACAATCTCATTTGAATTTTTATCAGACAAAAATTATTATTCATCCCATGATCCTTCCTCTTGTAGTGAGGAAGAGAATAGAAAAATAGAGTTTAGTTGTTGTGTCTATCTCCTCATGGATTCCAACAGAAATATTTTTATTCCTTTATATTATTTCTGATCATGCTTCTTAGTTGCTTATGTGTTTGTTCTTTTATATATATTTTCAAACACCAGGAACCATTAAAAGCCTTTTTGAAGTAAGAAGAATTCTAAATTATTAATCAATAAATAAATGAATAGATAAATGAACAGATAGATAGATGGTTTCAAGGACAGAAAAGGATAGCTTTCGTTCTCTCAAAAACATATTTTCAAATATAGTCAATATTAGTGCTACATCATGCTTTTCTAGATGCTTTTTAATCAACAAAAATACTATTACTATAATAATTTTAAACAATATTTTATACCCAAGAATGTACTTAGTTTTCCTAATTCATTCAAATCACCAGGATATACATATTTATACTTTTAATCATAGCATTAATGAATTAATATTTTCTAATGCGTGTAAAACAGTACCTGACACAGAGAAAGTGCTACTAAGAGGGCGTATTTCATAAATTGTTCTAAGAATATTCCAAATGGTTGCTAAACCTTGAGAATTATAAAGAGGGTTAGTTAAGTTAAAACAGTACATGGTTAACTGAGGAAATACAAGTATCCCAAGAAAAAAAAATGGCAAATATTTTTTAATACTTCCTAAAATACCTCAAATAAAATTTTAACAAAGCATCATTGTCTCTTCTGTGTTGTAATATTAGCATTTAACACAAATGCTCCTTAGGATGGAATTGACATCAATAGAACAACACCTCCCAAGAGAAGTTGCAAAACATCTCCTCCTGAGTCTGAAATATTAAACACTGGTTCGTTCTGACTACCAAGGATATAATACGAGCCAGTATAAAACGTACAACTGCATATAGTGATATTAATAATACATGAGTAGATTCTCGAGTCACCAAATATCAGGGCACTGATGAAACTCAAAGAAGTAAATGTGGGATATGTAAAAAGAAGACATAGTCTCTTTTGGATACAACAGTGGCTATTATTAGGAGCTTGAGGGTAAATGAACAGAAAAGGACCAGGATTCCTTAGAGAATATTCTTTAAATTTTTCCATCTTAGGAAGCTACAGGCATAACATTTGACTAAAGAAGAAATTAAAGAAGTAGCTTCATAAAAAATTGAAGTATGTTTTCTCTGAGACTCATCTCCATACAGGAGCAGAACCACTATCAAAGTTAGGCCCAAAGGAGCTTTCTATAATTCATTACAAAGAAGCACCACCTAGGGATCTATTGGGCACTGAAAACTCTAAGCTCCAGTTAGAAACTAGAAGAGGCTAGAAATCCAATTGGTATCAAGTTTTATCCCAATGGATCATGAAGGTATTAACAATACCCTAGTCTACACACAAGAACTAGATGGCAACAATAAAGCATACAGCTGGGGCCCTTCCATTTAGTCTCTGCAACAACTTCCAAGTCTAAGTAAGTTGTTTATCCTTATATTTGAATTCAGCTTGATGTACATTACACATTGTCATGTATATTATATATTTTGGTATATATAATGCACTTGAATAGTGCACACCTAGATGAAAGGTTCTGCACGTTTAAAACTGACAGTGATAATAGAGCCAACTTCAGGTGTCATATACGAAATGGAAACGTTACTATCAAAGCAAAGACAGAAGCAAATTCTCAAATGTGTGCTTCTAGCCTAACAACAACTTCTATCTTCCGTTTAAAAACGATCTTCCATTTGAGCCAGAGTGAATAGATGACTTCTCCACCACTGATTAGCTAGCTATAATGGGACCTACTTGTTTTCTCATCTATACCATGGGAATAATACTAATATCTTCCCCCCCTCCATAGGGGTAGTCTGTGGAGATTAAAGGAGAGTTAAAAAGTTTCTATTAGCATGCCCTAGAACAGTGCTGTCCAATATAAGCGCAACACCATTTATATCTGACGCATATTTTATACTTAGAGTACATCTCAATTTAGTTTAAGCCCCATTTCAAGTACTCAGTAGCCACATGTGACTAGTGACTACTATACTATATTGAGCAAGGCAGTCCTAGAACATAGCTAACATTCATTAATACATTAGTACTAATGTTTGTAGTAGTATTTGACTACTTGTTGGTATCACTGGTATTGGTATTATTATCACTCTTACAAAAACCCTAAGCTGTGCTTATAACTGTTCATAGAATCGTAAAATAATTTTAAATCCTTTGCTAATTTTCAGAATATACAAGCCTCTAGGGATGATACAAAAGCTAATAAAAATGAAAGCAAATATGCACTTTAATATGTTACAAAAAACTACGAAGAAAATTGTCAGAGAGTGTAGCAAACATTAAATGGGAGGAAAAACTGTATGAACATGGAGGAAATTTTCAGATAGAGTGTATATTTCAAGAAGAGGTTTTTAGAAGGCAAGATTTAAGGCTATAAAACATAGGTCCAAATTTTCACTTATAGCCAAGACAGCAGGAATTATTAACTAAACCTTCTCCTTATTGCCCAGAAAATCAAGATAAATTTAAAGGCCTTAGCAAGGCACTTTAGGTATACAGTTTTGAATTAAGGAAAAATCAGAGTTGTATAAGACCTTCAAAAACATAATTACCTTATAAGTCAGGGAGTCTCTTTGGGCGGGGCGGGGAGTAGCTTGAAGTTCCAAGAGATCTATGCTTAAAGGAATATGTAGGCCTTGTCATATTTCAAGGAAAGAACCTCATAGGACACTGAGCCTTTCTAGGTTTGGCCTAAGAAACTATTGTCCTGAATCCACAGAGCATTCTATCTTTCCCTGATCTCTTTCTGACAACCCTTAATCATGTTACGGATGTGAACTAAACCTTCCCTCCCTTAGGAAGCTTTTCCTGGGACAGTTAAAAGTCTACTAGACTGATAGATATCTATGGCACCTTCTTTTACCTTTATGGTAGTTCTTACAAAAATGTACTTCAATTCTAAGGATATGTACCTATTTTTTTTCTTGAAACTTTTTTCTTGTTTACTTTCTATCCCTGAACAATCTTATAATTTCCTATGCTTCCAAACATCTATACATATAGTTTCTACATCTATGTACAAAATCTGCTAGAATTCTTTACCTTGATATACACGAATCTAAAATTATTATCCTATCTTCTCAAAATCTCCTCCTCCTCTTCCTCCTGACTCCTATTTAACAGCCTTACTGTTCTCTTGGTCACACACACAAAAAAAATCTTAAATCTTGTTGGCTCTGCCTCCCCCTGTTGCCACCCAGAAAAAAATATGGCCAGTCCTGTAGATAGCCCAATTGTCTCCAGGATGCATTTCCATTAATCTGACTCAGAGCACCATTAATTCCTACCTACATGAACACTTTCTGGCTGGCCCTCCAATTCAAGAGTCTCTCCTCCCCGTATGCTAACACATTTGCTGCCAAATTTTCTCTTTTTAAAATCTTTTTATTTGAGTAGGGTTGACCCACAATGTTACATTCATTTCAGATGTACAACAAGGTGATTCAACATCTCTATATGTTATTATGCTATGCCACCGCAAATCTTGCTAACAATAGTGTTGTTCACCATACAACACTATTACGATATTATTGACTATGTTTCTTATGCTTAGAAGTATGGGATGCTTCATGAATTTGTGCATCACTCTTGTGCAGAGGCCATGCTAATCTTCTCTGTATTGTTCCAATTTTAGTATGTGTGCTGCCAAAGTGAGCATGGCTAAATTTTCATAATACATTCTTTGTCCATGCTACTCCTCTGTTCAAATACCTTTTCTTTTCTCAGCATATTAAATCTTAACTTCTAAGCCTGTTTTCTATATTCCCCACAATATGACCCCAAACTACCCTTCCAGCCTTATCATCTACAATACTGTTAATTAAATGTTCCAGCCAAATTCTCTGTCACTCCAAAGAATCCTTATACTTTCTCAGTTTCATTATTTTTTCATTTTCTTTGCATAGGATTACATCATTCACACAATCTATCCCTAAAAATACCTTTTATTAAAAAAAAAGTGAACTTTACCTCACTCCAATCCCAGTCTATATTTTGGGATATAACTTATATTATTGAATTTCATCTTTTTTTTAATAGCTTCTAGTCAATTTAAAGTTCCTTGAGAAAGGAATCATGTCTTGTTTTTCTTAGTATTAGCTTCAGTCCATCACTCTACAGAAAAGTAGTAAATATATAAATGGAAGAAGAAAACTCACATGACAATATCCCTGCAAATGTCCCATAGTAAATTAGAAGCAAATTGAAAGAGTCTGATTATACTCTAGGTAGAAGAAAGACCCCATTTAGGGTAGGCTTCTTCAGTCTGTGGGTGGTTTGAAATATCACAGAGAAACTTAGTACGTACATAATGAAAAGATATTTGCATGTGCCTATTATTTAATCACCTAGGACTTACTAAATGCCTGTTGACATCCTCAAAATATTTTAGATGCAGAAAAATTTCCAAAAAGGATAAGATACTTCATCATCTACAGTATTCAAAACCTCATTTTAAGTGATTGTACTCTTCAGAATAAAAGATTGTCAGAGCCATCTTCACTTGTTCACAAAGTTACCTTTTAACTCAGAAGTTTCCTGAAGCTGAAAAGGTAGTAACTCAAAAAGCACTGAGCAGCTGAACTCGTCACCTTTAAATATTTTTTATTTTTAGCAGATTCTCTGTTCTTTTAGATACATAGAAAATGTAAACTAGATCTTAGTAGAGAGGAGGCTGTAGACTTGCAAATAAGAAATAGGCTGTTTGATAATAAGGTAAGCAAAATGAAAAAAAAACAGCAAATGAGATTACAAATAAATTCAAAATGTCAGCTATAAAAAGAACCATGGCTCAAGATCATAACAGATGCAAGTGATTTTAATAATCTAAAAAGCAAGGCCAGAAATGGTTGGAAAGAAAACCAAAATAACAAATGGTATCTGAGCAAAATATTTAATATTTGTGGCTGTTTAAAGTTGTAATAAAATCTCTTTAGCTGATCAGAATGTTCTCAGGACATAGAATTTTATTCTTCTTTCATAAAATAAATATGAATCTCAAACATTCTAGATAATTTCTTATTTTCCATAAATACAGCATAACAATTTCTGAATGGTTTATGTGTTTTTTCTCAAATCACTCAAATCTTGGAAAGACCAAATTAAAATTATATGCTCCTATATGTAAGCTGACTCTTCTTCAAAGACACAAATTCCAAAAATCTCCATAGCATGAACATTCTGTGTCTTTACATATATACATGACATATAGCTAGGATACAGTATGCTATTATGAGAAAATAAATGAAGGTTAGGCATGATATGAGCCTTCCCTATTATTTCAGTCTCATTGTCTACTACTTCCTCAAATTATTCTTATAGTCTAAAAGAGAAGGAAATCTTACCATTTGCAACAACATGAATGGAGCTAGAAAGTATAATACGAAGTCAAATAGTCAGAAAAAGACAAATACCACGTAATTTCACTCATGTGGAATTAAAGAAACAAAACAAATGAGCAAAAGGAAAAAGAGAGATAGAGAAACAAACCAAGAAAAAGACTCTTAACTATAGAGAACAAACTGATGGTTACTAGAGGGGAGGTGGGTAGAGGGATGAGGGAATAGGTATGGGGAGTAAGGAGTACACTTATGATGAAAATAAAATAAAATGATTTAAAATATATATATTCTTATAATCTAGACACATTTAAACCATTCACATTCCTGTAACATCCCCACGTTCTGTATATAACTATGCCTCTGCTCCTAATTTGTCTTTCTTGTATGGTATTTTTTTTTTATTTATTTTTTATTGGTGTTCAATTTACTAACATACAGAATAACCCCCAGTGCCCGTCACCCATTCACTCCCACCCCCCGCCCTCCTCCCCTTCCACCACCCCTAGTTCGTTTCCCAGAGTTAGCAGTCTTTACGTTCTGTCTCCCTTTCTGATATTTCCCACACATTTCTTCCCCCTTCCCTTATATTCCCTTTCACTATTATTTATATTCCCCAAATGAATGAGAACATATAATGTTTGTCCTTCTCCGACTGACTTACTTCACTCAGCATAATACCCTCCTGGTATTTCCAATTTATCTACATGTAAGGCTCCTACTCGTCTTTAAGACAATTCTAGTCATCATCTCCTCTCTGAAACCTTCCCAATCCATTCCGGGTCCTACCAGTTTATATATAATCCACTTGTAATCATCATATTGTATTCTAACTATTTAGATCTCCTTGAGACCAGGAACTGTGCCTTATTTGTCATTGTGAGTTTACATACATGACACCAACCATGTCAGGATCCTGCTACATCACTGGATGAATGTTGACCAAATCTGTATGTCTATATGTATGACTATAAATTCCTTGAGGTTAAAGACACTGTGCTATTCATCACAGTACCAGAAACTTAACATAGTGTCCACTACAAGTTGGCTCTAATCTAAATAGAATGTTTTAATGAATTACCTTGCAATCAAGAAAGCACAAAGTTCGGATCCCTGGGTGGCGCAGTGGTTTAGCGCCTGCCTTTGGCCCAGGGCGCGATCCTGGAGTCCCGGGATCGAATCCCACATGGGGCTCCTGGTGCATGGAGCCTGCTTCTCCCTCTGCCTATGTCTCTGCCTCTCTCTCTCTCTCTCTCTCTCTCTGTGACTATCATAAATAAATAAGAATTAAAAAAAAAGAAAGCACAAAGTTTAAAAAGGTAGGTACTAGTATTTAGCCCATCATTTTGCAATAGTAGATTAATATAGATTCACATATCTATGCAGAAAAGAAAATACAGATTATCCCAAACATTGATGAACTTACTGATATAAACTCCTTTTTGCAAATCATTCTGTTCTTGTTATTTCCTGGGAAAACTCAGAAACATCTATTTCTTTATATATGACTCTCTCTTAATAAAATGATAAAATTTATTTAATAAATTTTGACCACCACAGATGATGTTTTCAAAACGTAAGCAATAGGGACACCTGGGTGGCTCAGTGTTTGAGCATCTGCCTTCAGTTCAGGGTGTAATTCCCGGGGTCCTAGGATGGAGTCCTGCATCAGGATCCCCACAGGGAGCCTGCTTCTCCCTCTGCCTATGTCTCTGCCTCTCTCTGTGTGTCTCTCATGAATAAAGAAATAATCTTATAAAAAACATAAGCAATAAAGGAAACAAAAAAAGAGAGTTGCTTTTTGAAACTTATTCTGATGTTAGGCAATGTGGTATTATAGGAAAGTCAGTACAACTTTGTGCCAGCGTCGGATTCTCAGTCAACTCAAACACATCTGTGCTTGCAAACTTGAGCAGTTTATTTAACTTCTCTGTGCCTCAATTTCCTCAGCTGTAAAGTGGGAAAGAAATCATAGTGCTCACTTCATAGCATTATTGTAAAGTTTAAAGTTGTTATGGTTTTTGTAACAACTATGTCTGGAACATAATAAGGTCTCAATAAAATGTAAGTGATTATGATGTTAAAACATCAGATGGTCTTTAATAAACGGGAATGAAATTCCATTCTTCCCAGTATGAGAATATAAAAGCTCCCTGTTCTTACCTCCACATGACCTGGTTAACCAAAGTTTTAAATTGCTGTAATCCTTATGAAATAAGCACCTACATGAGTCTCAAATTTTTTTTATTGGGCAGAGCACCTGAGCCAGGAACTAGCTATGGAATAGGATGCCTTTTTGCAGAACAAATGGAATGTGATTATATTAAATCTATCCTGCATACCAAAAACCCTTGGCTAGCAGAAAATATTGTTATATTGTAGCACACATATTACCATAAATGGGTGCTCCCATAATAAAATATATTGCTATTAGTTATTAATGATTATTCTTTTGGCATGTATTTAGTATACTACCACCAATACTCACTATCATGGTTAATAGTTCCTTTAACTAAAGAAAACCTGTATTAACATCTCAGAGTTACTTTCTAAAATTTTTTCTATGCATAATTTTGAGTTAGTTTACTTCGCATAGGTGTGATTATTCTGTAAAAATAAATTTGTAACTCATTTTTCTCTTTCTCCTTATGATAGAGACATTAACCCACACTAACATAAATTTCTTTGCTATCAATATAAATTAATAATTTATTAATAATTTATAATTTAAACAGCCATATAATGTGACATATATATATCATTTAGATATTTTCCTATTTTTGAACATTTAAGTTGTTTTATTTTTATTATAGATAATGCTACCATGAATATTTTTGTGCACTTTGTTTTCCTGCTTTATCCTTATTTCTTTATTTTTTTCCCTTATTTCTTTAGATTGAAGTCCTCGAAAAAGTCTAAAAGTACTTAAAATTTTTAAGATAGAAGAAACTTCCAATTAAAGAATTGGTAGTAAACAACACATTACTTCAGGATATGTTTCCTAAAACATGTACATAACTAAGCTTTTTAAAATCTATGTTCAAAAAAGGATAAAATAGACTTGCTGGTTGGGGAAAATGATCTAAAGACAAGAGATGGAAAGCAATCTTCAGGCATTAAGAAGAATTAGTAAGAATAAAACTAATATAACACTATGTTAATTATACTTTAAAGAAACAAATAAATTTTTAAGAGTAAAATGGATGGAGTGCCAGAAATTACTAGAAGTCATATATATATATATTACCTCATTTGAACTTCATAAGAATTCTGAGCCAGGTGCAGCTATTATTCCCATTTTTCACTTCTTGTTCATGAAAAACAAAGTCATAGAGAGGTTAAGTAGCTTGCCAAACATCACACAGCTTATTACTGCTGAAACCAGATGTCATGCTAAGGCAGACTGACAAAGAACCTGTGCTCTTAACCACCCCAAACATCTACTTCCACAGAACAGGAAGATGAACCTCAAGTAAAGGAAGTAAAATTTAAAAAAAGATCCAAAAAAGCCAATTTCAAAATTCAAATCTATAGGACTAATTTCTCAAAAATTTTATCAACAGCGTTAGTACTTATTTATAAAACATATGTATCAAATTTAAAGATGGCAAACTTGAAAGGAATATGTCAGGATCAAAATTTAAATAAATTTAAGGATAGGGGACCCTTGGGTTGCTCAGCAGTTTAGCATCTGCCTTTGGCCCAGGGAGTAATCCTGGAGTGCCGGGATCGAGTCCCACATCAGGCTCCCTACATGAAGCCTGCTTCTCCCTCTGCCTGTGTCTCTGCCTCTCTCTCTCTATCTGTGTCTCTCATGAATAAATTAATAAAATCTTTTTTAAAAATAAATAAATAAATACATACATACATACATTTAAGGATGAATAGAAGGAATTCATTAATTCCTGAATCCTCATTCCAATGATCCAAAATATGGACACCAATAATGTAAAATTTCTCCATGAGGTTTAGTTAAATTCAAATTCTTTAATTAGCTACAAAACTACTAAAGAATAGAACCATGGACATTATTATTATTTTAATTCAACACTGGTAATTGATCAATTACTATATGACAGAGGATTATGATCAAGGGAAATAATGATCCCATTGTCTCCCTATTGACAAGATGACATCCGGAATGTTATAGCTGGCTCTGAGTCTCACCTCCACAAAGAGGCATCTAAAACAGTGAGACCAGAAGGATTAAAGTCTGGAAATGTGGTAAAAAGAAAAAAAAAGGCACTCAGATACTTATTTGGAGGGCAGTCAAAGAGAGTCTGTATATTGTTTCAAGTACATAACACATTCAAGTGGCTAAAAATTTCAAAGAGATCACTTCAGGAAGTAAACTGTCCTTCATTAGTGCACAAGTTTAAACACAAAATTGAGAGCCATCTATCAGAAGTGGTAAAAACCTTCCCAATAATGAGGAGGAAATTGAACCAGAGTGCCTATGAAGTTTCTTCCAGATATAATATTCTGATGCTCTTAAAATCTGAAAACAAAAACAAATCATAAGATTTCTAACTAAAATTTAACTTCATTAAACTCCTATTAAAGGTGGTTACTTCCACTGAGGGGTATCTTAATGACATAGTTCATAGGCAGTTCTGCTGTAAAAACAAAATATGCTTTTAGCTAGCAAAGAAAACCGTACAGGCAGCCAAGCCTTCCATTGATTCCACTCTACTCGGAAATCCATTAAAGTAAATCTACCACATTGGGAATATCTTTAAAGTGGCACTCTGTGAAAATTGACTGAAAATTTGGCAAAATGAAGGGGAAAAACCTGAGCTTTAATATATCCATTCCTTCCTGAGAAGAAAAATGAAGATCAAATGAGTTTATTAACAACTTTATAATGCCCTAATGGAATTTTCATTGATGTACTAATCAATATTTCAGAAAATGGGCATTAAGTCTAATTTAACTTATCTATGCCAGAGTTAATGCTGAGATAACATTTCCATTGTGAAACTTGCTTTTAATTTAGCAATTTTATATCTTCTGAGAAAATTATCCCTAATGAATAATTTAACTGTTCCTACCCATAAGTGAATTTTAATATGGAAATGGGTCTTGAAAGCAACCAGAACTACTCTTATAAGGTAAAGAGTTTGGAAAGTCAAAGGAATTTTACCTAATGAGTGGGTTCTTCCTTGCTGAGAGCAATACAATTAATTTTTACAAATCCTTAATTAATATTAAATAATATATTTATACAATTATATAAAAAGTAAGAACATCAATAATTATGATTTTTAAAAATTTTCCAGTAACAAGATTAAGGTAGAAATGGCACTCTAACTTTCAGCAGGATTTCCAACAGAAAGCACTAGAGAAATGGAGGTTTGAAGCTACTCAAAGGGGAAAAAAAAAACGTAAATTAAGCATGGGGCAGGAGAAGGCTCAGGAGATGGTCCAGTTTGGCCATGTCTACCTAGGAGAATATTGAAGGTTATTTTACAACCTTATTCTGAAGGAGTTTATTTTTTTAATATTTCATTTATCCATGAGAGACACAGAGAGAGAGGCAGAGACACAGGCAGAGAGAGAAGCAGGCTCCCTGTGGGGAGCCTGATGTGGAACTCAATCCCAGAACCTGCGATCACAACCTGAGCCAAAAACAGCCGCTCAACCACAGAGCCACCCAGGTGCCCCTGAAAGAGTTTAACATAAATTCTTTGATTCTGGATAATCCTATTTGATTTTGGAAGAAGATAAATGGGATCTTGGATTTACTATAAGTAATTTTTCTCAACTAGAAGAAATAGAAAATTGAAATAACATGGCTGGATAGGATTTGCAACAAACAGAAAAGTTTTGGAAGGACTTTGACAATGAATGATTAGAAGTTCATAATATAGATTGTGAGATGACCAGGAATCCTTGAAAGTTCATACAAAATTAGAAAACATTAGTATTCCATTCTCACTTTATTTAAGAATACAGGACAAATTTTTACCAAAACTGTTAGGTAAAATTAGGATAGTCTGTGGCTATCCTACAAAATATGTGGCTCTTTTTAATGATCAGAAACTTAAATTTAAGTATTTTACTCAGTTTATACTTTTTTACATTTTTATTTCTGAACTTTATGAATTTTTTTGCCTATGCAAACATTTTAATTTATAATTTTTAATCAAAAATTATAAATTAAATATAGTCTTCTGCTTACTTTTATGGACTGAGAAAGAGGAACCTCTAAGTGTTCATTAATTTTTCAAAGTGGCTGTCTGAGTTTATTTCTTTGAATACACGTAAGAAATTATGCCAATAAAAATACCATCATGAAAATTAAGAAATCTGGGTTCCACAGTGTTGTACTGGTGCTAGTTCCTGCCACCTCAGAAGAGCCAACTGGGCACTCCTCTTCCCAACTCCATGATTAATTACATTATGTTAGGAACTTAAAATTGGCCATGATGTAAGTACTTATACCTAGAAATTGGCAAAGCATACAGTACAAATTGAGCTTTCAGAAAGCCAGTTGTTGAAGAAAAGAAAAAGAAAAGCCACATGATGAAAGAAAGAAAGAAAGAGAGAGAGAGAAAGAGAGAGAGAGAAAGCAAGCAGGCCAGTTATTAAATATTTATCAGCACACCACTGGTTCCATATGAAAAAAAAGATTTTAAAAAGGTTAGGAGAGACAGAGAGAGGAGGAAGAGGAAAGAACGGAGGAAGAGAAGAAGGAATATGGTTAGTTTCAAGAGCATGGAGAATAACTGCCAATCAAAAAAGTTCAGCTAGTTCAAGAGCAAATGAGATTGACATATCACATACACAAAGAATCTTTAGTTCCTACTCTGGAGAAGCCCACTTTTTTTTTTTTTTTTTTTTTTTTTTTTAGAAAGAGAAAGATTGAGAGCTGAAGGAGAGGAAGAGAGAATCTTAACCAGGCTCTGCACTGGGCATGGAGCCTGTTGGGTTCCATCTCAAGACCCTGAGATCATGACATGAGCCAAAATCAAGAGTTGGATGCTCAACCTGCTGAGCCACCCCGGCACCCCAAGGCCTATTCTTTTTAAAACAGCCTGGACTGTTGCAAAAATCTGAAGAGTAACTGGGCAGACATAGTAATTAAAAGTCATCCTCAGAGTGACTGAAACTGAGACTTGAACTGGGTGGGTCAATTAGCAAGGTGGTATAAATCCAGAACCAAGAACTTGGCAGGCCAGATGTGACAGACTATATGAATTAAAATAGCTTTAATTTTTATTTTTTTTAAGATTTTATTTATTTATTCATGAGAGACACACAGAGAAAGAAGCAGAGACATAGGCAGAGGGAGGAGCAGAATCCCTGTGGGAGCCTGATGAGGGACTCGATCCCAGGATACCAGAATCACAACCTGAGCCAAAAGCAGCCGCTCAACTACTGAGCCACGCAGGTGCCCTTAAAATGGCTTTAAAAAAAACAAAATAAGCACCAATTTCAAATACGAATGCCAAGTATATATAAGGATACAATGTGTAATCTGTATCTCAATGTCTAACATTTATTCTGTTTTTGATCTTTGAAGGAAGGTATATGGTGTTCAAATGGGTAGGTCATATTGGACTCAATTTCAGAGCTATTGGGATCTTTATAATGGAACATCTCTACTCAAGTTGTGAAATGTTTATCAAGGAACAACATCTAGAAGCCACGTAATTTAAAAATGACATCAAGACCTTTCAATGTGTATTTCAAATGAGTGTAGAAAGGAAGAAAAAGGTAATTACCCCTTCCCCCACTAATACTGCTTCCCATGAACTACTATTTTTTTTAAAAAATCTTTTATAGTTCCTTGCAATGACATTTCTACCATAATTGACATGGTCACTACTACAAACTCCCCACATTATACATTATGTGCCCCATGGTACACGTTACTTGCAACTAAATTACCTTATTGAGGCTGAGTATGCTGGTCCGAGGAGAGGCTCCACCAATTTTAACTCCAGATCTAGCATCACTAAATGTCTAACAGCCAACTCACTATTTAATCTCTTAGAACATCTATTTCCTCATTGATAAAAAGCCTAACTCATAGGATTGTCGCAAAGGTAGATGAATTTACACATATAAAGAACATAGGACAGTGTGTGGCATATAACAAATGCTAAAATAAATGATGATTTTTATTATTTTACCACCTCAACATTAATATTGGTTTCCATTAAGTGGTTTTTTGATGATGATTATCTGTTTTACCAAGCAACCCCAAGTATAGAGTGAATAAACATTTTATGACTATCTATCTTGATAACTGGGCTGCCCTGAATTGGAAAGAAATGACACATTTTGCAGATATACCTTTGTCAGAAGTACTTGTTCTAACAATTCTAATCTGTAGTAAATTTCTTTGGGATGTTATTAGCCATTGTCATTGTTACATGACACTGTGGATTGATTATTTCTCTGACATCAAATTTTTCTTAAAGTAATAGCCTAACACTGTTATATTGCATTGACAACTCCAAAAATCCAAATATTTTTAAAATAAGGTATATTTCTTATTAAAGTTGCATGCTCACAGCTGTTTTGCTGTAAGTCTGCCCTCTTCATTGCCTTTCCTGCAGGATCCAGACTTACAAAACCAACCCTCTTTGGGTCTCAGGGCAATGAAGAGAGACAACACGGCTGACTATGAACTCACTTTTAAAACCTATGCACAAAGTGACACATGCCATTCCCGCCCATTTCATTGACCAATGCAAGTCAACGACCACTTATGAGCCAAACAGAGAAAGGACACATCATCCTCCCATGGAGAGAGGCAGCAAATATCTTGAACAGTAATATAATCCTCCACCAGATCTTAGTGCCGCCAGGAATCAGGTGCTATTTTTAGGAGGAACAGTGTTTTGTTTTTTTAATTTGACTTTTTTCTGCGATTTTACCCTTTGCAGTTTTTGAATGTGGCTAATGTTTTTTTGTTTTGTTTTTATTATTTCTCCCCTGTCCGATTTATTATGACTAAGAAAGAACCTCTTATCTATATCCTGAAACTGAGAACATTAATCACTCAATGGCATTGGATCCAAATGCATGACGGCAGTGAAAATCTCCTCTTTCTTCTACACAATCTTTCTCTACCATTTTGCTCCACTACTTTTATGACTAATAGTTCCAACCATGTGTGTGCGCCTGGCAGGAGACCTTATGGCTGAATCATTATTAAAATTTTTAATATTTTTTGCTCAGAGGTGCAATAAATAGGACATTGACTAGATCTAGGTGGAATTACACTGATTCTCTGACATAATCACCCACTTCCTTGGGGGAATATTGTACTTTATTGATTCTAGGACTCATGCTTGTTTTCATATCCTAACATCTCTTATATTGGAATCCTTCCATAAATTACCATTATACAATATTAATAATTTTTTCTTTCTTGGTTATATATAAAGTTATGATGGATTTAAAAATACATTACATCTTAAATTCAATGGAATATGGTCCTATTAATATATATCTCAAATTTGATCAGTACTAACATGTTGAGTGCCTCATCTAATGAGTTATGATGCTGTGAACCACCCTTCCTCAAAGGCTGCTCCCCAGGTCCCTAATGACAATCAGTAGTACTGCTCTATAAAGAAGCCAATCGGAGCATTCACAGACTAGCACTAATAGCACCTGCTCTGTTAACAAAGTGAGCTTAATGAATGACAGAACTCTTTTCCTTTTTCCAACTTTTATTGTTAGAAGTTTCATATCTTCATAAAATCTGAAACAACATACAAAGAACATCCATTTACATTTCTTCTAGACCAACCACGTTTGCCTTCTGTGAGTGTATGTGTGTGATTTATTTTGCAAAACCACTTGAAAGTAAGTTGTGGACCTAAATTGTAGACCTAACACTTCATTCTGAAGACTTCAACATGCATGTCTTACATTACTATAGTCCATCATCACACCTAAAAAGTTAATAACTCACAATATCATATACTACACTATCCATATTTAAATGTATATAAGTGCCCTAGAATGCCAAATACTCAGTGGGAGCCCTCTGGACTTCACTCCTCTAAATAACTTCAGCCCATCCAAACAACTTCATAAGCTCTAATTTCTTGCCATTTGCCTGTGCTTGAAATTCTTTTTTTTTATTTTATTTGTTTATTCATGAGAGACAGGGAGACAGGCAGAGACACAAACAGAGGAAGTAGCAGGCTCCCCACAAGGACCCCAATGTGGGACTCCATCCTAGGACCCCAGGATCACACCCTGAGCCGAAGGCAGAAGCTCAACCACTGAGCCACCCAGGTGTCCCTGTGCTTGAAATTCTTAAGAGAACATTTTATCTTTTCACTGGACCCAAACCTGAAAAAGATACAAATATATAGATATTGAAAAGAAAACAACAAAAGTTTATACCACAATGGTCCCAAACATTTTATAGAGAGCTAAACTGTTTTGGAGTTTTAATAAATGAGTTTGCATAAGTGGACATTACGCAGAAATATGGAAATTGGAAAGCAGATGAGCTATAACAGTAGTAATGATACTGCTCCTAAGCTGACTCTTTAGACAGGACTCTTCATTGGGGGAAAAAATGACCCTCCATCCAAATACAACAAGCTAAACATCATGCCTTTCTTTTAAAATTAATCTGTAAGTTTTCTTGATACTATACTTTAGAGGCCACCATAAATGAGTGAACACACCCAAAAGTAGTGTTCCTTACCTTTTCTATAATGTCAGCAGAACTCTCATGGGGAAACAATGGATTAGCTCTTCTACAAAACATGGTCCCTTGAGTTAAGCAAAATAATGCAGGGCAGATTTTCAATTTAGCAGCTTTAGAAACATTCTGTGAAAGTTACCAAAAAAATCCTTTCCCATGGTGCTCACTTGCCTAAATGGAAGCATCTGTTCTGAAGATTAGTACATCCTAGAAAAGCTCAAGGGAAAGTATGCCACTTTTCTTCTATGAAACCCAAGTATTAACCACCTGCATGTTCCCATGTCCTCCAACATTTTAGAGTCATAACTTCCTCCTGTAATGTCTCAACAAGCCTTCCTTCATATACTGCCTGGAGGGCTGCAGAACCCCAATTTTTCCTTAGAGAATTATTAAAGTATTGCATTGCACCAATACACCCCTTTCTCTGGTTTCCTGCTTTACCTGAAGGTTTAATTGCCCTCTCATAATGATTTGCCTCCCATGGAACCTATTCACTTCCTGCACAGCTCAGCCAGGCTAGACATTTACCCTCTTTTTAGTTACTTCCAGAAGAACAGAGAATTTTACTGAAATTGTTAGGTTAACACAAAGGAGGTTAAGCATAGAAAAAGCAACAAAGCAAAATTTAATATTAGCCATTTCTGTTTCTGAGGTCCTCCCCTTCATTGCTCTCTACAAGGATTTTTCTTCTTTATTTTATTTTATTTTACTTTATTTTATTTTGCAAGGAGTGGAGGTGCCCTCACCCTCATAGTCCAGGCTTGCCACCATGTTGCCTTAAGATCCTACTCTGCAGCTAACCCTTTGCTTTATTCCATCTTCTTTCTCATCCTCTAGTCTCCTCACACATTTTCTTCTCATTACCAAACTCCTAGTTTTTTCTTATTTATGACAGAAAGCAATTTTATTTTTGTTGTTGCAGCCCTAATCCATCAATATGAAACTCTGGTCTCACATTCCTCAATGAAAAGACAGTTAAAGTATTCTCTGACACTTAGAAGTCATCTACTCTAGAGCTTCTTTCTAATCACATTAAGATATTGTAACCAATTAGGAATAGATCCTGCTCCATGAATATCAATGTCTTAACCACATTGAAGCAAAAGAGTAATATTTTTCTCCACAAAATGAAAAATGTAGGGATGACAATCTGGCTCCAAAATGCTTCAAGTGCCTTATCAGTGCCCCAACCTCTCCTACCTTTTAGCAACACAACAATTTTAGCATGTGTCCCTTCATCCTCATAATATGGATGTTCCATGTCCAGGCAGAAAG
Source organism: Canis aureus (assembly GCF_053574225.1). Classification (NCBI taxonomy): domain Eukaryota; kingdom Metazoa; phylum Chordata; class Mammalia; order Carnivora; family Canidae; genus Canis; species Canis aureus. The sequence continues at coordinate 16,106,151 of NC_135635.1, forward strand.
AGCAAATGTTTTTAAAAAGAAAAAGAAAAAGGGAAACAGGAAGATAAAAAGAAAGAAAGTGAGAAGAGAAAAAAAAAAGATAAAGGGACAAGCCAGCCAAATCTACTTTTAAAAGAACTTTCTAGAACCCCCATCCAAAGATATCTGCATCTATTTCATCGGCTAGACCTGTGTTATAAACCAAATACCCTACAAGGGTGTGTATGAAACTAGGGTTCTGTAAGTAAAAAAGAGAATGGATATTAGGTAGGCAACCAGAAAGGTCCATGAGCTGAATACAGAGATCAAACAAATTCAAATCTTACCAAGCAGCAAGCTCATTTACATGCTGTAACGGATTCAAGCTCACGGAAAGTCTCAGAGGAAGCAGAGAGAGGGCTGAGATGTCAAGAGAAGATTCCCAGGTTACCCCCACCAGACATCCCTCTGGTCCAGAATAGATGAGATCTCTAAGTAACATTCACAAAACCACTTCACACAGAGGGAGCATTTGAATTATTAAGCATGTCCACTTCACAACCCAAAGAGATATGTCACCTTCATCACATTCTGATTAGAACAGGTCACCTCCTTCTTTCTGCCCACTACCCAGGGTAATTTTCTCCACCAGGCTGCTTTCATTTCTTCCTCCCAGTCTGCAATAGTTTCTCCTTCTTTATGGAGATGAGGAGATGGAACCATTTTCTTTTAGTTTTGATTTTTTTTTAAAGGTAGGATAAGTTTTTTGGGTTCTTCACACAGAATCTTTTGCATAAAATATAATAAAATGTTGTATTCTCTCCCCATCTTGGGCATGCTCCCTAAGAGTCAGGAGATTCTTTTTCTTCCTTTCTATCTACAAAGTAAGTTAACAAATTCATGGAGTCGCCTAACTACCATTTACTGCTCAAGGTACTGGGAATCTAAAAATGGATGAGACCTTGTCCTGTCCCTGGAGAAGCTCACTGTTATGGGGGTGAGATAGGTTCATAGAGTAATGTGGAAAGTTCTATGATAGCCATATTCCTAGGGTATGAGGCATGCTGAATTGGGCAAATAATTGAGACAGAAGGTAAAGGAGAAAGGTAGATTAGCACTCCTTTGCTGAATCTTAAAGGTAAGTAGGAGGTTGAGACATTCCAAGCAGAAGTAATAAATGAGTAAAATGGAAGAAACCTCTAGTATGTGTAGAGAATAAGCCAGACCAATATCCTTGATGAACATAGATACAAAAATTCTCACCAAAATACTGGCCAATAGAATCCAACAGTACATTAAAAGAACCAACTGGGATTTATTCCTGGGCTGCAAGAGTGCTTCAATATCCACAAATCAATGTGATTTACTACATTAATAAAAGAAAGGACAAGAACCATATGATCCTCTCAATAAATGCAGAAAAAGCATTTAACAAAGTACAGCATTCTTTCTTGATTAAACCTCTCCACAGTGTAGGGATAAAAGGAACATACTTCAATGTCACAAAAGCCATATATGAAAATCCCACAGTGAATATCATTCTCGATGAGGAAAAACTAAGAGCTTTTTTTTAAGAGCTTTTCCCCTAAGGTCAGGAACATGACAAGCATGTCCACTATCACCACTGCTATTCAACATAGTACTAGGAAGTCCTAGTCTCAGCAATCAGAAAACAAAAAGAAGTAAAAGGCACCCAAATCAGTACAGAAGAAGTTAAACTATCACTCTTTGCAGATGACATGATATTCTATATGGAAAACCCAAAAGACTCAACCCCAAAATTGCTAGAACTCATATAGAATTCAGCAAAGTGGCAGGATATAAAAGCAACGCACAGAAATCAGCTGCATTTTTATACACTAACTCTGAGACAAAAGAAAGAGAAATTAAAGAGCCAATCCCATTTACAATTGCACCCAAAAAGCATAAGATACCTAGGAATAAACCTAACAAAAGAGGCAAAGGACCTGTACTCTGAAAACTATAGAACACTTACAAAAAAAATTGAGGAAGACACAAAGAAATAGAAAAACATTCCTGGCTCATGGATTGGAAGAACAAAAATTGTTAAAATATGTGTGCTACCTTCAGCAATCCATACATTCAATTCAATCCCAACCAAATACGATCAACTTTTTTTCACAGGATGGAACAAATAATCTGAAAATTTGTATAGAAACAGAAAAGACTTCGAATAGACAAAGGATTGTTGAAAGAGAAAATCAAAACTGGTAGCATCACAGTTATGGACTTTAAGCTCTATTACAAAGCTGTAATCATCAAGACAGTATGGTACTAAAAAAAAAAAAAAAAAGACAGTATGGTACTGGCACAAAAAAAAAGACACACAGATCAATGGAACAGAACCCAGAAATGGACACTCAACTCTGTGGTCAACTCCTCTTTGACAAAGCAGGAAAGAATATCCAATGGAAAAAAGACAGTCTCTTCAAAAATGGTATTGGGGACATTGAACAGACACATGCTGAAAAATGAAACTGGACCATGTCCTCACACCAGACACAAAAATAAACTCAAAAAGGATGAAAGACCTAAGTGTAAGACAGTAATCTATCAAAATCCTAGAGAACACAGGCAGCAACCTCTGTGACTGCAGCAACTTCTTGCTAGACTTGTCTTCAAATGCAAAGGAAACAAAAGCAAAAATGAAGCAGTGGGACTTCATCAAGATAAAAAGTTTTTGCACAGCAAAGGAAACAGTTGACAAAACAAAAAAGCAACCTATAGAATGCAAGAAGATATTTGCAGATGGCGTATCAGATAAAGGGCTAGTATCCAAAATCTATAAAGAACTTACCAAACTCAACACCAAAGAACAAATAATGCAAACAAGAAATGGGCAGCAGACATGAACAGACACTTCTCCAAAGAAGACATACACATGGCCAACAGACACACGAAAAAAATGTTCAACATCACTCAGTATCAGGGAAATACAAATCAAAACCACAATGAGATACCACCTCACACCAGTCAGAATGGCTAGAATTAACAAGTCAGGAAATGGCAAATGTTGGCAAAGATGCAGAGAAAGGGGAACCCTCTTACACTGCTGGTGGGAATGCAAGTTGGTGCAGCCACTCTGGAAAACAGAATGGAGGTTCCTCAAAAAGTTGAAAATAAAGCTATCCTATGATCCAACAGTTGTACCACTGGATATTTACCCAAAAGATAGAAATGTAGTGATCTGAAGGGGCACCTGCACCCTAATATTTATAGCAGTAATGTCCACAATAGCCAAACTATGGAAAGAGCCCAGATGTCCTTTGACAGATGAATGGATAAAGATGATGTGGGAGATATACACACACACACACACACACACACACACACAGAATGTGACATTATTGCTTACCCAGGCTGTGTATATAATGGATTACTACTCAACCATCAAAAAAATAAAATCTTGGCATTTGCAACGACATGGGTGGAACTACAGGATGTTATGCAAAGTGAAATAAGTCAATCAGAGAAAGACAGTTATCATATGATCTCACTCATATGTGGAATTTAAGAAACAAAACAGAGGATCATAGGAGAAAAGAGGGGAAAAAAAAAAAAAAACAAGACAAAATTGGAGAGGGAGGCAAACCATAAGAGACTCCTAACCATAGGAAACAAACAGAGAGTCGCTGGAGGGTAAGGGGGTTGGAGGACAGGGTAACTGGGTGATGAACATTAAGGACAGCAGGTGATGTAACGAGTACTGGGTGTTACATGCAACTAATGAATCACTGACCTCTACCTCTGAAACCAATAATACAGTATATGTTAATTAATTAAATTTAAATAATTTTTTAAAAGAGAAGAAGGTAGTTTGTGGTTATTAGAACATAAATTGTGAGGCAGCTAATGCTGAGATAGGCATTTGAGGAGGGCTTAGGTTAGATCATGGAGGACCTCACACACCATCTTAAAAACCTTTCACTTAAAAATAAATAAATAAATAAATAAAAATAAAAACCTTTCACTTGATCCTGCAATTGATGGTGAACTTTTGAGGACTTTTACTTACACTACAGAGTGATAAGATCAGAAGTTCATTTTAGATATGGCTCTAGATTGAAAGATAGATGAGAAATTGGGATAATATCATAGTCAAGGAAACTGGATTGAAGGCTGCTATGACAACTCAGGCAAGAGGTAATGAGAACCTAAATGAAATCTCATATAAGAGGGCAATATTATTAGAGAAATAATGTGCTTATTTATTATTTAATAAATATTGATTGAACATGCACTGTGTTACAGGCACTATTATGAGCACAGGGCTATAACAGTGAACAAAACAAACAGAAAAACAGAAATCCCTACCCTCACAGAACTTACAAGGCAATGTGAAAGTTCTTCAGATCTGTGAATTAATAGTAGTGATGGGGTTATGTAACCAAAGGCTGACCTTCACAATACCATTGACCCAGGCTTAGAAACAATCTTTGTCGAAAGAGAAAAAAGAAAATAGGAAGCCCAGATCCTCATTCACATGTCTCTAAATTTTAAAGGACTTGTTCTCCTAGAGTATTAATTAAATGAAACGCACCTCATCAGTGCACCTTTCTGGTGAATATAAATAACTTCCACTGATCTCTGCAACATTTTAACATTTTCACCATTTGGAAATACAGCTGCTGCTGCCCAGCTTGCTTTTTCTCAGCAGCTTTGATGGTGTGGTAATGTCAGGATGTGACATTATTGCTTACCCAGGCTGTGTACTGAAGATTCCATTTTTTCATTCACAGTGAGGCTCTTAATAACCTTTGGGGACCACTTTCAAATTCTTGTACATCCACAAAAACTGCAATTTGTGAGACATCTGATACTCTCAACTCTAATTTTGAAGAAAATCTCTTCAGAATAGATTTTTACTAACTCAGGAAGTTTTAAAATAGTTTTACAAATTTGCTCCATTGTTCTGCTTTAAACAGAGTATACATGTAAGCAATGAGAACCTGCAAGTATTTTATATTGTTAAAGAAGGTTAAAGTACTTATAGGAGTAAAGTCTGCCAAGGAATTATATATACTAGCAATTTTCCCTTCACCCAATACCTGGCAGAGGAACATTTTCCTACATTTTCTACTCTCAGGTATTCCATTCTTTCCTAGTGCTTGTTCCACTAGCTTGCTGGATAACTATGATAAAGAAAATTTCATCACCTCTACGGATATATTTCCTAATTCAGAAATGGAAAGAATTGAATGACAAGTCTTCCCCTAACAAGGTGATTCTAGATGTTGTAATTAAGAAGTACAATTTCAAAGCAGACCTTGAACTCCAAATAGACAGGAGGATACAGGTGTCTCCCCACCCCGTTTTCTTAAAAGTTCACAGTACACCACTTCACTTTTACAAAAGACCTACATTAGTAGTACATGTTTTTGTTCACCAAAAGAAATCTGAAGAGACTCTTCACTTTTACAAAAAGCAAAAATAGCATTCAGCAATTTGTTTTGCTGCAGAGCTGTTACAGAGGCACTGAACACCAGGAATAACATGAGCAGCACCCCCAAGCTCCTTCCCCAGGAACCACACTCAGCAGCTCAGCATCAAGCTGTCATGGCTTTGAACTATGTGAGCATCATGTTTTAGCTTGATTTATTTCATGCATCTGTTAACAAGATTTGTCCTAAGGTATCAGAAAAGCCTAAGAGAGGTTATTTTTGGGACACGGGAGTGCTCAAAAATTTTTCCATATAAATTAATGGTAATTGCTTCTTTACACCATTTTGTCCTACAAAAGTTTTCATAGCAATGCTCTACATTCAGATGACAAGGGGGAAATGTATTAATCAAAAATAAGTAAATAAACATCTTAAACTAATTAAAATATATAAAACTGACAACACATATCCCAGAGTATTTAGACTATGTATAAATATAATCTCAGGATGGCTGGAGGTATTTTTTTCAGTATTATAGATAACAAATATTGTTGCCAGAATTCTGTGGACATGAAAATTTCTTGTATTCAAAAGTAGGTGCAGAATAAGGCACTGGTTCTTTGACAACTAATTTCCTTCACGGTTATTAGATGTTTATATTTTTATCCCTTAAGGAATTAATTGGGTAACATATTTTCTAGAAAATCATCCATTCAAGAAGCTTTTCATTTTTATTAGCATAGATTTTTGAAAATTATTTTTTGTACCTCTATTAATTATTTCAGTACTGGTGGATCATTCCTTCTTCTCACTCTTAAATCTATGTTTGTGCTTTCATCTCTTCCCAGCTACACTTTGATGAAGGTTAAGTGGAAAGTTACCAATTGGAATGGGTTTTATTATATTATTTAAAACTCCTTATATCAATTCTATTTTTTCTATTTCTTATTTATGCTTTAATTTATGCTTTTATCTTCATTAATTTGCTTCTTTCTTTTCTTTCCTTGGGTGTATTTGTTCAATATCCTACAGTGAATACTTAATTATTTTTATTTTCTTTTCCTTAAGTTGTTGCATTTAGCATTTTTATTTTCTATTTGACCCAAGAGTTGGTTAAATAAAAGCTATTTTTTCATTTGTTTTTATCTTGCTAGGTATATCTGGTTTCACTAGTTTCCATTCAGAAATTCAGAGATTTACTAAATTTTTTACTTTCTGCTGTCTGGAATTTATTGAGATTTATAGAGATTCTCTTTGTGGGTCCATGTGGACCTTAAAATAGGTAGAGCCTCTATGGTATATAAATTTTTATGGCAACTCTATTATATATATTATATTATTAGAAATATCATATCCTTATTGGATTATGGGTTTCTCAATCTGTTCTGAAAGAAATATTAAAAATCTCTAGCTAAGACTTACCAAGAAAAAAAAAGGAAAGGACTCAAAAAAAATCACAAATGAAAGAAAAAAAACAAACACAGAACTACGATTATAATATTATGAAAACTATATGCTAACAAATTGGACAACATAGAAGAAATGAATAAATTCTTAGAAACATATAAACTACCAAAACTGAAACAGGAAGAAATAGAAAATTTGTACATACCAATAACCAAAAAATTGAATCGGTAATCAAAAAATTCCCAACAAACAAAAGTCCAGAACCAGATGGCTTAACAGGTGAATTCTACCAAATATTTAAAGAAGACTTAAGACTTATTCTTTTCAAACTATTCTAAAACATAGAAAAGGAAAAAAACCTCCAAATTCATTCTGTTAGGTCAGCATTACTCTAATGCCAAAACCAGATAAAGACATCACAAAAAAAGGAAACTACAGGCCAATATCTTTGATGAATACAGATGTAAAAATCCTCAACAAAATACTAGCAAACCAAATCCAACAATATGTTAAAAAAATCATTCACCACAATCAAGTGGGATTTATTCCTGGATACAAAGGTGGTTCAATACTCACAAAGCAACCAACATAAACATCACATTAATAAGGGAAAGGATAAGAATCGTATTTTCATTTCAACAGATCCAAAAAAGGCATTTGGCAAAGTACAACACCCATTCATTCATGATAAAAACACTCAATAAAGTAGGTTTAGAGGAAACATACCTTAACATAATAAAGGCCATATGTGAAAAACCCATAGCTAACACCATCCTTAATGGGGAAAAATCAAGACCTTTTCCTCTAAGGTCAGGAAGGGGACAAAGATGTCCACTCTCACTGCTTTTCTTCAACATAATACTGGAAGTCAGACCCACAGCAATTAAACAAAAGAAGTAAAAGGCATCCAAATTGGTAAGGAAGAAGTAAAACTTTCACTATTTGCAAACGACATGATACTATATATAGAAAACCCAAAAGACTCCACCAAAAAACTGCTAGAACTGATAAACAAATCCAGAAAATTTGCAGGATACAAAAACTAATGTACATAAATCTGTTGCATATTGAAGCAGCTGATAGAGAAATTGAGGAAACAATCTCATTTACAATTGCACCAAAATTAATCAGATACCTAGGAAATCTAACCAAAGAGATGAAACACTTGTACTCTGAGAAATATAAAATGTTAATGAAAGAAATTAAAGATGACACAAAGAAATGGAAAGATATTTCATGCTTATGAATTAAAAGAACAAATATAGTCAAAATGTCTATACTACCCCATGCATTCGATACAATCTCCATCAAAATACCACCAGCATTTTTCACAGAACTAGAGCAAACAATCCTAAAATGTGTATTGAACCACAAAAGACACTGAACAGCCAGCAAAAGCAACCTTGAAACAGAAAAGCAAAGCTGGAGGCATCACAATTCTGGACTTCAACTTATATTATAAAGCTGTAGTAATCAAAACAGTATGGTGTTGGCACAAATATAGACACATACATCAATAGAACAGGATAGAAAGCCCAGAAATAAACCCACAATTATATGGTCAATTAATCTCCAATAAAGCAGAAAAGAATGTTCAATTGGAAAAATACAGTCTCTTCAACAAAAGAATATCTAATTGGAAAAAAATAGTCTCTTCCAACAAACGGGATAACATGCAGAAGAATCAAACTAGACCACTTTTTCCAGTGGCCCAATACACAAAAATAAACTCAAAAGGATTAAAGACTAAATGTGAAACTTGAAAGCATAAAAATCCTAGAAGAGAAAACAGACAATAATCTCTTTGATATCTACCATAGTAGCTTTTTTCTAGATCTATTTCCTGAGGTAAGGGAAACAAAAGTAAAAACAAACAAACAAACAAACAAAAAAACTATTGGACCTACATCAAAATAAAAGGTTCTGCACAGCAAAGGAAACCATCAACAAAACTAAAAGGTAACCTACAGAATTGGAGAAGATATTCACAAATAATATTTCTAATAAAGAGTTACCATTGAAAATATATAAAGAACTTAGATGACAACCAAAAAAACAAATAATCCAGTTTAAAAATAGCCAGAAGACATAAACAAATATTTCTGCAAAGAAGACACCCAGATGGCCAACAGACACATGAAAAGATGCTCATCATCACTTACCGTCAGGGAAATTCAAATTATAACTATAATGAGTTATCATCTCACACCTGTCAGAATGACTAAAATCAAAAACACAAGAAACAATGAATGTTGGCAAGGATGTGGAGAAAGGAACCCTCTTGCACTGTTGATGGGAATTCAGCCTGGTGCAGCCATTTTCTAAAACAGTATGGAAGTTCCTCAAAAAGCTAAAAATAGAACTACCCTACAATCCAGCAATTGTACTACTAGGTATTTGCCCCCAAAATACAAAAACACTATTTCAAGGGGGTACATGGACACAGATGTTTATAGTAGCATTATTTACAATAGCCAAAGTATGGAAGCAGCCCAAGTGTCCTTCAACTGATGAACAGATAAAGAAGATGTGGGATATATGTATACACACACACACACACACACACACACACACACACAGATGAAATACTATTCAGCCATAAAAAAGAATGAAATCTTGCCGTTTGCAATGACATGGATGGAGCTAGAGAATAAATATAATGCTAAACAAAAGAAGTCCATTGGAGAAAGATAAATACTATGTGATTTCACTCATAAGTAGAATTCAAGAACTGAAACAAATGAGAAAAGGGGAGAAAAAAAAAAAGAGAGACAAACCAAGAAACAGAAACTCAGCTATAAAGAACAAACTGATGGTTACCAGAGGGGAGGTGCATGGGAGGATGGGTTAAATGGATGATGGCGATTAAGGAATGAACTTGTGATAAGCACTGACTGTTGTATGGAAATGTTGAATCAGTATATTATATACCTGAAACTGATATAACACTGTATGTTAACTAACTGGAATTTAAACTAAAACATATAAATAAATACATAAATGAATAAATAAACAAAATAAAAATCTCTGGCTCCAATTATATTGCTTTTGATTTGCTATTTTCTAAAGTTGTATTTACATATTTAGATGCTTTATTTACCGTGACTATGAACAATGCAAAAATTTGTATAATTTTACCACCTCTCCCTCTCTTTCTCTTCCAGTTTTGGTAGTATGTCCCAGGACATTTTCCCCGGGATACTATAACTGAATTATTAATAATTATTAATTAATTATATGGCTTTGTTCAAGAGTTATAATCATAAAAGAGTTAGTTTTGCAACTGTGATTTAAATGTTTAAACTGCAGTAATTGTTTTTAAAAATTAATATTTACTGCCAGGATTTTCTCCCCATGGTTTCAATCTTTTGGTTGAATAGATTATACATTCAAGATTTTTATACAGACTGCCAAGGACATATAGTTAAATAATCTTTCTATATTTGGAAATATCTTTCTGTTGCCTTTACATATTAATGACAACTTGGCTGGATGTACCCTCTATGGGTGAAATCTATTCTTCCTCCAAATTCTGGAAATATTCCTTGCCTGTTTTCTTGCATATAAATTCTCTGAAATTAAACTAATTTCTCCTTAATTGATGAATTTTTTCTTCTGTTTTTCTAGTTATATGATTCCTTCTTTAACACTGAAATTCAATCATTTCCCTAGATTTGCTTTAGTCTTAATCTTTCTAGGGAATATAGTGGATACTTATTGTTTGCATCCCCAGGATCTATCCCCTCTTTTTCTGACAAAAGAATTAATTAATTTCTTTCTCACACTCAGTCTATATAGTTTATGGGGAGCTCAAACCCCAACCTGGGAGTAGGGCATATATATTTCTTTATAGAAAGTATCTTTGGTGAAGCTATTACTGCTTTTTCTTTCTTAAACAAAGATGTTTTTATTTCCCCTGAAGTAAAAATGTGAAGTTCAATTCAAGAATCTATTTCCTCCTTTAATAGTTAATTCTTTACTAATTTATTACCAAAATAGCTGCTACTGATATTATAATCTTAACCTGTATTTTCTTAGCAAAATGGACACTTGTTGACTTTTGACTCAGTAGCAACCATTCACCATCATGTTGATGACAATGGCTAATTTTCACTTGGGGATCCACTCCTCTCTATTTTCAGTCCTTCGACTGTCCTAGATCTAAATGTGATATTTGACCTAGGATGGGCATGTGGTTATGTAAGAATGTGACAGTGGCGATGTAGGAATAGTGTTATGAGCTGGATTGTGTCCTCCCCGCAACCCCAGCAAATTCATATTTTGATATCCTAACCACCAGTAACTCAGAATGTGACTGTATTTGGAAACAGGTCTTTAAAGAAGTAAATAAGGTTAAATGAGGTCATTAGGGTGGTCCTTAGTCCAATATGACTAATGTCCTTATATGAAGAGGAGATTAGAACATACACAGAGGGATATAACCATGGGAAGAAAGAGAGAAAAAGTGGCCAATTGCAAGCCAAAGAGAGAAGCCTCAGAAGAAGCCAAGCCTGCTAACAGCTTGAACTTGGACTTCTAGCTTCCAGAAATGGGAGAAAATAAACTCTTGTGGGCTCAAGACACCCAGTCTGTTATGGCAGCCTTACTAATAATACAAATGGGTATGTGACTTGAGTCAGAACAATCAAAACCAGTAATATTCAATTCTGGGAATGAATATTGTTCACCACTGCATTTAAAACTAAGTGAATTCAAGGTGAGGGTTGCTGCAGCACTCTTGTCACCATGAAGCTAGCTAGATCTACCCAAGAATGTAACCAACAAAGAGGAAGTGATACTAAAGGATCAAATAAATGAGAGTACAATGCTGTCATTTGAACCACAAGGTAAGGTAAACTTGAAGCCACATAACTCCTAACTTTTCGACTTTGCAATTCAATAAAAATTCCTTTCTTAACAATATTAATTGAATTCTCTTTTATCATACCCAAAAGAGCCCTAATAAACTTTTTTTGAAGATTATTTATTTGAGAGAGAGAGAGAAAGAGAGAGAGCATGAAGGGGAGGAGGGGCAGAGGGAAGGGGAAAGCAGGCTCACCACTGAGCTGGGAGCCTAACTTGGGGCTTGAATCCCAAAACCTTGGGATCATGACCTGAGCAGAAGGCAGACGCTTAACCAACTCAGCCACCCAGGCACCCCTAACAAATTTAATATCTAAGAATTCTAAACCAAGACTTGTCCAAAGTTACAAATTGTTTTGTTTTGTTTTGTTTTTCCTAAAGCAGTAATTGCTTTGAAATGATACAACCCTATGGAAAGTTGTCATGGTCTCTTTCTATAGGAAAAAAAATAGATGAAATAATAATGAAAAATTTTACACGAAAATTCCTTGAAAGATCCATCTATTCTATAAGTCATTTCCTCTGGAAAGTGTGGTTTGGGATAGAAATATTTGAGAAAGTTTAAGCTCATTTTGTATATTCCTTTATTCTTTCTATACCAAATATCGTTTGAAACATGTTTTGAAGTAAGAAGAAATAAAATTTATGAAGAAAAATGAGATAGTCCTGGAATTCTGAATGTTGGCTCCATGATTATTTCACTTTCATATCTTCAAGTATATCTGTGTGTATACTTGTAAACTAGGGTATCTGCCTACAACAGAAAACAGGTCAACATATTATATGCCAAAAGCATATGGGAAAATAATTAGGCATAAGACTTTGTATATAAAGGACAGTGTTTAGGTATCTGGAGACTGATGGAAGATGGCTTGCTTACCCAAGCTACTCTGGGTCTTCCTCTCTTAACCACAACCTCTGCAACACCTGTAGCGCCCCTTGTCTGTGTAGCTATTCAAGCAAGGTATCAGCCTGCTTAGCAGATCAAGCAAGTAATATCCATACTGAAGTCCTATGCTGCTAATGTATTGACTTTCTCACTCCACACTACTCACAAAGCAGACTAGACAACAAAAGGTAAGTCACCTCTACACCTGGTATGTGCCTGAAGGACAACAACAATTTTAATTCCTGCATCAAGCAATCCTCAGAACAATACCCTGATAGGCTGAAAAAAATCAGATTAGTCATCCACCTCTCGAGTTTCATTGTAAAGAGTTTGGTGAAAGAAGTAAATATTCTTGTAAGAATTTGTCAGTAGAAATATTTTTCCTCAACAAGTTCAGCAATAAGTCACGATGATAATGTTATGTATGTTCCTATATTTCTGTCATCTGAGAAAACTATCTGTTCAGTTTGAGTCTCAAATTGTAACAGATGGAAAAACCTGGAGAATGATTGACAATATCTGTTTAAAAGGCTGCAAATTAAAAAAAATAAAATAAAAAATAAAAATTAAAAAAAATAAAAGGCTGCAAATTTCATGTAAAATTTAGTTGGAAAAATCAAAAATTTTAAAGTGTCATATTTAATGACAAAAGGAGACTATCTAAAACAATATGAGGAATTCCTGGCTGGCTCAGCGGTTGGGCATTTGCATTCGGCTCAGGCCATGATCCCAGAGTCCTGGGATCAAGTCCCACATCAGACTCCCTGCATGGAGCCTGCTTCTCCCTCTGCCTATCTCTCATCTCTCTCTCTCTCTCTCTCTCTCTCTCGAACAAATAAATAAAATCTTGTAAAAAAAATAAAATAAATAATACAATAATATATGTATGTTAGAATAAAACTGAGCAGTTATTGTGACCTAAGTTATAACTAGGCAATATTTATATTATTCTAAAAATTTCTATAATTGATTTGAGAAATTTTAGATTAAAAAAATCATAGCTTTTCCAATTTCAGTTATATATCCTTGGCCAAGTAATTTAGTCTCACCGTTCTTTATTTCCTCATTTATAAATAAGAATAATATACCTATTTTATGTTTGATTATTACAAGAATTAAATAAAACAGTATGCATAAAGCACCAAGCATATTACAAAGCTAAGTATGAAATATACATGCAATATATTTTTTGGAAATAATACTGATAATATTGCTGATATACCTACAGTAATACTGATATACAAAATTAATATACTTAAATTAATATATAAAAATCAAATTTACAAAGGAGACAGAGGATAATGTACATTATTTTTAAATGCATTCCCTAGGACTATTTACAAAAATCCTTTACTTTCGAGTCCTCTCCCTCATTTGGAAGATGGCAAGATGTATAAAAACTATACTTACACACAGCAGAGTGTAGCAGGAAAAGCAATACTTTGTTGTGAAAAAGATTCAGAGTGACTTTTTACCAATCTATGATCTTAGGTAAGTTATTTACCTTGCCTGAGTCACCATGCACTTAAAGCAAGAATAAGAACATCAGCACATATTTGCCAAAGCTTGAGAGAAGAGTGAAGTTCTGGCACATGGTATACACTTAATACATTCTTTAAATTTTGGAAACTCACTTATTTTATAGAGTAAGATACATGTTTTCAGTGACACAACACACAAGGGATTTTGGCTGACAGTTATGTCTATTTTATTTTATTTTATTTTATTTATTTATTTATTTTTTAGTTATGTCTATTTTAAACACAATTATATTGAAAAGGTTTAGCACAGGTGTGGAATCCCATATGTACTTAATAAGACTACAGGATTATTATATTCATTATTCAAAATATTTTTGACCACCTCTCTGCAGGTCTGTGCTAGGTATTAGAAGCCAGTATTTCTGACAGTCACAAATGAAGGCTTGTTGCCTAACATCCTTTATTTCCAGCTCTGTCTTATACCATAAGAAGCTTAATTAATAAGAGCAAATGCCTCCAGGATATAAAGCTGTTTCAGAAAAAGAAAGAATTAATTAATTATTAATACAATAAAATACAACAGAAGCCCAACTGCCAGGTTTATTTATGCCAGTTGTCCTTGCCTGACTTCCCTCTGCAGTCATTTGTGCTACTCTCCAACTTGCTTGTCAAAATACCAGGTTCACTCGATACTGTTAAGTACAGCACAAAAAAGCAGGAAACCGCATTCTATATAAAGCTCTAAGACTGACCTCCTTAAGCCAACAAAGGAAACAATAATGAGATAGTTAAGAAAAAGTAAAAACTCCTCAAGGGTGAAATGTATTTTCTTAGATCCATGCAAGCACACATGTTTACAGAATTCCATCTCAGGAACAAAACGTAATTGTGTTGACAGTGAACACTGTCTTATCTTTTCGCATATCGCGAATGCTAAAATGTGACTATACTTTCAAGAATTTGCTTTGACAGATCAGATTGTTTAAATCAGTGCTTGCCATACCCAACTACCACTGTCTTAGGTGACCCTACTGGCCTATTCACAACACTATGCTCTCTGCTATGTTATGTATTAAATATTATGGATATTGTAGTATTTAACATAAAGGATCTGAACTAAGCAAAAAGAAAATCAAAACCCTTTCTCTAGACAATATTTACAGTGACATAGTCTCTCAGCACAATTTATGCTATTGATCCAGAATTGCTCTCCGGTCTAGACATTTGAAGAAGTGTCAGACCAATATTGAAAACTCTACTCCTGGTTCATTAGAGAACACTAATAACAGCTTTTGTTTCCCCACATAACCCCATACCTGCAGAGGTCAGATAGTGAATATCCATCTGATTACTTTCTCCTACATATCACCCAAGTGTGATTGTAGGAATTTGAGAGACTTAATTTCAAGTTCTGCTTCTGTCTTGTGGTCACATAACTTCTCTGGATCTCAATTTCTTCTTCCGTAAAAAGGTTGATAATGAAATCTATTTCATAGCCTTGTCATGAAAATAAAATGAAACATTCTATTCAAAGTCTTAGAACATAATAGACCCCCTAAATAGTAGCTCTTATTACCAAGGAAAGGCCAGGTGAGGTATCAGTGCCTACCGGCAGAGGAGCACAAGAAAGGGGCTATTCCATTCAAAGCATCCAGAACATCCCAGGTCCTCCCTGTGGACTGAGGCTTGAAGCATCACTAAGCTCAGCTGTGAAGGAGAAAAGCAAAATAGAGAAAACCAAGTGGACATAGACAAAAATATGACTTAATTGCAAAAATTAACACCTTTTCTTTTTCTGAATTCTCTAATTGCATTTTAATATTCCCTTTCCCACTCAGAACAGCCTGTCAGCCCCATCATCCCTCCAGGGGATAACAAAGATCCTTTAATGATGCAAAGCTATCTGCTGGTGATGCTTAGGTGTTGCTAACAAATCCCACAAAAATAATTTTTACTTTATGCAAATACCCAAATATGTCCACAGAGTAGCTCACTCATAACCCAAAAATCATCACTCCACTGTCAGAACATTGAGGTGGGCCAATACACATAGAGAAATAAAGAGTAAAAGAACAAATCAAAATATCATCCCTTGATTATAAAGTACTATTATCAAAGGCCATTTCACAGCTTAGTACAAGAGCTAAATTGGCTTGCTAATTGAGCCCAGTGTTAGGCAGATTTACCTGATGGAGTCACAGGCAATCCTGGATAAGAGCAGGTAAGGCCTAAAGCACAGAGGAGCTGAAGAGAACTGCTCCATGAAGACAGCCTTATTAGAAGACAAAAGAAATGGAACTGAACTGCATGGGCTCAGTTGACCCTTCCCAAATTTACAGAAGTTACAGCAGTGGCTCCTTAGCTAGCGGGATTGTTCCAAGGCCGCCAGCGGATGCCTGACACCGTGGATAGTATCGCACCCCATATGCCATGTTTTTTCTTATGAACACATACCTTTGATACAGTTCAATTTATAAATTAGAGGGACGCCTGGGTGGCTCAGCAGTTGAGCACCTGCCTTTGACCCAGGACGTGATCCTGGAGTCCTGGGTTTGAGTCCCACGTGGGGCTCCCTGCAGGGAGCCTGCTTCTCCCTCTGCCTGTGTCTCTGCCTCTCTCTCTCTCTGTGTCTTTGATGAATAAATAAATAAAATCTTTTTTAAAAATTATAAATTAGGTTCAGTAAGAGGTTAATAATAACTAATAATAAAATAGAACAATTGTAACCATATATTATAATAAAAGCTGCTTGAATGTGGTCTCTCAAAATGTCTCATGGGGCGTACTCACCCTTCTTGCGCTGATGCAAGATGATAAAAATGCCCACGTGACAAGATGACATGAGGGGAATGACATAGGCATGATGACATAGTGTTAGGCTACTACTGAGCCTGAGGATTGTATTCCCCAGGTGGAGGGTCATGTTCCTCCAGACCCTGCAGCGGTGTTAACTGCAGGTGTTAACTGCAGGTAATTGAGACTGTTTTTAGGTGGGAACTTGTATTTCTGGGGCAGGGTCACAGGGATAGAGAAAGGCCAGCATGGCTAAGTTCCCTAAACTAGAAGAGTTCCCTAAACTGAGTTCTCTGAATTGGAAGAAATTTTCAGGAATGAGGGAAGAAATATTCTCCCTTAGTATCTACAACCAGAAAATGAACTGAAAGCCCTCAGAAATGTAAGGCCATATTACATGAATCTATAACCAAGTAGTGGGATCAATACCTGAAAGGTGTCATGTATTACAAAAGTTAAAATTCTATTTAAGCATAGCTTCAGGCATAATAATAAAAGTTCTGGAAGGCATCTGCATCCCAAGCAAAGCATATAATAACTGTCTCCAGTAAAACATCTCTCACTTGAGTCATAATCCAAATCATTCAGGGCATACTGTTGCCATGTTAGGTCTCTAAAGGCCTAGACAAATCTCTTCCCTTAATTAGTTTGAAACAAATTAAGGAATGCACACAGATGCCAGATAGGAATTAAAATACCTGCTTTTCTACTAGTAGAAATGGAATAGAGACCTATGGCTTAAAGCTGTGTTCAAAGTTAAGCTTCCCCCTCATTTTCTGCAAACTGAGTCTAGCCACCCCAAATTGCCTATGTCCTCTGCACAGGAACCGAGCCTACCCACTTAGGAGTCGGTGTGAAGGCAGAGAAATGGAAAAAGGAAGAAAACAGTGCCTTCACTCAGCAAGAAAAGTAAGATAGATCACACTGTTAGAGGAATGTTTAATTCTGCATTTTCACTGACAGAGGAAAATGAACGTATGACGGCAAATCCTTGCTATAACACCAAGAGATAAATTATTCCACTTTGCACATGGAGGAGTAGGCAAAAAGGGCAACAGAGTATAGAAGCCCCATACTTTCAAAAGTGTAGAATGTGGACAGAAGGAAAGTCATCTTCCTTACATATTACAGTGATCTGCAAAGGCAGATTATGCTGTAAGCGTTGCCTTTTGTGGTAGGTATGAACTTTAGTCCATATTTTCATGTGTATGAGAAATATAACTTGCTTAGTTTTTGTGTAACTCATCCTAATTCTCTTTATAAGATCAAAGTGACCATTTTCCCAATTTGCCCTGGACAGTCCCACTTTACATATGCTAATCTGGCTATAATTATCAAGAGTTCCCCTTCCCACCCTCAAAAATGTCCATACTTGGTGGTGCTTGGCATGTGACTCTTGATCTCAGGGTTGTAAGTTCAGGTCCCATATTGGGTTTAGAGATTACTTAGATACAATTTTTTTTTTTAAGTGTCCCTATTTGAACAAAATGGTATAGTCTTTGTAATAGTAAACCTATTTTAATGGTGGTAGAAACTTACTCCTAATCAGTTCAGAGAGTATCTCTTTTACTCTGGTGGTTCAGAGAGGGGTTTGGCTTCACAGCGCATTCAGAGAGGAAGGTCTCAGATCCAGGTGAGCAGCCTGGTACTCTGGCATCTGTAGGGACCCGTATTCTTGTCTGATCTCAGGTGTCAGCTAATACAAGCTGCAGCTTCTTAGGTCTCACTCCTGACCAAAAGGTCCCCTTGGGTAAAGATCTGTCTGTTATTTTGGGTGCAGAGAGTCACTGTGAAGTTACCCACACCACACCGGCATAAGGGAAATTAGGGAGCTAATGCCCCCTATCACTTTCACACTTATCTCTAACACATAAAAATTGGTCTTCTGCTCTTGTGTCACCTTGGCCCCCTTTGGACCCCACTTCCTTGCTTGGGAATTATTCTACTGTTCTTGCCTCTCACCAGGACACATGAAATTTTGTAAAACTATCACACAGGTCTTGCCATTTCCTCAGGCTCCATCAGAAGACAGGCACGGCATGCCTTTGCTTCTCTCAGATCCCATCAGATCATCCAGGGTCTTGTACTGACGGCACCCACTCCCAACATAGTTTGGCAAGAAGGAAGCATAAGATCTACTAGTAGATAGTCAATAGTATAATTATTATCTTTATTAAGTTTCCACTTTATCATCTACAAAAAGGTATGATAAAATCTATTTTCTTGATTATAGTGAGGTTCAAAGAGGTCAACATTTATCAAAAGCAAATTACAAAGTGTATTTAAATACTTTTTTTTCCTTCTGTGAGTTCTTTGGAGGGAAATGACCACGTTTTAGTCTTCATTTTTATTTATACTATTTCACACAGTAACATACACAATGACCTCAAATAATGTTTTCAGTAATCACCTTATGACATGAGTGAAGAATATTTATTTCCCATCAAAATAAGCAGGAATAATGTCATGTAGACATTTATAGATTCCAGAATCGAATACAGTGATAAACATGTAATGGGATAGTAATGTATATTTGTGGGGTGACTGATTCATTTTATTCCAATATGCTTAATTAAATGCATAATTCCAATATGCTATCTATGGCTCTTGAAGCAGGGCTATGTCTTCGAGAAGCCTAATTTGTCTTGTAGAAACAATCTTTAAAAGTTCAAAAAAATCACTATAATATTTTGGAAGTATTATTTCCAGATATGGAAATATATTGTTAAAACTATGTCAAGGAGACCCAAAAATACAGTGACAAGGGAAGAAAAGAAGAAATTAATTTCTCTATCACATTTCAGAAAAGTTAGGCTGGTAGTTTTGCTTTCTATAGTCATTCAAGGTTCCTTCCTTCTTGGTTTGGAGGGGGTCCCCTAGGACAATGTCCTCATGGGCATGGAAGAGGCTGAATGGCAGCATGTCTGTGAGGGAGAGGATATGGCCCACAAGCAGTCCCATCATCTCTGTTCACATTCCATTGTCAAGAACTTTAAGAAACTGGGAAGGAAGGGAAAATAGATTTTGGTAGGCAGCAGGCAGACTTAATTATAATAACAAAGACATTTTTGTCTCAAATAGGTCAACACAGTTTAACTTACAAGTAAAATTTGGCTAAAACAACACCTTTGCAGGCCAGAAAAGCAAAGGAGTTGCTGTCCCTCTGCACCATTTATTTATGTCTACCAATTATAATTTGCCAAGCTTACATAGTACATAGTCATTAGACAGTGGGAATTTATTTTATAAGTCAGAAAAATAGAAGCTAGTCCAGGGAAGCTAGAGAGACTCTCTAGGAGTGTCACGGAACTGAAAGTCATAATACAGAATATTGTTTGACTTAAGCTTATATAAAACCTACTAAAAATGGGAGAAGAGAAACAGTAACTGAAAATACCTTATTTTAGAATCCATCTTAGTTTAGGATTCCTAACTTGACATAATTTATAAAAATGAACACCAAAAAAGGGGACAAACAAAATGTCAATAATAAATAAAAATGATGAGAATCTAACCCTAATAACAAGAACCTTATTATTATTTACAATAATAATACATTATCAACTCTTAATTAACCTGCTAAGCAAAGCATGGAAGGCCTAGCAAAAAGATAATAAGGTTAAAATTTTTTGGTAGGGATTGTTGTTCCTTTTCATCCTGTTCTTTAAACAAGATTAATAAGATGTTCAATGTCCATATTTTAAGCAGAGGAATGAGATAACACTCAAAATAGATTGCCAATCTCTAAACAGTGGCCAAGTCCTAGAATATATATTTCTTTAAACAATATCTTTTTTAAATTCAAAAGTAGAAGTAACAAGTATTTGAAATTTGGAAAATGAATCTGATAGAATGTTATTAGAAAAGCAATGACTCAAAGATTTTAATAAGCCTTTATTTCCTAACATGATTTAAATTTACATTTAATAACATTTATAATACGGCAAGTCACCACAAACTTTGGGTTCTAAATTCTTTCTCCTTTGCAGTAGAATTTTTATGATCATTTAACTAATTGATAGAATTTTTAAATGATTAGGAATTTGCCATACATATTCAGGTTCTATACTGTAAAGAAGCAGCTTAAAAGCTCTACTTAATTTGGGCATTCTTACAAGTGAATCCACCTGATTCAGAGAACCTTCATTAGCAGGGCTAATACACACTTAAGCTCCAGACCATGGGATCCCTGGGTGGCTTGACATCTGCCTTGGGCTTAGGTCACAATCCCAGAAACCCGGAATTGAGTCCCCACATCAGGCTCCCTGCACAGAGCCTGCTCCTCCCTCTGCCTGTGTCTCTGCCTCTCTCTCTCTCTCTCTCTGTCTCTCATGAATAAATAAATAAAATCTTAAAAA
The DNA here is from genome assembly GCF_053574225.1 of Canis aureus. Taxonomy (NCBI): domain Eukaryota; kingdom Metazoa; phylum Chordata; class Mammalia; order Carnivora; family Canidae; genus Canis; species Canis aureus. The sequence continues at coordinate 16,127,302 of NC_135635.1, forward strand.
AAATAAACTCCAGACCAGTGCCTAGCACATGGTAAGCCCTCAATAAATGTAGCTCTTATTATCCACAGAATAATCATATGCCTACATCAAGAGGACATGCCTTGTGGATAACTAATTTCTCCTCACTGAAATATTTGTGAAATCCATAAAAAGACAGAATCTTTTCTAGATCAGATCAGGGACATTTACCACTTTTGCAGCCTTTATTCCTGTAATCCACTTTAGTCTACCTCAAGATGACCTCTGTACAAAAACTGCCATTGTCTAACTACTCTGAAAGTAGTCTGTGTTCACAGTTCCTCTGAGTTCTATAAAGAACAGAGTTTTCCTTAAATGTCATTCTATCCCTGAGCCTTTTAAATATTGTACATACCTCAGCAGACAACAGATGAAATGGAGTCCTCTGTTACTGCCCACTGCAAAAGTCTCTACTCTTGAGTTATTGGAAAGGGAGTTGATTGTTTGATTATTTTTAATATACTTTATGTAACAACAATGACAACAAAAAATAGTCTCCTCTTTGTGCTTTGGGATAGAAATCTTAGTTCATAATTAGGTGAAAAAATTATAAATTTAGTTTTTAACTATTTAATCTTCTGTGTCATATCTTGACATGGGAAAAGAAACACAGTCTCCATAAATTTTTCTCCTTTTGTCAAGGAACATATAATGTCCAGTGAGAAGAAGGTGCTTATAGTGCACATCTGATGGGGGTGGGGGGTGGGGTATGGCGCGAGTCTTTATCTTATTTTCAATGTCATGTGACTACAAAGTACCACACAAATGTGTGTCATCCCATCTTATGCCAGCTCATCGTTGTCAATCTAGTCAGGTTGCCCAGCAACATTCCTTGCTTCTTTCTGGTCCCTGCAGGAATTCGGCTCTCTCTATTCCATCAGTGACATACTTGAGGCCATAAACATTTCTACAAGGCTAATAAAGGTCCCAGTTTCCCAGATATGACCCTGCTGTATCTGTTCCAGGGGTCTTGGGGGCATCTTCTCTGTAAGATGGGTGCAAGGTCACTCTCAGTAGGGTCTACCACTATCCTTACACTTGTTGCCTTGCCTTGGGCCCTCTCCTTCCTGGCTTAGCAGAAACTCCTCTATCCTCAGTTGCTCCTCACAAATCTTTGTGTTTTATTTGTTTGTATTTTAACTTGTGGACTCCTTTCCACTCCCATACAAGTGTGTGGACTTTGGGAACACACGTTATTTTGCAACCTCAGAATTTCCCTGGGTGCAATTCAAAACTGGTCCCCCTATGCAGACAAGGTGGAGAGACCCAAGGAAGAGGCAGGCCACCCCGGATTTGTAGGTGGCAGATTTAAGAGGCAAGGGAACTTACAAGGCTGGTAAAATGAGTAGATTGCCACACCAGCCTGCCAGAAACTTGAAAGTTTATATAGAGGCCTCTACATCGTTCAGTCACATTATGTCTACATGGTCTCAACAACACATTTCTCTCTCAAGGCTGCATTGGTGAAGCTGCTTCTAGAGTGGAAATAGTAGGTGGAATGTACATTCCAAGGACAGGGAGGGGATGAAGAGCCCCTGATTACCCTGGTCTAGCTCAAGGGTCAACCAAAGGTCACATCCTCCTCCAACAACATGTAAGCCAAAAGGCTTCAGGTTTCCCAGGATACAGGTGATTAAGATAGAGATGTGGAGAGTGCTCTCAGGAATAATATGTTAAGTATCAGAAGGGAGCAGGATTGAGTAAAGGGGAGTTCAACAGGTCGCATGTGCAACTGAGGCCACAGCTGATCTGATGGAAGGCTCAGAAGCTGGTGCATCTCTTCAGAGATGCCTCAAATTAAAAGCTGAGCCTTATGCCTGCTCACCAACAAACCGTTGGATAACAGAGGGGCTTACTCTTGGACAAGGCTGCTCCTTTTGGTCACAGGCAACTCCTAGAGCCATGGACAAGCTACATTCCTAGCAGCTGAGATAATAATAATCATGTCAATCCTAAAGACAGATCTGCTTCATGCACTACACCAGTGGTTCTCAAACTTCAGCTGCATCAGAATCACCTAGAAGTGATTGTTAAAACACAGATTATAGCTGCAAGCCCAGAGTCTGATTCGTTATGTCTGGGTTGAGGTTAGAGTGTCTGTATTTCAAATAAGTTTCCAACTGCTGCTGATGCTCTTTTTGGGTCACCTTTAAGAACCACTGCACTCTGCTATTCCAAGCTTACTGTATTTTCCATGAGCAAAGAACACCTGAAAGTCAGGAAGTCCAAAGAAGATAAAATAAGGATGGATGGAGGATGAGAATCTATTTTTCAAATACTACCCTGTCACACTGGGATATGTCTTCTACTCATTACAGCTAACCCTTGAACAACACGAGTTTAAACTGCTCAGGTCCACTTATACATAGATATTTTTTTCTATAAAAAAACTTGTTTCCCCTTGGCCCACAGTTGGGAGAGGGCTCCAACATGGCCAAAAAGCTGCCTAGTGGCCTCAGGTTGATGCTCAAGCAGAAGCCCTGGCACCAGGGGGATGCTAGAGGGCCCTCAAAGTCTGCCAGACTCCTAGTCATGCTTGAGGGTGAGCCTCCGGAAGACATCCATGCCCAACCAGCCCAGGTGGGTCCAGCCTGCACAGATGAGTCAGATGGTCGCATCCTCTGGCTGAAGTGGATCCTCTCACCTAGGAAGTGGTTCTGCAGGAAGTGAGGAGCTAGCTGGGTGTCTGTGCAGGTAGTACCCGAGGTCTGCAGCTCAGAAGGGGCTGCTTCAGTTTCTTCAGGATCATGGGGGCATCCAAGGCTCAGCCCCAAACATCTTGGAACATCTTCTGCATGTCCTTGAAGATGACACAGCTGTGTGCTAGTTTTGCATCTTCAAAAGACGCTGAATACCCTCGTGTTTCTCCCTAGCCAGCTCAAGAAGAATTGGCCCACACCCTCCAGAGCCACATCATCACAGTCAAAATAGAAGTCCAAAGAGAGGTAAGTACAAGAAGCCCACAGATGTGTGTTGACCAGGTTGTTGACATAGGCCTCCACCTGAATAGAATAATTCTGACAAATCTGGGAGCTTATGCTTGATTGGCAATTAGGAGCTCTGCTCAGAAAACAGTGCTGGTTTTTCCTTCAAACAGAGTGACTAAGAAGATGGTTCTAAAGGTTGTGAAAAGAAAAGAAGTCAGAGGGCGACCAGAGGCTGGAAGAAAGAGCATCGCTGAGTCTGTTCTGTCCAAACATTGTTGAAATAGATAAACTCACAGGACTGTCAGGAGCACTGCCTATAGGTAAATTTTTTACAGGACATTATTGTAAATGTATTTTCTTTTCTCTAGCTTTCTTTATTGTGAGAATGCAGTGGGTGATAACGTAACATATAAAATACGTGTATTGACTATTTATGTTATAGGTAAAGCTTCCAGTCAATGGTTCATTATTAGTAGTTAAGTTTTGAGGGAGTCAAAAGTTATAACCAGATTTATGGCTGCACTGGGATTGGCACCTCTAACCCTGTGTTATTTAATGGTTAACTTTATTGTGGAGTTCTTTATATTTAATTACTTTTGTCTTCAATTAATTAAATGTTCTTTACTATATGATTATTTGCAGCAATCAACTTGTCCCCACCCTGGCAGCAGTAACTCAATATTACCCCATTCCAATCCACTCATTAGTTTAGAAATTATTTACTCTGCCCATATGTTCATTTGTTATGTCTGAATTCACTGGTATGAAAAGTTTTGTGCAGTTTAACTACTAAGTGAGTTATAGGAAAAAGGAAGAACCATAAGCACAAAACCCTTTGTGGGGCCAGGTGACTGCAGGTATGGCTTAATGACAGAGTGACCCCTAAACAGAAACTTAATGAGATTTGTAAACAAGCACAACATCATAGCACATAACCTGAAGTATTAAGGGCCTGGATATATGTTTCTCATGCCACGCAGAATTGGGCACAACCATGCTGATAAGTAGGAAGCGCACTTCATGTGAGAGTTGTCTTCATTTTCTATACTAAAAATACCCAGTGCCGTGACACACATTTAGTACCTGAGGATCAGGCTCAGACAAGGAAAAGGCTGTGAAAAGTCCTAGTTCCTTCCCTCAATTTCCTGCACCCTCTTCTTCATGCAATTGGTGTTTGTTTATGACATTTCACCTTGCCTTTGCCTTTCATGACTGTCCCTTGTCATTCTTTTTTAATGTTGTTTCAGTGCATAAAATGGTAGTAAATGGTAGCAAAATCATAAGTTTTCCTTTTTATTTCCCTCTGCAAATGTCCAAATCCTCCAACTCCTTACATATAACCCTACCCTCTGGGGGCATATACTTTTTCCTGAGTATTATGGGTGATGAATGATGTGTGAAATTTGGAAATAACATATTCCTAATTAGTTTAAAAAGCAGAAAAATAACATCTATGAGGAAATATTAGAAAAACTAGGACTATTTAGAATGGAAAATACAGTTTAGGAATTAATTTAGCAGTCTTCAAAGATATAAAGGATATCCAATTGAGAGGCAAAGGAGGAAATCAAACCTTCAATTTCTGCTAAGATGTAAGGATAGTATAAACTAGTTAGAAAGGTTTTTTGCCTAGGAGGCAATTCAACAATGATTGGGCACATGAAAAAATTGTATTATCTTCTCTTTGAAATAATATCATATTTCAAAACAGGATTAAGTGTGGTCCTATCAGGATTCAGGTTAGTAGAATAGATGACCTCCTAGGTTCCCTTTTCATCCTAAGATTTTTATCTTTTATGATAGCAGTCAGAGACGTTCTGCTGAACAAAATTGATTTCTGGCAAAGGACATATCTCCAAAGAACCATTTTTCATGGGTTTGTATATAATTTTTATTGATACTATAATCTTCAAAGAATGAAGAGATGACTCCCATGTAATGAAAATCCTTGGGCTACTCTAGCTGTTTGCTTGAAAGGATTTACATTTCTATGATGTCTTGAAGTTCTTAACTCATTGTGACCCCAGTCTAATACTTACATACATCCTGGTTAACAATAAGAGTATGAGACTATAATAATGTACAATTGGAGCATAGCTCCACCTAAAGATATTTGAAAATACTATATGATATAGAATTTTGTTTTTCTCCTATTGATTTATTTTCATTCATAGGGTTTTATAAGGATCAGGTTAATCAGGTAGAGAAAAGCAACCTGAGAAGGCTGGATTCATTCTAGGAAAAATTTGTAGGATATCACATGTATACTTTTGCCATCCTGAAATATAGTCACCAATGCATGGTTACTAGAACGAGGGATAGGAGGTTAAAGAAGTGAGAGAAACACTATATAAGCTCTGTCATCCTGGAAATTCCCTTGAGTCCTTTTAATAATATGTAGCAAAGTTCCACTGTACCATTATATCCCAGCTAAAATACCACCTTGTCTCGGAAGCCCATCATCACTCCTATAGTCTTAATGGTAGGACCAGTCAGATACCTCTGAGTTTAAATCCTAATTCCAACAAACACTATCTATAAATACTTGGACATTTTATCTAACATCTCTTAATCTCAAAATAAAATTGACTTATATATGTCTGTGAAAAAATTTAGGACAGTGTCAGAGAATAGGTATTCATCAAACAGCAGATCCCTCCCTTAAACTGTTATAATGGGTCTTTTTAAATATTTATGATAGCAATTATTTCATTCTCCTTGGCAAAATGACTATTGCTTACATGTGAGCCCAGGTGCCAATTCTCTGCTTAGTGCTACCATAAACCATAAATCACTGCACCATCCAGCAACCACTCTCCAAACAGGGGCCCAGCAAGAGGCAAGACTGTGGCAAGATCCCTCGACCTCCCTGGGGAGGAACAGTGCAGGTGCCCACCACAGGAGTCTGTAAAGTTTGGAGACTCAAAGGGGGATCACATGCCTGAGATAAAAATGCTCATAATAGTCTGGGTGAACACAGAGTTCAGACAGAAACCAGGGAGATAGGAGCAATTGACTGCTTCTCTGTGCCAGCTCACTGAAGACTGCAGGGGGTGCAGACTTTCAGTTCTGGGATTAGAGATCAGGGTGCTGCAATTTTCATCCCCCACACTGGCTTCTGGAGCTGCTTACACTCAGCCTGGCCCTCTGGCAAAGGGGGTGCAATTCCGCCTGGGCAGACACCTGAGAATCAGTGCAGCAGGCCCCTCCCCCAGAAGACCAGCAGGAATTTCTGGCTAATACCAAGTTTACTGATCATACAGAAATCCAAAACTATAGCTCTTCAGGAAAGTATATAGCATTCGTGGGGGTTTTTTCTTATTATTCTTTAGTCTTTCCATTTTATATTTTATTTTCCTTTTTAACTATTTTCTTATTTTATCCACTTTTAAGTCTTATTTAATTTTCATTTTTATACTTATGTTTTATATATTTTTTTCACTTCTGATTTACTTTCATTATATTCCACTCAATTTTTGTATGTATATAAGTTTTTCTTTCTTTCCTATTTTGGGATCTAGTTTTTTCTAACAAATGCAACAAAATACACCTAGAATCTAGTTTATTCTCTTCTGTTCAACTTCTTGTTTGATTTTATTCTCATTTTTTTTCTTTTCTTTTTGGTTTCTCTTCTCTTCTGATTTGTGTAGTGTATATTTTTCTGGTGTCATTGTTGCTGTTATTGCATTTTCCCTCTCATCTGTTCCTTTCTGGACAGAATGACAAACTGAAAGAACTAACGCCAAAAAAGAGAACAAGAGTCAGTACTCACTGCCAGAGATTTAATAAATATGGATATAAGTAAGATGTTGGAACTAGAATTCAAAAGAACAATTATGAAGATACTAGCTGGGCTTGAAAAAATCACAGAAGATGCTAAAGAATCCCTTTCTGGAGAAATAAAAGAACAAAAATCTAATCAGGTTGAAATAAAAAAGGCTATTACTGAGATCCTTAAAAAATGAAAGTGATTGCTAGGATAAACAAGGCAGAAGGGAGTCAGTGATATAGAAGGAAAAATGATGGAGAATAAGAAAGCTGAGAAAAAGAGATTAAACTAGTACTAGATCATGAGGGGAGGATTTGAGACATCGGTGATACCATAAAGCAAAACAATATTAAAATAATGGAGATCCCAGGGAAAGAGGAAGGGGGGGGTAGAAGTTTTATTTGAACAAATTTTAACTGAGAACTTGCCTAATCTGGGGAAGGAAACAGGCATCTAAGTCCAGGAGGCATAGAAAACATCCCCCCACACACACACCACAAAATCAATGAAGCTTACAAGTTTCAGAAATAAAGAGGAAATCCTCAAAGCAGCTCAGGACAAGAGGTCCATAACCTGCAAGTATGAAAACATAAGACTGGCAGCAAACCTTTCCACAAAGACCTGGCAGGCCAGAAAGTACTGGCATGATATTTTTAGGGTGCTAAGTGAGAAAAATATGCAGCCAAGAACACTTTCCAGCAAGACTGTCATTCAGAATAGAAGGAGAGATAAAGAGCTTCCAGGACAAACAAAAACTCAAGGAAATTGTGAACACTAAACCAGCCCTACAAGAAATATCAAAGAGGCTCCTTTCGGTGAAAAGAGAGACCAAAAGTAACAAAAACCAGAAAGCAACAGACACAATGTACAGAAACAGTGACTTTACAGGTAATACAATGGCATCAAATGCATCTTTGAATAGTTACTCCAAATATAAATGGGCTAAATGCCCCAATAAAAAAGACACAGGGTATCAGGTTGGATAAAAAAGCAAGATCCATAGATATGCTGTCTATAAGAGACTCATTTTAGACCCAAAGACATCTCCAGATTGAAAGTGAGAGATGGAGAACCATTTATCATGCTAATGGACATCAAAAGAAAACTGGGGTAGCAATTCTTATATCAGACAAATTAGATTTTAAACCAAAGACTGTAATAAGAAATGAGGAGGGACGCTATATTGTAAGTAAAGGATCTATCCAACAAGAAAATCTAATAATTGTAAATATGTATTCCCCTAACTTGCGAACAGCCAAACATATAAATCAATAACAAAATTAAAGAAACACATTGATAATAATACAATAATAGTAGGGGACTTTAATACCCCACTCACAGCAAAGGACAAGTCATGTTAGCAGAAGATCAATAAGGAAATAAGGGCTTTGAATGACACATTGCACCAGGTGGTCTTCACAGATATATTCAGAACATTTCATCTAAAGTAAAGGAATACATGTTCTTCTTGACTGCACATGGAACGTTCTCCAGAATAAATCATATACTGGGTAACAAATACGGTCTCAACTGGCACAATAGACTGGGATTATTCCCTGCATATTCTCAGACCACAATGCTTTAAAACTTGAACTCAATCACAAGAAAAAATTTGGAAGGAACACAATGATGCTTTTTAACCTCCATGTAATTGTTTGTGTTCTTCCAAAAATTTTTAAGTAATGAATCACTAAGCTCTACCTCTGAAACTAGTAATATACTATATGTTAATTGAATTTAAATAAAATGAAAATTTTTTAAAGTCATTATAGTGTGTTCCATTTTTTTTAAAGTTACATAATATATAAGATGTAAAAACCACCCAGGTCAAACCTCTAGAGATGAATTTTTCAATATCTGAGGTGAAAAATACAATGGATGTGATGAACACCTGGCTAGATTGAAGAAGAAAAAATTGTAAACTTGAAGAAATAGCAACAGATACTACCCAAAGTAAAATATAGAGAAAAATGGAATTTTAAAAAAATAAACAGATCATCAATGAACTATGGGACAATGTCAATGTACGTAATGTTTTTAAGATTATTCAGTTTTTCTCTTTTATCTGGAGACTGTTTTGAAAAACTTTATTTTCCTAGGAATTAATGCATTTTGCTCAATTTTTAAATTAGCATAAAATTATCCATAATATCCTCTGAATTTTCTCTTCATGTCTGCAATATCAGTAATGGTGTCTTTTTAAAATTTCTTTCTACTCTTGTGTCTTCTCATTTCTGTTCTTCTATCAGTTTTACCAGAGTTTGTCTATTTTATTAGCACTTTTTTAAATCAACTGCTATTTAGTTGATATTCTGTTTGTTTTTAATCTTAGTAATCACTGTTTTATCTTCATTCCTACCTTTATTCTTGTCTTCTTCCTACTACCATTGTTATTGATGAGAAGTAGCAGTCTCCCTGCAGCTTTTTTGTGCATCGATCTTTTCCCTTTGATATCTTCTTTTTATCTTCGGGTTTCTTCAGCTTTGCTTTTACATATATAAGTGGTAATTTGCTCTCTCCCTTTTGGGATTTGTTGATTTTTTAAAAATATATTTATTTATTTTAGAGAGAGAGCACAAACAGAGGAAGGGGCAGAGGGAGAGAATCTCAAGCAGACTCTCTGCTGAGTGCAGAGCCTGATGCAGTACTTGATCTCACAACCCATGAGATCATGACCTGACCCAAAACTAAGAGTCAGAGGCTTAATCAACTGAGCCACTGATGTGCCTCTGGACTTGTTGAACTTTTTAAATCTATAGATTAATGTCTTTCATTATTTGGGGAAAATGGAGTCATTTTGTTTTTTTAAGACTTTTATTTTACAATAGATTTATTTTTATAGAAAATTTGGTAAGATGGGTAGCCCCAGTGGCGCAGCGGTTAGGCGCCATCTGCAGCCTGGGGTGTGATCCTGGGAACCCGGGATCGAGTCGCACATCCGGCTCCCTGCATGGAGCCTGCTTCTTCCTCTGCCTGTGTCTCTGCCTCTGTGTGTGTGTGTCTGTGAATAAATAAATAAAATCATAAAAAAAGAAAAAGAAAATTTGCTAAGATAGTACACAGAGTCCCTATATCCAGTTCTCCCTATTACTAATATCTTCATTGTTATAGAATAGTTAATAATGAATCAATGTTGATAAATGAAACTGGTTTATAAAATTTATAATAAAATTATTGATGTGTAAACTAAAGTTTATTTAGATTTCCTTAGTTTTTACCTAAAATGCTTTTCCTGTTCTAGGATCCCATCCAACATACTACACTGTGTTTAGTCTGATGTCTCCTTAGGCTCCTCTTCACCGTGAGAGTTGCTCAGGTATGTCTAGTCTTGATGACCTTGACAGCACTGAAGGGTACTGGTCAAGTATTTCAATTGGGATTTATCTAATGTTTTTCTCATCATTAGACTGGGGTAGTAGTTTTTTAGGAGGAAGATCACAAAGGTAAATTACTATTTTCATCACATAATAACAAGGGTACATATTATATGGACACCTTGGTGGCTCAGTGGTTGAGTGTCTGTCTTCTGCTCAGGGTGTGATCCTAGAGTCCAAGGATCGAGTCCCACATCAGGCTTCCTGCATGGAACCCGCTTCTCCCTCTGTTTATGTCTCTGCCTCTCTCTCTGTGTCTCTTGTGAAAAAATAGTTTTGTTTCTTTTTTAAAAAGGGTACATATTATCAATATGGCTTGTCAATATTGTTAATCTTGATCACCTGACTGAGGTAGTTTAAGTTTCTCCGTTGCAAAGTTACTATTTTTCCCTTTTTTTTCAAACTTTGGGGGAAAATCACTGTGTACAGCCCACACTTAAGGATGGGGTAGTTATACTTTATATCCTTGAGGGCAAAGTAATCAAATTGTTCGGAGTTATTCTGCATGGGAGATGTAGCTACTTTCCCCCATTTATTTATTTATTTGATCATTTATTTATATTAGCATGGACTCATGGGTATTTATCTTATGCTTTGCTTATAATCTTCTATTTATTTTGCTGCTCAAATTCCCTTAACTTTGGCTCTCAGAAATTCTTTCAGTTGGCTCTTGTGTCCTTTTGGCATATCAGATCTTTGTGGTTTGCTTATGTATTTTATCTTGTTTTGTTTTGTTGAGTATTTCCTATTTTTTGGTACTACAAGATAGCCCACATTCATCTTATTTCCTGCCCTAGCACTAGAGTCAGTAACTTCTCTAATGATCTTGCATTCCTTTCATTTGAGAACAGTATGAGAAATCAAGATCTGGGTGCTGGTGTAGTCATTGCTCCTGGAGTGACATTGCTTTTTTGTTCTATCTGCTAACAGATCAAGAGAATATATATACATACACACCACACACACACACACACACACACACACACACACACACCAGTCATTATATTTTATTGACAGGCTTTATTTTTTAGAACATCTTTATATTCACAACAATTAATTAAGCAGAAAGTACAGAAATTTCCTGGAGTGTCTGAGTGGCTTAGTCAGTTAAGCCTCTGACTCTTGGTTTTGGCTCAGGTCATGATCTCAGAGTCATGGGATCAAGCCCCACATCAGGCTCCTCGTTCATTGGGGAGTCTGCTTGAGATCCTCTCTCACACTTTCTTCCTCTGCCCCCTCCCAGCTCATGTTCTCTCTCCCTCTCTGTCTCTTTCTCTCTCTCTCAAATAAATAAATAAATAAATAAATAAATCTTTTTTAAAAAATAGAAAATACAGAGATTTCCTATATAGCCCTGCCCTACATTTGTATAGCCTCCTTCATTATCAGCATCTCCATCTGGGTGGTATATTTGTTACAATCAATGAACCTGCATTGACGCATCAGTATCACCAAAGTCCATAATTTATAATAGGGTTCACTGTTAGTGTACATTCTAGGGGTTTGGACAAATGTTTAATGACATGTATCCACCACTGTAGTGTCATAGAGAATAGTTTCACTGCCTCAAATCTTCTGTGCCCTACCTATTCATCCTTCCCTCCCCTCAACTCCTGACAGTGATTGATCTTTTTACTGTCTCCATGGTCTTGCCTTTTCCAGAATGTCATATAACTGAAATCACAATATACAGACTTTCATATTTTACTTCTTTCACTTAGTAATAAGCATTTAAGTTTCCTCCATGTCTTTTCGTGGCTTGATAGCTTATTTTTTTAGCCCTGAATAATATTCCATGATCTAGCTATACCATAGTTTGTCCATTCACCTACCAAAGGACATCTTCACTAATTCTAAATTTTGGCAATTATGGATAAAGCTGCTATAAACATTTGTGTGCGGGTTTTTGTGTTGACACAAGCTTTCAACCCATCGGGGGTAAATGCCAGGGAGCACAATTGCTGTATCATATGGTAATAGTATATTTAGTTTTGTAAGAAACTACCAAACTGCCTTCCAAAGAGGTTGTGTCATTCTGGATTTCCATAACAAATGATTGAGAATTTCTTTTGCTCCACATCTTTACTGACATTTGATATCAATGTTTTAGGTTTTCAACATTCTAATAGGTTTGTGGTAGCATCTTATTGTTTCAGTTTATGATTCCCTCATGACATATGATGTTGAACAACTTTTCATATGTATATTTGACATCATTATATCTTCTTTGGTGAGGAGTCAGATATTTTGCCTATTTTTAATTGATTTATTTTTCTTGAGTTTTAAGTGTTCCTTGTATATTTTTGGAAAATAATCCTTTATCAAATAGATCTTTTGCAAATTTTTTTTCCAGTGTGGCTTTCTAATTCTCTTGACATTATCTTTTGCAGAGCAGTTTTTAATTTAATGAAGTTCAGTTTATCAATTATTTCTTTCATGAGTCATGCCTTTATATTTTAAATATTGTTTTTTCCTATTGGTATTCTCAGCTCCTTCTAAAATCCAAATAAATATATATTGAACTTTTAATTCTCTTGTCCATGTCTCTTATGTTTCATTGTCCCAAGAACTTTTATAGTTTTGTTTCTCTATGCTACATTTTATGTTATCTTGTATAGTTAGATATTTGAAACTGTTAGCTATTCATTTTCATTGGAATTCTATTTGTGGAAAATCTTTACATTCTCCTATTTTCTTCCTACCCACCTAGTGCTGTCTAGAATGACTTTAAGTTCTCAAAATGAAAGGTTTTTTTTTTTTTTTTTTTAAGACTACACAGACTGAATACAACATGTGGATTGTAGTACCAAATTCTCAATGTTTTTTTTCTTTTTCTGGCTTTTACCAGCACCAAGTTTAAGACAGCAAGTTTTCTTTGCTACAGTAAAAGAAATGGGTATTTAATGTATTTCTAGCTTACGTTTACACTGAGGATGTAGTCTATAGAATCTCAGGCATATGGGAGAAAGGTATATATTCTGTTAAAGTCACCAACATGGTTGAGCTTTGGATTTTATCTCATATACCAGATATCTAGTGAGGCCATGAAAAACAAAACTCAATTGTACAATTCAGCAAGTACTTTCAGTGTAAAAACAAGCTTCTGTGCTCCACTATCCTTTTTGAGTTTTTACTTTCAATAGGTTTTTTGGTACCAAAAAAATTACTCACTTGCTTGCAATATCATCAATCCATTTATGATGATTGAAGTTCTTTTACCAATAATTTTGAGGGTTTCTGAACAAAGAAATCAATTCCTGGACCTAGTCTGCCACAGAAGTGAAAATATAAATCATCTACTCTGTTTTCCTTCTTTTCTCACTAGTAGCCAACCTAGCATCAAGATCAAATTCTAGAGATATGCAATATACCTACCTTCCCAAAAGTTACAAAACAATAGCTTCGGTATTCAGGGAATCCCAGTAAGTCTTTCTCGAAAAGCTTTATGCTCCCATACTTCTCCTGCTATTCACCCTGCCTTTTCACCCTAGAAAAAGTGATCAGCATCTCTATAGTTTCACCGTTTGATTCATGGCATCTATAATATTTTGTGTAGTTTTACAGAATCTATCATTTTAAAAAGCACTGAAACAGATCATAAAAGTATTTCTTAACCCATATAAAATACTTTCTTTACAAGGCTGAAAACATTGCTGACAACTGATCTGGAAAGCATAAACAGAAAGAATGATTGCTCAATGTTGATTTTTAAGGATGCATTTAAAAAGAAAACCCAATATTTATCATGGCATGATTTTTCCTGCTTATTTGAAATGACTGCAAAGGAAATCAGCATCAATCTTCTCATTTTTGTTTTGCTTTGCTTGAGAGAAAAACAATCTCATGAATTCCAAAGTCCTTTTAACAGGATTACTGACTATTTTATTTGTCAAAGAAAAATTGACTATAAAATCTTTAGGTTCTTGGTACATCTGTGTGGTGTCCCCGGTGTGGTTGTCCCAGCAGTGGTAGAGCATCTGCCTTCAGCTCAGGGCATGGTCCTGGAGTCCTGGGATTGAGTCCCACATCTAGCTCCCTTTGAGGAGGAGTCTGCTTCTGTCTCTACCTCTCTCTTTCTGTCTCTCATGAATAAATAAGTAAAATTTTTAATTAATTAATTGATTGATTGATTAAAATTTTTGGGTTCTGCATTTTAGAAAAAATACTTAGGACAATTGTTATTCCTCAATAACTATCAATAATCCATCTGGGAATAGACACATTGATGAAAAGAAATAATTAGAATATTGCCAACTTTGCTAAGCTGAGTCAATATATTTTGACAGACCTATCTAGCAAGCTTGATATGGTCATCATTCTATTACTCTAATGATGACTTCACAGACATCAGAAAATTGCTATTTAAACATATCAATTCTCAGGCCAACCAACAAAACCAAAATTAAAAGCCAGACTTTATAAAAATCTTTAAATCACACAAAAAATAACCACTTTCAACATTTTATATAACCTAAAACATGAAGCCAAATTTGATAGACTACAAGCCATCCACCAAAGGTTATGCTTCCATTGGCAAGAACTAGTCAGAGCAGCCAGGTTGGGGAAGGATTAACAGAGATACAGGAAAACATCAGAGCAAAGAACTTTTAGGTAATGCGTGGAGAGGAAGAATAGGAAATAGTAATAAAATAATAGTAGCAGGACTGTGCTATTGTTAATTGATTTGCCCTCGTTTTTTTCCTCTTGGATATTGCCTATAGCCAGGCAGCTAAGTGCTTCATCCTAGTGAAGCACATTAGGTGATGAAGCTAGTGAGATCCTCCTGGCATTTTTATCAAAAAGCACACACCCTCGTGAGAGAGAACATTTACTCTCTTGCCTAGAAGAGCCCTAGGAGCAAAGAGGCAGGGTCATATCTGAGGAAACAGAAACTTTGACACCCTTGCAAAGAGTCTTATGACCTCAAGTGTGACTGATGAAATGGAAAAAAACTAGATTCCCAAAGAAGTTAGGTGGTAGAGGCAAAGGATGTCTTAGGGACAATCTGTGTGAATTGATGGCCAACAACCAGAAGGATGTCCTACATCTCAGGAGATATCCTTGTGGGCACCTAGTATTGAAAGTCAGATACAACTTTTTGTTTCCACATGCACTCCACCAGCTACTAATATTAGTCATGATGAATACTACCTTCCTATCGTATCTTTTTGTCACTTGGTAAAATGAGAATACTACACTTAGGAAGGCTAAGTTTCCTCTCCTAGTCAAAATGGGGCATAAAATAAATTAGTGGGTTTTTTTTTAAATTATGTATTTTTTTTCACATCTGAGTTAATGAATAAGGTTTGTATCCCCACTGCATTAAAAGTAGATATTAATCCTTTGTAAACCAAACATAAGTTATATGATAGGGGTGCCTGGGTGGCTCAGTGGTTGGGCATCTGCTTTTGGCTCAGGTCGTGATCCCAGGGTCCTGGGATCGAGTCCTGCATCAGGCTCCCTGCAGGGAGCCTGCTTCTCCTTCTGCCTATGTCTCTGCCCTGTGTGTGTGTGTGTGTATGTCTCTCATGAATAAATAAATAAAATCTTTTAAAAAAAGAAGTTATATAATAAAATAAACTCATGCCAATAAGAGAAGTCATTTTGCAATGGGTGATAACAGGAATTCACCATCATTTTTAGCAGCACACTGGTATTTATTGTACCAAAAGGACCAGAAATAGAATGACAGCTGAAGAAGTCTCTCTTGTGACAGAATTTTGAACAACTGTGAACATAGACTAATTTCAGAATTCTTAGACAATGACAGTTATTGTATAAAGAAAAAGTAGTTTGAGATAGAATAAAGTGGATCATCAGAATGAAGGCCGTGAAAATGATAAATGTCCCTGTCTGTATCTAGGATAGACATTTCCCTTGACAGTACTGCTTAGGAGTTTAATATTTGAAAGAGAAAGGATTAGTTGTTACCATTAGAACAAGTGATGTATGAAACATTAAGAATGGGGACACCTGGTGGCTCAGTGATTAAGCATCAGCTTTCAGGTCGTGATCCTGGGGTCCTGGGATTGAGTCCCACATCAGGCTCACTGCAGGAGCCTGCTTCTCTCTCTGCCTATGTCTCTGCCTCTCTCTCCTTGTCTCTTATGAAGAAATAAATAAAATCTTTTAAAAATATATTAAAAATAATAACAACTGCATATATTGTGTAACTACTATCTCCAGGACACTGGCCTCAAGTTAAAAGTGTGTTTCAACCATTGTTAAAATTCTCTGAATCACATGGACTCTCCTGTCAGATGTAGTTACTCAATGGTGCCCAAACTAGGATAACCTATAAATATCATCTTTATGGGATCAATTCCAAACATACATACGGCATATTTTCTAGTGTATATGTTTGAGCTATTGATTAGGTAAATGATCTTAGAATTTTTCCTGCATAGGACAAAGATGTTTAAAGTATAAAATGTGTGCCCATTTCATGTGACTCAGAAATATCATTAAAAGTAAATTTAGGGGATCCCTGGGTGGCGCAGTGGTTTGGCACCTGCCTTTGGCCCAGGGTGCGATCCTGGAGACCCGGGATCGAATCCCACGTCGGGCTCCCGGTGCATGGAGCCTGCTTCTCCCTCTGCCTGTGTCTCTACCTCTCTCTCTCTCTCTCTGTGACTATCATAAAAATTAAAAAAATAATAATAATAAAATAAAATAAAATAAAAGTAAATTTAGCTAATAGGTATGTTAAAAAGAAATGTTCTTAATGAATGCTTGCTATATATAAATAAATCATTGAATTCCAGTTATAATTCTTGATGAGCTCTATTTCTGTGTTTCAAATATCATAGTTATTTTTACTTTTGAATTTTTAAAAGTTAATTATTACTGTAATTTTCCAATATTTCTCCACTATTTAGGAATTGATAATCCACTTAAATATTATTTTTTTCTTCTATTCTTCTTTCTCTCTTTTTCCTCCCTGTAATTTGGGCTTTGAACATCTTATTAATCACATTAGGAATGTAAGATGAGAAGCCATAAAAGAAATTTCAAAACAATCCCTAAAATAATTTTTTAATAATTTAATACAGAAATTAGAACATTGAAGTGTTGCCTTAATAATAATCTAAAATATGTGGCTATTAACTTTACACTGGAAATAGCACAAAACAAGGAAATACGTACCATAAACAGAAGTTATGATGGGTGATCTATGATGTGATGTAGGACAAAAATTGATAATTTCTCATCAGCAATTATTTAGAAGGCAGAACATTTGCCTATTGAAGCTCAGCCTCTAGAGAAAAATGGATAGAAAGAACCAGGATGTGTGTTGGCTTTTATCTATTAATTTTAGCAGATAGGCTTATAACTGAGCCTCAGACTGGTTCTCCAGATTTGTACCAGCAAGAAACCAGCCTCATGAAGGATTCACTGCCTTCAAGGGAAGACATGGGTGAAAGCAATGAATGAGGGAGTTCCTCTCTAAGGAGGAGCTGAGTCTATTCAATATGTGGCAAAAATGTTCTGCACAGATATTTAGTGGTCTGAGGGGCATACTGCAGCAAAAATGGTCACAGCAAAATGCACACTCCTCCTGCAGTAGAGTTGCTGTCAGGAGTGTGGCTGCCCAGCCAGGAAACATTTTCCAACACCACACCATTCCCCACCCTCTCCCACATCTTGCTAACATCTAGACATGGCCATTTGATTAGTTCTTGTCACTGCAATGCTTTGGAAGGTATATGTGTCATTTCTGAACCACAGTTTTTTTTTAATGGGTCAGAATTCTCCAATCGTTTACCCTTTTCCACTGGCCAGATAGAAGAGACAAGGCCAGGAAAATTTGCATTTAACATCCTGTTAGCATAAGGTGGGTGCCATACATGAAGAGCTAAGTGAATGTGAATTATCATTACATTATTGGAAATTATTAGTATAAACCTTTTTAAAAGATTTTATTTCTTTATTTGACAGAGAGAGCCAGAGAGCACAAGCAGGGGAAATGGCAGAGGGAGAAGAGAAGCAGATTCCCCACTGAACAGGGAGCCCAATGCAGCTTGATCCCAGGAGCCTGAGATCATGACTTGAGATCATGACCTGAGGCAAACACTTAACAGACTGAGCCTCCCAGGCACCCCTAGTAAAAACTTTTTTAAAATTGTTTACATAATTTAAAAATTACTGTTCTTGAAAACTCTCTCTTCAAACTCATATATATTAAGCTTCCTGCCTGGAAATGTAGAAATTATCCAAGCAAATTATATTTGGGGAAAAAAGTATCTGTATGTATTTTTCCTGAGAAGTATGTATATATTAATATTTCAGACCCACAATTAGTATTTAAAGTGGCCAATAAATAAGAAGCCAAAATAGATGCTTTAGCTGTGACCTGTTGAAGAAATATAATGAGTTAATTAATTAGTGTGAGGATGTTCTATAATGTATAACATGTGTAATGTCTACCCTAATGCTGAAATTCATGTCCCTCCACCACAAATTTATAAGATTCTATCAGCTTTCCAACCTATTATATCTGAAAACATATACAGAGGATGAATGAATCATTGAAATGTTTCAATCATGTTCAAAGAATGTGCACAGACAGCCCTTCCAACTTCCAAGTTCAGGTAGCAAAGTCCCTCTACTTGATTCTGTGCTCAAAACTGGTTTACTTTTAAGGAAAAGAAAAAAGATATGTATATTTTAAATATATACTGTACAAGTATATTTTATATGTGTGTTAACATTATACACGTATGCAAGCATATTTTTACATATGTATATGGTTTGGGGAGTTAGATATAGAAATAGATATATTAGACACATTTATCACATGGACACATAGATTGATCTCTAGAAAAATAAAGGTAGGGAAACAAATTGACTACATATTATTTGATTGAACATTAATCAGTTCCCTCCATTGGCACATGGGGCATTCTGAATAATATGTTCCAGATTCTTCTGTGTTAGGAAAAGCAGTCTCCTGCAGGCAGTCTTTTGACCTTTTATTTAACTGCACAAGAATAGACGTCAGGCCTGGAACACCTCCTTACCAAGGGACAGAGTCTTCACAGACTGTACTGGACTTAGCATCTTGTGTGAGAATATATTTTCCTGTTTCAGATTCAATGTGTGTTCCTTTGTTCTGCTTATGCATGTCTGTCATATGATCCCTGGTCAACCCCACTGCTTTACCTGCCCCCCTGTAAGGAGGGGAGAGGATTAGATCCTTCATTCGTGGCCACGATTTATTTGCCCTGTTTTGACTTCCAGGGGAGACCTGCTGACGATAGGGGACCAATGACCACTACTGAAGCTCATCTTGCTCTATCTCTTCTCTTTGTGAGTAAAGTGTGTTTCCTTTCAGTTTTTGATTGTGTTGTGTTTTCCTTGGCAACTCGAACGCCAAGATGCAGTGAACATAAGTGTTTAGCCTTCTACTCCTGACAATAGGCAACAGAAACTACTTTCTCTGTATTCTGTACACACCTCAACAGCATCGTTCAGTATAGGCCTGAAATTAAATACGTCTTTGATTCCAATTGGTTAATACATTAGCTTCAAATTGCTGAGAGAACTTGATGAACTGCCCCTAAGCTACCTTCCCAATGTCCATAAGAGGTAGGTTGACCAAAGAGATTATAAATCATCCTTGAAAATTAAACACTGACCTATATATCCCAGATCTAAAATAATACTCAGGATTAAACTGTATACCTATTGAAAAAGTGAAAAATATGCTTAGCTCATATTTTTAATCTACCGCTTCTTTTATACCTTAAGCAACCCAATTTTCTTCATTCAGCAAGTGTTTATTGAGTGCCTCCAATGAACCAGTCACTGCCCTAGCTGATGAGGATAGAACAGTGAACAGAACAAAGTTCCTACACCCTTAGAATCATATGCTAGTGATACAGACAGCTAGCAAACAAATATAAAATCAGCTGATGATAAGGACTTCTGGGAAAAGAAACAAGATAAATGAATAGAATGTGATGAAGATAGTATTGACATAGGGCAGTCCAAAAATGTCTCTCTGTGGGGATGACCTTTGAGTAGAGATCTGAATAAAGTATAAATGTGGGCTAAAAGACCACTCAGGAGAAACATCAAATCTTCTCCAGTTGTTTTCTATTAAGACATTTTTTTCACCCAAAAGATTACAATGTTCTTAATGACATCTTCTATTTATTTTGTATCTACCTCAGAGAAGCAGTCTCAAAATAATCTGGTTATCAGTATATACAAATAAGAGTAGTGGGATTTTATGGGAGATAGTTTATATGTGTACTAATATAATACTAATTACATATACATATATATATAAATGTAATACTAATTACTTTTAATAAAGTAATACTCTGTATCCTGAGAATATAGTATCCACTTTACAGAGGGAAATAGCTATTGCAGCTTAAAAAAACACACTAAAAATAAATCTTTGTCAATGACAAAAGAGGTCCTAGCACCAGTGATACATATGTGTGATCCACAGAAGTAAAATCTGAGAGCAAATTTTTACTGGAATCTTTGCTTTTTTATGATGTGATTATTTGTCACTCTGTTACATGGTTATTTATTTTCTTTGTAAATAATAAATTCAAAAAGCAGGATGAGATTGAAAGACAAGAAAAAAGATAGCAAATGTACATGAGTAGTGAAATCCAATTTTGCCAGAATTAAATTTTTAGAGCTCTAATATCCTTAACATTTATTTCAAAGGTCTATCACTACCATTCCCATCCGGAACATGTGAAGAAACTAATATGGGAAGGAAAGTTGGCCAACTTGAATTGCATTGTTTTGAATTGGATATATTAGTGCTAAGAAATCATATAGATTTAACAGATTAATCCACCCAGAATCAACCCATTCTCTTGAGTTTCAGAAATAAAGTTTAAACTTTCTATAATACTTTAGCTCAAAATAGAACCTGTGCTTTATCATAGAGTTATGCTTATAAGCCTTACAGCTGGTCATATTTTATGTTTTAACTAAAAATTTTATATTCTCTTAATTAGCTCTCTAAGGCAAATTTGTAAGAAAATAGACAATAGACTTCCTGAAGTACCTGAAATCTAAATATATTAGCCCATCTTGATTCTGGAAATGTCAATTGGAAAAGATTTAGGAAAGAACAAAACAAGACAATTCTTAGTCATAATTAAAAGTTCAGATTATAAAACCAGATTATAAATCCCAGAAGCTGGGATTCAAATCCAGGCTCTGCCATTTATTATCCATGTATCCTTCGGTGAGCAATTAACATCTCTGCTTCAGTTTCCCTGGCTATAAAATGGAAAAATAATAGACCTCCTTAAATTTACTCTGAAAAGTGAATGAGTTAAAAAGCATAAAAGTAAGTAGACCAATACTTATTCTTGAAATATTTTGACACATAGTCCATACTGTAATATTTTTCTGTTAGTAGTAATTTGGCAGGGCTTTTAAGAAAATTAAATGAAAGGAGGACCTGGGTGACAGAGTTTGTTGAGCATCTGACTCTCTGGGGTTTTTTGTTGTTGTTGTTTTTTAAATATTTTATTTATTTATTCACAAGAGACACACAGAGAGGCAGAGACATAGGCAGAGGGAGAAGCAGGCTCCCTACATGGAGCCTGATGTGGGACTCAATCTCAGAACCCTGGGATCACCACCTAAGCCGAAGGCAGGTACTCAACCACTGAGCAACCAGGCATACCCTGACTCCTGGTTTTGTTGGAGGTCATGATCATAGGTTCAGTCTCATGAGAACCAGCCCTGCCGGCATTGAGCCCCATATCTGACTCTGCACTCATCTGGAAGTCTGCTTCTCTCCTTCTGCTCCTCCCCCTACTCTCTAAAATAAACAATTTTTTAAAAAAATTAAATTAAATTAAACGGATAGTTTATATAATACATATAAAGGACTCAGCATAGGAGTTAACACAAATGATAATTTTATTTTTTTTAAATGATAATTTTAAATAGGAGCATTATCATCATCAAAACCCTTGTCCCTAGCCTGTCATCTGGCAAATTCTGATACAAAGACTGAGCAAAAGAAATGTTAATTCCCAGTGCAAGCCCATCAGCTTGCTGTATGGAACAACATATACTCAAACATAAATAGACATTGTTAAGGCACCACATAGCAAGAAGTACCATCTCTTTATTCTGGACACAAGACCAAAACAATTATTTAGAGACTCTCTCTCTAAAATAATGCCTAAATTCAATTTCTTATATTTCTATAAATTATAAAGACAGTGCTAATTGCCAATATTGGAAACTACACTATGAACTATATACAGCTTTATAAACCAAGAATTTCCATATAAATACACATACAATAAATCTAGTTGTGCATAATAGGATTCTGCTACTACTTTTCAAATCTTCCTCACTAAGGAATCAGAAACCCTTCATCAGATATAATGAAGGAAAATGTGTCTAACAAATCTTACCCAATTTCTCCCCTTTCTTCACATGAATTCTGAATTGTTGGCTAATCTCATGTTCCTTCTTATTCTGGTCTCATGCCAGTCTAGAATAAGCACTTGATTGTATGAGCACTTTCTATACTGATTGCAGACAATTCATGCTATTTCCATCTACAAGTACCCAAAGTTCAGGCCTTTAGGAGGAAGATTTCAGACCATGTTTCTATATCTCTAGCTCTTAGTGTTCAAAACTGCAAAGAATTTAAGCAGATTTCTCTGCCTTTAATGAAAGACATAGAATATCTACCTTTAGACATTTATCACCAAGAAATAGTTTCTTTCCATTTACACAATGCCCAGCTTTCTCTCTGCTTTTCCACCCAGAGGATTCTATTATCTACATTTGTCTCTCACTTGTAGATCCACTCAACAAATATTGAGTTTTTACTATGCCCAAGAAATTCTTTAGGCCTGGGAAGATACAGTGATCAAGATATAACCCACAGCTTCAGAATTAACTATATTTACAGGAAGAGTAAATCCTGTCTAATTACATAAATGAAAGAAATTTAATATTTAGCTATATGTGAGAAAAGTCTTGGTTTTTATGTTGTATTCTGAGTATTTTTATACATTCCTTTTCGTAGCTGCAACGTGTTCTGAAAACCTTAACAGCAGTATCCCACTGACTATTCGTCCAGAGTGTCGCTTTCCTAAATAAGCAAACACTGCAATGTGCTAGATGGTATTGGCCACCATAATTGTGAGATGAACTCTGGTAAAGATAGAAAAGTCTTAAGACTGGAAGAGTCATAGGCTATTAGATTGATTTCACATAATGTATCTCTAGGACTCATTCTTTTTAGTTCAAAAGGGTTTAAGCTTCTCCAGTTACAACTACATTAGTCTTATAAGTGAATTAATGAGAATAGATATCTGCTAAGATATTTCCACATTAGCTCAGTTATTTAATGAAACAATCATCTAAAGAATATTGGAGTAAAATATAATATAAAATGTACATGAAAAAAGGGAAGAGATGCTTTAAAGCAAAGACTAACACTACCAGAGAGAAGGAGCAATGAGAGAAGATTAGAATATCTCTTATCTTATGATACAACAAATATTCTTTGAGCTCCTAACATAAGGAAAGTACTGTGGTAGGTGACGAAACTACAATGATGAATATTACTATTCAACTGATGGCATTAAAATTCTAGGCTCTTATTGCAGAATGGCAATGACTACTTAACGTGTACTAAATGTATGGGACTACTTCAAGATTCTTTAAAACTCTTATTTTTTATTCTCAATTATTTGATGAAATCCCTAAATTTTCTATCTTCTATTTCTATTTCTGTATGTGTATGTATACACATGCATATATATTTCTAAACATAAGTTCATGTATGTGTATACATGTATGTTTGATTTATTAATAAAAGTATTCAGTAATTTTATCTCCTTTAGTTTTTCTTGAATACTTGAAATTATAGAAACAATTGAGATAAAAAATATAGTTAACAATGGAAACTGTATGTATAAGACATTCCTAATTTGGATTTTTTGTTTCAATTTTTAGGAAATCATTGAAAGTATTATTTATTCACGGAACACTTATTCTCAAAACACCATTAAAAATTCTATTCTTGCAAGACTGTTATATTTAAGACAATTAATTAACAGGCTAGGGCTAAAATGTTGTCTTATCAGCTCTTATTTCAGTACATTTTTATCTAAGAACTAAGAAGTACATTGTTTTAAGAACAATGGAATACATTCATGATATTAAAGAGAGAAAAAAAAAAGATCCCACCTAAGATCAGGATGTTTCCAATTTGGGGGTTGAATAACAGTGACATTTACCATAGAATACAGCCCTTTCGTGGCCTGACTCCTGTTTAATCTTTTCAGATTCTTCTTTTACCATTTTCTGCCTTACACTTTATACTACAATAACATTAAATTATGTGCTATGTCCTACACATGTTTTGTTGTGTCTCATTTTACTGTCCCTGCTCATTCTTCCTCCTCTGTATAGAATATCAATGTCTCCCTCCTCCACTTTTCCTCTTGTCTTATTCATGCACATTGTCCATGTGTCAGCTCAGACATCTCAGATATCTTCCTCTCAATTACCACCCACCTCTTTCAAACTATTTTCTACTCAATACTTCCAGATATCTCTATCACTGTGTAAACCACATTGTATTAGTAGTGTTAGATTAAACTAAATGAAATTGCCATTATTTGGTTGATGTTGACCTACAGAAATGGGAGTCATTCTCTACCACCAAACTATAAAATTGCTTTAGGAGAGGTCTTACTAATTAATCGCTGTCTCCTCCTTCCCTATTCAGAATGGCCCCCAATATCCATTTGTTTACCTGGATGAATAGGTAATTTATAAGCAATCACAAAAATTTCAAGGATGCTCCTCAGACTGTCCTATGCCCTCAATTCAAGGCAGTTGTGTCCATTCTTCCCTCCAGTGGGATGAATGCATGGTTAAACCTAATATTTATGTTGATACACTGCGTTTTCGATAATGGAACAGGACTCCATATGATGTTTTCTGTTGGCTGTTCTTGCATGGCTTCTTCAGTGGAGACCTGAGAAAATCTGTCCCCTAGCAACAGCTCTCTGTAAACTAATCATAAATCAATACAAAGAGAGGGAGTGAGAGATGTGGGGTAAAGCATTTATGGTTTCTTGGTTAAACATAATTTTAACTTGACACAAGATTCAGTTTATTCAAACTGATTATGGACTGAACTGTCTCTGTTCCTCCTTAACATCAGATCTATATACTTCAGCTTCACCCAAAAAGATCTTGCTGACAGCAGACCACGTATGCCTTCCTGGGACCATTCAATCATGCCTGGCAAATGGATTATGAATAAGAAGCCAACACATGATTTACCTCCTACCACTCACTACTGATTTATTCATATTTAGCAAGTGCCTGCTGTGTTCCAGGAATTAAGCTAGGATTACAAAGATGGGTAAAAAGGAACAACTCTTGCTCTCAAAGAGCTCAGCATTTAGTAAGGGAAATGAGGCATATAAATAAACAATGGCCAAATAGAGGGAAACCCATATTAAAGACATATACCAAGCACAATAGCACTGGGAAAGAATTTTCTGAAAAATACCTGTAGGATGTGACAATTAGGAGAATATTGGTGGCTTTGGTAAGAACAGTGAGAGTGTCTACTGGAAAAAGATTTAATTGGTCAAGCTGTGATTTAAGGATAAGGAAGTAGAGACATCAATAGAGAAGACTATTGCTTCTATGTGTATACCTGATATAAATCATAATATTAATACTGAAATAAACTTGAGTTATGGAAAGGCAAAGATATAGAGTACCTAGAAATATCTATGCATATTCTTATTGACCCTTTGGGTTAGCTCTCTTTATTTTCTGCCTTTCACAAAGAAGGTAAGCAATAAACTGGACTTGAGCTACAAAAGCAAAACCACCATTAGTTAGACTTTTTTCATATTAAATCATTTCCCCACATTGCATGTGATTCTTTCAAAGCACTTTCACACTTGATATTCTCAACCCTAATAGGAATTTAAATCAGAAAAATAAAGAAATGTGGCAAGGATTAATTGATTAGTTCAAGGTCACATTGTTATAAAACTTGCATCTTATCTAGAACTCTTCTACCCTAACAAAGAAAATAACTCTTCCAATATTTGAATGGCCATTTAGCCTACCTAAATGGCACAATACCTGAAGTCTAAAAGAAGCCAATATTCTTCTTATAATTAGTATCCATTGCACATCCTTTTCTCCTCTGCTCCCATTTGCCAACCAAGATGAGACAAAATAAAGTAATGATTAAGAGGCAAGAGACAGGACACCTGAGTGGCTCAGAAGTTGAGCATCTGCTTTTGGCTCAGGTGGTGATCCCAGGACCCTGGGATCAAGTCCCACATAAGGCTCCAAGCAGAGAGCCTGCTTCTCCCTCTGCCTATGTCTCTGTCTTTCTCTGTGCGTCTCTTATGAATAAATAAATAAAATCTCAAAAAAAAAAAAAAAAAAGAGGCAAGAGGCAACATTCTGTAGCCAGAATGCCTCTACTCGAATCCAGGCTTTGCCATTTAACACTGTGACCTTGACTAGGTAACTTAACTTTGTTGTGACAGTTTGTACATCTGTAAAATGGAGATGATAATAATTATACCTACAGCATAAAATTGTTTTGAGGCAAACCCTTTAAATAGTGTCTTATAAACAGTGAGTAGTACATATTTATTTGCTATCACCATTATTATTTCTTTGTTGTATAATAAGTAAGAAGATGACACGGATATTAGAAGAGGGTAAATAGCCAGATCCATTCCTTCTCATTGCTACTACTTATGAATCCAGCCATTACACTGAGATGTTTAAAAAGAAAAATTTTACTACAAATTCTGAGGTAAATTATTGGTAAAGAAACATAATAAAAATGCTTAATGTAACAAAATTTGAGGATGTTTTTGTCCATGCCATCTCTTTTCTAATAATAGCCCTAGTATTAAAGAGTTACTTTGATGTCTAACTTACCCACTAACCTCAGAAAAATAATTTTCACTTCTTCTTGCATTATAATAGACTTCAATTCCTTTCTGTTTGTTTTCATGAAAGTTCCCTTGTTGAAGAGACATGCCTTTTCTTAATGTATGAATTTAAGACAGGGAAAAAGGAGGTGTGGGGGAAAAGGCTAGGGAACAGAAATACATGAGAGGTAGCTGAGAGCAAATTTTGTAGACTGACTTCCATTTTCTCTATTCTTATCTGATAGGTTCTCATTTCAGCTTTGTATCTCTTAGGGGAATGTGCTGTCTTGCCACTTCATTGAATGGCTGCTCTAAGTTATTCCTCTCAAATCTGAATATGCTTCTAAGAGAGAAAAGTAGACCACACCCAATTTGCCAGTATGTTTTTGGTTAGACTAAATTATGTTAGAAAGATAATAAAAGTCTTTAAATAAGCAAAATGTAAAATTTGAAGGATGATAATGTTTATTAAGCATCATTATGTTCCTGATCTCTAAGATAAGTACAGTTGACTCTTGAACAACAAAGGTTTGAATAGTATGGATCCATTTATATGTGGATTTTTACATATAAATACAGTATAATACTATAAGTGTATTTTCTCTTCCTTATGGTTCTCTTAATAACATTATTATTTCTCTAGCTTACATTATTATAAGAATGCAGTATATAGGGGTGCCTAGGTGGCATAGCTGGTTGAGCATCTGACTCTTGGTTTTGGCTCAGGCCACAGTCTTGGAGTCCTGGGATCAAGCCCCAAGTCAGGCTCTGCACTGAGTTCCATGACTGCAGAATCTGCTTGATATTCTTCCTCTCTCCCTCCCACTCTGTCTCTAAAATAAATAAGTCTTTTTCTAAAAAAAAGAATGCAGTATATAATACATATAACATACCAAGTATGTATTAATAAGCTTTTTACATTATCAGTAAGGCTTCAGGTCAATAGTAAGCTATTAATAGATAAGCTTTTGGGAGTCATAAGTTATACATAGATTTTTGATGTAGAATGGGTGGATTTTTAACTTCCTTCATGGTGGGGGAGAGGAATAATATCCCTAACCTCCATGTTGTTCAGGGGTCAACTGCATTTTTAATATACTATTTAATCCCTACATACTATTTAATACTACAAAGTATTAAATACTATTTAATACTACAAAGTAAATATTAGCTTCATGTTACAGATAATGAAACTGAAGCTCAAAAAAACCAAATAACTTGCCCAAGATCATAGAGCTAATAAGTGCAAACCTCTGTGGAATTTAAATATGGATCTAATTTTATTCAGAGAATGAAGGGAAAAAAAAACATTATGATCTCTTTCTACATTAAGAACCAAAAAAATAGTGGTTATTACCAAAGACCCTGAACAAAGAATATACCAGTAAATAGCTTGAAATGAATAAATTAACATTTGATTCTCTTCTACCATAAGCAAACAAATTTTCTGTTATGTATTTTCAACTATTCAATATAAAAAGAACATAAAGACTATTTTATCACATTTACATTTGAACATATAGTTATACCTATTGTATGTGCCTTCATCTCTATGTATCAGAGAATTGGTCGAAGACTTGAAACATGACTTTATGGGATATACTCTTATTGTTCATGAGATATATAACTGTTATTTTCACTCAATATGTAAATAATATTCCCAGTTATTTGAAAGATTACCTTTCCTTGCTCTCCAAAAAGTTATTGTAAAGCCAGAATATGTTTTGGTTTTGAGATGAGTGGCATAACTCTTTATCTTCCTTTGGAAAAGTAAATGATATGAGTTTAGGAGGATGCTGGAAGAGAGAGAGAGACTTTAAAAGAAATTGAAGTGTTTTTTAAAATCATTTTTAATGTTTCAGAAAATAACAAAGTTAATTCATTGCCTCACTTTAAAAAGGAGGAATTGGTATATATACAATGGAATACTACTCAGGCATTAGAAAGGATGAATACCCACCATTTGCTTCATGGATGGAACTGGAGGGTATTATGCGGAGTGAACTAAGTCAATCGGAGAAAGACAATCATCAGATGGTTTCACTCATAGGAGGAATATAAAAAATAGTGAAAGGGATTATAAGGGAAATGAGGGAAAATGAATGGGAAAAATTAGAGAGGTTGACAAAACATGAGACTCCTAACTCTGGGAAATGAACAAAGGGTAGTGGAGGGGGAGGCAGGTGGGGGGATGGGGTAACTGGGTGACAGGCACTGAGGAGGGCACTTGATGGAATGAGCACTGGGTGTTATACTATATGTTGGCAAATCGAACTTCAATAAAAAATAAAAATAAAAATAAAAAATAAAAAGGAGGAATTGGGAATAATGAAGACAAAGTTTTCCCCATTCATCAGAAAATTGCACTCATTTTTTTATCTACAAAGAGAAAGAATTTTTTCTTTTTTTTTCTTTTTTTTTTTTTTTTGCCTTTTAAAGAGAAGTTTCAGTCTCACCATATCTTCACCTTCATAATTCCTAATTATGAAGTAATTAACCAGTCTTTATCCTATACAGCCCATGGGTAATCTCTTTGTTATTAGATTTGAATTCTATTGCAGTAGGATGCATCAAACATCATTATTATGTGTTTTACATAAGTTATTTGGAGCTAGAGTCAGAAGATATAATAATATATTAAATTCAATTCAGAAAACCCTGATTGAGCTTCCTGTGGGAATAAAACACTGGAGTAAGCATTATATGAATGCAGAGATTAATAAAACACTCTCCCTGCCTTCCAGCATCTCCTAGTCTAGCTCTTAAATAACTCTAATACAGGACAACATGCCATAACTTCTTTAACAGACATTCAGAGTGTTATATTTGAGCTACCATTGTAATACTTACCCTAAATATGTCTCGTCCATGTCCTGATCCTGAAGACTTCGTGAAGTAGAACTTCAGTGTTCAACTAACCATAATATGGAAAGACTACTTCTACCAAAACCAGTTGAGTTTGTTTCCAATACTCTACTCCTTTAGATAGATATTCGTGTATACCAACACACTACCTGCTGGCATACATTTCTATAACCCTCTTCTCTCATGCCTGCTAAGTACTGTGGCCAGTGGTCAGTCAGGGTTTTTTTTAGCAGTACTAGGAGAAGAGACTCTGCTAGGTCTACCCTATTGTCTTGAAATAATAGTAATTAACATGCTGCCTTCTGTCTGGGAATGTTCTCCCTTACAACTGAGTCTATACAATCAGGAGAGATTGGCACAAAATGGTAAAATTAGAAGGAGATACCACTATAAATCAGATGTTAGATTCATCAAGTCAGCCCAGACAATCAATGTCATTTTAGGGTCCTCTCAACTCTTCCTACAAGTCCTAGGTTCTAGTATTCTTCCTCCTAACCTCTGAGGGCCCATTAAAAACACTATTAGGGAGTAGCTTTTTGTGTCAGAATTTCTCCAAAAATAAGCTTGCCTTCAAGAGATATATTAGCCCCTGAGGCTCAATTTCTACAGATGACTTGCTAAGTAACAATTAACTACTTAATCCAAAAAGTAATCTGTGAGAGATGAATAAGGAAACCATTTATCTCTGCTTCCTCTGATCTGCCAATTACCTCTTCTTTCAAACTGTATGGATGCAGTCTAAAAACCATTGCACCTATTATCTACTCTTCCCATCAAAAAAA
Source organism: Canis aureus (assembly GCF_053574225.1). NCBI lineage: Eukaryota > Metazoa > Chordata > Mammalia > Carnivora > Canidae > Canis > Canis aureus. The sequence continues at coordinate 16,157,983 of NC_135635.1, forward strand.
AAACTTTTAATCATTAGGCTGATTTAAATAGGAAGACTGTATTGCTGTACTAATTAATTAGGGAGATATTTGAGAGGATATGGAGTTTCACGATCTAATATCGTGTTATGTAAAAAAAAGCATCCAATAAGCATGTATGTGGAACATATAAAAATATGGAACAAATACTAGCCAGAGGAAAGATAGTAATAAGTGAGAGCTCTATTTTTTGTGCCAGGTAAAAGCTTTTTTTTTTTTTTTTGTAAATCCAATACTGCTTTATATATCCTCTAAGGATTTGAACTTGATCATTCCCTTAGAACAATTGTCGAGAACATTACTATTTCCTCTGGCTGAAAAACAACTACTGAGTTCTCTTCTTGTGGAAAAACATATATTCTGTGCCAATATAATTTTCAAGTCATGTCTTAGAAAACCTAAAGTGATAAATAATTTTCAAAAGGGGTACTGAAATAAAGCTCCTCTTTTAAAATGATTGTTTTCCACAGGCAGATATCTTATTATAAAAAAGGAATTACTGTTCTGCAATAGTTGGAAGTTTTTTAACAGTTGTAAAAAAAAAAAAAAAATCACATCAATTGATCACTTTTCGTTTAAGAAGAAAATTTGCCTGAAAATTAAACTAAAATATGGAGACAGTTTGTTCTCAATTCTGCTGCAACAAGCCCCATAAATATTTGATTGTGCATGCAAATATAGGTACTGGTATTTGTTTTTGTAAAAAAATACTTCCTGCTCAGAAAAAAAGAATTAATGAAGAACTCTCATGTATTGCTATCTTAAAGACCCCTGGCAACTGAAAGGAAAATATCATAAAAGCATCTTCCTACTGAGAAAACAAAATAAGAAAAGAGCAATTCTATAAAATCTAGGAAGACAGCTGTCAGGAAGCAGAAGAAAATCTCCTTAATACAATTAGAATCAGAGGCCTGAAAGGAACCTGGATAGTTTGTTTAACTTACTGCTAACCTCACATCTAAATCATGCTGCAAAGAAAATGCCTATTTGTTCATTTCTCAAGCAGAGAAAGATTTCACAACATCCCCAGCAATTTAAAACTATTTAGAAAACTTTTGGAGGATATTACCTAATTTTGTATATTATGTAAATCTTACCTTTATTTTTTTTAAGGTATTTATATTCTTAGTGGAGTATAAGAACAAGTGGTTATAACCTTCGTATCATGACCTTTTCAGAATTTGGTAACTTGTCTTTCTTAAGTTGCTCTTCCAAAAGCTAAATAAACATCTATCTTTTTATATGCCAATTAGGTCATTGAATGTAGTCTCTTAAGCATTGGAGTGACTTATCTGAACCCTGCCAAATTTTTACATCTCCATTTAGTTGGGAAACCCATATTTCATCAAAATAATAACTAGGGGTACCTGGGTGGCTCAGTTGGTTAAGCATCTGACTCTTAGTTTCAGCTCAGATCATGATCTCTGGGTTGTGAGATCAAGCCCCCAAGTCAGGCTGTGTGCTGTGGGCAGAGTCTGCTCAAAATTCTCTTTCTCCTTTTCCCTCTGCCCCTCCCCCCACTCACATATTCTATACCTCTCAAAAAAAAGTCTTTAAAAATAATGATAATATAAGGATTATCTTGCATCATCTATAAATAATGCAGTAATTACCTGAATAATGATTTAAGTTTTAATACTTTTATTAGAGATTTATGAAGAAAATTATTTAGACTATAATCTGATTCTCAAGATTTCATAGTAGATGCCATGCCTTTTGACTGATTAAGTGATAGCTTGAGGTATGCATTCAAAAACTCATCATGGTATCCTGCCATAACAGAGTAACTGGTACCTCATTAGCCCTTATACAAAACAAGAATATACTAATATATTCCATACACTGGACAAGAGACTGCATAGGATTATAATTCTGAGAGAAATAAGATAAATGAGATAAACTACACAATTGCCTGGGCTTTTTACCTGAAGGCACATTCTGGACTGCTGCATAAAAAGAGAAACACAAATGGACACAGAGGTACCACTGTCTTGAGGAGATAGCAGAGTTCTGAGAAATGAAGCCAAATGCTAGCTAGAATTTAGAGAACAGAAGGGGAAAAGCATGTAAAAAAAAAAAAAAAAAAAAGAACTCCAGAAATCACTATAAGATCCTCTTGAGTCTTTGATTGACTATCAACCACACATAAGGGGTTCCTGGGTGGCTCAGTCAGTTAAGCATCTGCCTTCCTCTCAGGTCATCCCTGATTCCAGGGTTCTGGGATCAAGCTCCACATTGGGCTTCCTGCTCATCAGAGAGTCTGCTTCTCCTTTTGCCCTTCCCCCCACCCCACTCATGCTTGCACACTCTCTCTCTGAAATAAATAAATGAAATATTTAAAAATAAATAATTAAAAATAAACCACACATAGGTTGGGAGTGAGACATATGAAGCATAATAAAGAACAACTACTGGAGGGGAAAAATGTCACAGTGTACACAGTTGGGAGATACCCAAATTTTAGTCAACCAGAAAAAGAAACCTCACTGAACACCTGAGGCATTCAGGAGAACACAAAGGCCACTTCTTAGGGGTAAGGCTAACCTAGCCCTAGCATGAAAGTATTTCTGAATGCACCGTAACAAATCTCAGAAAGAAAACAAAAGCCCAGAGAATCAAACCATTCTTCAAGAAATTATCTACTGCCAGAACAAAGACCTTTTAAAGGTTGGATGTAAAATCTAAACTACTCAAGAATTAGACAAGTGAAACAGAAAAAGGTGAGCCAAAACCAGGAGGAAAATCAGTCAACAGAAACAAGACAGAAATAATAAAGATGATAATAAACAGATAAAGATTTTTAAAACCACTACTAAAAATATATTAAAATTTTAAAAATGTGAAAAAAATCAGAAAAAATGGAAAAACAATATCAATTAGAACTCCTTGAAATGAAAAATACAATATCAGAAGTAGATTCACTGAAATAAGAAATACACAAAAAAATTAATTTTACTGTGTATATATTATATTTCAATATATCTGACTCCAAAAAAAATTATATTTAGTGGAATTAGGTACTTCAGAGGAAAAGACCAAGAACTGAAAACAAAGCAGTAGAAAATATGCAAAATGAAGGGAGAAGACAGGCACAAAAAAACAAAAAAGTCTTAAAACTTATAGGACAGTATCATATGGTGTAGCATATGTGTAAGTAAGTGCCAAAAGGAAGGGACAAATAAAATATTTATATAAGTAATAGCTTAAAAATGTCCAGATTTGTCAAAAATTATTATTTATAGAACCAAGAAACACAATGTACCCCAAGCAAGATGAGAATAAGAAACTATATTAGGGTATAATATAAAAATAACACATATAATATATGATACAAAAATATGAAAACCAATGATAATGAAGAAGTCTTAGTAGTTAAGGAAGAGAAGAGAAATAAGAAGATGCTTGACATCATTAGTCATCAGGATAGAATAAATTTAAATTTAACTACAATGATTTACCACTAATACCTGTTAGGAACCTAACAGACTGATCGTTCCAAGTGTTGATGAATGTATAGAGCAAGCAAACTTTTTATACCATACTATTTCACAAGTATAAAATTATATAAGCAATTTCTAAGCATATGTCTATAGAATGACACAGCAATTTCATGATTATTTAATCAAAAGAAAGAAAAATACATATTCATAGATTGACTTATTAAAGGAATGTTCATAGCAATTTATTCCAACCAAAACCTGAGAACATCCCAAGCAGGAAGAGAAAAACATATTGTGGCATGTTCATACAATAGAATATTGCTCAGTATAAAATTAACTACTAACACCAAAAACTTAAATGAAAATCCAAAACATTATGCTGATGATGTGCCCCCCCCCCAAAAAAAAGCCAGACAGAGTTTATACTGTATGGCTTCATTTACATAATATTCTGTAATAGGTAAAATTAATATATGGCTCCAAAAAGTATAGGCTTTCTGAATGGGGTGGGAGAAAGGAGGGTTGATTAAGGTGGAGTACTGCTCTAATAAATACCTAAAAATGTGGAAATGCCTTCGAATTAAGCAGTGAGTAGAGTTCGTAAAATTTTAGAGGAACAAAGGGAAGAATAAAAGGATATGCTCCTGATATCTTTAGAACTGGAATCTTTATTATGCCTATCCCACCATTGTATTTTCAGAGCAGGTAACTTGTGTCTTGAGTTCCATTGATACACAAATGGAGATTTCTGTCCTTGGCTGGATTATACCAATAGCCTCTCCCATATTGAATACAGAAAATTTAGATAATGGGATTTGGACTTTGATGCTGATGAGATTTTAGACTTTAATTTGATGCTATAATTGGTTGAGACTTTGGGGGACATTGTGATGGGGTGAGTGCATTTTGTATGTGAGATGGACATGAGTTTTGGGGGGCTGTAGAGCAGAATGTGATAGGCATAATAATGGTCCCCCCAAAGATACCCATGTCCTAATTCTTTAAACCTATGAATATGTTATCTTATATGGAAAAAGAGATTTTGCCAATATGATTAATTTTCCAGCTTTATTGAGGTATACTTGACAAATTAAAATTTTACACATTTAAAGCCTACAACATGATGACTTGGTGTACATATACATTGGGAAAGGATTACCACAATCAAGCTAATTAAGACATCCATCACTTCAGATAGTTACCATTGTTATGTGTGGTGAGAACACTTAACATTTACTCTCTTAGCAAATTTCAAGTATACAATACAGTATTATTCCATCCTCCTTATCCATTCATCTGATGGACACTTAAGTTGCTTCCAGACCTTGACTATTATAAATAATGTTACAATAAACCTAGAAGTGCATATATCTTTTTGAATTAGTATTTTCATTTTCTTTGGGTAAATGCCCATAATAGAATTATTAGATCATGTGGTATTTCAATTTTTAATTTTTTGAGAAACCTCCAAACTGCTTTCCACTGTGGCTGCACTAATTTATGGTGCAGTGTTGCTTTTTCTTCATATCCTCACCAACATTTGTTATTTGTCTTTTTTATTTTAGCCATTCTGACAAGCGCAAAGTGGTATCTCATTGTGGTTTTTCTTAAAAAAGATTTTATTTATTTATTCATGAGAGACACACACAGAGAGAGAGAGAGAGAGAGAGGGAGAGAGAGGCAGAGACACAGGCAGAGGGAGAAGCAGGCTTCATGCAGGGAGCCCGATGACTCCATCCGGGGACTCCAGGATCAGGCCCTAGGCCAAAGGCAGGTGCTAAACTGCTGAGCCACCCAGGGATCCCCTCTCATTGTGGTTTTGATTTGCAATTCCCTCATGATTAGATGTTGAGCATCTTTTCATGTGTCCATTGGTCATATGTTTGTCTTCTTTAGAAAAGTATCTGTTCAAGTCCTTTGCCCCTGTTTTAATTAGATTTTTTTTTATATTGAGTTGTATAGGTTCATTATATATTTTGGATATTAACCCCTTATCAGATATATCATTTGCAAATATTCTATTATTCACTAGATTACCTTTTTGTTTTGTTAATAGTTTACTTTACATTGCAAAAGATTTTATTTTGATGTAGTCCCAATAGTTTATTTCTGCTTTTATTTCCTTGCTTGAGGAGACATATATAGAAAAATGTTACTATATTTGATGTCAGAGAAATCACTGTCTGTGGTCTATTCTAGAATTTTTATGGGTTCAGGTCTCATGTTTAGATCTTTAAATCCATTTTGAGTTTATTTTTGTGAATGGTATTAGAAAGTAGTCCAGTTTCATTCTTTTGCATACAGTTGTCTAGTGTTCCCAGCACTATTTATTGAAGTGACTGGTTCTTTTTTTTCCACAGTATATATTCTTGTCTCCCTTGTCATAAATTAATTGGCCATATAAGCATGGATTTTATTTCTGGGCTCTCTATTCTGTTCTGTTGATCTATGTGTCTATACATTTGCCAACAGCATGCTATTTTGATTACTACAGCTTTGTAGTATAGTTTGGGGGTTTTGAGGGTTGTTGTTTTTTTTAAGATTTTATTTATTTATTCATTCATGAGAGACACAGAGAGAGGCAGAGACATAGACAGAAGCAGGACTTGATACCTGGACCCTGGGATCATGACCTGAGCCAAAGGCAGACACTCAACCACTGAGCCACCCAGGTGCCCCATAGTATAGTTTTAAATCTAGAATTGTTATACCTCTAGCTTTGTTCTTTCCCAAGATTGCTCTTTTTTTTTTTTAGTAGTTTGAGAACAACTATTAGCTCTTCTTTAAATGTTTGGTAGAATTCAAAAAAAAAATGTTTGGTATAATTCACTTCTGAATCCATCTGGTCCTGAACTTTTATATTTTTAAAGTTGTTATTATTAACAATTCAATTTCATTACTAGTAATTGGTCTGTTCAGATTTTTTCTTCCTGATTCAGTTTGGAAGATTGCATGTTTCTAGGAATTTATCCATCTTTTTCTAGGTTTCCCAATTTATTGACATATAATTTTCCATAGTACTTCTCCTCTTCTCTTTCATTTTCAATTTTATTTGAGTTTTCTTTTTTTTTTTTTTTCTTGGTGAGTCTGGATAAGGATTTATCCATTTTGTTTATCCTTTCAAAAACTAGATCTTGGTTTTATTGACTTTTTTCTTTCTTTCTTTTTTCTCTTTCTTTCTTTTTTATGTTTTATTTAAATTCAATTTGCCAACATATAGTATAGCATCGAGTGCCTTCCTTAGGGCCTGTCACCCAGTTACCTCATTGCCCCACCCATCTCCCCTTCTGCAACCCTTTTTTTCCCAGTTAGGAGTCTCGTGTAGTTTGTCTTCCTCTCTCATTTTTCCCCACTCAGCTTCCCTCCTTTCCCTTATAGTCCCTTTTTATTATTTTTTACATTCCACATATGAGTGAAACCATATGATAATTGTCTTTCTCTGATTGACTTATTTCACTCAGCATAATACCCTCCAGTTCCATCCACGTCGAAGTAAATGGTAGTTATTCATCCTTTCTGGTGGCTGAGTAATATTCCATTGTATATATAGACCACATCTTTATCCATTCATCTGTCAAAGGACACCGAGGCTCCTTCCACAGTTTGGCTATTGTGGACATTGCTGCTATGAACATTGGGGTGCAGGTGTCCCATCATTTCACTACCTCTATATCCTTGGGGTAAATACCCAGGAGTGCAATTGCTGGGTCATAGGGTAGCTCTATTTTTAGCTTCTTGAGGAACCTCCACACTGTTTTCCAGAGTGGCTGCACCAACTTGCATTCCCACCAACAGTGCAAAAGAGTCTCTCTTTCCCCACATCCTTACCAACATTTGTTGTTTTCTGTCTTGTTAATTTTAGCCATTCTCACCAGTATAAAGTAGGTATCTCATTGTGGTTTTGATTTGTATTTCCCTTATGGCAAATGATGTGGGCCTTTTTTCATGTGCTTGTTGGGCAAGTGTAGGTTTTCTTTGGAGAAATGTCTGTTCATGTCTTCTCCCCATTTCATGACTGGATTGTTTCTTAGGTGTTAAGTTTGATTAGTTTTTTATAGATCTTGGATACTAGCCCTTTATCTGATATGTCATTTGCTCTTTCTTTTTTTAGTCCCTGTGCTATTTATTTCTGCTCTGATCTTCATTATTTTCTTCCTTTTGTCTTCCTTGGTCTTTGTTTTTTCCTCTTTTACTAATTCTTTGAGGTATAAAGTTAGACTATTTATTTGAGCTCTTTCTTGCTTCTTGAAGTAGTCCTGTGTCACCACATATTTTCCTCTCAGAACTGCTTTTCCTGCATCCCAAAGATTTTTGGGCCATTGTGTTTTCATTTTCATCTCTTTATGTATTATTTTTTCTTCTTTGATTTTATTTTTCACCAACCAGTTGGTTTTTTAGAATTGTGTTATTTAGCCTCTATATATTTGTGGGTTTTCCAGTGTTTTTCTTCTGTTTGATTTTAGTTTCATACCATTGTGATCCAGAAAAGATGTATGGTCTGACTTTAGTCTTCTTAAATGTATTGAGACTGGTTTTGTGGCCTAAAATGCAATCTATTCTGGAGAATGTTCCATATGCACTTGAAAAGACTGTATTCTGTTGCATTGGAATGAAATGTTCTATATATATTATGTCCATCTAGTCTAATGTGTCATTCAAATACATTGTTTTCTTACTGATTTTTTGCCTAGATGATTTCTCTATTGATGTATCTCTTGTTTTCTTTGATAATAGCCATCCTTACCAGTTTAAGGTGATATCTCATTGTTTTTTTATTTTCATTTCCATAATGATTAGTGATGTTGAAAAACTTTTCATATACTTATTGTCCATTTGTATATCTTCTTTGGAAAAATATCTATTCAGATCCTTTGTCCATTTTTGCCTTTTTTTTTTTGCCTTTGGGTTGTATGAGTTCTTTATATATTTTGGATATTAACACCTTATCAGATATGTTGTTTGAAAATATTTTCTCCCATTCCATAGGTTACCTTTTCATTATGTTGATGGCTTCCTTTGCTGTGCAGAAGCCTTTTATTTTGATGTAGTCCCCCTGTAGTTTTGCTTTTGTTGCCTGTGCTTGAGATGGAGATTACTAAAAAGGAAGAGGGATCAATCTGGTCACATAGGTCTTCTAGAGTAGAAAACCTCTCCCAGCTATAGAAACAGGAATGATGTAATTATGAATAAATGGTCAGAGAAATTCAATGTGACTGGCTTTAAAGATGGAGAAAGCAGGGCATAAGCCAAGGAACATGGGCAGCCTATAGAAGCTGGGGGGTGGGGGGAATAGAAATATTCTTTCCTAGAGCCTCCAGACAGGAACACCACCTGCTGACACCTTGATTTTGGTCCAGTGAGATGCACATTGGACTTTTAACCTACATGTGTGTGTGAACTGTAAAATAATAAATTTTTGTTGTTTTAAGCTATAGGTTTGTAGCAAATTATTATAATAGCCAATGACTACAGGTCTTCAAACTCTAATATTAACCAATAATACTTAATAATATGCTGCATTACCTATGACTATTGAATTCTAATTTTAAGCATAATTATAACAAGTATAATTAGTTCCATACCAGGCCAATGGAAACTCTTCAATGTCAAAATGGAATTGCCTGATGCAATTAATTATGTGTCTGGCTTATGTAAGAAAGTAAGGAATTCCAATTACAAATCCTTACACAAGGAATAAGCCTTGTCTTACATGAAAATATCGACCAACAGAAATATGTACATGTTTTATTCAAGTGAAATATTTATTGTATTATGTAACATTTTTATAGCTCCTACTTTTATCAACTTTTTCATTGGAGATAAACTGTCTTTCCCAATCATGCTGAGTGAAGAAACTTCCATTGAATTACTAGAAACAGCTGCATTGATAACAGCAAAGAAATTTAAAAAAAAAAAAAATTGAAGATCCACAAGTGGGTAAAGAGGTTATGGAAAAAACCTTAATATGCTCAAAATAATAAACATACTCCAGGCATAGAAATCTGGCAATGAATCTTGGGATCACCTGATTATATTTAGGTTTTTCTAGGTGATACAATAACTCATTTTTATAATGACAAACATAATTACCAAAATAATTGAGCTAAGGCTTTCACAGGTACCAAAAAATCAGAAACTTAAGAAATAAATTTTTAGGAGATTTTCATTAACACTACCAAAGTAAATAATGTTGATTCTTCAAAGAATATTTGATGATTGAAAAATATCCTTAAGAATTCTAAAAATAACAACAGCTAGAAAAACAACAACAACCAGAAAATATTTTCAGGAGCAATTGGCAATACAACCTAGTGCCAAAATGAGACTTCTGTCTTCGTATTTGCAGTTGCAAGATGTTTAGAGACAATTTATGAGTTTATCATAATATTTAAAATATTAGTTTTCCATAGACCCTTCTTCCAAAATCACTTCTTTATTTCTACAAAAGAATATTCAGGTACTTGAGGTAACACATTTTTCAAACTCAAATATACATATAATATTTTCATATACATGACAAGTCAGATAAAATGTTATATTTTACACTAAGGGAAAATTTAAATGAATATTTATGAAGGAGTTTTAATGATATTACTAATTATAAGAAAGGGCTTTTTTTCTTTTCAATTTGAATAGAAAGCTTTTAATGTCTCTGGAATATCAACTGCATTAAAGTTATTTGTTATTCTGGGTTCAAAAGGCATGTTTCTGGTAAACAATGGCTTTGTCATTTGCTACTTTAATGGCATTCTTTACTAAATCTGTACTGAAAGAGGTACAGAGGACAGCAAGCTATCAAAGCCAATAAATATTTTTAGAAATGAGATTTTCAGCCATTTACAAAAGAAAAAAGAAAACCCTAGACAAAAAGGTTAACAAACTAATTCTGTCAGCTTGTACTAATTTCTAAGTTATCTTAACTACTTCAATGCTGATTATGCTCCTTTTCAATTCCCTAAATAGATTACAAAGGAGGAAAGTGAACAATAATCACAATTACTTTTCAGAGAAAAATCCAACTAGAATATTTGGGCAAGAATTTTCACTTCCCCATTTGGCAGAGAAAGAAAGACAGAGACAGAGACAGAGAGCCATGTCATTATCAAGAATATCTTTTCCTGACACAGACTTTAAAAATTCATGCACTTATTCACTCACATTGCTGGTGATTAATACCTGTTTCTGGGAATCAGTTCACAGCTCATTGCATCATTGGCAGTTTTCTCCTGACATGGAAACCAACTCAAAACATTATAAGAGAATAGATGCAAATGAATTCATAAGGTCAAAAAGTACAATGTGAAAAACATTGACTTTGGAATTAAACAGACCTGGGTTTGAATCCTAATCCCAATCCTTAATTATATGAACATAAGTTCTCTGTGTGACTCTGAATCACTTTTTCTTTATAAAAGAGGTATAATAATATTTACTAGAAGCTATAATAATATTTACTATAATAATATACACCAGAAATATAGTATTTATTAGAATGTTTATTGTAAATAATATTTGTAGTTGGATTATTTGCAGTAAAACAGATCTTGGTGAAGTATGAAATACATTTCTATCCACTCCAACTTATTTCTTCTAACTCTTCAGTAATCATTATCTGTGAGAATCAGCTATATTCTTTGCCATATAAATGGTACCATGAAAAAAAAATGCAACAGCCCAAACTTCCAAAATGTTTAATATACTTTTATTGTAAATGTTTGATTTAATATAATGTTAGAGACAAATAATGTTTGAATGACTTCTTCAATTTAAACATCAAAAATATAAATGTACAATTCTTAAAAGTTTTATGATTTTTATAGCAAGAACTTCATTTAAAAGCCATGTTCAGTTTGAGTGTCTTATATTAAGGTAATTGAAATAAATAATAACAGAAATCGAAAAGTATAGGAAATTAGAATGAGTGAGGAAAGGCAAGAAAATTTGTTATTATATAGCCTAAGAAGGAAATTATGGAAAGGGTATTATGTAGCTATTTTTCACTATATTTCAATTCAAAATCACTGACTTTTATGGAGTACATTGATTCTTTTCATTCATTTTCTTTTTCAACTTCCCATGAGCTCCCCAAGAAGATTTTTAAAACTAAAGCAATAACTTTTTCCCCCACCAAGGAGGATATATAACTATGAATCCAGGGAGAAAAGTCTACTGTGTGTCCACCACTCAGAAAATGAAGCAAGGGAGAATTCTAAGAGTTATGTAAGCAAAATTCCTGACCCTCTAAGCTGAGCCTTTACAGTAGGATGTCGTACTTCATTTATTCTAGATTTTCAATTAATAAAAATCAACTTTAAATAAAACACAAAATCATATTCCAAAAGCAATTGTTTTTTTTGGATTATCTAAAGTACTGGTTCCCTCCAGTAGCATGGACAACTGAAAGCTGACTTGCTACAATTGAAAATATAGTCTTATTATTAAATACATACCTTTAATGATAGCATGAAATATAGAAGTTACTTATAAAATTTTTCTGACTAGCATGCTCTTCCAAATAGATTTTTAAATTTTTCCCTAGAATTCTTTAAGAAAATTAAATGATTAAAAAAAATGATAAAAACTTCCTGTAGAGTTCTTTAAGACAATGATTTTAAGAAAATTCTTTAAAAATCCTTTAAGGAAATGATTCATTATGAAAGAGACTTCCCTAGAATTCTTTAAGAAAATAAATTTTTTTTTAATTTTTAGGAAAATCTCCCTTGAATTATTTAAGAAAATTCTTTAAGAAAATAGGAACCATATTTTTTATTCATTCTAAGTCTTGATTCTATAAGGCAGGTAGACAAAGTCTTCTTTAAAAGATCTGTGTAGTTATATGATTTACAGACCTTAAGATGCCAAAAATATCTACCCCCTTATTTGATCTTCATATGAGGAAGAAATACCCTCCTGAAAATTTGCCACTCTGTAAAATATCTTCACATTGATGGAACCTCATATTTTTTACTTACAACATAGAAAAAAATCTGAGGAAAGGGGAAAAGAAAAAAAAAGAAAATTAATAAAGCATGGATGTAAGGAAAGGGAGCAGAATATAGGTTCCAGTTGTGTACCTCCCTTGTTCAGCTGCCCTAATCCAGTGACCCTTTTATCTTTTGAAGATAAAAATTAGGGCCATGCTTCTCTTGCCTTCTTTGAGTAGACCACATACCTAGAAAAAATATTCTTTGGACCATGAATACTATTCAATTGTGTATTTTGTTAGGACATCTTTTTTAACAAATAAAATTAGTTGACCCTTTTTCAACAGTGAAGAAAGATAACCTGGCAAACATCTACCTTTTCAAATTTGATTCTCAGATCCATTGTTTGCAGTGATTATTTTAGCTTGATAAGGCCCACCACTTAAGGAAATAAATCTTTTTTTTTTTTAAGGAGATAAATCTTTTTTTTTTCTTTCAAGCATGCAATAGAACATAAGCTTTGTGATAACTGTTGGATTTTCCTTCAAAATAACAAAATTGTTTGTAAAAAATGCTGGTTTTGATTGAGTACAATCACCTGAGATACGATCCTCATGTTTTCTATTTTTCACCAACAGTTTTATTATATTTTATAATGGCATTGGAGAACTATAGTTATTGCTTAACCCAGTTTTGTCTTAAATAAGACAGCAGAATTGTCAATTGCTTTCTTGACCTTAGACCACATCTCTTCCATCCTTTCATCCACATTCAAAGGAGTCTTATGTAATTATATTTCAGTTGAGGACATTGAAGCTTTAAGACAGCTCATGTTACAGTGTTCCCATTAAATCTAAGGCCTTGGCATACTACTCTTCACTATTCTGTCTCCTTACCCCCACCCTTGCTCCCTATGTCCACAGTAAAAATCACAGTAACAGCAATATGCACCTTTTGTTTCAGTTCATCCTTTTAAGAGACTTCTCAAGGTGTTACTTAATCAAGGCTATGAGTTGCAATAAACAAAATCCACTTCCAATATGCATGAGCAAACAAGAAGAATTTATTGGAAAAGAGCTAGGGTGTCCCACAAAATCAAAGGGCAAGAAATGAAGCCTGATCCTGTAAAAGGGAGTGTGCAGGTAAAGAAATGACCCAGGTCACTACTCTATTTTTGCCTCTATTTGTGTGTTTATTTCTTTTGTCTCTTTCTCTCTTCATACCTGACTTCACAGAGTCAGCCTGCACATTGTCCTCAGCTGCCTTGTCTCCAGTTTACAAGAATATATAATGCTTTTCTAATCAAATTCCAAATTCTGAGAAATAAAAACCTGGTAGTTGTCTACCATAGTCCACTGACTGTAACCAAGGATTCAGTCATGTAGTTTGAATATGGCTATCAGGGTTCCATCTTTGGCCGCAGATAAATGGGTTATCAGAGAAAGGAGGTATGTGCTGGAAAGATCCCCAAAAATGTTCCTACTACTAGGATATAGTTTCAAATTAGCCCCATTTTAAATATGTGTAACCTAATGCATGTTTTATATAATGGTCTTGTCTTCAAACACTGGGGTTTCAGCCTTAACTCTCTTATTAACAAGATTTTGGAACTAAGTCAAAATCACTTCAGAATATAAATTTGCAAAGTCTCTTCTAGCACTAAAATATTGTAATTCTATGTTCATATGAGATTGATTCTTTAAATGATCAATGCTCCTGCATGGGTAATATTTTACAGCTTAATAGTATTGGCTAACTTTTCCTAAATAGTTACTCTGGGCAAGGCACTATTCTAAAAAGCCTTACGTATATTAACTACAGTGCAATTCTAACAGACTTCACTGGTGAAGAACACTGTAGCCTACAAGACTTCCCTCATTTCATGTTCCAACAATAAGCTTGAAAGTTCCAAGACCACCCACACTTCTGACTACCTAGGTATAAATTGAAGGTTTCCACTATCCCTCAGATTCAATAATTCTCTAGAACAGCACATGGCACTCAGGTGAGCACTACACTTACAATTACAATTTTATTATAAAGAATAGAAATCAAGACCAGCCAAAAGCAGAGATTCATAGGACATAGTCTGGGAGGGTCCTAAACATGAAGCTTCTGAGTTCTCAGGAAACAATGCCCGTTACCAACTAGGGAAACTCACCCATGCTCTGGACAACCAGTTTTTATCATGGTTTTATTACATAAGAATGTTTAATTGAGTCACTGGCCATGTCACTGAGCTTAGTCTCTAGTCTACCTCCCCAAAGATCAGGAGGTTGGACTGTTGTCATATGGCCCAGTGCCCCAACACTCTAATCACATGGTTGGACTTTGGCATGACCAGCCACCATCCTGAAACTATCCGCAGGCCCATCATGAGTTACCTTATTGGTACAAACACAGATACAGTCCAAGAAGCCTGCTATGAATAAAAGAAAATTCCAAAGAACCAGGAACAAAGGCCAACTAAATTTTTTATCATATAACATTAAATCATTTAATTCTCATAACAACTCTTTGAGGTAAGAATAAAATTTCTTTAAATTTTACAAGGCAAAAAAAAAAAAAATTTACAAGGCAGAAGGTGGTTGAGTAACTTGCCCGAAGTCCACACAGCTAATGAGTGGACAGAGAATCTGACTTTAGATCCTATGTTTTCAAGTGATATATCCCTTCTCCTTCAGTTATTTGGTCCTTGTTTAGAAATTTTATCAAGGAACTACACTCCCTCTTCTGTCACCCTACAGATGTGGTGAGCATAGCATAATGTATAGAGAGGTTGAATCACTGTGCTGTATACCTGAAACAAATGTAATATTGTGTCAACTGCACTCAAAAACATTTCTTAAAAAGGCATAAACAAAAATAAAGAATAATATGCCCCGAAATCATAAATAATAATTCTTTGACTTACCATGTCATACTTTCCAACACGAAGATAGCAACCTTCTACTCTTGTTTTCAAAAGAAAAAGTATATTAAATCAGTGCTGTATGTCATCTTCTTCCCTTTAAAACCACAGAAAAACTACATTATAAATCTTTGGGAAATGTGGACGTGATAGCTTCACAGCTATTATCTTCAAAGTGACTGAGTACAGAGAATGTGGAGGCATCTTTATCCAACAGTGGTGTTGAATATGGCATTGGTCAGAATGATTAATTCTAGTCACTGCAGTAAACTTCTCCAAAATCTCAGTGGCTTAACATAATACAAATTTCTTTTTCACTTACGTAAAGTCCAATAAAAGTTGGATAGCATTCCTCCGGCTGAAATTCAAGAATCCGGGTTCCTTACCTCATGTTGTCAAGCCATCCTGAAGCCCTTTGCTTTCAAGCACACAAAGAGTACTTGAGAAAGGTGAATCAGATATTTAACTCCTTAGCCCAGAAGTGGCATGTGTCAGTCTGATCATATTAGTCTGATCACTGTCCAGAACTAATCAGATGGCCAATTTAATCACAAGAAGCCTGGAAAATGGAGATCCAACACATAGCCATTGCTCAGCATTATTAATAGTCTCTGTCACAGTCTGCATTTTAGTTAGCAAACATCCATTTGATCCCTCTCCTTCCATCTCTCCACAAATAGGCAATCTAAAGACCCAGCCCTCTTAAATATGGCATCCAGTGTTCTTTCACTAGCTGTGTAGGCATGTTACTTACCCATACTCTGCTCTATAAAATTGAGAAATCCACTTTTCATACCTTTAAAAAGTTATGAAAATCCAGTTTCCAAATCCTATCCATTAAATCCATGGCACAGTATTCCAGGTTTTTCCAATGAATTGAAATGCAGGTTCTATCCTTCAGTACATGCTCAGTATGCAATGAGAGAACAGAGACAGGACAGTGACACTGGATGCTCCTTCTGAAATAGGAAGAATGGGAAATAGAAAGCAGTAACTCATTTATACCAATTCTGAATTATGAGGAAAAGACGATGGAGTCTCCCTGCCCTCACAGTATAAAAACTTCCTTGGTATTGTTGCCTTCTGCAAAGAACTGCCTTGTCTGTGGTTCTCTGTGACCTATCCTAACACTCTTCTTAAGAGTTGGACAGTTTTCAAAATTACCTTCTGTTTACCCAGGAACACGACAATGATTCTAAGTTTTGACAGTAAAAGGTTTTTTATTCCATGTTCTGAGTTCTATTGGCAATATCATTCCTCCAGAAACCTAGTAGCCTTCTTATTTCTGATTGCAATTTTTTCCGTGTGCTAGTAGCCACACTCAAAGTTTATCTTAGATATAATTCTCAACTTGATTTATTTATTTTTCTCTTTGCTGGTTCCTACCATATCTCTCCTAACAATTTTACTGTGATTACCTGTCTAGCACAGTGGATAGAAAGACCACATCCTTAGTCTCCTCTTTGCACTGAGACATTTAATTTAACTGAAAATTTTACAGAGATTGCTTCTTTTACGAAAGTAAGGGGGCCAGAGGAGAGATCTGGAAGCAATTAATTTTTAAATCCTTGAAGACCCTGAATTACTGGACTCTATTTCTCTTCCCTTTTTAAAATAGATTTATTGAGGTATAATTAACCAACAATAAACAGTACATATTTAAAATATACAATATGATAATATTTTATATATGTATAAACCCATTAAACTACCACCATAATATAAAAGTTGCACAACTTCAAAATTAAAAGTTTCAAAATATACTATTAAGAAAATGGAGGGGTGCTCAGTCAGTTGAGTGTCTGCTTTCAGCTCAGGTCATGATCCCAGGGTCCTGGCATTGAACCCTGCATTGGGCTCTCTGCTCAGTGGGGAGTCTACGTCTCCTTCTCCTGTTGCTACTCCCTGACTCCTGTGCAAGTGTGTTCTCTCTCAAACACTTTCTCTCTCAAATAAATAAAACCTTTAAAAAAAAGAAAATGGAAATATAAGACACACACTAAGAGAAAATATTTGCAAATCACATTCCTCATAAAGTACTTGCATCCAAAATGTATAAAGTACTCAAAACTCAATAACGGCAAAATAAAAACTCAATTAAGATAGAAATGGACAAAAGGTTTGAACAGACATTACTCCAAAGAAAACAAAGAAATCAAATAAGCATATAAAAAGATGCCAAATGATGAGACAGAAAGAAGAGAAATTAAGAAACCAATCCCATTTACAATTGCACCAAAAGCCATAAGATAACTAGGAATAAACCTAACCAAAGAGGTAAAGGATCTGTACTCTGAAAACTATGGAACACTTATGAAAGAAATTGAGGAAGAAACAAAGAAATGGAAAACTGTTCCATGCTCATGGATTGGAAGAACAAAAATTGTTAAAATGTCTATGCTACCCAAACCAATCTACACATTCAATGCAATCCCTAACAAAATATCATCAATATTTTTCACAGTGCTGGAACAAATAATCCTAAAATTTGTATGGAACCATAAAACACCCCAAATAGTTGAAGGAATGTTGAAAAAGAAAACCAAAACTAAAGGTGTCACAATTCCAAACTTCAAGTTGTATTACAAAGCTGTGATCATCAAAATAGTGTGGTACTGGCACAAAAACAGACACATAGATCAATGGAACAGAATAGAGAACCCAGAAATGGGCCCTCAACTCTGTGGTCAACTAATATTTGACAAAGCAGGAAAGACTATCCACCGGAAAAAGGACAATCTCTTCAATAAATGGTGCTGGGAAAATTGGACAGCCATGTGCAGAAGAATGAAACTAGACCACTCTCTTACACCAAACACACAGATAAACTGAAAATGGTTGAAAGATCTAAATGTGAGACAAGAATCCATCAAAATACTAGAGGAGAACACAGGCAACACCCTTTTTGAACTTGGCCAAAGCAACTTCTTGCAAGATACATCTATGAAGGCAGGGGAAACAAAAGCAAAAATGAACTATGGGACTTCATCAAGTTAGAAAGCTTTTGCAAAGGAAACAGCCAACAAAACCAAAGGCAACCAATAGAACAGAAGAAGATATTTGCAAATGTCTTATCAGATAAAGGGCTAGGATCCAAGATCTATAAAGAATTTATCAAACTCAACACCCAAAGAACAAATAATCCAATCAAGAAATGGGCAGAAGACATGAACAGACATTTCTCCAAAGAAGAAGACATAGAAATGGCCAATAGACACATGAAAAAAAATGTTCAACATCACTCAGTATCAGGGAAATACAAATCAAAACCACAATGAGATACCACCTCACACAAATCAGAATGGCTAGAATTAATAAGTCAGGAAACAACAGATATTGGTGAGGATTCAGAGAAAGGGGAATCCTCTTACACTATTGAAATAGGAATGCAAACTGGTACAGTCACTCTAGAAAAGAGTATGGAGGTTTCTCAAAAAGTTAAAAATAGAGCTACCCCACAACCCAGCAATTGCACTACTAAGTATTTATCCAAAGGATACAAATAATGATTCAAAGGGGCACCTGCACCCTAGTGTTTATAGCAACAATATCCACAATAGCCAAACCATAAAGAGCCCAGATGTCCACTGACAGATGAATGGATAAAGAAGAAGTGGTGTATATATATACAATAGAATATTACTCAGTCATCAAAAAAATGAAATCTTCCCATTTGTAACAATGTGGATGGAACTAGAGGATATTATGCTAAGCGAAATAAGCCAGAGACAGATAATTATCAAAAATAAAATAAGTTGAAATCAGATAGGGAGACAAACCATAAGAGACTCCTAACTATAGGAAACAAACTGAGGGTTGCTGGAAGGGAGGTGGGTGAGAGGATGGGGTAACTGGGTGATGGGCATTAAGGAGAATACTTGATTTAATGAGCACTGAGTGTTATATGAAGCTGATGAATCACTAAAGTCTACCTTTGAAACTAACAATACACTATATGTTAATTTATTTTAAATAAAATTTTTTAAAAGATGCTAAACATTATTAGTCACTGGGGAAGTATGAAGAAAGACACTGAAATAAACACTCCTATTAGAAGGACTAAAATTGAAAAGACTGATCATATCAAGTGTTAATGCAAGTGTGGATCATCTAATACCTGAATATGAAGCCAATATTGTGTACTTATGAAACCTCCACATCTAGTACCAATTTGTTTTAGTAACTATTTGGCTGCTATAAAAAAGAAAATCTCAGTGGCTTACAATTTAATTATTGTCAATATAAAGTCCTATGTGCTCTAGTGGCTCTGAGTGTAGCCTACTGGCTCTCCTCCACTACTAAGAATTAGGGTTCTTTCAAGCACAGTATTTCATTATCTCAGTATTTTTTCTTCCTGACTGTGTAGACAGGGGAGAGAGAAGGACAGATATACCAGCTAGTGAACCATCTTTTCCCATAAGTGACACAAATCACTTCAGATTACATTCCACTCTTTGGAACAAATTACATGGCCAACTTAATTGTTTTCTACTACAAATAGTGAATAATTAATTGTCTATTATATATCTTCCCTGCCTGTGTTCTGAAGTCTATACTCTCCAGATCTCTGAGACGCTTTGTTCCCAGCTTCATTCTCTCCTTTTCTAATACATTCAACTGTTGAATCATTTCCAATTTCCAGATTATCAAAAAAACATTTGGGCTGACCCCATTTTCCCTTAAAATCACCTTCCTCTTTTTAACCCCAGCATTTTACAGTTTCACATTAAATGAATGTTCTATCTACATATTCACAGACCAAAGCCTTACTCAGCAGAATGTTTAGATTGCTCTTGAGCCACATGAAGGGCCCTCTCATAAAATTTAATCATTCTTACTCTTCTCTCATCCTACTCAACACCTATGCACTTTTCATAACTCCCTTTCCTAAGTGCATATCTTTGTTTTCTGGTTCTCCACTACCTCTTCTGGCACAATCTTACCATAATACATTCCTCCTCAATACTCTTAACTGTGGTCCAGTGCTTAACTCTTTACTCTTCTGCCTTTCATCATGTTACCTATCAACTCAACTAATTTTTTTCAAGTGTAAGTAACACCAAAATAATTCAATGTGTTTCTATAAATATTCTTCATTGCTAGAGAGTTACAGCGATGGAATTAGAAAAATTGCACTAGGTAAACATAGAGTCAGAAATGTATTGGAGGGGAAGGGATGTTTTAACTCCAATCTTTCATTTTTAAGGCTAGTCAAAATATTCTACGATTTGACCAAGATCATACACTGCTAAGCTGTCAGGAAAGCTGAGACTAGATACCCTATCCACCAAACTAGGCTGATTCCTTGATTTTTATTAACTCTTTTCTGTCTCTTTCCACTGATTTTTCAATTTACTCAAAATAAATTCCAGATAGTTGAAAATATAAATCTTCTGCAGAATAAAGGCATTTGAGTAAGGAACCAAATCAAAGTAAAGGCAAGTGTAAATTATGAAACAATTGAGTTGTTTATTTTTATTCTAAGGAGAAACTCTCATCCATTTACCTCATTTAAAATTTTAATTTATAAGTTTCTTGAAATTTTAGGAGTATGAAAGTTTGAAAAAACACTTTAATATTAAATGGCACCTTCTGATAAGTAGGTTTAACCAGTTTTTTTTTAACATTAGAATAATCATCTCAAAGTGTTATTGAGATTCTACTAGGTCATTTTATTTAGCTTAATTTGTCCTGTTAATCTCTACTATTTATGGCAAGTAGTGCCATTCATTTCTTTTCTAAAAGGTGGCTATTCTAAAGAAGTGGCCAAATGGAAATTAATTATTCCAGTGGAGATTTTCAATGTATAAACACAGCAGAGACCTTATAAATATGTTTTTAAGTTCCCAAAATATTAATTGCTTTGTAGAAATGTCAGATGTTGCCATGATCATGATACAATGTTCATGTTTTACTTCTTTTCAATTCAACAGTGGTATTCTGAGACACTCAGAATGTTGTTAATCTGAAGCAATTTATTTGACAATTTTTAGACTTCTTTATCCTATCTCTACCAAATATCCTTTGTCAACAGGGATGAGATCCTGTTGAACTGAAACCAAAAGTAAGAGAGAAATAGTGTAGAAAATATTCACTTCATGGACACACACTGAAAGAAATAAGTAAGTCAGAGGGACATGGGGGATCAAGTATGGAGCTAAACCTTTAGCTATTAGGATATGTACTAATATACCGTCAGCATCAGAATTAAAGTGCAACCATTTGCTATTTGGAAGTTGAGGTTATAATATTCCATTTGCTGGCCTCCTAAAAATGTTCTATTAGAAAGACTCAATTCACTCAATTTAACAAACCAAATACTTTATAATAAGACATTTTGTGGTCTTCCTTGTCCTGCCCAAGAAACAGAAGAATCCAATAAAAAATTAATTGAACACAATACAGTTATAATATTTTTTGTATATTTTTAATTGGAGTTCTATTTGCCAACATATAGTATAACACCCAGTGCCCATCCTGTCAAGTGCCCCTCCTCAGTGCCCGTCACCCAGTCACCCCATCCCCCCGCCCACCTCCCTGTCCACTACCCCTTGTTCGTTTCCCAGAGTTAGGAGTCTCTCATGTTTTGTCATCCTCTCTAATTTTTCAGTTCCCTCTTTTCACTTATAATCCATTTCACTATTTCTTATGTTCTCCGTATGAGTGAAACCATATGATGATTGTCCTTCTCCCATTGACTTACTTCACTCAGCATAATACCCTCCAGTTCCATCCACGTTGAAGCAAATGGTGGGTATTTGTCATTTCTAATGGCTAAGTAATATTCCATTGTATACATAAGCCACATCTTCTTTATCCATTCATTTTTCAATGGACACCGAGGCTTCTTCCACAGTTTGGCTATTATGGACATTGCTGCTAGAAACATCGGGTGCAGGTGTCCCGGCGTTTCATTGCATCTGAATCTTTGGGGTAAATCCCCAGCACTGCAATTGCTGGGTCATAGGGTAGCTCTATTTTTAACTCTTTGAGGAACCTCCACACAGTTTTCCAGAGTGGCTGCACCAGTTCACATTCCCACCAACAGTGTAAGAGGGTTCCCTTTTCTCCACATCCTCTCCAACATTTGTGGTTTCCTGTCTTGTTAATTTTCACCATTCTCACTGGTGTGAGGTGGTTTCTCATTGCGGTTTTGATTTGTATTTACCTGATGGCCAGTGATGCAGAGCTATTTCTCATGTGCCTGTTGGTCATGTGTATGTCTTCTTTGGTGAAATTTCTGTTCATGTCTTTTGCCCATTTCATGATTGGATTGTTTCTTGAGTGTTGAATTTATTAAGTTCTTTATAGATCTTGGATACTAGCCCTTTATCTGATATGTCATTTGCAAATATCTTCTCCCATTCTGTAGGTTGTCTTTCAGTTTTGTTGACTGTTTCTTTGCTGTGCAGAAGCTTTTTATCTTAAGTTCCAATATAGTTCATTTTTGCTTTTGTTTCTCTTGCCTTCATATATATGTATCTTGCAAGAAGTTGCTGTGGCCAATTTCAAAAAGGGTATTGCCTGTATTCTCCTCTAGGATTTTGATGGATTCTTTCATCCATTTTGAGTTTATCTGTATGTCTGGTGTAAGAGAGTGGTCTAGTTTTATTCTTCTGCTTGTGGCTGTCCAATATTCCCAGCACCATTTATTGAAGAGATTGTCCTTTTTCCGGTGGATAGTCTTTCCTGCTTTGTCGAATATTAGTTGACCATAGAGTTCAGGGTCCACTTCTGGGTTCTCTATTCTGTTCCATTGATCTATGTGTCTGTTTTTGTGCCAGTACTTCACTGTCTTGATGATCACAGCTTTGTAGTACAACTTGAAATTTGGCATTGTGATGCCCCTGGCTCTGGTTTTCTTTTTCAATATTCCCCTGGCTATTCGGGGTCTTTTCTGATTCCACACAAATCTTAAGATGATTTGTTCCAACTCTCTGAAGAAAGTCCATAGTATTTTGATAGGGATTGCATTAAATGTGTAAATTGCCCTGGGTAGCATTGACATTTTCACAGTATTAATTCTTCCAATCCATGAGCATGGAATATTTTTCCGTCTCTTTGTGTCTTCCTCAATTTCTTTCAGAAGTGTTCTGTAGTTTTTAGGATATAGATCCTTTACCTCTTTGGTTAGGTTTATTCCTAGGTATCTTATGCTTTTGGGTGCAATTGTAAATGGGATTGATTCCTTAATTTCTCTTTCTTCAGTCCCATTGTTAGTATATAGAAATGCCACTGATTTCTGGGCATTGATTTTGTATCCTGCCACACTGCCAAATTGCTGTATGAGTTCTAGCAATCTTGGGGTAGACTCTTCTGGATTTTCTATGTACAGTATCATGTCATCTGCAAAGAAGTTGAGTTTGACTTCTCCTTTGTCAATTTGAATGCCTTTTGTTGTTGTTGTTGTTGCTGCTGTTGTTGTTGCTGTTGTTGTTGTCTGATTGATGAGGCTAGGACTTCCAGTACTATGTTGAATAGCAGGGGGTGAGAGTGGACATCCCTGTCTTGTTCCTGATTTTAGGAGAAAGGCTCCCAGTGCTTCCCCATTGAGAATGGTATTTGCTGTGGGCTTTTCGTAGATGGCTTTTAAGATGCTGAGTAATGTTCCCTCTATCCCTACGCTCTGAAAAGTTTTGATCAGGAATGGATGCTGTATTTTGTCAAATGCCTTCTCTGTATCTATTGAGAGGATCATATGGTTCTTGTTTTTTCTCTTGTTGATATGATCTATCACGTTGATTGCTTTACAAGTGTTGAACTAGCCTTGCATCCCAGGGATAAATGCCACTTGGTCATGGTGAATAATCTTAATGTACTGTTGGATCCTACTGGCTAGTATCTTGTTGAGAATTTTTGCATCTGTGTTCATCAGGGATATTGGTCTATAATTCTCCTTTTTGGTGGGGTCTTTGTCTGGTTTTGGAATTAAGGTGACGCTGGCCTCATAAAACGAGTTTGGAAGTACTCCATCCCTTTCTATCTTTCAGAACAGCTTTAGTAGAATAGGTATTTTTCTTCTTTAAATGTTTGATAATTCCCCTGGGAAGCCCTGGACTTTTGTATCTTAGGAGGTTTTTGATGACTGCTTCAATTTCCTCCCTGGTTATTGGCCTGTTCAGGTTTTCTATTTCTTCCTGTTCCAGTTTTGGTAGTTTGTGGTTTTCCAGAAATGTGTCCATTTCTTCTAGATCACCTAATTTATTGGCATATAGCTGTTCATAATATGTTTTTAAAATCCTTTGTATTTCCTTGGTATTGGTTGTGATCTCTCCTCTTTCATTTGTGATTTGAGTCTTCTATCTCTTCTTTTTAATAAGGCAGGCTAATGGTTTATCTATCTTATAAATTCTTTCAAAGAACCAACTCCTGGTTTTGTTGATCTGTTCTACAGTTCTTCTGGTCTCTATTTCATTGAGTTCTGCTCGAATCCTTATTAAATCTCTTCTTCTGCTTGGTGTAGTTTTTATTTCCTGTTCTTCCTCCAGTTCCTTTAGATGCGAAGTTAGCTTGTGTATTTGAGTTTTTTCTAATTTTTTTTTGAGGGATGCTTGTATTCAATGTATTTCCCTCTTAGGACTGCTTTTGCTGTATCCCAAAGATTTTGAACGGTTGTATCTTCATTTTCATTAGTTTCCATGAATCTTTTTAATTCTTCTCTAATTTCCTGGCTGACCCTTTCATCTTTTAGCAGGATGCTCTTTAACTTCCACGTGTTTGAGTATCTTCCAAATTTCTTCTTTTGATTGAGTTCAAGTTTCAAAGCATTATGGTACAATCCCAATCTTTTAGTATCAGTTGAGACCTGATTTGTGACCCATTACGTGGTCTATTCTGGAGAAAGTTCCATGTCCATGTGCACTTGAGAAGAATGTGATTCAGTTGTATTCGGATGCAAAGTTCTGTAAATATCTCTGAAATCCATCTGGTCCAGTGTATCATTTAAAGCTCTTGTTTCAGAATAAAATAAAAATAAATAAAATAAAATAAAATAAAATATCTGTTGTTTCTTTGGAGATGTTGTGCTTAAAATATCTGTCATTTACAGAAGTGCTGTGTTGAAGTCTCCCAGTATTAGTGTATTATTAGCTAAGTATGTGTTTGCTTTGGTTATTAATTGATTGATATACTTGGCAGCTCCCACATTAGGGGCATAAATATTCATGATTGTTAGGTCCTCTTGTTGGATAGACCCTTTAAGTATGATAGAGTGTGATAGAGTGTCCCTCTTCGTCTCTTACTACAGTCTTTGGGATAAACTTTAATTTATCTGATATGAGGATTGCTACCCCAGCTTTCCTTAAGGATCAATTTGAATGGTAGATGTTCTCCAGCCTTTCACTTTCAGGCTGTAGGTGTCCTTAGGTCTAAAATGAGTCTCTTGTAGACAGCAAATGGATGGGTCTTGCTTTTTTTATCCAGTCTGAAACCCTCTCAGCGTCTTTTGATGGGATCATTTAGCCCATTCATGTTCAGAGTTACTATTGAAAGATATGAATTTTGTGTCATCATAATACCTATTCAATCCCTGTTTTTGTGGATTATTTCTTTGGGCTTCCTCTTTCTTTTACAGAGTTGGTTTGGTGGTCACATATATATTCTTTCAGTTTCTGCCTATCTTGGAAGGTCTTTATCTCCCCTTCTATTCTGAATGAGAGCCTTGCTGGATAGAGTATTCTTGGCTGCATGTTCTTCTCATTTAGGACCCTGAATATATCCTGCCAGCCCTTTCTGGCCTGCCAGGTCTCTGTGGAGAGGTCTGCTATTAGTCTAATATTTCTCCCCATATAAATTAGGGATCTCTTGTCTTTCACTGCTTTAAGGATTTTCTCTTTATCTTTGGAATTTGCAAGTTTGCAACTATTAGGTGTTGAGGTGTTGAACGGTTTTTATTGATTTATTGATTTGGGGAGGAGGGATCCTCTCTATCCCCTGGATCTGAATGCCTGTTTTCCTCCCCAAATTAGGGACGTTCTCAGCTATGATTTGTTCAAATATGCTTTCTGGTCCTCTGTCCCTCTCAGCGTCCTCTGGAACCCCAGTTATACATAGATTTTTCCTTCTAAGGCTGTCATTTATTTCCATTAACCTTTCCTCGTGGTCTTTTAATGGTTTTTCTCGTTTTTCCTCAGCTTCCTTCCTTGCCAACAATTTGTCTTCTGTGTCACTCACTCTATCTTCTACCTCACTAACCCTCGTCATTAGGACCTCCAGTTTGGATTGCATCTCATTTAATTGATTTTTAATTTTGGCCTGATTAGATCTAAATTCTGTAGTCATGAAGTCCCTTGATTTCTTTATGCTTTTTTCCAGAGCCACCAGTAGCTTTATAACTGTGCTTCTGAATTGGCTTTCTGACACTGAATTGTAATCCAAATTCTGTAACTCTGTGGCAGAGAGTACTGTTTCTGATTCTTTCTTTTGTGGTGAGTTCTTTCTAGTCATTTTGCTATTTCTCTGCCAAGGTCAGAGACCAGAAATTGAAAACAAAGATCAAAATGATATAAAACAAAAGGACCACTAAAGTGAAAAACAAATTTTGAAACAAAGTAGTAAAAAATAAAAGGCCAAGAACCCCAAAGAAGAAGAGAAAAAAGGGGGGGGAGGGTAGTAGGGGGGAGGACTGGAAGACAGTGGTGGTGATGACGAAGTTATAGTGGAGGGAGAATGCAGTCTACCTGAGGGGTTCTAGAAGGTGATTCTCTTGGTTCTGAATATATTAAGTTCTGTATGTTAGAAGATGTTCAGTCCCAAATTTATATAAACCAGAAATACTTGTAGAGAGCCCCAACATTGACCACCAAAACATAAATGAGATAAAAGAGGGGGGCAGAATGGGAATGAGGAATCTCACAGAATGAACCAGCATGGCATACCACATGGTTCTGGGTGCATGCTGGTCATGTTTTAGAAGGTATTAACTTCTGCCATTGTAGAACAAAATAAGGCAGAGAAAACAAAAAACACAAACAAAAACTAATATCTTGTATATCTCCCAAAATTAAGTTGGTTATGTGGAAGGGAATCTAGAAGTGGAAAATATATATAGGACCTGTAATTGTAGAAATATGAAAGTCAAAAAGGAAGAATCTTAAAAATCAAGAGGTAGGGGGCAGCCTGGGTGGCTCAGCGGTTTAGCACCACCTTCAGCCCAGGGCCTGATCCTGGGGACCCAGGATCGAGTCCCACAAGGGGCTCCCTGCATGGCGCCTGCTTCTCCCTCTGCCTGAGTCTCTGCCTCTGTGTGTGTGTGTGTCTCTCATGAATAAATAATAAATAATTTTTTTTAAAAAATGAAGAGGTGGTAAAATATTGTAGTTAAGGTGGGAAAAGAGAAAAAATGGAAATTTACAGTCTGATATAAAAACGAGTTGTACTGGAAAAAGAAAAAAAAAAATAGGATATCCCTCAACCTCCCCTGGAGCTTTCCAGCACTGCTCGGTCAAGAACTTGCTCTTCCCCTGTCCTTCCAGCTGGTCTTCTGGGGCCTGCTTTGCTGATTCTCAGGTGTGGGCACCTGGGGGAGATGCCCCGCCCCCTGCCAGGTGCACTGCTCAGTGGGAGCTATTTATCCCATGAGGCCTCTATTCCTTGGTGGCCCCGCTCCATCCCAGGCACAGGGTGACACCAGGAGGGACAACCCCACTGGCTGCGGCCAGCTCTCCAGCCCTAGAGTCAGCTCCCGCAGTAACTACCGCAGCTCCCAGTCCGCAGGGACCTGGATGCTCCCGGGGCAGGGGGCGCTGATCTGCACAGCTGGGGGGCGCCCGGCGGCAGGAGTATCCTTGCTGTCCTGGGCCCTCCCCGCCTCCACCTGTCCCGGGGGGAGCGCAGGATCCTGGGCTGTGTCCCGGGCACCCTGAGCTCCAGGGCCTGCGCCCCTGGAATTGTGCTCCCGGGCAGCGCAGCCCCCTCTTCATGGAGCTGCTGCCTGAGCTGCTCCCGAGACCCCGCTGGACGCACTCCAGCCCTTTACTGCAATGGGTAAAGGGGTTGCAGCACTCTCTGCTGGGGCGCCCCTCCTCTGTTAGTGACCTTGGGAACCTGGGGGCTCCACCGCCCCTCCTGGGATCCTGCCCAAGTTCCCTGCAAGTGCTTTCCATCTGGGAAGATTGTTAAAGTTCCCACTTCTCCAGGGCTGGGCTCTCCTGTCCCAGGGGCTCTTGCCGCCCCCCTTAGCCCAGCTCCTCGGGGTGCCCTCCCTCACTGGAGTCTTTTTTATTTTTTTATTTTTTCTCATTTTCATACCTTGTTAGAAGCGAAAACCCTTCTCTCTGTAGCGTTCCAGCTGTTCTCTCTTTAAAACTCAGGACGAATTCATAGGTTTTCAGGATGGTTTGAAAGTTATCTAGGTAAGTTTGTGGGACAGGTGACTTGGGGACCCTACTCCTCCACCATCTTCTCAGCTCCCAGTTATAATATTCTAAGACCAAAAAAAAGGGGGGAAAGTGGTAATAGTAAGGATCCATATGAAAGATGAGTAATTAACCGAGAAATAATTTGAAGAAGTTACTTTATAAGCATAATGTAAAGAAGGAAAATTACACTATATTCTTAATTTGGGGGGCTATCTTTAGGGGATCCCTGGGTGGCTCAGTGGTTTAGTGCATGCCTTTGGCCCAGGGTGTGATCCTGGAGTCCCGGGATCGAGTCCCACGTCTCATGATAGTCTCATGATATCATGAGATATCATGATATCTCATGATAGTCTCAAGACTCTCATGATATCCTTACACTCGCCAAATTCTCCCTATGCTTCTTGGAGGAAGATAGTTAAGCAATAGGGTACACAGAACGAACTGTTTTTCTTACCACCCTGATTGGGAAATAGACCAGTTTAATACATTTAATAACTAGAAGTAGACTTAGCTGAGAAAAATGACTAGAACAGCCTTCTATCTGTTGTCTCTGCTTCTTCCAGTCTATTTCCCATACTGGAGCCTGGATTATCTTTTGAAAATGCAAATTTTACCACCTCCATCTCTGTCTACAAACTTTCAGTGACTCTCTGTTGCTCCCCAGCACAATCTCCCTTCATTGTCTAGCTCCTCCTTAACCCCTCAGCCTCACCTTTAACAAGCAACCCTTCTCTCCTAATCAGCTGTGATGAATAGCTTACACTTCCCCCCAGTGCCCCTGTCCTCTGACTCATGCCTTTGAATGTGCTGACTTCTCTACCCAACACACTCAGTTCAAACCTCATCACCCCGCTCCCTCTTCTTACCTGATAACAGGCTCCAGAAAGCCTTCCCTGATCTTGAAACTAGATCCTGCCTCCTGGATCTCATAGCATCTTTTGAATAAGCTAAAGTACTACCAAAACAGTTCAGTCTAAGACTAAAGTTCCAATTGGCAGTTTCTGTTCAGATAGCCATGGACAAAGTATTCTTACAATCATGCCTCAGGTTAGAGACATCACTGTTACATTCTTTTATAATAGAAGTTGAGATGGTAGGCAGCCCCAGTGTCAGTGGTTTAGTGCTGCCTTCGGCCCAGGGCGTGATCCTGGAAACCCAGGATCAAGTCCCACATCAGGCTCCCTGCATGGAGCCTGCGTCTCCCTCTGCCTGTGTCTCTGCTTCTCTCTCTCTCTATCTCTCTCTGTGTGTGTCTCATGAATAAACAAATAAATAAAATCTTAAAAAGAGAAGTTGAGATGGAAGTTTCTGTCAAGATTCTAAGATGATATGGGCACCTGAGTGGCTTAGTCAATTAAGTGAGGGACTCTTTTTGTTTTTAAATATTTTATTTATTTATTCATGAGAGACAAAGGCAGAGACACAGGCAGAGGGAGAAGCAGGCTCCCCACAAGGAGCCCAAAGCAGGACTCGATCCCAGGACCCTGGGACCATGCCCTGAGCTGAAGGCAGAGCCACCCAGGTGTCCCAAAGTGACTGACTCTTGATTTTGGCTCAGGTCATGATCTCAAGGTTGTGAGAGGGAGCCCCCACATCGGGCTGCATGCTAGGTGCAGAGTCTGTTTGTTCCTCTCCCTCCCCCTCTGCCATTCCGCCTCTGTTCTCTCCTGAGTGATGCCCTCTCTCTCTCTCTCAAATAACTAAAATAAATAAAATCTTTTTTTTTTTTTTAAGATTCTAAGATAATAACAAATGCCAAACAGAACACAACACAGACCATCCTGCGGGAGACTTCTGGCCCCCTTGCTTCTCCTTCCTTCCTTAGTACTGGATTTAACCCAGGGGTCAGAAATAGTAACTAGTGGTTCAGTGGTAAAACAAAAAAGAAAGGAGCTTGCAGCCACACCCCCTTCTCCAGTTATAGATGTCAAACCTATAGCAGGACCTAAGTGATACGAACAAGCATGGTCACGCTTCAAGCCAGAGTGGGTCCTATAATGTTGTAGAGTCCACACTGACATGGAATTAATGTTTTGGACAGGTTGCACAATTAAAATTGCATGATGCATCGTGCAGAAAAATCAGGATTATACGATATTACGTGAGTTCCCTAGATTGAGGAAGTTTTAAAAATTCTTCCCAAGTAATTTCCTAGAAATTGATATTTAACTCAGCATATATGAACTTCTGATTTCTTGAGAAGTGAGAGTTCTTGGATCCTCTTGCAGCTACAGCATTGTCATAAGTTCTTTGGGACTTGTTTTTCTTCTCATTGATTAAAATCTGTTTAAGCAGTTTTATCCAAACTCATTCCTTTATTCACCACCTATATCGTGATCATTCCCAAATGTGTATTTCCCATCCAGACACTTCCTCTAAACTCCAGATTCATAATACATTCAAGGGTGTGCAATATATAAGATTTTCTAAGCACAAAGCTTTGTGCTTAGAAGAGCCACCCTTTGGTTTACTGCTTTGCTGTAGCCATGTTGAAATTATTAATCTTTTTTGAATAAAAGACTCCACATATTCATTTAGCGCTGGGCCTTGAAAATTATGTGGCCATTCCTGCTCATAGCCTACATTCTATCTCCAGACAAAAACCTAAAAACACCATAAATATCTCTCAAACTAATCTAATTATCTTCCCCTCAAGCAACATCTATCTTATTGAACCCACAGAAACTTCAGAGCCATCCTTGATCCTTTCCTCTATCTCACCCTTGATGTAAAGAAAAGCCTGTTGACTTTCTTTCTAAATCTCTTTAATCCTCCACCTTCTCTCCATTATCACTGCTTCCACCCTCATCCAAGCTGCCATCCTTTCTCAGCTAGATTTTACAAAAGCTTTCATAGCTAGTCTGTCTTCATCAGCCTAGATCCTTTGTAATCCCTTCTCCTTACAGGATCAAGAGTGGTTATTTTAATACAGATCTTATCATGTCACACATATACACTATCAAACACACATACCCTCACAACAGCTTGAATCCTTTTAAAGCCTTCCCATTACTCCTAGTTACACTGGACCCCATGATCTGATATTTTATATATGTTTACTTAATTGTCATTTTCTTCTTTCTCCAACCCCACCTCCATCCTCTATGTAATGATGATAAAAACTGTATTTTGTTTTGCTTATCACTTTGTGCCAGGGCAAGCACGACACAAAATGTTCACTGTGAATCTGATTAATAAATGCATCGCTAAAAAAAATGCAAGAAAGAAAAAAGAGGGAAACACAGAAAACTGGAGAGGAATATAAAGAAAGAAGGAGAAAAGAAGGGAGGAAAGAAAGGAAAGAAGGAAATGCAGCTGATGGCAGATATACTAAGGCTTATTTTAAATCTTTATCCTGATTCATTGAATGTTCTGGGGATTATTTTTCCTAACATGGAACTTGTAATGAAGCAGTTACAAGCCTACCAGTTCAAGTTCTTTTCCACAGAATATGCAAAAATAATCCTGAAGAGTTTTATATCAGGTATAGAAGAAATGACTTTGAGTGCTTTTAGAGATGAAAATATTGCAGACTGGCTAAGAGTCTATCCCATGGGGGGCAAATTTAAATGTCTCCAAGGGCTAATCAGATAACATAAATTATTGAAAGCAACCAAATGCCAAAGAATTAGGTGTGGTGAAGACTATTGCTGGCTGAAAAGCACATGCTCCATTAAAGGAAGCAACCACTACTCTGTACTGACCAACTGCTGCTCAATGGGAAGACAGGTCCAGAGACACCTGGGTGGCTCCATTGGTTAGGCGTCTGCCTTCAGCTCCAGCCATGATTCCAGGGTCCTGGGGCTCAGCAGGGAGCCTGCTTCTCCCTTTCCCTCTCCCTCTCCCTCTCCCTGATACTCAACCTGCTTGTGCTTTTTTTCTCCCTCTGTCAAATAAATAAATAAAATGTTTTTTAAAGAAGAAAGGAATACAGGTCCAGTAGTGCCCAGTGTTGTTACTCTGTCAAGAGAAGCTAGAATTCTGATAATGACTGTAAAAATTCTCTATTAAAACAATATGCAATACAAACAAACAACTTTGTTTGCAGTATGGAGCCTTCTGGTTTATAAGGTCTAGTAATAGTGATTATGAATGGATTCAAAGTCATCCAAACCTCCATATCAGTGCTAGGTAGCACTATCACTTCCTTGGGAGATGAAATTATGGGGAGAAGAGTAAGTTTGAGTTTGTATATTGGACTTATAATCAAGATGACAAGACTTGGACAAGACTTGGACTTATAATCTTGATGTCAAGAAGGAAAGAAATGCTCTTCTACTGTATGTCCAAATGAGAGCCAACTACCTGGAATTATGAAGTACAGCTTGGAAAATCAGGCACACTTGGACCAAATTTGTGAAAATGATTTAAAAGACTGAAGCTTACTAAGCTTTGAGGGATACCTAAATACTCACTATTGGTTAAACTAATGAAAAATAAAAATGACAGAGATCCTAAGTAAAAGAGTACCCACGTATACCTCATTATCTTGAAGTTGAATCCATAAGAGGAAAGATATCAGTGGGCAGGGACAATCTAGTTCATCAGTTCCAGCTAAGGGAATTGGCAGTTTCCCTATCCCCTGAACCAATGCAAGGCTCAGCCTGAAAACAGGATTCCCTGATCTGTTTTAAGTATGGCAATGTTGATTATAGTTTTTACTACCCAGATATCTGCCTCCAGCTATTTCATAGTCCCCAGGAGGGGTGGAGATAGCTGTACACTGGCCATAGTTGTGGCAAAAAGGCATTTAGTGACAATCTGCATCTTGAGAATTTTAACCCTAATTATAGGAGTATAACCCCTAAAGGAGGCAAAAATTAAATCCCAGAATGAGTGTATTGGCTCCCAGTTGTGCCAGTAAAAACTGATTGGTATAACCATACTAAGCCTGGTACTACCTTCAGGTGAAACTGAGAAAAATCTCATTCACCTCAGAGGGATAAGAAAGGGATATTGGACTGTGTATGGGAAGGGACCCTAGGAAGCTAAAATGTATGCTGTTTTCTTCTCTATGGAGCACTACAGAGATTTTTGCTAAGGGAAAAATGTAATGAGGTAGGGAATTGTATGCAACCCCCAAAAGAGGGTTTGGGGGACCTGATTCAAAAAAGGACAGCAAATGATAAACCATGATTGCCAGGGAGCTATCAGATGGAAAAGAAAAATTGTCAGGAGCATGGGGACCATAAGGAAAGGAAGAGAGACAAAAAGTAACAAAACAGCAAGAAGGCCTCAGAGAGGCACAGGGAAAGACACTTAGCAGTTGCCCTGAGTGGGAAACTTTGGGCAGAGTGAACAATATCTGAAGATGTTTTTGGAAGACTTTTAAGTGCTAAGTTATGTAAAAGTACTATCTTGATATTTTGAACAGATCAGCCATAAATGTCTATACTGTTCTTTAACTTTTTAACTTTTGTTAGACTTTTTAGGCTAAAATTTGTAATATGGTGTTGGGTTGGGGGAGGTGAAATGGCAGGGAGGCAAAGAGGCAGACCAAGCACCCCACTTACAGTCATCATACATTTGAGAGGCCTCTTTAGGATCAAAAATTATTTAAATAGCAGATTTCAAAGTGAAATCTCCAATTCATCTATGGTGATGAATTGTGAGGCTGTGCATGTCATTATGGCAAGCCGTCCAGGCCAAGCCCTGGAAATCCTTACCAAGGAGGGACTTTGATGTCTACTTAGAGAGGCACCCACTTTGCAAGAAGTGTCAGTTCACAAACTAACAAAGTTTGACATGTTTGTTCAGTGCTGCTGGGTATAATTGATTTTAGATTATCCTGATTAAAGCAAGCCTAATTTTCAAACTGTTGTTATATCAAAAGTCCCTGTTGAAAAGAATTCTTGTAAGGAGCTTCTGACAGTTTTGGCTTAATTACTTTCCTTAAAATCTCCCTGAAAGTAGAAGAAATGAACAGAGGCTATTCAAGCTTTTGAATGAATGTTTTAATACTCTGACCCACGTGACAATGGAGAAAGTTTGATAAAGCAAAAGACAATTTACAAAATGTATTTCCTTCTTGGGACATCTGGGTGGCTCAGCAGTTGAGCATCTGCCTTCGGCCCAGGGCGTAATCCTGAAGTCCCAGGATCGAGTCCCACATGGGTTCATGGAGCCTTCTTCACTCTGCCTGTGTCTCTGCCTCTCTCTCTGTGTGTCTCTCATGAAGAAATAAATAAAATATTTAAAAATATATATATTTCCTTCCTTTCCTATTACTAGGTGGAAATAAAATATAGATTATTACTATTACTTAGGGAAAGAATTTGAACCCCTTGATCTGATTATAAGCAACTATCTAAGGGACAAAACAATGATATGGGTGATGGATTGGGAAGAAAATTACTTTTGAAATGAGTACTTCACAATAATTATTATTGTTAGGATAGTTGCATCTGGGCAGCCCGGATGGCTCAGGGGTTTAGCACCGCCTTCAGCCCAGGGTGTGATCCCGGAGAACTGGGATCGAGTCCCACATCGGGCTCCCTGCATGGAGCCTGCTTCTCCCTCTGCCTGTGTCTCTGCTTCTCTCTCTCTCTCTCTCTCTCTCTCTCTCTCTGTCTCTCATGAATAAATAAATAAAATCTTAAAAAAAAAAAAAAAGATAGTTGCATCTTGACACTTGACTACTGTATTCTTCCAGAGGAGGCACATTGCCCTTTCCAGACTCCTTTATTTACATTCATTTCCTGTTTTTGGAATCTAATTTATCAATTATTAATCCCACTTTGATACAGTAAATGGAATCATAAAAACTTGAAAGGGTTAAAACATCTCCTCAAAGGTGTAAAATGCTACCCAAAAATACCTCAGTATCTAAAACAGTGCTCACCTGTGGCTGCACATTAAAATCAGTTGAATGCTTTACACTTGATCTTAGCCAAAAAGCCAAGAAGTCAAGTGCTTTAAAAAAAAAAAAAAAAAAGAATACCAATGCCTTAGGCCCTCTCTCCAGAGTCTGGCGTCTGGCATGGGACTCCAATTTTTTTCTACAAGCTCACCAAGTGAGATTGATTTATAGCAACAGAAGCCACTGAATCAAGAAATAATTACTATTTTAAAAATCACTGAACAATCAACAACTGGCATTTATTATAAATTTTAATATATTAAATGTGATTCAAAAGATTAAATCAACACCAAAGGATGTTCACCTAGTAACTGACATTTCTCTGAAGGAATAGTAGCATAATATACAAGTCCTACCAATGCCACTGTGCATAAAGCTGCCCAGATGTTCCAGAAGTGGGAATTGCTATTTTGCATGATGCATGAATATAAGAGAATGTATCATTATTTCAGCTTATCAATTATTCATATCAGACCATGAAAAAATATCTCAATCACTACTGTAAAATGATATTTTCCATGTACAGGCATACCTCAAAGATACTGTGTGTTCAGTTCCAGATCACCACAATAAAGCCGATATTACAATAAAGTAAGTCAAATGAATTTTTTTTATTTTCTAGTGCAAATAAAGGTTGTGTTCACATTATTATGTAGTCTAAAAAGTGAGTAATTACATTATATGATTAAAAATGTACACACCTTAATTAAAAAATACTTTATTGCTGAAAGTGCTAACCATCATCTGACCTTGCAGCAAATCATAAACACTTTGCTGGTGGAGAGTGTTACCTCAAAGTTGATGGCTGCTAAGCGCTCAGGGTGGTGGTTGCTGAAGGTTGAGGTGTCTATGGCAGTTTCTTAAAAATACAATAATGAAGTCTCCCACATTGATTGTCCCTTTCACGAATGATATCTCTGTGGCATATAATGCTGTTTAATAATATACCCACAGAATTCCTTTCAAAATTGGAATCATTCCTCTCAAACCCTGCCACTTCTCTATCAACTAAGTTTATATAATATTTTAAATCCATTGTTGTCATTTCAACAATTTTTACAGCTTCTTTTACAGAACCAGGACTAGTTTCCATCTCGAAAAACTACTTTCTCTGCTCATCCATAAGAAGTAACTTCACTTCTGTTAGTTTTAACATGAGATGGCAGCAATTTGGTCACATCTTTAGACTCCACTTCTAAATTCTAGTTCTCTTGCTATTTCAACCACATCTGCACTTCCTCCCCTGAAGTCTTGAACCCCTCAAAGTAATCCATGAGGATGCAGTCAGCTCCTTCCAAACTCCTATGAATACTGATATTTGTTTAGCTCTTCCCATGAATTACAAATGTTACTGGCATCTAGAAGCGTGAACTCTTTCCAGAAGGCTTTCGATTTACTTTGCGTACATTCATCAGAGGAATCACTTGCTATGGCAGCTATACCCTAACACAATGCATTTTTTAGATGATAAGACTTGAAATTCAAAGATATTTTCTAGAGTAATACTCTTTTTCTAATCAGTAATTCTCAACAGTAGGCTTAAAATATTTAGTAAACCATGTTGGAAGGCCTCCCCGGTGGAGCAGCGGTTTAGCACCGCCTTCAGCCCAGGGTGTGATCCTGGAGACCCGGGATCGAGTCCCACGTCGGGCTCCCTGCATGGAGCCTGCTTCTCTCTCTCTGCCTGTGTCTCTGCCTCTCTTTCACTCTCTCTGAATAAATAAATAAATAAAATCTTAAAAAAAAAAAAAAGAAAAACATGTTGTAAACAGATGTGCTGTCATCCAGCACATCTTTGCTTGTCCATGATAGAGCACAGACAGAGTAGATTTAGCATCATGTTTATAGGTCCTAGAATTTGAGGAATGGTCAATGAGCATTGGCTTCAACTTGAAGTCACCAGCTGCATTAGCTTCTAACATGAGAGCCAACCTGTCCTTTGAAGCCTTGAGGCCAGGCATTGACGTCACTCTAGCAATGAAGGTCCTAGATAGCATCTTCCAATGTGAGGATGAATCATTTACATTGAAAAATCTGTTTAGTGTAGCCACATTTATTAATGATTTTAACTAAACCTTCTGGATAGCTTGCTGTAGCTTTTACATCATTTTACTTGCTGCTTCACCTTGTACTTTCATATTATAGAAATGGCTTCTTTGCTTAAACTTCATGAAACAACCTCTGAGACCTTCAGACTTTTCTTCTGCAGCTTTCTTACCTCTATTTTGTTGTCTTGATTTAGTCATATCTCTCATCTTTAAATGAGGGATTGGACTGGTTGTTATTTAGATTCCCATGTAGCTCTAATTCTATATTTTAATATAAATATAGCTATATTTTAGATACATTGTAATAAAATTTGGTTGAGGAGTAGGATTGGAGAGAGTGGATAAATCTCACAAGAAAAAGAAAATGTGACTCCCAAGCTGAACAGCTTTTGAAACCCAGTACATACAAGCATATTTACTCAGGCCTAATGGGAATTTCCAATGACTGAGTACAATGCTATAAAGTTTCACATTCTTGTCCTTTGAATCATTATCTGACTGAAATAACTTGCATTTTCTATATTTTAATTTACACCTACTTTATAAATGTATATTACTTAGTCTATACAAAGGCATATTGAAATCTGGGAAAAACAGAATCAGTTGATTTCACTTTATATTTTTCAATGTAATGCATTCTCGGTATGCATATGATTAAATAATTCAGAGCAATTTTGCTTTGGATGTAATCAAGGCAACATAAAACTTCTCAGCAGTAGATGGACTGGAAGAACTGGCTGTGGCACACCCCTGGGAGAGATCAGTGTTTTATTTTGTAATGTTTGGTATAAATTTTGATTTTTATTATATTAGGCTTTTCTTTTTTACTTTGATTTTTTAATTTTTGTCCTTTGAATCATTGATCTGTCTGAAATAACTTGCATTTTCTATATTTTAATTTACACCTATTTTATAAATTTGCGTTACTTAGAAAGCCTACAAAATTACATGTTGAAATCTGGGAAAAACAGAGTCAGTTGATTTCACTTTATGTTTTTCAATGTAGTGCATTCCTGGTATGCATATGATTAAATAATTCAGAGCAATTTTGCTTTGGATGGTAATCAAGACAACATAAAACTTCTGATTACATTTGTATTTTTATTACATTAGACTTTTCCTTTTTACTCCTTTTCCTCCAGCCCCTTTGTGACGGCAATATTACAGAGGCTTTAAAAATAGCACATTGAGCAAAAGGAAAGGAAGGGATAAGACACCACTGTGGGATGGTAATTTGGCTATAAAAATCTACTTTAAGCCAGATGATTGGTTTATGACTAACTTTATTCAGATTTAATCATTTAATATTGACACAATTTCAAGTAAAAAAAAAATATCTCTTTCAAAGGATACTGTTAATTTATAAGATGCTTAAGAATTGCCAGTGAGGTTAAGGACAAAAGCATGCAGTGTATTTCAATGTGTCTATGTGTCCTCTGACATGAAATGGGCTATGGAAGTCCAGACTGTTATTTATGTGGGATGCAGAAAGCTATTGGACTCCATCTTGGACAACTACACAGACTCTAGAGCCCTTATAGTTTCATCAGGGATGCTTAAATAGAAAGTAGGGGACAAAGGTGTCTTTAAAGACACTGAGGAATATGGGTATTTTTTCTGCACTTTTACATTCAAGTTCCTAGGAAATCTTCTAAGAATGATACATTTATGTCTACCTTCTATGTGTGGAAGCACTGTACCCTTTACCCCATTGTTATCTAATCCTTCCAATGAACCTTGGAGGTAACTACTTTCTATATAACCAGAATTGCCCCCAAGTCCTATGTGTCTAAGAGTGCGGATGAGGTTCTGTTAACACTAACACCCAGATTGCAATGGCACTTCGTCCTCCCTGTGTAACAGCTGCCCTTACAGGCTCTCCTTATGGGTGTCTCATGTGGCTTGAGAGCAAGACTGCTTCCATTCCTCCATTCTGATTCCCATATCGATGGGGTCAGCACCAATTCTTTTGGGAATGTGCTATCCAAGCTTGCCTGCCAAACAGAGCTACCCTGAGTTGACAGCTACGCTTGGATCCCTCAGCACAAATCTGAATTTGGGGTCAGTGCTACCATGGCGTGCTGTGAGAGAGTTATAGGAATTCCAGGTAAAGGATGGCTTTATCTCCATCTCTGTGCAGCGCTTCACCTGGATTTTAGTTTGCACTCATTATACCATTATTGCACATACACACCCAACCCCCATCTCACTAATTATTGCTTCATCAATATGTGTTCTTCCAAAATGTGTTCTTCATTCCTCTTCCCACTGGGCCTCAAAACAAATCCCCAGTCCATGTGAAGAGACAGAGAGACCAGGTGTTATAACACACTCCTCACCCATCCCTCTTTGTTTAGAAACCCTTACACATATCAACTCATGACAGTAGACATCTAAAGGCATCATATATCCACCCATTCCACACAGATGGCCAGACTCTGAAACACATTTTGGAACCACCTAGAGAAACTACCTTAAAGACTCTGTGCAGCATGTGAGACACAGGACAAATGGGATTCCCAAGGGTTGTGTTCTTCAAACATTATACCACTTTCCAACACACAGATCATAAACTTGCCTTGTTTCTGACTCAGTGCGCTTTAAAAGATTTATCACCAAGCCCCATTCTCAATACGTAACATAAAATGATTTTGAGGGAGAGAAAAATAAGTGTGGAGAGTATATTCTGAATTTTACTACTTAAAAATATCATGTTATTTGAAAGATAATCATATGCAGGGGTACTAAAAGGCAAAATACCAAAACAATGGTAACCCAAAGAACAATGGAATCTGTCAGGGGAAACTTTCTATGTTTGTGACATTTTGAAGGAAGTAGTGATTTATTATTTTCAGTAGTGATTTATTATTTTATGATTTATTATTATTTCAGTGATTATTATTTTCATTTAATGCATCCATTAAAAATATTTATAAAAATCAGATGTATGATTATTTGTTAATGTTTTTAATTATACCTTTTATGCTGTACTGAACAATGCACATTAATCTGCACATTTTAATTTGCTAGAATTTCTGAGCTTGCCTAACAACTCCACTCTCCAGAGTTTCATGATGAATGCTGAGGGCTGCCCTGATTTCTGGCCAAAGTTCTGTGATCAGTGCTCTGCTCTGCTCATGACTGAGGTTCCAAATGCATTCATAGCAGGGAGGCCAACACCAGCTATAACTTCCTTCTCTTCACTCCTTGGAAGATGTTTGCATTGCAACTGTCACTCTTCCTCCCACTGTGCTTAATGTCCCTGACAAAACATTAAGGCACCAGACATCCCACTGTTTAATAATAATACAGATTATAATATTTTATTGGTGCTTTTACCTTTTTAAAACATTTTGCTCACATAATCATATTTTATGCTGATAACAATCTTTTCAGAGGACTGGAGCTGAAGTCACTAACTGGCTTGGACATGTAACAGAGAGGAAATGGTTGAGAGGTATGCCTAGGATCATCCACTTTGTAGGTGTCTTAACTTGTTCATTGGAGTCTGTTGATTTTAACATATATGATCAGAGGCCCTGATGTAATGACTCTGGTTATGTTTTATCATTATGAAAAGCCATTAAGAAAAAAATTGAAAATGAATTTTTATTCATTTACTTTTATATGCATCCATTAAAAATATTTATAAACACCTATTCATGTCTATGGATCTAGCTAGGGAAAAAATAGTCAAAAAACTCCACTCTCATTGAGTTTATATTCTAGGAAGCAGGGAGTCCATAAATAAATAAGTAGAGTATATATTGGGCAACATGGTGAAAAGTCCTAAGGGGACAAAGCAAGAAGGAGTTGGCAGTGGGCTGCATTTCAGACAAGGTGCCCATGGATGGCCTCACTAAGAAGATGACATTTGTGTAAAGACCCAAAGAAGAAAGACACTAAGGAGATTAGATTTATATAGTTTATTTTCTAGCCCACACCTTTTGAATTGCTTTCATATTTATAACATCATTTCAACCTCACCAAGGAGAATATCACAGATGAGGAAAATGGAACTCAAGGATTTGTCCAAAGTCATACAGCCAGTTAGATTCTAACATGTACCCAGAACTTAAAGGAACTCTAGGGCAGCCCTGGTGGTGCAGCGGTTTAGCGCCGCCTGCAGCTCAGGGTGTGATCTGGAGACCCTGGATCGAGTCCCACATCGGGCTCTCTGCATGGAGCCTTTTTCTCCCTCTGCCTGTGTCTCTGCCTCTTTCTCTCTCTCTGCATCTCTATGAATAAATAAATAAAATCTTTAAAAAAAAAAAAAAGGAACTCTAGTCATTGTTGTTTCCATTATACAAACTCCCCCTCTGTAGATGAAGACTGAACATCTTTTTCAGGTCCATGGAAAAATAGGTTTAATAGTGGATTTTAAAACTTTATTGTAAAACTATTTTAATTGGAAATGCAGAAATTAAACTTTTTTAATATCTTTTATCACATTGCAATCATATTCAATTACTCATATTTACTACAACTAATTGTTTTAACAACTTTTCATTTTGTCTACTTAAATTCAATTAAATAAATTTTATTAAGTATCAGCTATGTGTACCGGAAAGTTTTCTGTTTTGTGAACAACAGATTAGGGTTAGAAAGCCTACATAGTCAAATGAGCTGTTGAGGAATTCACCCAACTATTTATTGTGATTGTGACAAAGGTCTAGTTCTTGGTGTCCTGGTTCTGGCGATGGCATAATAGGACACATAACTCTTACTCCATATCCTTTAGTAGGTATAAATCCTCATGAGATGGGTCCTCAGTTATGATTTACAAAATCTCAGAAATATGGGTGGCTAATTGTTTCTGTTAACATTTTTCTTAAGATAACTGGAAAACAAATGCACAAAGATTTTCCCAATCCCTCAGATCCAGAGGACAAATAATGATACTTTGTGTAAATAAAAAGTCTCATTGATTGCTCTTCTCCTTCTTAAGATGGAAAAGAATGAGAAATGTAGTTATAGCTTTCTTTCCACCACACTGAGCATTTAATGCAGATAGAATTTAATGCAGATTTTCTTTTTTAAAGCTAAGTGGAAAAAAAAAAAAAAAAAAAAAGCTAAGTGGAGGGATCCCTGGGTGGCGCAGCGGTTTAGCGCCTGCCTTTGGCCCAGGGCGCGATCCTGGAGACCCGGGATCGAATCCCACGTCGGGCTCCCGGTGCATGGAGCCTGCTTCTCCCTCTGCCTGTGTCTCTGCCTCTCTCTCTCTCTCTATGTTACTATCAAAAATAAAAATAAAAATAAAATAAAGCTAAGTGGATAGCCAAGTCCTACTGGACCTGCTTTACATTGCTCAGAATTTTACGATACCCAATAGGTAGCAACTCAGGAACTGTGCAGAATTTCAGGGTGGCACTATTTTCACCCTGCCTCATCACCTGTCCTTTGGGATAACCACCAGTAAACACAGGGGGTGATACTAGACTCCAGTGTTGCAATCATAGTAGCTAAAATTGCATTTTTCCCAGGTCCCTTTGAAAACAACCACTTCATTAGGCAACGGACTTGCTCGTCAACATCATCTCTGCCTCCTATAGTTCTCAAACTCTCCTGGCTTGCCTCTCTCCCTCGTAATAAAATAAGCAATTTTCTCTAACTATGCTCACTGTTGTCCCTGTTTACTGAATTAGAGTTTCCAGGTTTGGTAATTGGTCTCCTGCAAATGTTGCAGCCACAAGTGGTTCTCATCACTCAGCTGCTGCTGTTCCCATGGCAACAGATGTGTTTACATTCGCAGGGTTATTCAACTTTTTTTTTTTTCCATCTCTGCAATTCAGTAAGAGGAAAAATCGATGTGTGAAAAGGGAAGATATTGCCATAAAAAGGGACAGGAAAGGAAAAGGACTTTTAATTATAGGAATTAATAAAATATTCAATACCTACATGTGTGTTTGAATATCTTACTAATATTCAAAGCAAAGCATGTTTGCTT
The DNA here is from genome assembly GCF_053574225.1 of Canis aureus. NCBI lineage: Eukaryota > Metazoa > Chordata > Mammalia > Carnivora > Canidae > Canis > Canis aureus. Next base: position 16,201,488 of record NC_135635.1, read on the forward strand.
TTAGAGGAAAGTCATGAAAGCAAGTACTGGTGACTGTGAGAAGCACTAAAATGTTTTTAAATCAGAAATAAATATATAATTTCAGGCTTGGATGTAGAAAAAATTATATTCACTATGAAGGAAAACATTGAAAAAGTTGTGTATGAACACAGTGGTTTTTACAACCTCCTGTAAAGTTTTTTCTCCTTGACCTTAACATCTTTTGGGCCTATTGTGGACTGATTGTTTGTGTTCCCCCAAATTTCATATGTTGAAGCCCTGACCCACTGTGTAGTGATATTTGGATTTAAGGCCTTTGAGAGGTAGTTAGGTTTTGATTCGCTTTTTGAGGCTGGGGCCCCCCATGATGGAATTACTGCTTTTATAATGAATAGGAAAAGACACTCCAGAGCTTTCCTTCTCTCTACAAACATTCACCAAGCAAAGGCCATGTGAGCACACAACAAGGAGGTGTCTACAACCTAAGATGGGTTTCTCACCAGAACCCAACTATGCTGGCACCTGATCTCAGACTTCCAACCTCCAGAAATTTGAGACAATAAATGTGTTCAATCCTCTCAAATACGGTATATTGTGGTAGCAGCCCCAGAAGACTAAGACAAAGCCCTATCATCGAGCCTGTAGGAATGCACTGTTTAAGACTGAGATGCTTCAAACACTGTAAAGCCGATTGAATGCTACTTCTCTGTGAAATATGCTCTGTGGATATACTCTGTGTGCCCCCATAACTTACTCTAAGGTGAAATAAGTTGCAGTTTGAGGAAAGTTCTGGTCATACCTTGGGTCTGAAGTCTTTCTGTTCAGTTATACCTGGAAATGGAAGGTGAGACCCATTTTTTAATCCCTGTAAATGTCCTGTAGCTGACATGTAGGAAAATTGCAGGCAGGGACACCTGGGTGGTTCAGCAGTTGAGTGTCTGGCTTGGGCTCAGGACGTGATACTGGTCTCCAGGATTGATTCCCGCATCAGGCTCTTGAAGGGGGCCTGCTTTTCCCTCTGCCTATGTCTCTGCCTCTGTGTATGTGTGTGTCTCTCATGAATAAATAAATAAAATCTTTAAAAAAAAAAAAAAAGAAAAGTTGCAGGCAAGACAGTGTCATCAAATCATTCCATGCAGCTGGCCAGTAGCTAAATAATTTTAAATATAAACTATTAACTTCCACTTGATTTACTTTCTAAGGAAGTGGTATCTGGGGAAAATTCTTCGGTTTTATTGAGTCAGGTGGTGAAAGGGAAAAGCAAAGACAAGGGGTAGAGTGCTAGGTTATAGACCTACAGAAGAATAAGGTCCAATGAAAGTAGCAAGGAGGAAGACATGTATTGGAGGAATGAAAAGAAAGGTAGGCTGAGAGCAGCTTCGGTGGGGGAGGTTATAAAGAAAAAGAGGGAAATGGTATGAATATTGCTACATGTAATGAAATTCGGGGAGAATGCAGGCAGTATCTAAAAAGAGTTCTAAAGAGTATTGTGTTTGCCCTGTGATATAATCCCCCCTTTGCTGACCCATCAAATGGCCTTAGTGAAGGCCTAGATTATTTTTCTGTTTTCTAAGTTGAACTTGGATTTTCTTAGTTATGATGCTGAGAATGACAGTAAGATAAACTTTAAATTTACCTGTCTGTATTAACTGCCAAGACTTCTTGGCATCCTGAGTCCTGGCACTTAAATGACTCAATTACCCTCCATAAATGTGGGTATTTCAAAATCAACATGTCAGGCCTAAATTTTTTTTTTCAGGCCTAAATTTTACACAGTACTCTTGCCATCTTAATCTTAGTCTACTGTCTCTCTCTGTCTCCTTCTGCTCCATTTCTGAAATCTCAGAACCATCCTTAAACTATCTGCCGAACCCCTACCTATCTGTGTATCTTCTCCATTTCATTAAAATGAATTAAAGTCCACCTAATAGTTGAATCCTCATCCCAAATCATCAATTCTGTGGTAGAAAACCAATGTCTGTAAATACTTTGGAGTTCTTCCCATCTAAAAGTGGAATCTGGGCAGCCCAGGTGGCTCAGCGGTTTAGCGCCACCTTCAGCCCAGGGCATGATCCTGGAGACCCAGGATTGAGTCCTGCAACGAGCTCCCTGCATGGAGCCTGCTTCTCCTTCTGCCTGTGTCTCTGCCTCTGTGTGTGTGTGTCTCATGAATAAATAAATATAATCTCAAGAAATAAAAACTGCATATTCTACTAGGAACCTCTTGTGTGGCTTTACCTCTAATGGCCCCCTGAAAGCTAGTCACTCTTCTTGCTCCTCTAGATCTGAGTGGCATCAGAGGCTTCCCACTCTTGCAAGTCCAGGAGTGCCTCATTCTCATTTGTTGGTACTCTTAATTATGTCCACATTTCTGTAAATAGTTCACTTCTTAAATTCTCTTCAGTTAAACCTTTTTGTGTGCCATCTTTCTACTAGGATTCTGACTGAAGATAAGGTGATTCTAGAATTGGATCAGTGTTATGAAGTAAAGCATCAAAATGGGGTTCTGAGTTTCAGTTGTTCACATGCTTAATGATCATATGGATAATCTTGCTGTAGGAAACGTGGCACAAGTATTCCATGGCATACTGAAGCTTCACGGTTATTTAAATTCTCACTGGTGGTGACATGGGATAAGAATACTAAAAGAGGGCAAGGTAATGGGATAGTGGCTCTGGGATTTAGTTGCTATGGTGACAGTGTTGATTGCAAAGATATTGAGATAGGCTACTCATTTATGAGTACACTGAAGAGCTTACAAAAGTAAAAGCACAAAATTAAAATTAAAATTAAGGCTTTAGATTTCCAAGTAATGTCATAAATGAAGAATCACAAAGCTTTCATGATAACCTTAAAGAACGTCCTTATCTTATGTGGCCACAAGGTAGACATTACTGAGCACCAGACTGGCATCTGATTGTAAGGTTTACAGAGTTGCAAAGCCTATTACCCTGCTAAGTCCTCTAAGCTAGGGAAACTGGAAGGAGTGGCACACTACTTGGAGGGGGGGAATTCGGGCAGATAAAGACAAAAGTAAGAATTCCGAATCCCATATTATCCTGAAATTTTTTTTGCTAGTGGAAGGACCACTCCACCTCACATTTTGTCAACAATTAATCCCTTGCATGAATAATCTTCAGTGCATTCAACTGGGACAGGTACTGTGCGGGAAATTCACACATCTGTCATTGTCTTCAGGCCTATAATGAGAGTTAATGTCCAGCCTTGCCCAGGAGGAGAAGTATATAAGGCCGACTCTTCGGAAGAGATAACATATACACCAAAGAAATTACAAGATCTTGCCAATTTGCCTCTATAGAAGCTTAGAGAATAGTCATGGGAATGGATTCTAGAGTTCTTAATTCCTTCTTCATTTATTCTCAGCTTTAAAAGTAGTTCTACAACCTGCGTTTGTTCCTCCTTTATTATTAAGAGTGTCTTTCTTAGTAGTTTACCACCTTTAAAATTTAATGATTCTTTTAATTAAATACTCTCTGTTGAAATTATTAGAATGGTTTCTGTCTCCTGATTAGACCCAGACAGACAGTTTTGTGGAGCCTGCAGTAATACCATTTGAGCCTGGTCTTTATTTATGGAAGATTTTTATTTTTTTTAATTTTTATTTATTTATGATAGTCACAGAGAGGGAGAGAGAGGCAGAGACACAGGCAGAGGGAGAAGCAGGCTCCATGCACTGGGAGCCCGACGTGGGATTCGATCCCGGGTCTCCAGGATCGTGCCCTGGGCCAAAGACAGGCGCCAAATCGCTGTGCCACCCAGGGATCCCAACTTATGGAAGATTTTTAATGACTACTTCAATTTACTTAACAATTATGTTCAATGCATCTTTATAATTTTTTCTTACATTTTCTTGCATTGTTATATTTAGTAATGATAATAATGGTACCTACCTTGTGAGTCATTATTATTTTCCTTTTACTTGATGTACACATTTTAGGAATTCCTTCATACCAGGTTTGTAATTACTGTCTAGTCCAAACAATGATCACTGCTTACATTACATCTCCACTCTCATTGGATCATGGCACTAACCTTCTAACTAGACTTCTTGCTTTCCTTAAACTTAACCTTTAACTACCAGAGTTATTTTATACAAATATATGTATCAGATCGTGTTACTTGCTTGCTAAAACATGCACACACACACACACACACACACACACACACACAAACCTGTTTATCTTTACTCTGTTAAGATAGCAGAGTAGTAAGAGGACCCTATACATGCCTCATCCCTTGCACACAGCTAGTTAAATATTAAAAAAAAAAACCCTAGTTAGGCTGAAATAAAAAATTCTATAACTGAGATGTGAAACCAACTAGATGTAATGACCATAAGGATGGAAGAAGCAGAGGAATAAATATGTGATATAGAAGATAAAATTATGGAAATTAATGAAGCTGAAAATAAGAGGGAAAGAAAAATTTTGGATCACAAATGTAGACTTAAGGAAGTCATTAGCTCCATAAAGCATAATATGATTCATATCAGAGGAATCCTAAAAGAAAAGAGAAAAGGGGGCATAAAATTTATTTTAAAAATAATAGCTGAAAATCTCCCTGATCTGGGGAAAGAAATAGATATAAGATCCAGGAGGCACAGAGACCCCCTAAACAAAGTCAGATCCATATCAAGACATACCGTAGGGGGATCCCTGAGTGGCGCAGCGGTTTGGCGCCTGCCTTTGGCCCAGGGCGCGATCCTGGAGACCTGGGATCGAATCCCACGTCGGGCTCCCGGTGCATGGAGCCTGCTTCTCCCTCTGCCTGTGTCTCTGCCTCTCTCTCTCTCTCTCTCTCTCTCTCTCTCTGACTATCATAAATAAAAATTAAAAAAATAAAAATTAAAAAAAAAGACATACTGTAGTAAAATCTGCAAAATATGGAAATAAGGAAAAAATCTTAAAAGTACAAGGGAAAAGAAATCCCTAACTTACAAGGGAAGACAAAAAGATTAGCAGCAGAACTATCCACAGGAACTTAGCAGGCCAGAAGAAAGTGGCATAATCATTAAGTCACTAATTTGTTTCTCTGCTTCTTCCAGCCTGCTGCTCATTCTATCAAGCATATTTCTCATTTATCTATGCTATGTTATTCTTTATCTGTGTTATTGATCTCACTGATGTCCTCCACTCTTTTCTTAAGTCCAGTGAGTATCGTCGTGATCATTGATTTAAATTCTCCATCAGGCACGTTACTTCCATCTGTTTCACTTAGATATTTGGCCATGGCCTTGTCCTGTTCTTTCATTTAGGACAAATTATTCTGTCTTTCTCATTTTGTGTAAGTCTCTGTTCCTGTTTCTCTGTGTTAGGAAAGTAAACTGTATCTTCTGTACTTAAAGGTAATGGCCTTATGAAGAAGAGGTCCTATAGTGCCCTGCAGTGTAGTGCTTCCCCAGTGTCTGGCGCTTCTCTGAGCATCCCCAGCATGTACTGCAGGTACTCAATTGTGTCCTGACCACTTTATCCTCCAGGCCAGTCATCTGCAGAGGTTCTCAATACTCGTGTGGGCAGTGTTTGGTCCCAGGCCTGAATGGAGTGTGTTTTAACTAGATGTGCTCTGGTGAAAAGACCTGTCACTGCCTCCACTGGAACAGAGGTCTTGCAAATCTCCCAGATATGGAGAAGTGGTGTTGGTAGTAGTTTGGGCTGGTCTTCTGGGGAAGAGGGCCCACCATGCTGGGATGGAGGCAAGCATGACTGGGAAGGGATGTTCTTCCAGAGACATGGGGATTGGGGGATGATGTGTGGGTTTAGTGTAAACAAGTTAGACAGCCAGTGTTGGCGATGCACTGGTTCCCACAGGTGGCCCTGTCTTATGCTGAGGGGCAGGGGAGGGAAATGGTACCCGAGGGTTCTCTCCATGAAGGCTGCCTCTCTGGGACCACACTGTAGGATGAGCAGCTAACTTCCCTACTGTGTGCCCACACACTCTTCAGATCACTGTTTTATGCTGTATGTCTTTGGGCTGTTTGCCTGCCTTCCCTCCAAGAGCAGCCCCAATCCCCTCCAAGCTATCCTTGAGCCAATCATGCTGACCTTTAAAACTCCAGGCTTTCTACATATTATATGTTTCCATTTATATGAATGTCTGGAATAGGCAAATCTAGAGACACAGAGAGCAGAGATGATTGCTAAAGGTATGGCATCTCTTTTGGGGATGACTAAATGTTCTGGAGTCGATGGTGGTGATGGCACCTTGTGATTGTACCAAAAACCATTGGACCTACACTTTAGTGGAGTGAATTTGTAGTATGCAAATTATATCTCAATAAATACTTTATAAATAAATAGATCTCCAGGCTTTAAGTCCTACTGGTTGCAAGAACACAAAATTCAAGCCCCCTCACTTTCAAGGCCAATTGCTACTGGGATGTGTTTTCCCCAAGCCACTCCCCTGTGTGTTAGTCTGTCTCTCACTCTTCTCCACAACTGCAGCTTTCTCCCCACTGTAGCAGCCATGATTCATTTCTCTCCCAAGCCATGTCTCTACAGCTTCCTACCCTTATTCAATGTTGCCTTTTCTCTATCTTTAGTTGTAGAGTTTGCCAGTCTTCAGATTGATTTCCGGGGTATTATGAATGATTTGATAGTTACCTAGTTGTATTCATGGAATGTAGCAAACATAGAGTCTTCCTTTTCTGCCAACTTCTTCCCCTCCACTTAAATCCTCTTTAAAAAGTGTTATTTGGGGACACCTGGGTGGCTCAGTGGTTGAGCCTCTGTGTGCAGCACAGGGCGTGATCCCAGGGTCCTGGGATAGAGTCCCACATGAGGCTCCCCACAGAGAGCTTGCTCCTCCCTCTGCCTTTATCTCTGCCTCTCCCTCTGTCTTTCAAGAGAGAAAGTATTCTATATAGGAGGAGCATAGATCAAAGCCATTGTTGAGGAAAGTCACCTTTTTTTCTACCCCCTTAGGTTTAGTGACAAGGCCTTTGAATTTATAATAAAAAAGATGAATAGAAGAAAAGGCATACAATTTTTTTGACATTTATGTATACAAGAGTTTATAAAAAATAAGTGAAAGTCAAAGAAGTTGTTAGACTCAAGGATTTGCCATTTTAATTTTTTTAAAAAAGGGAAATTTGGGCTTCAAGGAATGATAAGTTACGGGGAAGTGACTAGGAAATATATGGAGAGGATTAATGGAAGATAAGAATTTTGTTATTCAGACTTACCTTGATTCTTCCTTTCTGTCTTAGGTGAAGCGTTGCTGTCTTCTTCCCATAACAGGAGAGAGGGACACCTTCAAAAGGGAATTTATACTCTTCTTGTAGGTGGGGAAGGGGAAGGCAGAGGACCATTCCTGCACCTGTGGATTCTCAGTTGCCTTCAGGTCAAAATAATCCTTGTGCTTGTTTCATATCTTGGGGTCACATACCCTGATCTCCTTAACAATAGTTCGAGTTCAATATTGAATCTGCGTCACTTAGCTTCTTGTTTAGTTTAGCCCTTTCAGATCCTGCCTGTGTGTGCTTGATGAAGTAAGGTAATATTAGTTATAACAGAACAATATTGGGATTCAAAAAAAAAAAAAAACAGGCTAGTAATCAAGCCAACAAAGGAACTCTTCAATGACATTCCATCACACTCAATTTGTAACCAGGGTAGTATGTTCTATTGCTGTCCTGGCCCGAAGAGCTTTTCAAACTGGTTTTGCCTTATTCTCTGAATGTCAAGAATTGAGACTTTCCTTTTAAGTCAACACCATTGCATTAAGTATCTGAGTCCTCCACTTTGTTCTGGACAACTCTGAGTTTCCAGAATGATTGGATGGTAGATCATACCCTCAGTATATCAGTGGTATGTGGATATTTATTCAAAGAAGCACAAGATTCGTGTATCCATTCTTTGCTGTCTTGTTCACGTGATCATTCCTCCAGCTCCTCCTCCTCTCCTGTTCTCAATCCACTGCCCTTTATATAATCACCCCCTGGCAGAAAAATTCACTCTGCATATGTGCATGGGAATTTTCCTATCTTGGGAAGGCATTCTTCTTTTTCTTGGCAAATGATTTGATGTAGGCTTAGAGGGCAGAGAGTGAAAGGCCTTTGGAGTTAATGAAAGAATTTCATGATTGCATGAGGCACCTGGGTGGCTCAGTCAGTTAAGTATATGACTCTTGATCTCAGCTCAGGTCTTGATCTCAGGGTCACAAGCTCAAGACCTACACTGGGCCCCACACTAGAACCTACTTAAAAAAAAAAAAAAAAAAGAATTTCATGACAGCAAGTATACGGGAGGGGAGGGTGCTGGTTGAAGGAAAAACAAATATATTGCTATATCCTTCTATGTATAAAATATAAATTCCTTCCTCTGACCTGCAGGACACTCAGACCTGGCTCCAGACCACCTCTTAACATACCAGTCTTTATACTCTCTCTTCCTTCCCTGGAACAAGCTTCTCCCAGGTCTTTGCATGACTGGCTCCTTAGTGTCATTTAGCCTCAATTCCAGTGACATCTACTCGTAGAAGTCTCTCCTCAAAATCTAATCAAAAGCAGCCCTGCGAGTCACTATCACATCATGGAACTTTTGTTCACTTCAGTGGCGCTTGTCATTGTCAGAAATTGCTTCACTCACATTTGTTTACTGTATTTTCTAACTCCACTGGAACCTAAACTCCAGGAGAACAAAGACTAGGCATCTGTCTTATTTACTTCCCAATCCCCAGTCCCTACAATGTTGCCTGGTAGTAAGTCCTAAATAAATATTTGTGTGCTTAGTGATGGACTAAGAGAATGATTTGTTGAAGTATGTGGAAGGTGAGGAGTTCACTTAGAGCAGCTGTTTGCAGATCCTTTTTCTCCAGGATCCCATCACACTCAAAATTATTAAGGATGCCCAAATAACTTTTAATTTATGTGTTGTATTTAAGATATTTAATGTATTAGTGATTAAAACTGAAAAGTTAAAAATTATATAACAATTAATTTATTAACTACTACTAATAATAATAAAAACTAATAATAATAAAATAATAATAAAAATCCATTACATGTTAACATTAAAGAAGCATCCTCTTAAAATGAAAAGTATTTTATAAAACAAAATAATAAGAAAAGTGGCATTGTTTTACATTTCACTATTCTATTTAACATCTGGCTTAGTAGAAGACATCTGCATTTTCATATATGCTCTACACTCAAAAGGTGTGATATGTTATTTTGGTTAAAGTATATAAAGAAAATCAAGCTCTTCCAGTTGTGTAGTTGGTAAAGCTTTTTTAGACAATTGCAGCTATTCTTTTTTGTTAATATCAAAGTGTGATAAGTGATAGTTTCTTAAGGTTAATTGCTATGTGGAATCTGAGATTATATCAACAAACTTTTGTACTTTGTTGAATTAAAATCTCATTGGTCTATCTTATACTTTGAATGGGTGGGTCTTTACCCATGTGTGATTTTGTAATGTATTTTACTGGTCATTTGCAAAATATTAATTGACTGGGTTATGCAGATATTCCAAATGTTGATACATTTTATCATGTATCCTATAAAAAATCACCTTTGTTAATATTACCCCTGTTATTGTCAGAAGTCTTTAACTTGGCAGTTTCCCAAGTTCATGGTGGCAAATATGTTTTCAAATTTAATTTTTGCATGAAAACTTGAATTCTGTCATTGGCAACAAGTACTCTCAGTGATTTTTTTTTTGAACTGATAAGCACACTTTAGTCATTTTTCAAAAAACTTGGGTCAAAAGCCAAGACTGGGTGATCATAGTTTGTCAGTCATTCTTTTAAAAAAAATCAATTTTAAGGAAAAAAAGTGACTAGTTCAGCTTGTAACTCAAGTGTTTGCAACAAATGGTTTTTCCTGAGACAATATCTTACCTCAGTATACAGCAAAAGTGTTTATGTGTAGTTATAGTGAAAAATATTTAAAAGATGTGCACTCAAATGTTGAGATTTAGTAAAATTTTTTAGTAAAATTTTACTGCCACATTGATCTTTTTGTCACTGTTAATTGGAACAGGTGACTTTTTTTCTATGAATGTGAGGCAATAAAGAATACCATGATTACTAGTACAGTTTGGTGACCTTGTTTCACACTAGCTGGAATACCTGTAGTTTTCCCCACCATTGTTTCTGCACTATCAATACAAATTTTAATTCTTTGTAAAAGAGCAAAATAAATTAGTATTATTATAAAAATGTTGACTTAATCTTGCCCTTAAAAGGGGACCTTTCCACCCTCCCCCGGAGATGTTCTGGGACTACACTTCAGAAAGCACTACTCTAGTTCATGGTTACTGTAGGCCAGAGATAAAATATAGGAAAATAGTTGACATACCTTCTTAACCCAAACTTCAATCTAATTGGATTTACAAATACTAAGTTCAAACATTTTCTTCCTACATTCCCTTATTTACATATATCTACCCAAAAATGAGTACAAAGAACAAAGTAGCAAGAGTGAGGTATCTTATACAGCTGAAGACTGCAATTATGGAGGCTTATTGCTCTATTATTATCTAGACATTGCTGATCTTCTGCCTAGGAGACAGGTCTTATATTTATGCTCTATGTCTTAGAAACATTTATATCATTTCCTACCTATGGATGGGTAAAGTATAAAGAGAGTAAAAAAGGTTATAGGTAGTAACCCATAAGTTTTAAAATTCTTTTTAAAGGGGTTCTGCAGTAATACTGGCCAAGCTTCTCAAAGAAATTAGTGTTTGACCAATTCTGATGACAAGCCACTGTTTAGAAACTTGAAGGTTCTCTTTACCCTTTGAGAGATTGCTCAGGCCCCTTGCTTGCACAGATGGCCATGTAAAAATCTTAACTTTATTTTGCTTTGGGCATGCTTTATATTTCCACACGCTTGTTATTATATTGCAAGTCTATAAGCAAGGCTCCTTTTTCTATACTTATGGGCATCCAGGAAATGCTGGGAATTCAGCACAAGAACAACCCTCATTTACAAGGGTGGGAAATGAATACCCAACTTCCTTGTCCTTCAGTAAGATAATTCTAAGTTCCTGAGAGCATTTGCAGCTGGATTGAATGCCATTGTCTCTAGAGGTAACCCACCTCATTTCATGCACCCTCTAGTGGCTTTTCTCCCTTCCCTGTCTCACCTCAGCTTCACTAGTGCATGCTAGGATCCATCTAGATAAACTACCTATACCCAATTCCTTTTTTTCAGGATTGACTTTTGAGAGATTAAACAAGGACAAAATCTTCCTTCAAACAAAGTCAGTGGTAATGAACAAATCTTAGGTATTAAGCATAGTTGGAAGGCAGAGAAGGGAGGAGGGAAGTAGTGTCACCTTTTTTACTTAGTAGCTGAAAACTGTTTGAGTCGTAATATTCATCAACATGCCAATATGTTAAGAAAATCTCATGCGGGACAGATTCTCCATGTTCAAAGCATGGAGGCATGCCTGGGTGGCCAAGAAGGTTAAGCATCCAATTCTTGATTTCAGCTCAGGTCATGATCTCAGGGTTGTGGGACTGAGCCCCACATTGGGTGCACATGGATGTTTTCAGACATAGTTTCTGGAGCTATATGTCCACCAACATATTTTTCTCATGATACTTGATTTTCAAAGTCACTAGATTTATCTGTAGACTCAACTTTTTGTTATCTGGAAAAGCTTGCAGATTTACAAGTTATATTTCCATATCACTTTCCCTTTTACTCCCTTTAGCTACTATCAGTCTGGTTTATAGTAACTATTAAATATATGAGTGAATATGGAAGGAAGGAACAGAGGAAGGGAAGGAGGGAGAGAGGAAGGAGGAAGGACAGCTGAATTTGAAAATGTATTTTGTGCTATGCCATTCAGTTCTAAAGGGCAGGTTTTATTTATTCTGCATATGTAAATTACAGTATTTGCAAATTATTGGTTATCTGTAATTCTTAACAATAAACTCAGGTCTACTTAATGTCAAGTGAGAAGACAAGTTTCTGTAATAGTAACATCAAAAACTCAGAGCACTGAAATCTGGGAAGCATTCTTCAAAGGAAATGAAAGTCTAAACACCAAAGCAAAGTTCAGTAGAAAGAGTCAAAACAAGACATTCCAAGTTCTTAGCAGAATGGTTTAGTTCACGGATATTTTACTCCATTCCAAAAAAGAACAAATAATTCAAAAATCAAGCACACATAAAGGAAAACAAGGTGCATGAAATTCTGGGTCCTTAAAAGCACAATACAAATTTATCTACATGAAGATGAAGTGAATGGTAAGAAATCTTATAAAAACTAAAGCAGTTATACTCTTACCGTACAATCCAGCAATTGCACTGCTTGGCCTTTACCCAACAGAGTTGAAAACTTATGTCCATGCAAAAACCTTCACACATAGCTTTACAGCAGCATTATTCATAATTGCCAAAACTTGGAAACAACCAAGATGTCCTTCAGTACATCAATGGATAAGTTGTGGTCTGTCCAAATAATGGAATATTATTCAGAGCTAAAAAGAAATGAACTACTAAGCCATGAAAAAATATGAAGAAACCTTAAATGTTATTACTAAATGAAATAAGCCAATCTGAGAAGGCCACACACTGTATGATTCCAACTATACAACATTCTGGAGATGCCAAAACTGTGGAAACAGTAAAAAGATCAGTAGTTGCTAGGGAGAGGAGGAGGCAGAGATAAATATGTGGAACACAGAAGATTTTTAGGGCAGAGAAACTACTCTGCATGATGCTATAATGGTGGGTACATGTCAGTATACACTTGTCCAAACCCCTAGAACGTACACCAAGAATGAACCCTATTATATAAACTATTGACTTTGGGTGATAATGTTTGGGAGAGTCTATGCATGTTGGGGTGGGGGTCAGGAGTACCCTGTACCTTCCATTCAGTTTCATTGTGAACCTGATAACTACTCTAAAAAATAAAGTCTATTTTTTAAAAATATTGAAGTAGTGTATAATTTATTCTCACCAGCAGTTATCTCTGTTGAACTGACATGTTCAAGGTTGTTCTTAGTAAGTTATTTCTTTTGGAGTGCCTAGGTGGTGTAGTCGGTTAGGTGGCCAACTCTTGGTTTTGGCTCAGGTTTCATCTCGGGGTCATTGATTGAGCCCCACATCTGGCTCCATGCTCAGCATTGAGTCTGCTTCATATTTTCTCTCCCTCTGCCCCTCCTACTTATGCTCTCTCTCTCAAATAAAAAAATCTTTTTTAAAAATTTTTTTTAAAGCTATTCCTTTCTCTACCTCTCGCAAAATGAAATCGAAATAAAGGGAAAAATAATCAGTCTTGAAATAATTGTGGCTCTTTATTTTCTGTGAAGAAAATAAACTCTCTCCAAATCATATTTTTATAAAGGGCCTGGCTGTGCAAAAATATTTATAAAAATATTTTCTGTAAATTCTAGTCCAACCACCTTGGAATGTGTATGATCTTTTACTTCCTATCTCAAGAATTAGTCTTCTTGATTTTCTTTCCAAGACAAGCAGGCTTTAGTTCAGTTGAGGAAATACAAGAATTCATCCAGGCTATAATTTCAAACTGTTGAACCTCTGGCAACCTGCCCCTCCTCATCATTCTGTAGATCTTCCTCCCCTCCTCCCTTTCTCCTCTTCACTCCCACACACCTACAGTCCCCTGATAGCCTCCATGGAAGTAACACGTTTGCAAATTGGAATGATGGGAAGACTTTGAAGTCACTCAGGCATAATAATTTGCTTTCTATTTTTAAAAGTAGATCTACTGGTAAAATAAATCAAGTGTCAGGCAAAGTAGTATAATCAAATGTTGTGTTTTATGCATCTTTCTGAAGAACAAATAAAATTTTCCCTCCATAGGGATGAGAAATGATTTAGAGAGTTGGAATAAACTTTACCTCTCTGTCCCCAAATTCTTCTTGATCTTCAAATATTGACTATATTGATAATAAATGCAGATGATCCCCAGCAGGCCCAACTCAGAGAGAGTACCAGGAAGCTTACTATGTGGTTTCTCAGGAACTGAGACAGCAGTACCTCTAGGTTCCTTTCAATGTTCAGGCCACAAATTTGTTCCTTCATGGTATATATTATATTTGCAAGTTATAATTCACAATTATATAATATAATCCTTTGCTTCTTCTCTGCCTGGTTGGAAAGGAGGAATAAATTAATAAATTAATTTAATTAATAAATACCAGGGTTAAACCCAAGCTAGCAACAGGAAAAGAAATACTGTTTTATTATATATTTATAAATGTATGCCCCAATGCTGCTCATTCCAGTTTCCTGTTTATCTTAAAGATGGGGACACACTGATCCCCTTGCAGTCATTTTCAAAAAAAGGTGAATGCTGAAGTCAAGCTCCGTGCAACATGACTTACAGGCATTAAATACCATTCCCAAAGTAATTTCAGCAAAATCCTGTGATCCCAGGTGTATCCGTGATGAATACTCTCTTCTCAACCACATTCTAAAGCATAGCTTCTTCTAGCAGCTGAAAGATGTGTTCCAACCATGGCATCCACACCCTCTTAAAATGCTTCCTAAGAAAGCTTACAATAATAAATCCTTTCTCTGCTTCTTTGAGATATAAATCTTTTCCCACCCAAAAATGGCTCTTCAAAGACCTAGAAGCTATCTCTTTGAAATCAAACACTGAACGAGATACCTTTCCCTCTGCCTCCCTGACCCTATAAGAGAGGAAGGGCCTAACTTCAGTGAACACCTTGCTCCAACTTTCACAAACACCCCCAGCCATAAATGTACTAGAAGTTTCTTCCTCCTCTGGGTAATCACTAATAGACAAATGGCCTAGTTACACGGACCAAACACCTCCTTCACACTCTGCATTGACTTTCCTTTGGCATACCTCAGTGTTTAAAAAGTCTCCTTTTGTTTCAGCAGAGTTGAATTCAGTGTTGTCTTCCCTATTGCAATAGTTATTACTGAATAAAATGTCTTTATATTTGTTAACTAGTGTCCAACTTTATCTTTGACATCAGTCTCAGTTCAATGAAGGAAATCGTAACCATTCTAGGCATTTCAAACAGGAGAAATTTAAAAACAAGTGGTTAGGCATTTACAAAATCTCATTGGAAAAATTGAAGAATTGGAGGTGGGGTTACTATATTTACTGTCTAAATTAGGAGAGGTTTTTTAGAATGAGGGGAGCTCTATTAATAACTACACTAGTATGATGGGTATGAATCAGGACTGTTCTAGACATACAGAGATATGATCACCTAAAGTCAGGTGGTCACTACCATGTCAAAGTTACACCAGTTAGCTGCTATTCAGAGTTTTGAAGCTTCTGCCCCTACTGATGCTGTCACAACCCTGTAAGGTTCATACTCACAGGCTAAAGGCTAGAAAGGGAAAGGCTGAGATGAGTCCCCACCAAACTTCAGCCTGAGTATGCTTGTCAGGAAAACAGTCTTCTCTTCTGGCTCCCCACAGTGTCTGAGTGCCTCTAATCAGCAGAACCTGATTCACATCTGGACCCCTAGATGCAACTGAGTCTGGAAATGTCATTGATAGTTTTTCAACCTCTCCGCAAAGGTGTAGGATGAAATGCAGACTCAGAGAACCAATATAAGCATCTATCATAATCTGTCATTCCAAGCTATTTGGCCATGATATCAGATTGAAAAATAAGTTTCTGCCATGCCAGAGCTCTAAAACTATGAAGTATTAAGATTTCCAAATCCCCTCAAGATTGCCTGGATTAACTCTGGGGCAACCTGACCCAGGACCATTCATTTGTTTTACCCATTGTTAAGTGCTGACCCTAATTCTATTTGTTGTGAGAAGGAGACAAAGATGAGGAAGTGTTTTTTGCCCTCAATCTGTTAGTAAGTTATCAATACATGACTACTTTTTCAAAGCAGCAGACAGTTGTTTTCTGCAAGTACAATCAAAAGAGCATAAATGATTTGTGTGGTCAAGAGGAGAGCCGCCTGAGGAGTTATAAATACACTGATACTTTGAATGAGTTTATGTTCTAGCTGCTGAGTGCATTGTGGAATACTTACTAAATTGGTTACTTGGCTTGCCCTTTGGGTGTTGCTATGATAGACACAGAGAAATGTCAGATAGCATCTCCTGGAGAAGAGATAGAAGAGGAAGAGAAAAACAGAGGAAATGACCAAAAGTCAGTAACAGAAAAGACCCAGAAAGAGACAAAAAAGACCCAGAGAGATATGGAGAGACAAAGGGAGATACATGCACCTCCCCCACCACGATACAGGTATGCATGCATGTATACAGACACATATGAACACCCTAATAATAAGGAAGTGGGAAGTGGGAAAGATGAGAAAAGAAACAGAGAAAGGAGTACACAAAAGCAAAATGAGAGGATAAAAGAAAATCAAAAGGATAAAAATATAAAGATTGAAAAGTTTTTATAATGCTGAAGCTATGCAGAGAATCAGTACAGTACAGGAACACATTGTAGAGATTTTGAGTTTATTATTTGTTTCGTTTCTGTGCTATTTTTGATATTTGTGTTTTGTTACTAGTGAAGAATATCACATGAACATACGTTCTGATTATGAAACTAGCTTTTGTCCAGAATAAAATTAGTGAAGTACAAATTTAAGAGATGTTGAGAGGAAATTTTTTTGAGATTTTCAAATTTGTAACCAATGCTTCTTTCAACCCATATTTCTACTATGTAGATAATGTGAACACCTGCTTTGCTGTGATAATTTTGGTGTTAAATCAAGTAGGTATTTCCCTTTAGTGTGGCTGAAATTGCAACAGGCCTATCTGATGCAGTTATTTGGGTCATTATCTAAGGTATTATTGCTGATTTTGTACACATTCATTATTTTTTCTTGCACTTCACTGTTTCCTTCAAATTAAAAGAAAATCTTTTAATGAAGAGTATTTTTCAGACAGATTAGTTGGTGAACCATCAAACACAATTTTATTATTGTCAGGAATTAGGGTTATCCACTGTCACATATTGTTCAACATTGTTTTGAAGTTCAAGCTAATTTAGCAAGACAAGAAAGCGAAATAAGCTGCATAAATATTGGAAAAAAAGAGACACAATTATCATTGTCATTATTCAATGTAATCTTATTTAATAGCCCCAAAATGTGAAAGATTCAACTAAAATATATATTTAGAATTAAATTAGATTCCCTGAGACAAGAATGATTTTTAAAATCAATAGCTTTTCTATATATTAAAATAACCAGTTAGTCATCAAAATAAGAAATATTTTATTCATAAGTGTGCTAAAAAATAAATATCTGGAAATAAATTTAGTAAGAAAGGCATAAGAGCTCTGTGAAAAAAAATTGTGCTACAGGACATAATGGATGACCTAAGAGAGTGAAAAGAACATCTGCTATTCACAGTAAGAAGACAGAATGTCTTAAAATGCTAATCCCACCTGAAGAGATTCATAAACATAGTGAAATCCAAATTAGAATATCAAAGCAAGATTTTGAAACTAAAAAAAGCCCAAATGACAAAATAAATATGAATTACTGAGAAATGTTTGATAAAGAACCACAAATAGATACATGTCCCACCAAATATGAGAAATATAAAAGCTACCGATAATCCAAACACTATGGTTCTAGTACAGAAGTAGATAGACCAGGATGCCTGGGTGGCTCAGTGGTTGAGCATCTGTCTTTTGCTCAGGTCATGATCCCAGGGTCCTGGGATCGAGTCCCACATCGGGCTCCCTTCAAGGAACCTGTTTCTCCTTCTGCCTGTGTCTCTACCTCTCTCTCTCTGTGTCTCTCATGAATAAATAAATAAGATCTTTAAAAATAATAATAATAATAATAATAATTGGAAGAAGATGAGCCATATAATAAATTGTATCAGGACAACTAATTACAATTTGGAAGAATTTTAAGTGAATTCATAATGTCTCAGCATATATAAAGATATTAAATATTAAGATGCTAATATAGGGACACCCAGGTGGCTCAGCAGTTGAGCATCTGCCTTCAGCTCAGGGCATGATCTGGGTCCCAGGATCAAGTCCCACCTCAGGCTCCCTGTGAGGAGCCTGCTTCTCCCTCTATGTCTCTGCCTCTCTCTGTGTCTCTCATGAATAAATAAATAAAATATTTCAAAAAATTAATTAAAAATAAATTGCTAATATAAACAATGTATCTCTTAAAATATTGATAAATACAGATAAAACCATTTCCTGCAATTTTTTGATGGGTTATTTGGGGAGCATTTCTAAAATCAGAATTAATAAAGAAAAATCTAAAAAAAAAAACAATCTGACAGACTTGACTATATAAAAATTTAAAACTTTTATATCATGAAATATTTCATTAAGAAAGTTACCTAATGTTAGGCAAGGAGAAAAAGACTGTAACACATAAAACAGACAAAAGGCTACTATCCCTGATGTATAAATAATGGCAATTCACTGAAGAACAAGTACAAATGGCTTATAAACATAAGGAAGTCACAAATGAAATAAAAATAAGAAAATAATTTTTTATTTGAGAATGGGAAAACTTAAGAAGATAGCATCCAACATTAGCAAGAGTGTTGGGCATCTGGAACTCTCATAATATAAACTAATAGAATTTATGGAAAAGTAATTTATCCATAAAATTGTAAAGTGTGTATTCCCTTTAACCTAGCGTTTCTTCTGGGACTTTAGCCCACAGATATAAAATGAATTGCAAAGCAATTATCATAGCATGATTCCATTTTTGCAATGGTATTTGTGGAGTTCTGTGTGTGTGTCAGTGTGTTATGTATGTATCTATAGCTGGTTCTGTATAAAATTAGGACAAGTTTTGAATATATAAGCACAAATGGGTATTTTGGAAAATATATTCAAATGGGAGGAAAAGATTTTCATTTCTTTATACATTTTCATTTTAAAAATAGTGTCTGTAAACAGACAAATGGATAAGGAAAATGTGGCCTATATACATAAAACATATATACATAATGAAATATTACTCTACTTTAAAAAAAAAAGAAAAGAAGGAAATCCTGTCATCTGTGACAACATGGATAAAACTGGAAGACACAGTGCTAAGTGAAATAAGCCAGACACAGAAAGACAAATACTACATGATCTCACTTAAACATGTGAAAACTAAAAAGAAGTCAAGCACTTGGTAACAGACTGGAGTGGTGGTTACCACGAGTTAGGGGTGGAAGAAAGGGGAGAAACTGGTTAAAGGAAACAAATTTTCAGTTATCAGATGAATCAGTTCTAGAGACTCTTTTTTAAAGATTTTATTTATTTATTTATTTGAAAGATTGAGAAAGAGAGCATGAGCAAGGGAAGGGCAGAGGGAGAAGCAGATGCCCTGCTAAGTAGGAAGCCCAACACATGGCTCCATCCCAGGACATTAGCAGAAGGAAGATGTTTAACCAACTGAGCCACCCAGAGCCCCAAGTTCTGGAGACCTAATGTACAGCATGGAGACTATAGTTAATAATAATGTATACTTAAAATTCACTAAGACAGTAGACATCAAGTGTTCTCACCACACACACACACAAAAAAAAAATGGTAACTATGGGAGGTGATAAATATGTTAATTACTTTGATTCTGGTAACCATTTTACCATGTATACATATATAAAACATCACATTGTATACCTTAAATATATACAATTTTTATTTGTCAGAAATAAATTTAAAATTTTTTTAAATAGCAAACTTTAGAATAAATAGAATAATTTTAGGTATATCTATGCGGCTTTTATTTGTAAACTGAATAAAGTATTTGACTTATTATCTCTATTTTTTTTGTAACAGATGTGATTTTATTTAGTTCTCCCACAATATTCTTCAGTTTTCAGCTCTGTCATATCAGTCACTCAATAAATATTTGCTGAACAAATGAATCAATAGCCAGACATTCGCTACCCATTATCTGCCTGTAGGCCTCTTTCTCCTTCTTAAATACAATAGCTAGTTTTGACTTCTATTGAGCTGATTTAGCACTAATCATTCACCAAATTTTGCAGTATTATTTTTTAAAATTACTTTCATCTTCTTAAGGGTTTAGCTACCTCTCAATTCCTCATGTCCCTTCCACCTCTCACCTCTCCTCCACTCTCAAAGTGGAAAGCAAACATTTGTTGGCATATTCTGTCCATGTGCTCATTTTTTAAAAAAGATTTATTTAGAAGGAGAGAAAGAGAGAGCAGGGGGGAGGGAAGGAGGAAGAGGTAGAGGATCTCAAGCAGACTCCATACTGAGTGGAGCCCAATGCTAGGCTGGATCCTAGGATCCTGAAATCATGACCTGAGTTGAAACCAAGAGTAGGACGTGACATTTAACCAACTAAACCACCCAGGTGCATATTTTTAATCATTGATTTAGACATCATGGGAAAAAATGAATTCTTTTTAAAATTAAAAGACAATTATTTAAAGAATTGTTTCTTACATTTGAATACGAAATTACTGGGTTCAATCATATGTTTTATTATTCTAGATAAAAAGAAAATAATTCCCTAATTAACAAGAGGGGGAAGGATTAACTTAATTGTGAAAATAAATACAGTCCCATAATAAAAACAGGATGTGTTGGGTCAGCTCAGGTTTTCTCCAGTAATAATCAAAATGTTCTTTGTTTACAGTCTACATGAAGTCCTGATTCTCACATCTGAAATAATCTGTTTGGTTTAGGATAAGTCCTCAGTGAAACTGATACTAAAGATTGTTAATGCTTCTCTTGAAAGTCTGGCTGCCTTTATCTAAGTGACCTGCAGGAAGAAATATTTCATAGGTGTAGTTGTATTGTCATTAGTATTTTGTATTGTTTCTAATTACTCTCCTTAAATCATCTAAAGCTAAAAGGAAAAATTGAATAATATTTATTAAGTCCTTTGGATGTATAAGCTACTTGATAAATAATATCTCATTTAATTCTGAAAACATATTATTAAACAGCCATTTTTATAACCCATTTTGAAGATGAGGAAACAAAGTTAGGGTAATAACTTGACCAAGATCTCACAGTTGGAAATGTTAAATTCAAGACCCCAAATCAGGTCCAACTCCAGAGTTTGTGCTTCTACACCAAAGCTAGACCCATAATGTCTTAATTATTGCTCTCAATCAGAACATCATTACATGGATCTTCAAGTAAATGTTGCTTTTCCCATTTCATATTTTATAATGATCAAATTTCACAATGATAATTTTAAATACAATGTGATTCATTGTTATTTAAAATGTAAATTGGAATCTTAATTACTTCTCTTTTAAGTAGACTTTGTTTTTATGTATAGAAATTCTCTGCGGGCAGCCCAGGTGGCTCAGCTGTTTAGCACCATCTTCAGCCCAGGGCGTGATCCTGGAGTACCCGCTCCCAGCGTGGAGGCTGCTTCTCCCTCTGCCTGTGTCTCTGCCTCTCTCTCTCTCTGTCTCTTGTGAATAAATAAATAAAATCTTTAAAAAAAAAAGAAAGAAATTCTCTGCTTGTTGGAAAAAGATTCATTAAGAAGTGACCAATGCTCTGATACAGTTATATCCATTTGTCTCTGGGGTTTTTCTTAGCATTTTAAAATGAGCTAATAGTGAAAACCAATTAACAAACAAATGAGGTTACATTCAAAAACTGCAAAGCCAAACACATTCCTAGTAAATACAAATACTAATAATTAGGGTTTTAATTAGAATAAAGTTTGAACCAAAGAAAGTATGGAAATAAACATAGCAAGTCAATATCGTAACAATCAACTATTTTGGCAGGAAATATATGAGCATGCAAGTAAGCTCTGTAAAGTCCTATTATCCTCTCCTCAATCTTACCATCCTTTTAAATACCTTTGTTTTCAATTTTGGATACAGAGATCAAATATCAAGGTTTTCAAAGTGAGCCAGCATTGGTTCACACTCAACTTTGCAAACAATTGTTACAACCACTCCAGGTCTTTACTAACAACTGTAATGAAGAGATAACAGAAAATAATGAAATTGCCTGTCTGGAAGTATTTTTCTTCCTGTAGAAACATCTTGTGTTTTCTCTGGCAAGACTTAGGTCTCCTTGCCCTATTTCAGAGGATAACTACTATAACCTTAAAGCCCTCAAAGGACATATTCTGGACCTGACATTTAAAAAAAAGAAGTAAAAAGGTGCAACATAAAATAAATGAGCAACAAAAAATAAATCACATAATTAAGAGGGTGATTACAAATAGTATTGATACTTGTATGCTCACACCAGTGATGGAGCTCCTGCTGTGTAAAGTGCAACCAATGAAAAATTAAGGAAGACAAATAATGTGTTATCCTAACAAGAAGCCTAATTTGAGACTGAGTATACAGCTGTAGGAAAGCCAAACTAGCTATCTTGTCCATGGTGCTATAATAAACAGGTTTTCAAAACTGCATAGGATCAATAGGGCACTGGAAAGGAAAGTCCATACAAGGTATAACTATGCAGTCATAAAAGACTAATGAGAGAACTCTTTATGACTGAAATAGAAAGATGTCAGAGTAACAATATTAAGAAAAATAAATACGGGGACACTTGGGTGGCTCAGTGGTTGAGCATCTGCCTTCGGCTCAGGTCATATGATCCCGGAGTCCCAGCATCAAGTCCCACATCAGGCTCCCTTCATGCAGCCTACTTATCCTCCCTCTGCCTATGTCTCTGCCTCTCTCTGAGTGTCACTCATGAATAAATAAAATCTTTAAAAAGAAAGAAAAATAAATAAGATATAAAGCAATGTGCAAAGTATGCAATCATTTCCTTTAAAAAAATTTTAAACATTAAGAGGGGAAATATTGTGAATATATTTGGATTCTTTTTGCATGAAACATCTCAGAAAAGATAACATTGGATAGCTGGGTGAGGAAATGGATAGCTGGGTGTGGGACAGATTTTTCATTGTATATTTGTTCATTCATTTTAATCAGCATATACCATGACTCGGGAACTTTCCAGCTAAAAATATTCCCTATGGATATAAACATATTCCAAAATACAAATTCAAAACAATATTCACTATAGCAACATTATTAATAGGAAAGAATTTGAGAAAACCTAAAAGTTCATCAATAGTTTATTGCTTATATAAATTGTGATTAGATCACCAATCGACTGAGTGGAATTAGCAAGGATAGGAAAATACTTGTATACTCTGAATGAAACTGTCCCTTCATCATCCTACAGGCCTAGCTCCTGTTTGCTACCCTCAGGTGAATCTTGAGGAGCCTCTTTGATAGTATTTTTGGTCATTTGGTGTTTAGAAAGAAAAAAATCTAAGAGAAATACTGCACTGGAATGTCAAGAACTTCAAAGGTTCTGACATTTTACCCAACCTGCAAGCTAACTAGCTTGTTTGTTTGACACAGTTTTAAGGATGCTTGCAGAAGACAAAGACTCCAGAAATAGAGCAGTTTACTATTCGCAGAGTGCTTGTAGCCAGAGTTTCAGTTCCTTATGCTAGTCCCTGAACTCCAACTCCAAAAGGGTAACCCAAAAAGACCAGGTGACACCTGCACACACAGTGGGTTGTATTACGAGAGAGGAACTTGGAGCTCAGGGAATGCAAATCTCTTATAATGGCCAGTAAGCATGTCTGCCCTTTACTCCAGAAGGAGATACTGTCTGTAGATGCCAAGACTGTAAACAAGTCTGAACTTTGCTCTAGAAGGAGACATTGTCTCTGTCTTACAAGATTATTTACCACACTCAAATCCTTGAAAAGACAGCCCATAACAAAGTTAATCATTGTCTCTGTTGAAAAGATGTACAGAACCTCAAGAGACCCAAGGAGAATTGTCTCCCAATGATATTTACCTCTCATTTCCAGACCCTTGTATTTTCTAGTGAATTTTCCAATGAATATACCACCATATCAACCACTCTAATTTGGCAAACAGATGCTAGGACCTAATCCAGTCAATTTT
Organism: Canis aureus; assembly: GCF_053574225.1. Lineage (NCBI taxonomy): Eukaryota > Metazoa > Chordata > Mammalia > Carnivora > Canidae > Canis > Canis aureus. The sequence continues at coordinate 16,225,296 of NC_135635.1, forward strand.
TCTCATCCAGTAATAGTATTAATTAAGACTATCAACAACTGGGGATCCCTGGGTGGCGCAGTGGTTTAGCACCTGCCTTTGGCCCAGGGCACAATCCTGGAGACCCGGGATCGAATCCCATGTCGGACTCCCTGCATGGAGCCTGCTTCTCCCTCTGCCTGTGTCTCTGCCCCTCTCTCTCTCTCTCTCTGTGTAACTATCATAAATTAAAAAAAAAATTAAAAAAAGACTATCAACAACAATCTAACCCCTAGTATAAGGCCAATCTTCAGGATTGACCCCAATTATGCCCCGCTGGGTCCAGAAGCTAATTAGCTAAACAAATACCATAAACCATCAGGGTCTACATTAGAAATCCAGATAGACTTTACTTTGCCTTAAGCTTCAGTATTGACCTCTCTGTGTGGCCGGAGACATAAATTCAGGCAGAACAAAATATATTTGCAGTTGTTTATTCTCCACCTCAGCCCCAAAGCAGGAGTCTCATTTACCCCCAAAGGCAATTCTCTTATCCATAGTCAATGATTTCTAGTGAGTTGAAACTATTCTGAATGCCTTTTAGCACTGAGTTGGTACCATTGATCAGTTTGGTGAAAATGAAAGATAAATTTCATACCATTTTTTCTAAATAACAAGTCAGTTATCCTTCTGGGAAGCTTCTCAAAGTAACCAAGAGTAACTTCAATTTGGAGGGATTGCTATAGTCAACTATGGGCAACAGAAATAAATGAAGCTTTTCTTTAAATCCTTGAAAATGTCTTATGACCATCTCTAATATGAAAATCGCTGTTTGTAGGATGGAAGGAAATTAATGCCTGGCTTCCACACAAGGACATTTCTGGGGGGTGCATATGGCGCCCGTGGAAAAAATGCATTGTTTACATTTTGGGCTTCCCCAAGAGGAGATTACATCAGGGTAAATACCCAGGTTGACACTGCCTCCACAATGCCTGTCAGCCAGCTAGTAAGCCTTAAGATTTCCAGTTCAAAAAAAAAAAAAAAAAAATTTCCAGTTCAGCTCAAATAATTGAATCTGGTTCTTATTTCTGGAACAACTGTCCAAGAAGGTCAGTCCACCCTGTCCTGTTTGGCTAGCCCACCAACCAGGATGACCCCTATTTCTGAACTTCTCACAGAAATTATCTGTCAGTATCTCCGGATGTTTGCCCACCCTTCATTCTCATACTTGTTAGTCAGTCATTTTACTGAATGGATAAATGCCACCTGGTTGGTGTGTTAAAAAGTTTGGATTTCACTTGTTCCACAGGAAAGTGAGGAGAGGAGAAATAGTAAACTCTAAGAGCACAGACTCTGGAGCTAGGATGCCTGGATATGGATCCTGGATCTGCCATACTTTTGTTAATATTACCACTGATCTGATCAGAAAAAAAATCTTTAAATACTAGGAGGCTGTCAAGCTCACAGTACCACATATGAATTTACAAACTCTACAAAGTTTGAAAGCTCAAATTTTGTCATTGGCAACAAATAGTGTCAGTTGTGTTCCTTGAAGCAACTGGCTCACTTTGTTCATTTTTGTGAAAATGCCTGCCAATAACCAAATCTGACTAACCACAGTTTGTCAGCCAGTCATTTTTTCAAGTCAAAAAAAAAAAAAAATATTCTATGAAAAAGCAGTTAGTTCAACTCACAAATAATCACACAAGAGCTTTCTTCCAAGATAAGCATCATCCTACCATATATAGCAGAAGGGCTTGACGAATGCTTCCTGCTTTGTCATATAGATATTAAAGTGATGTGTATTCAAAAGTTGCTATTTAGTCAAATTAATCATTTGGAGTTTGGAGCACACTGTCCCAACATGTGGCACTTCACATATTAAATATTTTTAAACTGAAGGGGTTTGAGAAACAACAGGTGCAAGAAGGACTCTCTCACATCCCTCTACTCCCCTAAAGTAAGTCGTAAGACCCTCAAGTGAGAAGTGCCCTCCCAATACCTGAAGGAAAGGGGTATGCTTATCTCCAAAGATGGAGGGATATCTAAAGACATCCAAACAAATAGGCCTTGCTAAGTTTTTTGCAGTTTACTACCCGTAGCTCATATTCCTTTTGTCCTGTCACATTTTTCTACAACTTCCTTCCATTCTTCATCAAACCTATTATAAAAATGCTCAGGCTACTTCTTTAGGTCTTTATTTATTAATAAAGACTCCTGTGTCACATAAAACTAATAAATGTATATGCTTTTCTCCTGTTAATCTCTTTTGTCAGTCCAGTGTACAAAGCTGCAGTCAGAGAGCCTAAGATGAGTAGATGAAGAAATTCTTGTCCCTTACTCATTAAAGAACAAAATAACTATTAGTACAGTTTGGTACTATAGACCCAATTTGTGCTCAGGACCAGCATTTTTACCTACCATTGTTATGCGCTATTAATGCAAATGTCAACATAGTGGAAAAGACAAATAACTTTCTACTACTATGGGATCTCTGGGTGGCTCAGCGGCTTAGCACCTGCCTTCAGCCCAGGGCCTGATCCTGGAGATCCGGGATCAAGTCCCATGTTGGGCTCCCTGCATGGAGCCTGCTTCTCCCTCTGCCTGTGTCTCTGCCTCTCTCTCTCAGTCTGTGTCTGTCATGAATAAATAAATAAAATCTTTTTTTAAAAATTAAAAAAAAAACTTTCTAGTATTATTACTAGGTTGATCTCATAGAAACTTAAAGTGTTTTAGAGACCCAGGGATTTGCAGGCCACAGTTTTAAACTGCTGGACTCTCTGAACATGATAAACTCCTAAACTAGGGCAAGTGCAGTAGAAATGGAAAAGCAGGGCTTCTTTTTTTTTCTTTCTTTCTTTTTTTAAAGAAATTTTTGAGTAGAACACACAGGATTTAGTGACAAAGTACATGGGAGAAATATAAAAGAAGGGGTCAATCTTGCTCAAAATTGGCTGACTACATGATATTAACATAAGGAACCAAAGAAAGTGACAGGAAGATCGGGCAATGGGTCTGTTTATATGAGGTTTGGGAGACCAATTTTTCCTATGACTGAAGACATACAAGGGGAAATATTTTGTATAAAGACAATGATCCCAAGTGTAGATAAGTTGATGACTGAAGTTATCATCTAGGCCAGCTGCCAGTTGGAACTATAATGACAAGGTTGAATGAATTATAACTATAAATCTAGAAATAACTAAAAAAGGTGTTTCACTGAATTCCCACGTAGGCACCAATAATAGAAGTTTCTAGCTACATTGGAAGTTGGGACTACAACAACAAAAGATGACACCTTTAGGGCAAATATTGGGTGCTTGACATCAGATGGCAAACTTGGCTAAGACGGTGGATCTCAACGGAAGAAGGGGCATCTTAACAAGGATATTTGGTGTCACTCATTGTTACTGGAGAAAAACTCAGCCCTTTCAACATTGGACACCACACTCCTTGAAATAAGCTTCAAGGATCATCAGTTACATTGGCAGTAAAGCATTCAGTGGCCATCAGCAACAGAGCTGCATATGGGGTTTGCAGCAAGAGAATCTCCATCTGAGCCAGAGTAGGAAAAGTTGAGTACGTGATAATCAAAGGGCTAGTTCATGGAGAATGAGACAGACTGTCTCTGGGGAAAATTCCCAATGCTCTTTGTGAAGAATTTACAGCAGGACTTGTGTTCCCAAAGGAATGTAAGAAAAGCCAGAGAACTATTGTTCTGAGGTATTACTTTTCCTCCCTCGGTGATAAAAACCTAGCAAATGGTTGATGATTGGGCATAAACAAAACCCTAACACATGAAAATTAATTTTCTGGTTATTCTTATCTTCCACAGTTATTAGCTTGACCCAAAATTCTATTTTAACAAAGACCTATTTTCTCCAAGAATGTTGATTTAATTATAAATCAGAAAGTGGAGAAGTTTTCCCTTTTTAATAAAAAGTCATTTGCTATGGTTTTATTTTACCCTCAAAGACTCCATCTGTGTCTGATCATTAGTGATAACCACATAATCACTACAGAGCCTGGCATTTTTAATATATATTTTCCACTCTATATAATACTCATCTTTGGAGAATTTAAGTTGCTTCATTATATTTTATGATGGTTAACCTTCCCAAAGCATTTTTCTGTTTTACAAAAAATGTATGACATATACACTGGAAAGTTCAGTAACTTGACCACAGCTGAAATATAGTGTTTTACTATATGTTACATTTAAATGAAGATTTATTTAATACAGTATTAACTACAAGTTATAAAACCCAAGAAGATAATTAAAGAATTATGAACACAAAATGTATACTGAATACTTATAAAATGTTGATTATCTTCTTTCATCCAACAAAAATAGGCCATGAATAGAAATAAGCCACCACTCCCCCTCTGTCACTAATGTCCAATCATACTGTCCTTTTTGCCATTCCTTAAACATGCCAAACTTGTTCCTGCTTAAGAGATTTTGTATTTGTCATTTTCTTTTGTACTATTTCTGTGTGACAAAATACCTCAAAACTTTGTGACTTAAAACAGTAAGCATTTATTATTCCACAATTTCTGTTGGTCAGAATCTCAGGAGGGGCTTTGGTGGGCATTCTGGCTCCAGGTCTCTTATAAGGTGTCAGTCGGGGCTATCATTCAAAGCTTGACTGGGGGCTGGAGGGTACCCTCTGATGCAGCTCCTTCTCCTGGCTGGCAAGTTGGTATTGGGTGCTGGCAGGAGAACTTAGTTCCTTACTATGTGGCCCCAGTCCATATAGTTGTTCGAACATCCTCATGATATGGCAGCTGGCTTGCCCTGTAAATGTTCTAGGAGATCAAGATGGAAATGGAAATGTCTCTCATATCCTAACCTCAAAATTTGCACACCATCCCTTCCACTGTAGAATCTGATCACACAAACCAATCCAGATACATGTGAGAGAGACTACACATGGGCATGAATACAAAGAAGCAAAGATCCTTGGGGTCATCTTGGAGCCTAGCTACCACATTCTTTCTCTCCAGCCTTTTTATTTTTTCCTTAGCTCGTCTAATTCAGGTCTCTCTGATGAAATGTGATCTCCTCAAAAAGATCTTTCATCCTGTCTGAAATAGATTCCCCTTGCTCTATTATCTTTTGTCCTATTATCCTATGTTACTTTTATAGCCCTTACCAATGCCTGAAATTATATCATTTATTTCCTTGTGTATTTATTTTTTTAATCATTGATCCCCCAAACTTCAGGACAGGAGAAATTTTGTCTATTCTTGTTCTTAATGCAGACTAACTGTGGAGTGCAGTGCCTGACACAGAGTAGGGACACAGTAAATACTATTGAATGAATGAATGATTTTTGAAGCAGTGGTAATGAATTTACACTCAGCTCTTCATGCTCTTTTACCCCATTTTCTAATTATGCACAAAGAGAAGTACTAGCTGAAACCTGAAGGATGACAAATCACAGGAATGAGCTCCATAGTATTACCTTTCTGTGAATTATAGTGTTTGTTAGCAATTAAGTTTTTCATTATTCAATAGGGATGATTTTCACCTTCGTAAGTGAAATTTCCAGTATTTATGAAATATTTTAATTATCACATATATTATGAGAAAAGGTGAGTGATTTTAAATATTGAAGTATAATAAACAGTAAAGCTATCAGGAGAGAGTTTCTGGAAATAACTGTTAATGAAGAAAGATACTAATTTTGGAAGGGGCTTAATTTCACTAAACAACATTACTTAAGCATTTAATACTTCTGGTTCTGGTTCATGGAGGCTTTTATTATCTCAATGTGTATATATCATCATTTTTGTCACTGAACTGAATGAAAAAAGAAGTGTGTATGTTTTAAACTGACAAGGGAGTAGTCTCTCTACTGACCTTGTTCCCCTACCTGAAACTCTCCAGGAGGCAAAACTCCAGTTTACCCCTTCTCTGCTAAGGAGAACATAAGCAAAGTTAAAATCCAGTGCTTAAGTTTCATCTAAGATGCTGTATTTTGGGGATCCCTGGGTGGCTCAGCAGTTTAGCACCTGCCTTCAGCCCAGGGCATTATCCTGGAATCCTGGGATCGAGTCCCACGTCGGGTTCCCTGCATGGAGCCTGCTTCTCCCTCTGCCTGTGTCTCTGCCTCTCTCTCTCTCTCTCTTTCTCTCTCACTCTCTGGGTCTCTCATGAATAAAAATAAAATCTTTTTAAAAATAAAATCTTTAAAAAAATTAAAAAATAAGATGCTGTATTTTATACTCTGCAACACACACACAGACACACACACACATGATTAGAAATGTTCTGTCAAATAGTCATTTCTACAGTCATTTGCACCTATGCAATTAGATTATCATGGCAATAATCTGTTGAGACTAATAGCTTTCATTGCAAATGCAATTATTCCAGCTTTAATTCATTTTAACTGAATAAGAGAGCAGAAATAGGTCAGTCAGTAAATGAACCTCTGACTCCAAGATCAAAGTAAGCAAAAGGTTGTTCATTCTAAAGTGGATTGCTGAATAATTTCTGTCATATGGTAATAGAATTATTAAAATGAAGAGAATATTAGAAATTATCTAAGCACCTTCCCCAGCCACAGAGAAAGTTTCCCTCACGATATCCAACCTCTATTTGAACTTCTGCCTATGTTGGAGATCTCTCATCTCAAAGTATTTTTAGAAAATCCAGAGTTCAGATGTTGAACTAAAGTAACTCTCTTTGAAGTTTCCCCATTCAGAACCTAGCTCTATTCCATGAAACATGACAAAATAATCTTTCTGCCACGGGTCAGTCCTTTAAATTAGTGATTCTCAAACTTGGGTGCACATTGGAGTTACCTGGGAAGCTTAACTACTAATGCCTAGACTCCATCTGCAAAATTCTGATTGATCTTGTTGGGGAGTAATTCTGGGATTTAAAGTTTCAGAAGCTCCCCATGTGATTCTAATAATCAGGCACATATGAGAACCAGTGTATTTGCAAAGCATTGTCTCATTCCCAACACTTTTAGTCTTCTCTCCCCAAAACTAATTCTTCCCTTTTCCTCATCATCTTAGTCCACTGAATATGCTCCACTTCACTGGAGTCGGTCCTCCCATGTAGGATCTAACAGTTCTTTAGTGACCTGCCCAGTGCAGAATAGGGTTGCCATTGTAATTTCTTCTTTGCAGAATGAATTTCATTTGTGTTTGAATAACTATTTGACACTGGCAGCACATAGCAACCCTACAGTCAGCTAAAGCTCTTAATTCCTTTTCATGTGAACTGATACTAAGCCATGAATCCCCAACCCAACAGTACAAAGTTGATTTTCTGAATTTCCTATTTATTTTTATCATTTTGTAAGTTTACTTTCCTTTGTTCTACCTAATTAATTTTTAAATGAATCATTATTCAATAGCCCAAGGCAGAGAATAGGCAGGTAAGGCATTCGCCTCAAGGACAAAATTTAAGGGGCACCAAAACTCTCAGAAATCAAGACATGTTTTTTCAGGTTTATTGAAGTTTAATTGACAAATGAAATTGTGATGTATTTAAAGTATACAATGTGATGACTTCATATACATATACAGTGTAGTGAAAGGATTCCCACAACAGTTAATTAACACATATTTATCTCTCTTTTTTTTTTTAAGATTTTATTTACTTATGAGAGACAGAGAGAGAGAGAGAGAGAGGCCTAGACACAGGCAAAGGGAGAAGCAGGCTCCATGCAGGGAGCCCCATGCGGGACTGATCCCGGGTCTCTAGGATCACACCCTGGGCGGAAGGCAGGCGCCAAAACGCTGAGCCACTCAGGGATCCCCTATTTATGTGTTTTTTGGTGAGAATGCTTAACTTTTCTTCTCAGTAAATCTCAATTATACAATACAATATATCAACTATAGTCACCGTGATCTACATTAGACCCTCAAATCTTACTCATCTTTTAAGTGAAAATTTACACTCTTTTGCCATCCTTCCTCCATTACCACCACCTGCTAGCCCTGGAAACCAGCATTCTACTGTTTCCATGAGTTCAAATTTTTTTTTTTTTTAGATTCCATATTTCAGTGATACCATGCCATATTTGCCTTTCTCTGTCAATTTCACTTAGTATAATGCCTTTCAGGTTCATTCATGTTGCCACAATTGGCAGGATTTTCTTTTTTTTTATTATTTTTTTGGTATTTTAATTTTTCAGTTAAATACAATTAATTAATTGTTACTCAGAGGTAGAGGTCAGTAATTCATCAGTTTAATATAATACCCAGTGCTCATTATTACATCATGCGCCCTCCTTAATGTCTATCATCTGCTTACCCCATCCCCCTACCCACCTCCCGTCCAGGAACCCTCATTTAGTTTCCTATGATTAAAAGTCCTTATGGTTTGTCTCCCTCTCCAATTTTGTCTTATTTTTTCCTCTCTTCCTCTATGATCCTCTGCTTTGTTTCTTAAGTTCCACATATGGGTAAGAACATATAATAATTGTCTTTCTTTGATTGACTGGTTTCACTTAATAATATCCTCTAGTTCCATCCATGTCATAGATGGCAAAATTTCATTTTTTGATGGCTGAGTAATAGTCCATTGTGTGTGTGTGTGTGTGTGTGTGTGTGTGTATTTATATATATACCACTTTTCCCATTCATCTGTCAATGGACATCTGGGCTCTATCTATAGTTTGGCTATTGTGAAAATTGTTGCTATAAACATTGGGGTGCAGGTGCCCCTTCCAATCACTGTTGTATCCTTTTGGATAAATACTTATTAGTGAGTTGTAGGGTAGCTCTGTTTTTAACTTCTTGAGGAACTTCTATACTGTTTTCCAGAGTGGTTATACCCGCTTGCATTCCCACCAACAGTGGATCCCCTTTTCCTCATCCACTCTCAGTATTTCCCCGTTGAGAATAATATTTGCTGTGGGCTTTTCATACATGGCTTTTATGATAACACAGTATGTTCCCTCTATCCCTACATTGTGGAGAGTTTTAATCAAGAAAGCCTGCTTTCAAGTACAAAAGTACTTTGTCAAGTGCTTTTTTCTGCATCTATTCAGAGGATCATATTGTTCATATTGTTCTTATCCTTTCTTTTATTAATATAGTGTAGCATGTTGATTGATTTGAGGATGTTGAACCACCCATGCAGCCCAGGTCTAAATCCCACTTGGTTGTGGTGAATAATCCTTTTAATGTACTGTTGGATCCTATTGGCTAGTATCTTGGTGAGAATTTTTGCATCCATGTTCACCAGGGATATTGGTCCGTAATTCTCCTTTTTGGTGGGGTCTTTGTCTAGTTTTGGGATCAAGGGAATGCTGGCATCATAGAATGAGTTTGGAAGTTTTCCTTCCATTTCTATTTTTTTGAAACAGCTTCAGAAGAATCGGTATTAATTCTTTAAATGTTTGGTAGAGTTCCCCTGGAAAGCCATCCAGCCCTGGACCCTTGTTTGTGGGAAGATTTTTTATGACTGCTTCAATTACCTCCTGGTTCTGGGTCTGTTCAGGTCTTCTATTTCTTCCTGTTTCAGTTTTGGTAGTTTATACATTTCCAGGAATGCATCCATTTCTTCCAGAATTTGTTGACCTATAGTTGCTTGTAATATGTTCTTACAATTGTTTGTATTTCTTCAGTGTTTGTTGTGATCTCTCCTCTTTTATTCATGATTTTATTTATTTGGGTCTTTTCTCTTTTCTTTCTGATAAGTCTGGCCAAGGGTTTATCAATCTATTAATTCTTTCAAAGAACAGCTCTTAGTTTCATTGATCTATTCCACTGTTCTTTTGGTTTCTATTTCATTGATTTCTACTCTAATCTTTATTATTTCTATTCTCCTGCTGGGTTTAGGCTTTTGCTGTTCTTTCTCTGGCTCCTTTAGGTGTAGAGTTAGGTTGTGTATTTGAGACCTCTCTTGTTTCTTGAGAAAGTTTTGTATTGATATATTTCCCTCTTAGGACTGCCTTTGCTGCATACCAAAGGTTTTGAACTGCTGTGTTTCCATTTCATCTGTTTCCATGAATTTTTTAATTCTTTAATTTCCTGGTTGACCCATTTATTCTTTAGTAGGTTGCTCTTTAGGCTCTATGTATTTGAGTTCTTTCCAAATTTCTTCTTGTGATTGAGTTCAACTTTCAAAGCATTGTGGTCCAAAAATATGCAGGGAATGATCCAAATTTTTGGTACTGGTTGAGACTTGATTTGTGACTCAGTATGTGATCTATTCTGGAGAGTGTTCCATATACAGTGTAGAAGAATGTGCATTCTGTTGCTTTAGAACAGAATGTTCTGGGGGATCCCTGGGTGGCGCAGTGGTTTAGCGCCTGCCTTTGGCTCAGGGCGCGATCCTGGAGACCCGGGATTGAGTCCCACATCAGGCTCCCGGTGCATGGAGCCTGCTTCTTCCTCTCCCTCTGCCTGTGTCTCTGCCTCTCTCTATGTGTGTGACTTTCATAGATAAATAAATAAATAAAATTTAAAAAAAATTTAAAAAAAGGAACAGAATGTTCTGAATATATCTGGTCCAGTATGTCATTCAAAGCCCTTGTTTCCTTGTTAATCCTCTTAGATGATCTGTCCATTGTGGTGAATAGGGTGTTAAAGTCCCCTAACATTATTGTATTATTATCAATTTGTTTCTTTACTTAAGTTATTAATTGGCTTATATAATTGGCTGCTCCCATGTTAGAGGCATATATATTTACAATTGTTAGATCTTCTCATTGGATGGACTCTTTAGTTGATACAGTGTCCTTCCTCATCTCTTACTACAGTCTTTGGTTTAAAATCTAATTTGTCTGATATAAGGATTGCTACCCCAGCTTTCTTTTTTTTCCCCACCTTTCTTTTGATGTCCATTAGCATGATAAATGGTTCTCCATCCCTCTTTTTTAATCTGGAAGTGACTTTGGGTCTAAAATGAGTCTCTTGTAGATGGTATATCCACAGGTCTTGCTTTTTTATCCAATCTGATACCTTGTGTCTTTTGATTGGGGCAGTTAGCCCATTTACATTCAGAGTAATTATTAAAAGATATGATTTTAGTGTTGTTGTTTTACCTGTAAAGTCACTGTTTCTGTATATTATTCTCTGCTACTTTCTGGTCTATGTTACTTTTGGGTTCTCTCTTCACTTAAAGGATCCCTTTTAATATTTCTTGTAGGGCTGGTTTGGTGATCACAACCTCTCTTAGTTTCTGATTGTCTTGGAAGTTCTTTATCTCTCCTTCTATTCTGAATGACATCCTAACCTAATAAAATATTCTTGGTTGCATATTTTTCTCATTTAGAACCCCAAATATATTGTGCCAGTCTTCCTGACCTACATGGTCTCTGTGGATAGTTCTCCTGTCAGCTTTATATTTCTACCCTTGTAGGTTAAGGACCTCTTGTCTTGAGCTGCTTTCAGGATTTTCTCTTTGTCTCTGAAATTTGCAAGTCTCACTATTATATGTTGGTATGTTGACCTATTTTTTTTTAAGATTTTATTTACTTATTCATGAGAGACACAGAGCGAGAGAGGCAGAGACACAGACAGAGGGAGAAGCAGGCTCCACACAGGGAGCCTGATGTGGGACTTGATCCTGGGACTCCCGGATCACACCCTGGGCTGAAGGCAGGCACTAAACTGCTGAGCCACCCAGGCTGCCCATTGACCTATTTTTATTGATTTTGAAGGGGGTTCTCTGTGCCTCTGGGAGTTGGATAGCTGTTTCCTTCCCCAGATTAGGGAAGTTCTCCACTATAATTGGCTCAAATATGCCTTCTGCCCCTCTCTCTCTTCCTTCTTCTCCCCAATTATTCTAATATTGTTTCATTTTATGGTGTCACTTATCTCTTGAATTCTGCCCTCATGATCCAGTAGTTATTTATCATTCTTTTTCTCAGTTCTTTTTCTCCATCATTTTATCTTCTATATCACTAATTCTCTTTTCTGCCTCATTATCTTAGCAGTTAGAGCCTCCATTTCTTATTACATCTTATTAATAGCCTTTTTTATTTTTTTAAGATTTTATTTATTTAATCATGAGAGTGAGAGAGAGAGAGAGAGGCAGAGACACAGGCAGAGGGAGAAGCAGGCTCCATGCAGGGAGCCTGATGTCAGACTCGATCCCGGGACTCCAGGATCACGCCCTGGGCCAAAGGCAGGCACTAAACCGCTGAGCCACCCAGGGATCCCCTAGCCTTTTTGATTTTGACTTGATTGGATTTTAGTTCTTTTATTTCTCCAGAAAGAGATTCTCTAGTGTCTTCTATGTTTTATTCAAACCCCACTAGTATCTTTATAATCGTTATGCTGAACTGTAGTTCCAACATCTTATGTTGATTCTGATTAGGTCCCTGGCAATCAGTACTGCCTCTTATTCTCTTTTTTTGAGGTGAATTTTTTCATCTTGTCATTCTGTCCAGTAAAGAATAGATGAAGGAGAGAACAAAATATTAAAATGGTAACAATGACCCCAGAGAAATATATGCTAAACAAAACAGAAGCCATGAAACTGAAAAAAATAAAAATGTTTAAGAAAGAATATAATCAGACAGGTGAACAGAATAAAGCAATAACTTGATCCTGTGCGTATTTTGGTCTGTTTGTTAGAAAACTAGATCCAAAAATTATAAGAAAGAAAAACTTATGTATGTACAAAAAAATTAAATACAATGAAAGGATAGAGTATAACTGTAAAAATGAAAATTAAAAGACAAAAAAAAAAAGAAAAAATATAAACAGGTGAACAGAACAGAACAGAGCAATACACTATGTCCTGAATGTATTTTAGTTAGCTTATTAGAAGAAACTACATCTCAAAATTGTAAAGAAGGAAAAGCATATATACAAAAACAAAATTAAATGCATTGACAGGATAGAATGTAACTGTAAAGATGAAAATTTAAGAAGACTTTAACAAAACAGAAAAAACAAAACACAAAAAGGAAGAGAAAAAAAAAGTGATTATGATCAGACAGGTGAAGAGAACAAAGCCATACACTAGATTCTGGGTGTATTTTGGTCTGTTAGAAGGAACTGCATCCCAAAATTGTGAAGAAAGAAAAACATATATATACAAAAATAAAATTAAATACAATGCAATGATAGAATGTAACTCTAAAAATGAAAATTTTAAAAGATTTTTAAAAGAATTGATAAAATAAGAAATTGGTTGGAACAAAAAAGAGAGGGATGCCTGGGTGGCTCAGTGGTTAAATGCCTGCCTTCCCCCCAGGGCATGATCCTGGAGTCCCGGGATCAAGTCCCACATCGGGCTCCCTGCATGGAGCCTGCTTCTCACTCTGCCTGTGTCTCTGCCTGTCTCTCATGAATGAATAAATAAAATCTTTTAAAAAAAGAAAAGATAAACAAGGAAGAGAAAAAAAATAAAATTAAAAGGCTAAAGAATCATGGGGGAAAATAACCATGAATTCCATATGCTACACACCCCAGGCGCTAGAATTTTGCGATTCTCAGTGCTCAGTAAACTTGGTCTTGGCTGGTCTCACCCATCTTCTGGGGGAGGGGCCTGGTGCATTGACTCTCCAGTCCTGGGGTGGAACTGCACCTCCCTTTCTAGGGGGCCACGCTAAGCAAGCAGCTACAGATTGCTCGGTGGCTTTTGTTTCCTGAAGGCTTCCCTTGCAGCTTTAGAAAATGAGAGTGAGAATGCCAGCTTCCTAATCTCCAGCCCCAGAGCCGAAAGCTTGGGGACCCCACTCCTCGGTGCGCCCTCGAAGACAAGCAATCTGCCTGTCGGCCTGTCTTCCCCCGCACTCCACACTCACCCAGCCTGTGACTGAGCGTTTCTATCTCAGGCATGTGACCCCATCTTGCATCTCCAGACTCTGCAGACTCCTGGAGCATGTTCCCACATTGCTTCTCCCTGGAGCGTAAAGGGAGGTCTCACCAGTTCTGCTTGTTGAGCTCCTGCTCGGGAACAGTTGCGCCAACTGATTTGTGGCAACCAGGAGATGACCGCCCATTCCAGGGCTCGCTGATTGCAGCCAGCCTCCCTGCTCCAATGCTTGGGAACTCTGCCACACTCAGGAACCCCCAGTCTTCCTGTGACCCCAAGGATCCTGAGACCACACTGTTCCCCCCTAGGATTCCACCTCTGCTTTGCCACCTGAGCACCTTTGGGCAGGGACGCCCCGCATAGGAGCAGATTTCTGAAAGCTCTGATTTTGCACTCTGCTGCTCTATCACTTTCCAGTAGGTGGCTTCCGGAGGCTCCCTCCCCCTGCGGTTTATCTTCCCAAATATCACCTTGGATTCACCTCCCCATCCCTCCTACCTTGCAGAAAGTGGTTGCTTTTCTTGTAGAGTTGCAGCTATTCTTAGAGCTTCTGGTTGAGTTAACAGGTGTTCAGAATGATTTAAAGCTACCTTGATAAATCCTGGGCCCAGAGGAAACTAGGATCTCCTACTCCTCTGCCATCTTGGACTCACTCCCAGGATTTTCTTCTTTCTCATAGCTGAGTAATACTCCTGTGTTTGTTTATATATGCCACATTTTCTTTTTTTTTTTTTTAAAGATTGTATTTATTTATTCATAAGAGAGACAGAGAGAGAGAGGCAGAGACACAGGCCGAGGAAGAAACAGGCCCCATGCAGGGAGCCTCATGCGGGATTCGATCCCGCGTCTCCAGGATCGGGCCTTGGGCTGAAGGCCGCGCTAAACCGCTGAGCCACCCAGGCTACCCTATGCCACATTTTCTTATCAATTATTCACCCATTGATGAGCACTTAGCTTGTTTCCTTGGCTGGGCTATTGTAAATAATGCTGCAATGAACATGGGAGTACAGATGCCTCCTTGAGATAACAATATTTTAATATAACATTTTTTTAAAAAACCAATATCCATGCAAAAAAATCCAGTAATAAATGCTAAGCAGAATATCAGAATTTTAAATAGACACTATTCCTTTTATTTATTTGTTTTATGAACCTGTATTATTATGCAATGGGAACAGTCAATTCCAAGCAACCTGTGTGTGATTCCCAGGCCAGGGTGGCCATCAAGCCCATGTGCAGCCTACCTCAACCCAGTGGGCTTATGAAGGCTAACACTGATGTGCAAACAGACTGGACAAATTAGAGCTTTGTATATATACTCATGGCTTTTGATTATAGAGGGTTTTTTTTAAGATTTTATTTATTTATTTATATTTATTTTATTTATTTATTCATGAGAGACACAGAGAGAGGCAGAGACACAGGCAGAGGGAGAAGCAGGCTCCATGCAGGGAGCTTGAAGTGGGACTCAATCCAGGGACCACAGGATCATACCTGAGCCAAATGCAGTTGCTCAACCGCTGAGCTACCCAGGTGTCCCTGCTTATAGAGTTTTTACTACCATTTCATTCATAATAATGGGAGGATATTTAGATAAGCATATAGGGGGGCACACGTTTTTCTTTTCATCTCAGGCTCCACAGCACTACAATAACCATTTGCCTCCACCTCCAGACTTATATCTGTAATTTAATAAACATGACTTTTGTATTTTTGTCTAAGATATTGATAAATATATTAATCAAAGGAAATTCAAATATGAACCTTAGCTCTCTGATTGAGAAAGCTTGCTCCAATTTAAAATTGTTCGAACAACTAAAAATTAGGTTACATGGTCATTTGTTCCATAATTCTCCATCTTCATATTTCTGTACCTAAGAAATCCTTGTTATTTACTAAATTGAATTATATTCTTAGTATTTGATAAATTAGAATACCTCATTTTACATATAGACAAAACCCTCAGAAAACTCATGGTATTTTATTTAAAATGCATTGTGAATTTTATTGTCCATAATTTTCATCTACACAGAGAAGAATCACTAATTCTTTGATTTGCTTAGAACAATTACTTGTATAAGTGGCTTTTTTTCTTCAAATAGCAGAATAAACAGGTGGAAGTTATGGACCATCACATTTTTACGTAGTACAAGAAAGAATTTTCTAACACACAGACATGTTCAAACTTAAATATGAGCTAATGACTCCCTTGTCACCAGCAGCGTTTAAGCATAAGATGAACACCATTTTCTGTGCATGTCATAGAAATCAGAAGTGTAAGAAGAAGAGCTTGGATTCAGTTACTCCGGAGGTCCTTTCCAGCTCTAGAGCTCTGTGAATAAGACCCCCCAAGATAAGCAGTACTGTAGGGCTCCATATAAGTAAAACTTGATTGTTCTTGAAACTTGATATTGTATGTAACTATGAGTCACAAAGATATTTGGAAAAGAGCAATATAATTATTTTCATGATTTCAAACCCAAGGCTTAAATAGGCATTCTGAATAGTCCCAATCTTCTACTAAACAATCTATCACACACCATTTTGTCTACACCTTGTAGAAGGTGTACTTTCTACCTTTCTATCTGTATTACCATTCTGAACAGCTCATTCTATGGATTTACTACTTACATGTAGAGTAAAACATCATGTTATTTTATTTGTTCTAAAATTATTTCTTTCTTACCTCTGAGGGAAACTTAAAAATCACTCCTATTGTCTCCATACTTCTTTGTACAAACCGAATTAAAAGGTACTAACAAAATTTTGATGATATATTTTACAAAAATATGGGGCAGCCCGGGTGGCTCAGCGGTTTAGCACCTGCCTTTGGCCCAGGGTGTGATCCTGGAGACCAGGGATCGAGTCCTACATCGGGCTCTCTGCATGGAGCCTGCTTCTTCCTCTGCCTGTGTCTTTCCTCTCTCTCTCTGTCTGTCTTGAATAAATAAATAAAATCTTTAAAAAAAAATATGTTTACAGTGGCTCAAGGAAAGGATAAATTTTTTATTCCATTAGAGATGAAATACATGTATTTGGCTTCTCTACATGAGCAGTTCTCAACCTGGCTGTTCACTAGAATTACCAGAAAGGTATAAAATACTGATGGCCTAGCCTCATCTCAGGACAATTAAATCAGAACCTCCTAAGGGAAAACTAGTCTGGTTTAAAGTGTCCCAGTTATTTTTAATGTGCACTGAAGAGTGGAAATACACTGTTATATTTGTGTTTTGTACTTTAGCTCTTTCTCTGGCACAGGTGGAACTTAAAAACAAAAACAGTCAGAGGTTCTCTGCATGTAACTGACTCCACACCAGTAACTGAGACACAGGTGCAATCAGAATATTTTAAGTGCCCAAAGAGGACACAGTGACCATCACTGACTTCCAAGAGATGTTTTCCTCCCTATTTTTAAAACTAGATTGAAAATAAAATATCCTAATTCATTACCTATGGTTATTTTTGTTTTGTTTTGCTTTTACTATAAAACACAATTGAAAAATAAGTAGACCATAATTTGAGACATTCTAGGATATCCAGGATATCTTTGATATTCTAGGATATCTAGGATATCTTTGATATCCATTCTAGGATATCACAGTGCCCTGACTGATTGCTGGTAGGTTATATCCTAGCACCAATACTGTTTAGTAAAACAACAACAAAAACAAACAAACAAAAAACCTAGTAGCAATAATGCTTTTTAAAGTCTCAGATTATTTTAATTTTAAAACTCAATTATGGGTCATTCAGATCATTTATTTTAAAATAAGTATTCAATCAAATCTATAGAAGAAACAGATCATAGACTTAAAAAAATAAAGATCTACTAAAGTTGACTGTTCCAAAGACAGGCAGGCAAAATGAGATATATGTCATCCCAAACTAAGGGAAAGGGAGTAGGGCTCTGGGACTTCAATGGGAAGGAAAGCAATTCAGAGGGAGTTGAAAAGGAGTAAATGTTTGGTAAACAGATGCTTGCTGGTCTTCAGAAAAAATGGGACATAGAGAAGAATTTTAGCAGTCTTCGCTAAGTTCCTTCCTCTCTTCCACTCCTAGTTCATATTAGAACTTGGTTACCTATGGTGATATTTCCCTTCATGGAGCAGGACCTCTGTCTAAACACTTTTAGGCAGTTAAGGGGAAGGTCAAAGTTTCTTCCTCAGTTTTTTGGGCCTTGACAGTTTTCAGCTCAAAATAATCTATATGCCAAAGTGGCACATCATGGAGCTATTTTTCTGATCCCCAATACCGTTGTTTGAAAAAAAATCAGGCTTAAAAGTAACATGGATAGTATAATCCCATTTTTAAATATATAAATATAATAAATCTTTCATATATATTAGTCTTCTATACACACCTGGCATATATTTGTGAAATATATACACTAAATTATATATGTAATTTTCTATTTGTCTGCTGTTTATCTCTGGGCTTAGAATTACTTGTGATTTTTTAATTTTTGTTTTGATCATTTTTATTTTATATTTTTTGTACAATGAATTAGTTGTGTGAATTTTTTCTTTTTTTCTTTTTTTTTTTTTGAGAAAGAGAGACAGAGCGAGCAAGCAGGGAGGAGGGGCAGAAGGAGAGGGAAAGAAAGAATCTTAAGCAGGCTTCATGCCCAGCATGGAGCCCCACTCAGGGCTTGATCTCACAACCCTGACCCTGAGATGCTGACCTAAGCCCAAATCAAGAGTCAGATGTTTAACCAAATGAGCCCCCAAGTGCACCTAGTTAGTTGTGTAATAAAGAAATAATACAGAATTTTATCCATTTATGTGACTTGAACTAGCACCAATCTTCTTTTTAAAAAAAAAAATATTTATTTATTTTAGAGAGAAAGAGAGAACATGAGGAGTGGGAGGGACAGAAGGAAAGAGAAAATCTTTTTTTTTTTTTTTTTTTTTTTGAAAGAGAAAATCTTAAGCAGGCTCCACGCTCAGCATGGAGCTGGATTTCATGACCTCAAGATGATGAGCGGAAACTGAAGAGTCTGGCACTTAACCAAGTGCACCACTCAGGTGCCCCCTACCAATTTTTCTTAATGCTGTGGCTAAGATCCAGAAACCTACTACCATAGATTACTTTCAAAGAGACAGCAAAGCAAAGCTTTTTTAAATCAAATATCCAAATTTCTTTTTTTTAATAAATTAATTTTTTATTGGTGTTCAATTTACCAACATACAGAATAACACCCAGTGCTCATCCTGTCAAGTGCCCCCCTCAGTGCCCATCACCCATTCACCCCCACCCCCCGCCCTCCTCCCCTTCCACCACCCCTAGTTCGTTTCCCAGAGTTAGGAGTCTTTATGTTCTGTCTCCCTTTCTGATATTTCCCACACATTTCTTCTCCCTTCCCTTATATTCCCTTTCACTATTATTTATATTCCCCAAATGAATGAGAACATACACTGTTTGTCCTTCTCCAATTGACTTACTTCACTCAGCATAATACCCTCCAGTTCCATCCACGTTGAAGCAAATGGTGGGTATTTGTCGTTTCTAATGGCTGAGTAATATTCCATTGTATACGTAAACCACATCTTCTTTCAAATTTCATCATCAAAAACATCAAATTTCAAAAAAAAAATCCAAATTTCTCCCATACCTTATTTCTTTTTTTTTTTTAAGATTTTATTTATTTATTCATGAGAGACAGAGAGGCAGAGACACACGCAGAGGGAGAAGCAGGCTCCATGCAGGGAGCCCCACACGGGACTCGATCCTGGGTCCCCAGGATCACACCCCAGGCCAAAAGCGGAGCTAAACCGCTGGCCCACCAGGGCTGCCCCCTACCCTATTTCTTGTGCCTTTCCCTCACTTTCAGGAATGAAAGTTTACATATTATTTAGACAGCACAAATATTTTGTTGGATTATAAGAGATGAGAGTGACAGCATAAAAATGTCAGGATTGTGTTTAGACATAGTCTATAATTCTGTATATCATACTTATATATGATATATATATAAGTACATATATATCTCAAGTCATCATTAAGATAATTGGAGAGTGACTTGGGGGAAGAGGAGAGAAAATACTAAGTTTGTAGTCCAACTTAACCTCTTGATATTTTAGGCTATTCTTTAAAACTAGTTCAAATCTCATGTACTATTGAAGACTTTCAACCAATTCAATAATCTTTCTCTCCTCTGAATTCTTGTATTGCTTATACAACTCATTTAGATCAATTCAATATGGAGTTACATTGTTATTTTACTTTTTGTGTGTGTAAAACTGCCTTTTATAATGAGAATCTAAGCAAATTAAGGGCAAGACTATATCCTACCTAAGCTCAACACAACGTTATGCACACAACTATTCAATACCTACTTTTCTCATTCATGAGTGGAGCTTGCTCAATTGCACTCAGATTGTGAGAAATCTAAGTCTCTGACAATCTATGGCACCAAAAGCTAAATCAATAAGTCTTTTCAATGAGCTATCATACAACATTATGCCATAGCATGTTTGACAACAACTCCAACTTGTATAATTCTTTATTGTTTACAATAACTGTCTTCATCTGATCTTATGCACATTGCTTAAACAAGAAATGCTTTACATATGTAGTCCATGTAGCAGATAAATTTTTTTCAAAGGATGAATTTAGGGGAAGTCTTCCCAAAGTTTGCTTGGGATACATGACAACATTAAAATACTCCAAAAACACCCAAAAACTTATGGTAAAATAAAAAAAGAAAAATGCTGCATACTTGCAGTGCCAATTGATAGAGCATGCAAACTTTGATCTTAGGGTCATGAGCTCACACTCCACATTGAATGTCGAGCTTACTTAAAAAAAGAAAAGAAAAGAAAAAAGAAAAGAAAGAAAAGAAAAGAAAGAGAAAGAAAGAAAGGAAAAAGAAAAGAAAAGAATAAAAACACTAGGGGATCCCTGAGTGGCTCAGCGGTTTAGCGCCTGCCTTTGGCCCAGGGTGCGATCCTGGAGTCCCAGGATCGAGTCCCACATCGGGCTCCCAGCATGGAGCCTGCTTCTCCCTCTGCCTGTGTCTCTGCCTCTCTCTCTCTCTCTCTATGTCTATCATGAATGAATAAATAAATAAATCTTAAAAAAAAAGAATAAAAACACTAGATATTCTTACAGAAGAAAATAATTGAATCTAACTCTTACCTCATAATATATGCATATTATATATTGCATATATATAATATGCATAGTACATATTGCATATATATTTCATAATATATGCAAAATTAACTCCAAAAGGACAGATTTAAACAAAAACTAAAAATAAATAAATAAATGCTGCATACTTTATCCAACTTTTAGAAATTCACACTGTACATTAATATACTAAAGCTCCTGTGAATTCTCCAAGTGAGTTAACTTTTTAAATCTAGTTTACCCCAGCCTTTCCCAGTGAAATCATGTGTTGCATAAGACTCAATAATATGTTGCAGAGCATACCTTAGGAACCATTGATTCTAAGATTCAGAATTTCATTTCCTCTTTCTTAAAGGTGATACCCAAATAGCACACTTTTTTCATTGAGTTATCAACATTAAAGTTTATTACGGTTAATTAAGAAAGATCTTAACATCATAATCCTTTGTTGTATCCAAACTTCTCCTTAAAGATTTGTCATGCAGAAGACTCTTTCAGTGCCTGGAGAACCAAATAAACAGTCCGTATATTTTAAGGTTCTTAGAAACAAGGACAATCATTTCATTTACCAGTTAGTCTCCCCAGTGCACAGAAAGGCTGTTAACTTTCCATTCACTAATATGTTTTTCCAGAGGTCCATTCTTTTTCTTTGGTTCAACTGTTAGATCACAATGGTAATACTTTAAAATATTCTATCTGGGAATGAATCTATTAGGAAGCTTTAGATTATGCACAGTGAGACTGCTTGACAAAAAAGAACAATGAAAAAGAACATCTATCCTGATATGATAGAGAACAAAACCTTCTAGCTATGCTGAAAATATTAAAATCTGGTTTGCAGCAGCTTCTGTCTCTCTATGAAAACAGAGAAAGATGGTGAAAGCATAGAGCTGGAATAGGGTTCTGGATGCCATAGTAACGGCATCTTCAGTGATGACATTATGTACCACCTGGTGCTCTCCTGACTAAATTGCAATATTATGTCTCAGTATTCACCAAGGTGGGAAAAAGCCCAGGCATAAAACAGAACAATCACATTAAAGCAACAATTCACCTACAGGTTGGAGTAGGATGCATCAATCTTTTTTATATTTCTAATAATGTCCTTTGTGCTACCAGGTGTTAGCTCCAAAGCAAGATTTGTGAGCAAAGCCAAAATTCAAAGTAAAAATAAAACAGAGAACTATAAATGTGTAAATCACAGACTTACATAGAACACCCCACTGAAATCTAATTATTTCAATAAAAAAAAAAATCTTGCCAAACTTTTAGTCTATTTAATCAAAAGAGGTTCTAGGGCAGAGGCTAAATGACCACTTTGGGGAGGAATGGAGGAGGGCTGGATAAGACTTTGGACTGGATGAACTATCAGGACTTTCACTACATTAAAATATAATGTTTTGTGACACAGTCACAGTGTCTCACAACATTAGAACTGAACAACCTGCATGACTTGAGAAAACTCCCACTTTTCCACCTGAGTAGGGAAAAACCCAGTTCTCCTCCTTTGTGTCTCTTTTACTGTCACATGAGTAACCACACCCCTGACACTTCTAACACCAGATGTGTGGGAGTCTTCCCCAGAAAGCAATTTTCTGCAACATCAGCTCGGTGACCTACAATTTAACTCAATTCTGACACTGTCTACTTGGACATAGCAACTTCAGATGCCAATTACAAATCCAGGTTGTCACCCGTGCTTCTGACATAGCCTAGCTATAAATCAGAGGCACCCACGACCCCCTCCTCAGATTCAATTAATTTGTTAGAGCAACTTACAGAAGTCAGAAAACCAGTTACTTACATTTAACAGTTTATTAAAGGATATGATAAAGGATACAAATGAACAGTCAGATCGAAGAGATACATAGGGTGAAGTCTGGAAGGATCTGGAGCACAGGAGCTTCTGTTACCATGGAGTTGGAATGCATCACCCTCCTGGTACTTGGATGTGTTCACCGACTTGAAAGCTCTTTGAACCCCATACTACTGGAATTTTTATGGAGGTTTCATCACTTGGGTATAATAGATCATTAACTCCATTTCCAGCCCTTCTCTCTTCTCAAGATAATGGGGGGAAAGCTGAAAATTCCAAGCTTCTATTCATGGTACAGACCTTCCGGTGATCAGCCCTCACCCCTAGGTACCATTGAGGAGCCCACCAGAGTTGCCTCATTAAAAAAAAAAAAAAGATACACCAACCACCCAGGGAATTATAAGGGTTTCAGGAGCCCTTTGTCAGGAACCGGGGTCAAAGACTAAACAAAAGATGTTCCTAGAGCTCTTATCATTTAGGAAATTATAAGAGTTTTAGGAGCTTTATGCCAGGAACTAGGAGTAGAGACCAATATATTTTCTATTATCACCTGTTACTAAATAAAGGTAATGATAATTTTCCACTTTTCCATGAAAGAGAAATCCTTTATGGTTTCATAAACCTAATCAAAAAAGAACCTTTTATCTAACTATGAGCCCTAATTCTTTCCTAGACATGTCAATATTTATTCAGTAAGCATCTATTCATTGAGAATTTGTTCAATGTGTAGCATTACAAGTGCTATAAAGGATATGTCATCCTTTCTGTTCATCAAATATTTCTGACTCTCTCCTTTCAGAACATAGTGGGATTGCACTTTCTGCCTCTTTATGAAGTTAGGTTTGAACATGTAATTTGTTTGGGCCAATGGTATGTTTAATATGTAATCTGTTTGGACCAGTGGCATATTAATTCCAAGAAGAAGTTTTAATATCCATGCATTTGTCATGCTCTGTCCCTACCATTTCCATGATCCTGGAAGCACATATCAGAATGAAGTCTCCATTATCTTAGGTCCTTGAGTCACTCCATTGAGCAGAACACCACTGCTGTCCCATGTTGGACATGAAATCCAAGAGGTGTGTGTAACTTCTATGTTACATGACTGAGGTTTAAATTGTTACCACAGTAAAACCAACCTTTTCTATCTGGTAAGAAAAAGATAATCGCTTTTAAGAGCACTTACTATTTACATAGCACATTATTTATTACTGCATTTATTCCTCACCACAAACCTATGATGAAATATCTTAACCTTCATTAACAGAAAAGAAAAGCATTTATCAGAGGGATTAATAACTTGCTCACGATCAAATAGCTGGAAAATGGCAGAGCTACAGATCAAACCAGGTTCTGAATCCATGGTCTTTCTACCACCCATAAAGCCTGTTCTTGCAAGAACTAAATTCTCAGACTAATTTTTTTGAAAGATGAAACACAATAATTTTGAGACAAAACAAGCATATAATATATATACAGACAATGTGAAAAAAATTGCAGAAATATAAATAGAAAAAGATCGATTTAGATCAAATTCAATTATTAATAGTGATACAGACATGTCTTGAGCCAAAATTATAAGATTTAGTAAAATTTTGTTGAATAGAAAGAATGGGGATAGCAATACAGGCTGAAGGCACTGCACAAGCAAACAGGGACAGAAAAGAAACTATTAGCAGGCCAATGCAGCAAAGGATTCTTAAAGAAAAAGAAGTAATAATAAATGGGTTATGAGTGGTATTTTATGGGTTTTCTTCCTATGGAACTAATTTTAAAGTATAGGGGTAAACTGTAAAATTCTAATCAGCTCTAGATGAACACATTTAAAACACATTTAAGAAAACTATAAACTTAAATGAAAATATTATGATCAAAATTTGAATCCTGCAGAACCTTAATGCTTTAAGTTTAAAATTCACCATTTTGTCACATCTTAAATTTAATTATTAATTTTCCTCACTAAAGTTCATGTCAAGGAACCCCTCTAGACCAATCAGATAGAAAGAGGTTACTATACAGACAGCAAAACCAATAAATAGTTCCATCCTCAAATGGGAGCAAGTGTCACTATCAGAGTTCCTTCTCAGTCAGTCATAATCTCAGAGTTGAAATCTCACAATGTATATAGACTATTCAGAATAAATAGTAGGAAATTGAATTATTTGAAATGGAAGAAGTATGAGTTGGAGTATTTGAAGAAAAAAGAATAGGTTCATGAGTTTGCCTTAATGGATGGTAGGTGTTGAATAAATGGACTTCCAGTTATGTGAAACTCCATAGGCAGGGAAGAAGTGATGTACAGGCATGTTTAAATTGCAGCAAAGATTATGGATTATTTCTCTTCTAGAGAAAATAGGAACATACCTGGCAAATTTGTGTTTGTGAAAAGAATCAACCAAATAACTAATCAATAAATTAATGTGTTAGAATTAGAATTAGAATTAGATTGTGGATGGGTTTACAGCTGACGATGCCCCAAAGGAATAGGCACCAGAGACTTTTGAACAAAGCATTAATATAATTTAATTCATTTATATTTGTTACATTTGCATAGTGACCTGTTTTGTTTTATATTTCCTACAGTGCTAAAAATTGGTGAAAATACTGAGAAGCAATTGTCTTGAGGCCTTTTCTTAAATTCTAAGAAGCCTTTATTTGACCACTAAAATGTTTTTAATGGAAATAGTTTTTGTTACAAATGCCTACAACAGCATTTTAATATTAAATTTAGAAAATGTAATTTTAAGAAAGGACCCATTCATAATAGTAAATAATAATAATAGCTATATAATGCTGTAGGGGAGCAAATTTAGCCATTCCAAGATATGCTTCTTTGGCATATTGATTATTTTAAGCTGGGTTTGTTTTTTTTTTTAAGATTTTATTTATTTATTTGAGAGAGAGAGAGAGAAAGCATGAGCAGAGGATAGGCACAGAGGGAGTGGGAGAGGAAGAAGCAGACTCGAGCAGGGAGCCTGATATGGGGCTCCATCCCAAGGACTCCAAGATCATGACCTGAGCCGAAGGCAGACACTTAACCAAGTAGCCACCCAGATATGTGAATTATATTTCAATAAAGCTTTTACCAAAAAAAAAAAGTAACACAAAAAATACATAGATGTAGAAATAATTAATGTAACATTTTAATATATGTTGAGATGCTTTTTAAAGAAAATGGGATTGATTATACAGTATATGCTATTATGAAACCTGCTTTTTTGGTTTTACATTATATTAAGACTACTTTTCCAAATCAATGAGCATTAAAAATCATATTAATCATATAGTATTTCTTTATATGAATATATCATAATTTATCAAATCTATTCCTTGGCTATTATAGCATTTTCAAATTTTGATGTTAAAAGCAATGATATCAGAATATTGTCAGATTTTTTCTAGTGGGTGTAAGTTTAGAAAAAATTATGAATGAAAGGAAATATTAATGTTTTAATATACATGTTGCTGAAAAAGTTACAGCAATTTATTCTGAGAATTCTCCTATTCACATAATTTATCTAAATTGAAAATTATCATTTTATATCCTTGCCAAGTAAAAATTGCTGTATTATGGTTATCTTAACTTACATTTCCTTAATAACTAAGGCATTTCAATAATTTTTTATAGATATAGTACAAAATTAATTTTTAAATTGACCATTCATATCCTTTGCCCACTTTTCTATTGATATGTTTGTCCAAGTGTTTTTGCAAGATAAACCTAGTTAGAACATACTAAATAGATTGGAGCATGTGTGCTGCCTGAATGTAACAGAGAAGATAAGATTTCAAAATCATAAATCTTCATTTCATTTGAATTGCAATAAAACTATAGCTTCTTTTCTTTAGCCCCAGAGTGATATTGTGGTCAAAAGAACAGTATACCACAGTAATTTCAATTTTTAAGCCCAAGTCCTTTATTCCTATTTCTTGAACACTGTAAAGGAAAATGCATACATAGAATGAGTAACAATGTTTGTTAAAAATTCTCTTTTCCTCTCTCATCCATGCTTTCACTTTAGTGCCTTTTGAGCCTATTTCCCTCTTCAAAGCCACCTAGAAGCTAAATGCTTCTCCTATTCAAGCAACCTCTGTTCCTATCCTCTCCCTCTCTCTCTACTACTGTTTATCATGTATTATGCAAATATAATTAAAAACAAAATTTCCTGGGACCCCTGGGTGGCTCAGTCAGTTAAGCATCCAACTCTTGATCTTGGCTTAGGTCATGATCTCAAGGTCACGAGGTCTAGTCCTGGGTGGAGCTCCTCACTGGACATAGAGCCTTCTTAAGTTTTTTCTCAAAAAAAAAAAAAAAAAAGAGTTTGTTTTTTTTTTTCTCTCTCTCTCTGGCCCTCCCCAACTGTTCGCATGTGCTTGTGCACACATGTGCCCATGCTCTCTCTTAAAGAAATAAATCTCCTGCCAACTCAGATAACTTCTCCATGAACGTATAAGAGAAATAAAATGGTTTTATTAATGAATAAATATTAAACCAGAAAGTGACACACATCACAGGCAATCCACTAAGAAATTGCAAAGACGGAAAAATATCTCACCCTTTTATATAGTCAGGCATATTCAGCCCATTGCATACATATTCTAAAATGGAATGATAACTAGTCCTTAAGTAAGATAACTTGAGAGCACCATGTGTCACACATAGTCCATCCTAGATTCACTCAGTAATTGAGGGGGCTATCATAGTTCTGGAGTGGGGCACCCATGGAGGCTAGGCTTCTACCCTCCCACAGAAACTGAGAGAATAGGGACACTATTTTCCTTAATGATTATGTTTCAAAGAAATGGGTCCCAGGTCCTTGGGGAACATACTCCAGGGTTGTAATGCAGGCAAGAGGCTGATTCTGGTTTTAAAAAGGTTTATATACATCCCAAAGCACAACTGCAAGTTTTCTAAAGAAAATGCTCTGAAAGAAAAAAAATGGGGTGGGGGGGTAGTCTCCATTCCTTTTTGTACCAGGAAAAATAAAATAATTTGTTTTTTCTTTTTCCTTTTGTATCTATTCTTACATATGCAAATAAGCTTGACCTCACTCAGCTTGGCAACACCACACTTTTCCACTGAGAGTAGGGAAGTGTAGGCCAGTCCTCTCTGGTGAGAGGGCAGAGCTGAGAGATGCTTCACTGTCCCTGAGGACATGTTCCTCAGATTATTAAAGCACATCTGGATCATGGGAAGGGAGTTGGGATAATTGGCTGATGGGCATTAAGGACAGCACTTAATGTAAAGAGCACTGAGTGTTAAATAAAAATTTTTAAATAAAAAATAAAAATAAATAATTAGAACAAAACATATCTAAAGCAGCAATCAATGTTCTCAAGTTCCAGTCCTACTTCTGCAACTAATTCGCTGAGTGCTTCGGGTGCTCTTACTTCTACAAATTTCAGTTCCTTCATCAGAAAACTGAGAGGATGTAATTCATTCCAACTGTAAAATTCAGTTTTTCATGAGCTGCATGTACAGAGGAAATAAATGGCAATGGGCTCTTCAAACAGATGTCCTAATAAAAGGTGAAATGGTGGATTTCCAGAAAATAGAAACATGACTTCAAATAATGGAGAGAAGCAGCTGAGAAGGTAGAGAAGTAGAAGGACCAAGATTCCTCATCCAGAATAACATGGAACAATTCACATCAAACCACCAACAGCCAGAAAGCAAGAGGGACAAAACTTTACCTGGGTGGCTCAGTTGATTGGGCATCTGGCCTGTGGGTCAGGTCATGATTCCAGGGTCCTGGGATCAAGCCTCACATTGGACTCTCTGCTCAATGGGGAGCCTGCTTCTCCCTCTCCCTCTGCCTGCTGCTCTGCCTGCTTATGCTTTCTCTCTCTGTCAAATAACAAGTAAATAAAATCTTAAAAAAAAAAAAAAGACACACGAGGGATATGATTACCAAATCTCTGTGCACTGAGTTCTGCTAAATTACACATCTGACCTTCCAGCTATATCTTGAAAAATCATTATCAATGCAATCATCTGAGCATATGACAATAATGATATCTAAATTATAAAACTATTTATTTATTTATTTATTTATTTATTTATTTATTTACTTTAAAAGATTTTATTTTTAAGTAATCTCTACCCCAACAAGGGGCTTGAACTCACAACCTTGAGATCATGAGTTGCATGCTTTCTTTTTAAGATTATTTATTTATGAGAGACACACAGAGAGACAGAAAGAGGCAGAGATAGGCAGAGGGAGAAGCAGGCTCCATGCAGGAAGTCTGATGGGAGACTCGATCCCAGGACTCTGGGATCACACCCTGAGCCAAAGGCAGATGCCCAACCGCTGAGCCACCCAGGTATCCCAGTTGCATGCTTTACCAACTGAGCCAGCCAGGTGCCCCCATAAAACAATTTTAAATACAAAAACATATAATGGTCATATCTTACAAATATGGGATGTTCTGCTCTTTATTGCCTAATTTGTCAGTCAATCTAAATAATGTATATTTTTTTATTTTTTTTAAATAATGTATATATTAAATAAATGTAAGTAGGTATATCATTTATCTATTGCACAAGAATGCTGCCTAGCCCACAACCATAGTGGCATTCAACAACATTTATTTAGCTCTCCATCTGTGGATTTCTGCCCACCTGACTGAGCTCATGCATGGGTGCATGATTCACCAAGAATCAACTGATGTAGGACTCTTCAGCTGGGCAGACTGGGAGAACACAGTTCTGTTCCAGGTATGTCTTTGTTCATCAGTCTAACTGAGCATCCCCCTCAAGATAAAGCAGGAGTGGCAAGTGAAGGCTCCTTTCCAGCCTCTGCTTGGTCACTTTGCCAAGTCTTAGGATGACCAACTTGTCCTAGTTTGCCTTGTCTGTCCC
This sequence comes from Canis aureus, assembly GCF_053574225.1. Taxonomy (NCBI): domain Eukaryota; kingdom Metazoa; phylum Chordata; class Mammalia; order Carnivora; family Canidae; genus Canis; species Canis aureus. The sequence goes on from NC_135635.1 coordinate 16,254,807, forward strand.
ACATGCAGGAAGCCCCCTTAGCTCCAGGCAAACAGGGCAGTTGGTTACCCTACAACATTCCATTTAACAAAATAAATAACATGGCCCAGCTCAGACTATTGGTGCCCTACCAAGTTGCCCTACAGGGCAAAGAGCATGAAGACAGGAAGTCATTAATACAATCAATCTACCACACAGGTTGTTTTTTTTTTTTATTTTTTTTTAATTTTTATTTATTTATGATAGTCACAGAGAGAGAGAGAGAGAGAGAGAGAGAGGCAGAGACATAGGCAGAGGGAGAAGCAGGCTCCATGCACCGGGAGCCCGATGTGGGATTTGATCCCGAGTCTCCAGGATCGCGCCCTGGGCCAAAGGCAGGCGCCAAACCGCTGCGCCACCCAGGGATCCCCACACGGGTTTTTAATTTCTTGCTACCTATGTGTTCTATTCGTGGGTTTCCAATAAAACAATCCACAGAAACAGTCTTATGTCCCAGGACTGCGATTCCACCTCGGTTCCTATAGAGGTCCTTGACAAACCGCTCCTCCAGATTGACTTCTTAGCTGCCAAAGTTGTGTCTTTTGAATTGCAAAACCAGGGAAGTACAAAACTCTTGACACTAAAAATGGTTTCCAACTTCAACCTGCAAAGATAAGAGCTTTGACAATTTCTCCTCAAAAACACAGATCAAATATGCCCTGAATTAACCTATTAATAATTTTCTCATTAACAAGAGAACTGCTAGAGCTCTACAGTATACTTCTAAACTGGAGAACTTTACATTTGGCCTAATCTATAGAACTAATTAACAAAGGTATGTGAGACCTTCCCTCCTCAAAAAGAAACAAAACAAAACAACGTTACTCTACTACTATGACCAAAGCACATGAATTTTCATGCAAACCGTAAACCTTTAAGCACATATTCCTTATTCGTGTTAGAGGAAAAAAAATTCCATTTTCAAAAAATTTAACTCTAAAATACATTTTTTTTTATCCACTTAGCGGCTATTTCATCAAATGGAAAGAAAACTGCTCAACTACATATTCAAACATTTTTTTTCTTTACTATATTCTTACTAAAGTCTCTGTTGCCTAGAAGGATTTCATAGAACCTTTTCTAAAGAAGATAGTCATCTAATTTGGGCTGTTATCTCATTTAATCCTCATAATTTCACACAATTTACTATCTATCCTTCAATTTTTTTTCTATTTCATTAACTTGAGACAGAGAAAATTGTAATTTTCCTCCTCAGGATTATTCTGATTCTGCCTTCAACTGTCCTTAAATATTTTATGGGTATGTCTCCAGGAAAAAAATAATGTGTTCTCTGGAATAATTCTTGATGACTATGTTTCTCAAACACAAGCAAAATCTACCAAGGTATCTGTTAGAGTAGATGAGGAAAATGTGCAAATCCCTACTCAGCTCAGGAAGTTCATCACCACATATTCCCTGGTCATCTCTCATAAGCCTCAAACTTCTACAGCAATAAAAACTAGCTCCTCATAAGTTTGTCAATTCATAGAATATTGGTGCTAAGTATATTGCTCACTTACCTATCTCCATTTTCAATATTCACAGTATTTATTAAATTTCCTACCCATTTGTTCAAAGAAAAAAGTAATATATTTGATACTTTCTATAATAAAACATCAGAAAAATGGACAAATCTGTAAAGTATAATAAAATTATAGAAACATATACATATTACCTTATATATTATATACATGAATGTATTTTACATATTTTATTATACATAGTATATATATTACATATTTTACTATATTTTATTGTATTGTATATAATTATGAATTATATTATTGTTTTATTATATAATTATAGAAAAATCATAACAAATGTGACACCTTAAATCAGTGGGAGAAGGATAGGTAAGTCATTAAATAGTATTAGGAAACTAACCTTATGCAAAAGTACATTCTAGACTTATTAAAGATTTAAATGTCAATATGAAAAACTAGCAGTACTAGGTGAAAAGATAGGAAAATGTCTATAAATATCAGGGCAGGGAAGGAGTTTATAATATAAAATAATAACATAGAAACCATATGAAATAGGCAAGAAGAGTAACAATGTTATTTACAAAAAGATTTTGTTTAAATATTACCGGCAATAAAGAAGGGCTCTGGAAGTTTTAGCAAATCATGCCCCTTGCCTCCAGTACACTGGCATGGCCATCTGACTAGGTGGTGATGAAGGGATGGGTCAGGATAGATTCATCTATATTTATCAGATTACTGGCCATGTTCTAGGCACCATGCTACCTTCTAGGGACTTTGAGATGATCCATTCTACGATGGAAGAGCCAAGAGCCCTGTGAATCAGATAGATTTCTGTTCATAATACAGCAAGCATGGTAGCAAAAAGTTCCAGACAGGCAGGGAGCCTCAGAAGGTACCAAGTTTTATTGTAGGGAAAAGGGTATATATCAGTGATCCTCAAAATGAAAGAGCAAGAAAAATGATGTAAAGACAGATATGCTTTGATTTTCCACCACTCATGTGTGTGCTAAAGATATTCCTGGGATCCTGATAAGTGACTTGTTTTCCCTTAACCTCAGCTGCCTCATTTATAAACTAAACGTCTCAACACAGCTAACCGTTAAGGTCACTTCTTGTAGTATCACACCAGCCTATCAAGCAGCTTCAAAATCATAAGACAGATACCTAGGTCACAGATCACTCTATGACCTATATGCATGCATGAATCATATGTGCTCCAACTACTTTAGATCTGCTCTATAAATTGTTCCTTAGCTGAAATGTTTCTAGAACAGACTCTGTCTCTCACCTTCCTGGGGTCTAGAAACTCATGGAAAAGTTTCATAAGGTTTCATGGATCTTTTATGCTGCTGCCCTTACATTCTTTTAAGAGAATTGCCTTCTTGAATGAACTTTTTTAAAAATTCTCTCTACAGTTTTTTAAGTATATAGTTTCTCAAAGACTCTTGTTTAAGAAAACTGGGCATTTGCTTTCTTAATCCTATGCTGTGTATAATGGAAAGAACATTTGCCTGAGAATAAAGAGGGCTGGATTCTTGCTTCAGCAAAATCACTAACCTATATATCATTATTATCTTACATATAGCAGGCACTCAGCAAATGCTTGTGGAACTGAATTGGAAATGCTAGGCCATTATTGTGAAGGATTTGGTGTTGTAACACTACCACCTAGTGGGAAATCAGATGAGAAAAAAAAATTCAAGGCATTCCTAAAAGCATGCTTTTGAACACCTTTGGACCAAATATTGGGGGTCTCTTTGTAAACAACAAGTCAAATGTTAAATCAAAATTTCTTGATCATTGGAGTCAGAATATATGAGTAGGTAATACATGAAAAAAGATATTTGTGGTCAAGTAATTTTGGATAATTCAGAGTAAAATAAAAATTAGTAAGTTTTCTAAAATGTCAGGCTTCTAATATCTAATTTGCATTTTGACTCTCTAAGAAAGAGGATATTCAATATATTCTTAATTTGTGGTACACTTTTATCCATGTTACAATGTTTTTGGAATCAGAATTGGACTTAAAATTGATGTGTATATTTAATTTAGGTATTGACTTTTCTCTGAAAGTTATTAAACCAATGATTAAGACTTACAACTACACTTTTATTGAAGATAAGTATAGTAATATGCAGGTTTCACAAACTTTATTTGAATAATGGTCTTTTTTTGGAGACTCATAAGAAAATAGTACATGGAATGTATTCTCGTAGGAATATATTACGTGGAACATATGTATACACATAATATATTCCTATCGTGGATCAAATTCAAAATGTTGATCTAATAATACTGGAATGGTTGTAATGATAAATTGGTAGGTTGTGCATTGACTTTGGCATTCTTACTATGAAAATCAGTTTCACCTTTGTGCTCTAGTCAATGGCTTGAAGCCCAGCAATTAGAGCAGCTGGATAAAATAAAATAAAGTAAAATCTAATTAAAAATACTAAGTTTGGTAAGAACATAGAAATATATCCTATAGAAGAGCAATGAGGATATAGGGACCTAACATAGTTCTTTTCATCTCAAATTGTGTGCTGGAGCCAGGGTACTGCAGGGAACTCACAGGACACTTTAACTCACGGGATATTTTAAATTTTCAAGTGTAACTTATCTGACATCTCTCAGATGCCACATGAACTATTAGCCCAAAGTAGTTCACCTTCAAACTGTACATTCCCTTCATTGATGCCATATCTTTATAAAGCTTTTTTTACTGTTATTTTTTGAAAGTGCTGTGTTTGTAAATAAATGAAATCGTTAATTTTCTTTTTCTTCCTTTTTTTTTCTTTTTTTGCCTGGAGGTGCCATAAGAATTTCCGAGGCACAAAGTGCAGTATGAACAAAAAAAGTCTGATAACCTCTAAACAAATCCATTAAACAGTTAACAAATACTTAAGAATTCATTACATACCAGCCATTTTTTGCAGTGCCAGCAATAACAGCAATAAAACAAAACCAAGTCCCTACTCTTCTGGAACTTACATCTTAGAGAAGAAAAATACAGAATAATGAATAAATATGCCTATCTGTGTGGTATGAAGAGCAATTCAGTACTGCCCAGTTCTGCTTTGATTACATTAACCCTGTTTAAAAACCTTTGATGGATTCTCACCACCTATCAAATAAAATTTAAAATCCTTTGTCTAGTCTTCAAGTTTCTCCACAATATTCCCAATAATTTAATGACTATAATTTCTTCCCATGAGACTCCTTGATATAGAGGTTGTTATGTACTAGTTTACAGATGGTCCCCATGTGAATGCATCATCTTTCTTATCAAGATACATACCTACTTGAGGGAAGGGACAAAATATCATTCAATTTTGTATTCCTTTCAGGACTAACACAGTTCCTTTTCTACAGAACGTACTCAATAAATAATTGTCAAATAACTGAAAGATATAGATAATAACATACAAATAAGATCATTTCGATTCCCAACCTCACTAGTGATTATTCATCTGCATAAATTTCTTAAAGATTAATCCGAACTTCTCTACTCAATCAGTGGATATCTTTTTTTTTTTAAGATTTTTTATTTATTTATTTGAAAAAAGAAGGAGAGAGAGCACAAGCAGGGTTAAGGGGCAGAGGGAGAAGGAGAAGCAGACTCCCTGCTGAGCAAGGAGCCCACCAAGGGCCCTATCCTAGGACCCCGGGATCAGGACCTGAGCGGAAAGCAGACGCTTAATGGAATGAGCCACCCAGGCACATTGCAATCAGTGGATATCTAAAACTGCATTATTATATAACCATTCCTTTGACTAAAGACTTCCATTACAATGAGAATATAGCTTGGAAAGATAGTATGAAATCTTCTTAGCCTTTTTTTGCCTTACATCTAATCTGAGAGCAGTTTTAGCCATTCAGTAAGTACTTGTGGGTTGGGTAAGTAAATGACTGAATTAATAAGTAGACAAATAAGAGTAAGAATGATTCCACAACTAACAAAAGATAGAAATTATGCCAACCCAAAAATTACAGCTTACACTATGAAGGTGAAATAGGAAACTAACTTTGCTCACTTAAATGAATAAATAGAGAAACAAAGACGTTAAGATTTGTTCATGAGTTAAATTGTAGAAGGACTTAGGAGCCCAGGATTGAACCTAGCACTCCATTACTAATATGTCATCTAATTATCTTAATGTATTCCACATTTCAGGTTTAAACTTGTAGTGTCAATGCAGTCCTACCACGCTTGAGACTCCATCTGGAGTTACTCCAGTTGAGAATCTCAAAAGTATTTCTTTTTTTTTTTTAAGACTTTATTTATTTATTTATTCATGAGAGACACAGAGAGAGAGAGGCAGAGATATAGACAGAGGGAGAAGCAGGCTCCATGCAAGGAGCCCAATGTGAGACTTGATCCTGGGACTCCAGGATCATGCCCTGGGCTGCTTAACCACTAAGCCACCCAGGTATCCCAACTCAAAAGTATTCCTAATCAGGTTTATTTCAGGCAGTAGAAATGAACCAACACTATCCACTCTGAGCCTGGGCCCATTTCCAGTATCCCACCATTGAACACTGACTCACTTTGCCTGTTTCATTTCCATGTCCCCAGGGCCCAAAGTAGTGTCTTTGGAATATTCCTTCTCATACATTTTATGTGAAAGTTAACATTTATTATATACAAAGGGTCACTTTAATAAATTAGAAGAAAGATGAAAACATCAGATATAATTAAATAATTTAATATAAATAATTACTGAAAACATTTAAATAATTACTGGAAACATTCGAGTGACCAATTTGAGAGATGTTTTGGTTTCCTTGAGACAAAGGTTTTCCCAGGATGCAGGACTTTCAGTGATAAAACCGGAAGTGCCCCAGGCAAACTGGGATGGTTGGTCATCTAAAATCAATAAACTAGCTTGAGGGTGGCTCAGCAGTTGAGTGCCTGCCTTCCGCCCAGGGCTTGATCCTGGAGTCCCAGGATCGAGTCCCACATCGGGCTCCCTACGTGGAGCCTGCTTCTCCCTCTGCCTGTGTCTCTGCCTCTATGTGTCATTCATGAATAAATAAATAAAATATTTTTTAATAAAAACTAGCTTGAGGAGATAATGTGAGAGATGTCATTAAGCAAATTTTCTGTTTGAAAAAGTTACTTAATCTCTTTGGATCTCACTTCATTTGCCTATAAAATAGGATGATAAAGGTGCCTACCTTATATGCTGGTTATGAAGATTCAACCGTTATACAGAAGTGCTTATAAACAGTGTAAATTAGTAAGTTCCAGTTCCTACCATTATCATCTTTGCTATTATTTTATGAGGTACTCATAAATGTGTGCTCCATGAAAATGTAATGAGACAACTACAACTTATTCTATGATTTTTGTTCTAAAAATATATACTCACAATAATTTTAACTATTCAGGTCTTAGCTATCCATTATTTTCTACTGGATGTGGACATACTTTTAAGGAAATCTCCTTATTGTGATTATTAAAGATAAAATGAAACCTAAACATTGAAAAATTAAGTATCCTGTGGTCTATAGACTCATTTAATACAGACCCTAAGTCTACCCTGCCAGACTATAAATTAAAGAATTAAAAGCCCCAATGATAGTCCATTTTAAGATTAAATGATTGGAAAATTAATCATTCCCAGAAAGAGACTTTGAGGTAGAGGGGAAATACCTTGCCTAAAACCAATTTAGAAACCATCATAAGGCCAACAACCTGCTAATGCCTGAGTCTAGAAAATGCCATTCCTTTTTGATGATTCCTACACAAAGATTCTGAGCATGACAGATCATAATTATGTATTAATTGATAATTATATATTTCACTATCAACACCACCCCTAGAATATAAAAGTCAGGGGCCCTATCTTATCTCCATTGTGTCACAGGGCCTATAATCATGCCTACTCCTTAATAAGTACTCAGTTAAACAAGATAACAATGTAAGTTTGGTTTAACACCAGATTTTTTTCAAAGCCAAAACACATATTAAAAAGAACAATATCAGTTAACAAGAAGACATTAAACAAACATTTGTAACATCTCTACCACAGTAAAAGTGTCTGCCAGGTTTAACATCTGGTTAATTTAATAACACGTTTTTAAAATAGTGCTCTAAATTCCCTAAAGGCAAGTTCACAACAAGTAAAATTCAAGCATTTTCTTTTCAAAACAATTTTAAGTTCAGATGTATACATTTGACTCTATTCAACAGATGAGATCTTCCTCCTCAACATTATTGCTCCATTCTTAGTTGGGGATACTTTTCCAGTGTGTAGACACAGGCACTAGCAGGAATCTGGACTTACATGTAAACAGAATTATACTACTGTACTGCAATTTTTTTCTTTATTCTTATAATGATATATATCATGAACATTCTTCATTTTCAGTACATGTTGATCTTTCTTATCTTATTTTTGCCCAAGCATTTTCTGAATAAAAGGAATTACAGATCATAGACAGATCACAACATTGTTGACTAATATTTGAGAACTCTGTTCTCACCTACCCAACCTCTTATGCCCAACCCTCTATGAAAGGGGAAAAATATACCTCTCTAGAGACAATAAATGTCATTTTTTCTCCAAACAGCCATTTGAGACCTTATATTAGTTTGGTAGGGCTACCATAGCAGGCTACCATAGCAGGTACCACACACTGTGTGGCTTAAACAATAGAAATTTATTTCCACATAGTTCTGGAGTCTAGAAATTCAAGATCAGAGTGTGAGCAGGGTTGTTTTTTCTGAGAAGAGATTCTTCCTCTTTCCCTAGCTTGCAGATGGACATCTTTTTCCTGAAACTTCACATCATCTTTCTTCTGTGCATGTCCATGTCCTAGTTACCAAGACTTTTTAAGTCTTTTTATTATTATTATTTTTTTTTTTAGAGAAAGGGAGAGACAGAAAGAGAGAGAAAGGGGCAGAAGGAGAATCCCAAGTAGGGTCCATGGCCCCCGCACCGAGCCTGATGCAGGTCCTGATCCCACAACTCTGAAATCATGACCTGAATGGAAATCAAGAATCAGATGCTTAACTGACTGAACCACCCAGGCACTCCCTAATGTCTTACAAGGATATCAGTCATATTGGATTAGGGCCCACATTAATTACCTCTTTTTACCATTTTAAAAATCCTGTATTCAGGGGCCCCTGGGTGACTTAGTGGGTTAAGCATCTGCCTTTGGCTCAGGTCATGATCCCAGGGTCCTGAGATCTAGCTGTTGTCAGGCTCCTTGCTCATCAGCGAGTCTGCTTGGCTCCCTCCTCTACCCTCTGCCTCCCTTACTCTGTTGCACACACACACACACACTCTCTCTCTCTCTCAAATAAATAATTTTTTTAAAAAGATCCTATATTCAAATATAGTTATATCTGAGGAACTGGAGGTTAGGACCTCTCAATTAATACATGAATTTTGGTAGACAGAGTTCAGCCTATAATAGACCTATATTTAAGAATATATTCATGTTTGCATATCATATACATTTAAACATTAATTTTAGCAATAAGAACTATGAGACTACACTGTTTTATCAAAATTCTAAATTAAGTAGTATGGGAACTAGGACTTTAACTAGGGATTCCAGTTACTGACAGGAGTAGAGATGGTTTTGCTACTGTTTGTATCACTCTTTGCATTTGGATTGCTTTTATTTATCAGAATGGATGCTTACAGGAAAATTTATCTTTCATGTGAAATCATCATCAGAAAATAATAGCATCAATGGCAGCCAGTCACAGTTGAGGAGACATGATTGTCTGGCTTAGTGCATTTGGTAAAAATGAAGTATTTAAAATGCTTAATGCAGTCACTTATCATTCTGTCATCCAGGCATTTCTATTTCCCAGTGAGACCTAAGCCTCAATCTCGTCTTAAATTTATGCAGTATCTATTACCAATGCCATTTGATATGGCACAACCTTTTCACAAAGTACCTGCTGGGGAGTAATTTCTTCTTGCATAATTTCTACATTGATTTCCAAGACACCAATGGCCTGAATAAAAACCAAGGTGCATATTAATCTCCTGCTTACTTGAATTCTTTTATTCAGGAATTATTTTCATGTATTAACCTTAGTGTGAACAATTTTCAACACCTAACCTACAGAAAGAAATTAGAGACAGAGCTCATAGGCAGGTTTGAGCTGACAGGAACGTCATTTAAGGTCACAATGGGGTCAATGGTCCACTTGTTTCAGCCTTTTCATGTGAGCTCAAAGAAAAGTGGAGGTCTTCAACTTATTCTAGCTTAGAAATAAAGACTCTCTTCTTTGATAAAGGAGATGCAATGCTCTAGTCTGTGGTTGTTGTTTTTTAATTTCCTATGTGTAGGTGTGATAAACAATAACAGACTTTGAGTACAGAATACAGTGACAGAAAAAGTCCTGAGGAAATTTCTTTTTAATGTCAGAAGTGGTAGTCTACACAGAGAAAGATTTTATTTCTTAATTTATTTTAGAGAGAGAGCACAAGAGATGGAAAGGGTAGAAGGGGAGGGAGAGGGACAAGCAGACTGTGCTGAGCACAGAAGCCCATAAGGGGGCTCGATCTCACTTTCTCAAGATCTCACATCTCAAGACCCTGAGATCATGACCTGAGCTGAAATCAAGAGTTGGACACTTAACCAACTGAGCCACCCAGGCACCCCACCAATTGTCTTTTATCACATTGATTCAAGACCCCCAGTCCTTGAACCTAGGACGGTAGAGTATAAAAAGATTTTTCCTCCCCTACAACATCCAGACACACCTATGTACCTGCAGTCACTCACACACACACACACACACACACACACACCACTTAAGTAGAGACAAATATATATAAGTAGGCATACACACACAAACACAGGTAAACATACCCAGACTTACACAAAGACACATATATACACGATAAAATCCTTACAAACAGACTTACCAAAATTTTTAAGTCTATATAAAATAGCTAAACACTATATTTTCTCTTAGAGATGCATAACTTCCTTTAAGGGATTTTATAAAAAGAAATTAGATCAAATTTTCTTAACATAGCACTTTCCAAAATTATTTGAACAGAATTTTCTCATACTGCTTTGAGCGTCTTAAGGAACAGTCTTCTGTAGGACACTGGTTTGGGAAATACTGGGGAGATCACCCAATGAAGTAGGTATATCAGATTATTTTAGCCCAGGGAATATTAATATCACTTGGAGAGATTTTTCAAAATTCAGAATCTCAGAATCCGTCCCAGATGTATTAAATTGAATCTATGCTCTCAATCCATTATGTGTTAATCTCAGCACTAAAATTTCAGAGAACAATCCACTTCTCTCATTTCTAATTTCTTAGCTGGCATCTCACTATTAATAACACATACATACAAAGCTCTCTGGAATTGCTTTCATGTGATGCCCAACTATCTGGTTCTGAGATCAGATGTCACCATCCCTCTGAAGCCCTCACTGGCCTGTTCAGTTGGTCAGTCTGATCCCCTTGCTCATGATGTGGTGTCACTTTACCTTGTAATTTATTTTCTAGCCCTACGACTGCTATCCTTCATCATAATTATTTGTTTACATGTTTCTTTTATCAGATTGCTATTTTTTGCAGATAAGTCATCAAATTTACATCTTAATATTCCTAGTGACTTCAGTGCATTTAACAAAATATTTAATAATTTTGTTGGTGGTGGTTTTGACTTCTTTAAATTAAAGTGAATTAAAATCTACACATTTTATTTAATTTTGGTATAGTTCTCAGTTATTCACACATAACATCCACATATATTGAATCTTTTATGTAGCATATACCCCACTTAACATATATATGCCCCATAGTCATCAGCCTCTTAGGAACACATTGTTACTGGCCCAGCCTACACAGTTGTGTCAAAATGTGTACAGAGATATGAGCACGAATATAATGTTCAATAAGATGTCCACAGTAAGTGAACATTCAGAACACTAGTGTTAGTATTTGAACCAGATCACAGACTCCCAGCTCACTGATCCACTGATGGCTACCACCTCCTGACTGAGATATGTTAGCCATTAGAGAGTTAAGAGTCCCAGGTACCAAGAAGGCAACATCAAAGGTTAAAACAATAATAATACAATATAAAAAGAATATAATAATAATAATACCATTTATCAACTGCTTACTACTTAACTGAATGCTCTACATATACTAATCTCTCATTAATCCCTGCAATAGGGACGCCTCGGTGGCTCAGTGGTTGAGCATCTGCCTTTGGCTCAGGGCATGATCTTTGGAGTCCTGAGATTGAGTCCCACGTCGGGCTCCCTGCATTGAGCTTGCTTCTCCCTCTGCCTGTGTCTCTGCTTCTCTCTCTGTGTGTCTCTCATGAATAAGTAAATGTAATTTTTTTAAATCCCTGCAATATCCTTGTGGGATAGTTATCAATATGAGGGAGGAAAAACTCCTTCTGCCCTTCAAAGGTCCTCGAAGCTGGAAGAAGAATCAAATTGGCATGAGACAGAGTAACAGGAGTAAATCAAATTGAATAGCATGGGGAATCCACACAGACTTGGAAATTCCAAAGAGAGTAGGCAACATGATGCTTATATGAGCTAAGGATAGGGTAGGGGTCTGAGGATACAAAGTGGAGAAAGACCATTAGCAAGAAGATGAGAGGAGATGTTTGGAAAACAAAGGTGACCCTATTAGATAGATAAGTTTCTCAGGTAAAGAGAAATCTCTGTTAATAGCTCTCTTCCTGACACAATCAGGCAATTGAGAGGGAAGCAAAGAGCTTTTCTGCAATTGGCTTGAGATTCTCTCTCTCTCTCTGAGAGAATCCCTCTCCCTCTGCCCCTAACCCTGCTTACGCTATCTCTCTCTAAGATAAAGAAATAAAATCTTTAAAAAATAATAATAAATATTCATGCCAAAGTGACCCATCTTGGGATGGCCTGCCCTTGGCCCCTACATTAGCTTCCTCTTTTTACAGATGAGAAAATCAAAGCTTAAAGAGTGTTATGGACTGGATGCTTTCATTCCTCAAATTTCATATGTTGAAGCCCTAACCTCCAATGTGAAGGTATTTGGAGGTAGGGCCTTTGGAAGGTACTTAAATTTGGGTGAACTTATGAGAGTAGGACCTACATGATGGGATTACTAGCTTTGTAAGAAAATTCCTTAAAATGCATTTCATCCTGATCTTTATCCTCCTGGCCTCTGACTCTCCTTACCCTTATCACATATATTAAATTTGACAAGGAGCACCATTCTTTATGCAACATTTAGTAAGTATTCATTGTGATCTTCCATTCTAGACATTGGTTAGATTTGGGAGGCATTCTCCATATCTCCTTACTCTCAGCCCCCAATAATTATTCTTTCTCCAGCAGTACTATTTTACACTTTCCTAAACAGACAACTTCCCTGAATTGATTCATCTTTAGAACTTTCTCCCACCTAGCCAGAGTGCCCTCATGCACAGGGCCTCTATCAGACTTTCTATTAGGATGCTTTCAGATACAAGTAACAACAACAACAACAAAACTGATTAATGGAAGCTTAAACCAAAAAGATACGACTCATAGTCAACAAGAAATCTAGCAATAAATGGATCCAAGCAGCTTAGTGACCCAAAGTTGTCAGCATTCTGGGTTAGAATCTCTGAGATTAGAATCTCTGTTTTTTTTTTTTTTTTTTTTTTTAGAATCTCTGTTTTGTATCCTCTCCCCCTACTTGTTCTCCCTCTCTCTATGTCAAATAAATAAATAAATAAATAAATAAATAAATAAATAAAATCTTTATTAAAATTTAATTTTTTTTTTTTTATTTATTTTTATGATAGTCACAGAGAGAGAGAGAGAGAGAGGCAGAGACAGAGGCAGAGGGAGAAGCAGACTCCATGCACCGGGAGCCCGACGTGGGATTCGATCCCGGGTCTCCAGGATCGCGCCCTGGGCCAAAGGCAGGCGCTAAACCACTGCGCCACCCAGGGATCCCTCTTTATTAAAATTTTAAATAAAATAAATAAATAAAACTGGAAGGAAAAAGGGAGTTAAAAGGTCTCTATAGGCTTTTTGTATCCATCACTTCATCATACTGGGTACTCAGCAATATTTTGAGTGGATAAAGGGCTTAGGAATGACGTGAAAAGTATAGCAAAAAAGAATATTTTTCTGCCTATATATCTGGGGTGTGTGTGTGTGTGTGTGTGTGTGTGTGTGTGTAGTAAGACGTATTACGGTTGGATAAAGGAAACATGAGTCAGAGTGATTTCTGAAAGACTGAATTTTTAGAAATTGAACAAGAACATGTAACATATGCAAAAGTATATAATGATACTTATGACTTTAAAAAGTCACGTATGAGTATATAATAGTATATGATGTGATGATTATTTTTAAGAAAATCTTCCTAAAGAAAATGAATTTTCAAAGGAAGTTTGAAAGAAGGAGAAAGCAAATAAGGAAATAAGTGAGAAGAGCATCCAGAGAAGAAACTAAACAGGAATCAGAAATGCCAGTAAAGACTGTTTTTATGCCTTTTATTTTTTTCCCCCTAGTGTCATTATTTTCCTCTCCTAGCAACCTTTTGTCATTCTCTGCCGAGTTTATTTTATAAATAGTCCCTCACACTGCTCCACTCCTAACCTCCTAGTAATTGCTCAACTCTGGGCAATTTAGCTTTTATCATCTCATCACTGGTATGCAAGAATAGAAAGGAAACAGTCTTGTTACCTGGTCTAAACCCATCTCTCCTCCTCCTGCTCATCTATCCCAAGACATGGGACCTTACGCCAGTGATAAGATGCACAGAAGAGCCTTCTTCTGGATGAAAGTAGGTATTGGAAGAAATTCTGAGCTTTCCTCTAAAAAATGTAGAAGATCCTTAGTATATCCCATGCTGTCAGTAATGTTCTTCATCCCCAATGCCAGTTTTATTTATCTAAATTAGCCCATTAGCCTTTCACATTTCCTAAATTGAAGTAATAGGGAAAGAATTCAGAGGATTCTTAATGGAAAACAATCATAAAGATAGAACAATACAAGACATACAATCCAAGACCAAAAGAAATGTAGAGTATTATTAGATAGCACTACAAGAGATTGAGCAAATCCCTCAAATTCTTGGGGCTCAGTTTTTACACAATTAAAACTAGAAGGGAAGGGGCACCTGGGTGGCTCAGTTGGTTAAGCATCTGTCTTTGGCTCAGATTATGATCCCAGAGTCCTGGAAAGGAGCCCTGCATCAGGTTCCTTGCTCAGCTGGGAGCCTGCTTCTCCCTCTCCCTCTGCTTGTTGTCTCTCTCTCCCTCCCTCTCTCTCTCTCTCTCTCTGTCAAATAAATAAATAAAATCTTTATTAAAAATGTAAATAAAATAAATAAATAAAACTGGAAGAAAAAGGGAGTTAAAAGGTCTCTATAGGCTTTTTCAGCCAAAGGTTTAAAATTTTATCAAAGTTCTGTCTCAGTAAGTCACCAATAACCCTTTTAACTGTTATATCTAGTATTCTTTTATTTTTTTCTGGTTTTGTTTTGCCTCTGCAGCACTTCGCACTCTTGACCACATTTTCTTCTTTCCTTTGATATAAATGAAAAGTTGTGATTTTTCTTAAGAACAAGCAACACTTAAGGGCACTACATATGGTGGTGTAGAATGGGTATTGCCCAACCCACTGCATCCAAACGGCGTTATTCCAATCAAAGACATCACACCAATGCATTTATTATAAAATATTTCCACTGATGACAGTAAATGATCTCATCCAAAAAAAATACTACCGTATTACGACAATTTTTTTAAAAAGATAACCATTTCTAGTTCATGCAATGAGTCTCATAGGCTGGCAGGACAGTGGCAGCAATGCCTGTGTTGACAGAACAGAATGAGTTCAGTCTTCACCCAGCAATTAGGACTTAAAACTTTACTGTCATCTTTGACTATTTCCTTTCCTCAACAAATAGCCAGCATATATTCAACTAACCTTTTTTTGAGCATTTACTTTTTTAAAAATTAACAAAAAAAGGCACAGTGGTTCACACAAGCCAACACTACCCTCCTCTCCATTTCTCCAGCCACAGTATTTGTCCATCCTCTGCCTTCGGTCTCATCCTCTACCAATATGTCTTCCATAACACTACCTGTTATATCTCCCCAAGACGCAGACCAGATCATCTCTTTTATTTTCTTGACAACATCCACTTATTGCTGAAAAAAAATGTAAGAGTCATCCATGTTCTGGCCTCAGTCTACTCTTCCAGCTTTATTTCATGCTTGTTAAGTCCTTAATATACCCTCATTGAGAGGGAAAAAAATATGGAATGACTTGGGAAAAGAACAATTATCATTGACTACAATGTAAATATTTATGCTGTGGCTGTGACCTAAACAGGCCCAGTTTTCCTCAATTCATTTTAATATCCGATTGGGTGAAATAAGTAAAAACTCAAACCTCTCATTTGAAGCCATTAGATAATTTCACAGAGATTTATTGATAAAGTTCCCAGTATTTCAATCCATGGACACTCTCTGTTTAAGGCAAAAGAAGCTATTCTTCCTCATTTGGGAATTGTTTATTACTGAGAAGCTAAAGAAAACTACTCAGTAATCCCTCCCTATTATTCACCTACAAATGGGAAATGTAGAGGATGCCTCCTCACTTAGTCATTCACAGATTTTAGAACATTTAGCTCAAAAATAGATGATAACTCATGCAGGTTCTTTCCCTGTTTATTATTTCTGATCATTAAATTGTCTACAGCAACAAGTCCAAGACCCACCATATCAGCTGAGAGCTGTTTTTAGTTTTCATATAAATTTTCCTTCTGCCAATTGTCTAAATATATCGGCTTTCTACTTATGACTTAAAATGAGTAAGCTTCAAGGAGCTAAACTCAGGGCCAGTTCTTGCCCCTACATAGAAGGTAGCTAAATCTAGAATTTGAAAATGCAACAGATTTCCTTTTACTTTCAGAATTTTAAAAAAAAATTTTTTAAAGCATAGGATAGACATAATGAATAGAAAACTTTAAATTGACATCTGAGAGACACAGGAAGAAAAGTAAATGGCACTTTCCTCTGATTGATGACTATGTTCAGCAGTTCTCACCTTAGCATGGGTGGCCTGAGAATAGTGGCTAATTTAGTTGCACACAGATGCAACATCAGCCACATCAGTTGGTTTCACATTCAAAATGATGGTTCCTGGGATCAGAGGTAATCCTATTTTGTCTATTTTTTTTCTTTACAATTGTGTGTTCTTCTTCTCCAGTATTTTGAAGCACCACAGTCCAAATAACTTAATATACTTCTCTTGTCCACATGCCAGTTAATTTCCCAACTTCCTCTTCTTTTGTTTGTAATTTGGGTGTGTCTTATTCTGCTTAGCAAAGGCATTGTTTTAAACTGTGTATATCAAATTTTGATAAACCCAGTCATGGTATAAATATACCGGTGAGGTCACTGTTTAAAGAAAATCTTTGATGAATGCTACTATATGGTAAAAATCCTGAGAGCCATCTCTTAATAGCCATAAAATCTGATTTCTATTTATTGAGTTGCCTAAAGTGGGATAGGTCAATAAATATTTTTGCTCTTTGATATAAAAAATCTTTCCAAATCTACTTTTGATTTGTAGTTTGTTTTTAATCAAGACATTTTGAATGTTGTTATCCTCTGGATACCTAAGTGTCAGCTCACCACTGATATTATGAAAGGAAATTTGACCTTCATCTTAGTCTTATAAGTTTGCTTGGCATGCACCCAGGGTATTCTCACTCGAGTCAAGTTTATAGGTCCTTGTTTTATGATTAATATAGTTTTAAATATTCTGATAGTTTCGTCAGCATTATCATAGTTTCTGCATGTACAGTTTAGTTTGGGCTTTTTTTCACTTCACTGAAACCACCTGGTTCTAGAAACAACTAAACAAAGGTGTATGTATTGGATAGCACTCAAAGGATCACATGTCAGGGTCAGATTTTGTTTGTTGTTTTTTCATTCTTTCAGCATTTCTGGTGAGTGAGGTGTGCAGAAACTAAAGAATGCATTCTCTAACTGGTAAGGTGGGGGAGGGAGTAAGAAAACAACACCCTGTTTAAGTTAATTCTCTTAAATATCAAAGTCAGTCCCAAATAAAAAGGAAGATACCTTATAACAACCACTTGATGTCACTGCTGTAGCTTATCTCCAGCTTCAGAGGAGCCTAGAAGTTGGCTCCGTTGTAAGTCACCAGAAAAGATGGACTTTCAATCTTTTTTCATGGACATTTTTAAAAAACTAATGATTGTTTCAGTTTTAAATTGGGTTATCCTACCGTGCTTCTTTGTCTTGTTCTGCAGAGGAGAGGGGATTCTGTGAATGACTGAACAGATACATACTGCTGGATAAAGACAAATATTTCATTCTCATGTCTAGTATCCTCAAATTAGCCATGTATCAAAATTCATCTGGGGAGCTTTTTAAAAACACAGGTCACTGGACTTTACCTAGAACTATAGAATCAGAATCTCTGGAGTGAAGCATAGGCATTTACATTTTTGTAAGTCTCTCAATGTGATCTGAATCAGTAAGGTTTGGAAATCTCTGTTCCACTCTGTATTACATTTCCAATTCTAATATTGGGGAATGTGAGTTGACCTGGTTTTCAATACAACTAAATAATTTTACATTTTCACATCCACATATGTCACTTAGAACAAACTTTTGGGATGCACCCTATCCCTCTTTCAAACCTTTCTTTCATCTCTTTCCCTTGATATTTCCTCTTTATTTTTCTCTTCCTTAATATTAAACAGTACACATTCTCATAATTGCAATAATTATGTATTTTGCTGTACTTACATGTCTATTTTTCTTTTTTTTTAAGATTTTATTTATTTATTCATGAGAGACACATAGAGAGAGAGGTAGAGACACAGGCTGAGGGAGAAGCAGGCTCCATGCAGGGAGCCTGATGTGGGACTCGATCCTGATTCTCCAGGATCACACCCTGGACTGCAGGCGGCGCTAAATCGCTGCACCACCAGGGCTGCCCACATGTCTATTTTTCAACTGAGGAAAGGAAAGCTGAGCTAAGTCTATCTCCCTTTGTTAGTTGGTCCTCCCTTTTATGACAGCACTATACTAGTTCCAGCATATTCCTAATAATAAAAACAAACTCCCATACTAAATTTCCACATCGTTATATGTCAAATGTATTTTTTTAGAAAAATAACTCCCTTTCCTGACCAATTATATGCCTAATCTCATAGAAGACATTTCACACATGTTTGTACATTCTCTCATAAAATCCTGTGTGACTAGTACCATTTTTTTTAAAGATTTTATTTATTTGAGAGACAGAGAGAGTCAGCAAGAGAGAGAGAGTACAAGCAAGGCAAGGGGCAGAAGGAGAAGCATACTTCCCACTGATTAGGGAGCCCAACGCAGGGCTAAATCCTGGAACTCCAGTCCAAGATCATGACCTGAGCCAAAGGCAGACACTGAACTGACTGAGCCACCCAGCTTCCCTTGACTAGTACCATCAATGGAGCTTTACAAATGAAGAAATTGAAGCCAGAATTTTGCCTCCTCTACCCACATAACCCAAACTTAAAGTCAGAAATTCTAATGCAGATACCTTCTTTGGTTTTTGCTCTTTTAGATGCTGTTTTGTTTTATCAGAAATACGATCACCATACTACTTATCAATTCATTAAGTACTCAGTGTGCCAACTTGAAGGAAGATCAGACTACAAGTTACATTTAAGAGCCCTGCATAGTGACATAATATGCAATCTCCTTGGTGAGTCATATGGTTTCTGGTTACTAAGGTAGAGACGTCAATCAATAACAAACCCCAGAACTCTGAGCCACTGCTGTGTGACAATCCAACACGTTTGGGACATTTCCAAAATTTTGCAGCTTGAGGGACAGAAAAACCCATACTTGGGACAAAAACACAACCAGTGGCCCTGCCATTAGCTAATAAATTGAAGATTGTGATGCCTTCTTGTATTCTTTCAACAACAGCTCAGTGCCTTTCAGCTCTACTGTAGAACATGTCAACAATCTCAAGTTTTTTGTTTGCTTTTAGACTTCAAAAGAGATTTGTGACTGAAAACAGATCATTTATGTAAGAAATACTGATTCAATTTTAACATGCTGCCTAATTCTGCCTTTTTCCTGACATAACAACTGGGAAGAGTATCAAAGCAAAAATTGCATTGCTAAGTCTGAGAATAGCCAAAACAATGATTATACTAGCACCAGATACTTGAAACACTTCCAACAGAAAGAAAACAGATATCATTCATTGTGCTAACTTGACTAAAATTGAAAAAGATATTCTGAATCTATGCTAGAGTATCAGGTCCTGTATCTGGTGATGACCCAGCTGTGATTTTTTTTTTAATTAAAGTGAGATTCACCTAACATAAAATTAACTGATTTCAAGTGAATAATTCAGTGGCATAAATTACATCCACAATAGTGTACAACCACCACTTCTAACTAAATTTCAACTTTTTTTTTTCTTTTAGCTTCAACATTTTTTGTCACTCCAAAGGGAAACCTTGTACTCATTAAGCAGTTACTCCCTTTACCTATCCCTCAGCTCCTGGCAACCACCAATCTGCTTTCTATCTCTATGGATTTATGTATTCCAAATATTTTATATAAATGGAATCATACAGTATGTGATATTTTGTGTGTGGCTTTTAGTTAGCATAATGGTTTCAAGGTCCATCTGTGTTGTAGCATGTATTAGTATTTCATTCCTCTTTAAGGCTGAATACCATTTTATTATATGTGTACATCATGATTTGTTCATCATTCACCTCTTGATGGGCATTTGGGGTATTTCCGTCTTTGGCTAATTTGAATAGTGCTGCTATGAACATGTGAGTAGCAGGATTCTCTTATTTTTTTCTCCCCCCCCCCCTTTCTTTTTGAAGGGTAGTTGACATACAAAGTTACATTAGTTTCAGGTATACAACATAGTGATTCAATTTCTCTATACATTATGTTATGCTCCTAACAAGTATAGCTACCATCTGTCACTCTACAATGCTACTACAATGACATTGACTATATTCCCCATGCTGTATGTTTAATCTCCATGACTTATCCATTCCATTGAGTAGCAGCTTTAATTCTTTTTGGTATACCTAAAAGTGGAATTGCTGGATCACATGGTAATTGTGTTTAACTTTTTGAGGAACAGCCAGGATACCTTTTGTAGCGTATCTCTTCCCCTGCCATCAGCTCTCATTTGATAGAAAACAATAGTGCTTGCTTCAGCAGCATATATAGTAAAAAAAAAAAAAAAAGAGAGAGAGAGAGAGAGAGAGAGAAAACAACAGAAGTATATGGAACAATGTCAATTAAACCAGCAGTTCTCAAACTTTTTGGTCTCCATAACTCTTTACACTCTTTTTCTTTTCTTTTTTTTTTTTTTTGCACTTTTTCTTTAAAAACCCAAAGTGCTTTTGATTATGCTGGCCATGTCTATCAATATTTATTGTATTAGAAATTAAAACTGAGAATTTTTCAAAATAAGGGAACCATTATAAGCATAAATGGCATATTTCTGGGAAAGATAACTGTATTTTCCAATACGAAAAAATTTAGTGACCAGAGTGAAATTTTCATACATTTGAAGCCAATGTAAGACAACTAGATTCTCGTGGTACCCACCTGGCTCAGTCAGTAGAGTAAGCGACTCTTGACCAGTCATGAGTTCAAGCCCTACGATGGGTGTAGAGATTACTTTTTTTTTTTAAGAACAACAATAAGGGACACCTGGGTGGCTCAGCAGTTGAGTGTCTGCCTTTGGCTCAGTCAAGGCATGATCCTGGAGTCCCGGGATCGAGTCTCCCGCATCAGGTTCCCTTCATGGAGCCTGCTTCTCCCTCTGCCTGTGTCTCTGCCTCTCTCTGTGTGTGTCTCTCATGAATAAATAAATAAAAGCTTTTATAAAAACAACAATAATAATGAGACAGCTGGAATCTCCTGCCTGCTTCTATAGTTAATCTGTTGGATAAGTTCTTTCATTGAAGTGTAGGGAAAAAATCCAGCCTCGGACAGATACATAGTTGGAAAAGGGTGGAATGGTTTAGTAGCCTTTTGGGATATTTATGAACATTTTCTTTGATATTAAATGAAAAGTTAAATGGTAGAATCTTAAAATTAGTTGTGATGTGGAATCTGAAATTACATTAATGAATTTTTCTTACTATCTACATTAAAATCCATTTGTCTATTTAGCACTCTGACTAGCTCTTTCACCCATGCAGGACTGTAACAGAAATGTTGGTTCACTGAGTTATGTATTTCTTCTAAATGTTGATACATCTTATTATACAATAACAAAAAATTCATATTTATTAATAAGACCATCAATCTCAGAAAAATATGGGAGGCTTTTAAGGTCACAATGGGGACACATTTTTCCAAAGTTCTTATTTTTACTTAAAAGTTTGAATCTTGTCATTTGTAATAAATACTTGTGGTTGATGTCTTTGAATTGACAGGCTTCATTTATTTTTAAGAAAATACCTGCCAAATACCCAAATCTGAATAATTATATTTTGTCAGTCCTTCTTACAAGTGAAAAATGCTATCACATTTTCCCTAACAGCTCAAACAGATGCACACATGCTTTTTCTCAGGACAATCCTCAGACTTTTGTACACAGCAGCAGTTCTATGTGTACCTCCAATTCGTCATACAGAACTTTTTTTAAGTCAACTCTATATCCAACATGGGGCTTGAACTCCTACCCTGAGATCAAGAGTCACATGTTGGGGGGCCTAGGTGGCTTAGTGGTTGAGCATCTGCCTTTGGCTCAGGTGGTGATCCAGGGGTCCTGGAATCGAGTCCCGCATCAGGCTCCCCACAGGGAGCCTGCTTCTCCCTCTGCCTGTGTCTCTGCCTCTCTCTGTGTGTCTCTCATGAATAAATAAGTAAAATCTTTAAAAAAAAAAAAAAAAGAGTCACATGTTCTACCAACTGATCCAGCTGGGAGCCTGTCATACAGAATTTCTAAAAGGCATGTACTCAAGGGTCAAGATTTAACAGAATTAATAATTGTTACTCTTCCATGAATGATATTCCTAAGTGAAACTGGTATTCTCTTCTCTCATGCAAGTGTGTGGCAGTCGAGAGGGCAGGCCATGCGGCCACGCTCCTAGGGCAGGGCAGGACCACTGCCTTGTGCTATTTCACCTGGCATTCCTCTCCACAGTCAGAGCAAATGTCAACAGAGCAGAAAAGGCAGAGGAAGTTTCACTATCACTATGAAAATAGTTTTACTTTGCAGATCTCTAAAAGGGACTCAGGGATCCCTAAGGGTCTGTAGACCATGCCTTAAAAACCACTACTCTGAATGTTTAAGCTGACCAGAGAAAAGTTATACAGGAATAGCTGTTTAAAGGAGGACTGGAAATTTGGAATTCTCAAGCAAGACAGTTGCAAAAACATCCCAAGAGTTGTTTGTGTAGAGAACCAAAGGAGACAGTGAAAATAAAAGAAGCAGTCTTAATCTCCTAAACAACCAAACTTTTTAGGGGCCTTTTGAAAGCCGCTAAACATCACTCCTACAGAACAAATTCTTCTGCTACCATCCCTTCCTCTGCATTTGGCTAAGAAAACATATGCTCTATAGCCCTGGAATCACCTTATGACCCCCATAACTCCTGCACTGCAGCTGAGGACTCTTAGTTTACCAACTCATCTCCACTTTTCTTTCCCTCCCAGGCCATTCCAGAGACTTACAAATAAAGAGATCAGAATCTCAGATTCATACCTCAGAGCACCTTCACTCCCAAAACTTTCTATGACTCTTCACACTGACTTCTGCGGTTTTTCTCATAGGGTCCCCAGAGACACTTTTCTTTTTTTTTAAAAAATATTCATACATCATTAAAGTTTGAGACACAGTGTTGTATAAAGTACAAAATCTACTCCTAACATTAAGGCCTTTGTGGTTCGGACCTCAACTAAATTTCTCCCTTTATGGCTCACTAAATCCTTTTTATCCTTTTTTCAAACCTCGGTGTTCATCAGCATCTCCTTGAAAGCTTTTTCAACCCTACAGATTCTGATTTAATTGGTCTGCACTGGAACAGAGGCATCTGTATAATTTTTAAAGTTTCCTCTTTGATTCTAATGTTCAACTAGTTTGGGAACGCTGGCCAGAATCACTCTAGTCAGACTACTTTCCTTATCAGCCTTACAACTATCACACTTTACTAGCTCCACACTTCTGCTGCCCACCTTCTTAAAACCCTCTACCACGTTCCACCTAATTAAATCCTACCTACCCTCAAGATCCAGCTCAATGAATAACCTACCACAATCTCTATACTTATTGCGCCAACTGGAAAGCAATCTCTTATGCCTGGGACTTCAGGAATACTACTTATCTTTCCAATTTATTTGGCAGATCATCCTGTACCATCCCCTTTATTGTTGCTTTGAATAATTTTTGACATCCTATTGTTATTTAGCTTTTGACATATTTTGTTTTTTCTCCTTATCTATGATAGAAGGGCCTCTAGGGCAAGAATGTGCCTTATTCTTTTTGCATACCAAGTTCCTAGCTACTGTCTTGCATGTTGCAGCTTTAAAACAAATCTGTTACTTTGATGGCACATATCTAAAAATTCTAAAAGATGCAAAATGATATTTAACACATAGGGCTTTATGGTTTAGAAAGAATTTTCCTGTTATTGTAATTGTCACATTAACCCTAATAAATATGGTAGTATTTATTATCCCTGTCTTCAAGCCAGAAACTAAGGCTTAGAGAAGTCTAATAACCTGACCAAGGTTTAATAAGTATTAAATAGCAGATAAGGAAAAGAATTCAGGTTTATCTAATTCCAGAGGCTAACCTCTTAACCGTTATACTATAGTTCTTTATTCATTGTGCATTTACTATTAATTTTTCATTTCTTCATCTTTAAGAATGCAGAATGCAAACAAACCTAAAACAAGCAAGTTTATTCTGAACTCCAGGCTGAGCTCTTTTTTTATATAATTTTTTTTTTTCAGGCTGAGCTCTTTAAAAATGTCATCTCAGGGTGGCTCGGTTGGTTAAGTGTCTGTCTTCAGATCTGGGAGTCCTGTGATGGAGCTCCAAATCCAATTGGGCTCCCTGCTCAGCGGGGAGCCTGCTTCTCCCTGTCCTCCCTGCTCACTCATACTCTCTGTCACTATCTCTCTCTTTCTCAAATAAATAAAATCTTTTAAGAAAAATAAAAAACTGTCATCTCATTTAATTCTCAGGAGGCAAATCCAAATGATTCTAAGGAGTCTGGGGGTGGGGCATAGGGGAACCCATAAGAGCAGATGAAGTCAGCCTTGTTAGGGAGGGGAAACAAATTGGACCTTCAAAGACAGGTAGAGGGATCCCTGGGTGGCGCAGCGGTTTGGCGCCTGCCTTTGGCCCAGGGCGCGATCCTGGATACCTGGGATCAAATCCCACATCGGGCTCCCGGTGCATGGAGCCTGCTTCTCCCTCTGCCTGTGTCTCTGCCTCTCTCTCTCTCTCTCTCTCTCTCCCTGTGTGACTATCATAAATAAATAAAATTAAAAAAAAAAAAAAAGACAGGTAGACGTAAACTGGCAGCCACCAAAAATAGGAGGAAATGAATACCAACAACTCAGGTGTGAGAAGAATTTTAGCCTGGCTGCTTTTAAAGAATGTTTGGTCTGGAGAGTTCCATACTATGAGACAAAGTCATCTTGGTAGGGCGAGGCTAATGAGAAAGATCTTGAATGCCAGGATAATTAATGTTGGCTTGACACTTTATGCAACTGATTGCTGAAGGGGTCACTTTCCCACTTAAGTACTTTCCTGGTAACATCTTTATTTATTTTTTTTTTTTTTTAATTTTTATTTATTTATGATAGTCACACAGAGAGAGAGAGAGAGAGAGAGAGAGGCAGAGACACAGGCAGAGGGAGAAGCAGGCTCCATGCACCGGGAGCCCGACGTGGGATTCGATCCCGGGTCTCCAGGATCGCGCCCTGGGCCAAAGGCAGGCGCCAAACCGCTGCGCCACCCAGGGATCCCCTTGGTAACATCTTTAAATCTGGTTTATTGAGTCAATAATTATGTTGTTAATCATGGCCTCAAAGCTTGATGTTTCTGCTGAAATATATGACATTGAAATATTAGCAAGGCCGTTCAAACTACCCAGCAAATAATTCTAAACCATTTTCATGGAAGCTGTTGCCACAGTCATAACTTCAGAAAGACTTCATTTCTACCTTTTCTGTATCATAGGATAATCACTAGGATTCCTTTTTTTTTTTTTTTTTTTTAAGATTTTATTTATTTACTCATGAGAGAGAGAGCCAGAGACACAGGCAGAGGGAGAAGCAGGCTCCATGCAGGGAGCCCGACGTAAGACTCAATCTGGGGACTCCAGGATCATGCCTTGGGCCAAAGGCAGTGCTATGCTAAACCACTGAGCCACAGGGGCTGCCCTCACTAGGAATCCTAATTGACTTCAGTTCTATGGCCAGAATATTTCTTCGAAAAGTTTTCTGCTATCTGAGCTATAACACTTTAAGCTTAAAAAGAGCAGAACTATGGGGTTCAGTGACCGACTCTTGATTTCTGCCTGGGTCATGATCTTAGGGTCATGAGATTGATCCCCCTATTGGGTTGCATGCTGGTCATGGAGCCTGCTTGAGATCCTCTCTAACCCTGTCCCTCTGTGCCCCTGCCCACCTCCTCCCACCCAGCACTCCTATGCTCTCTCTGTCTCAAAAAACAAACAAAACAAAACAAAAAAAAGAACTGGACAGGTTCTAAATTTGAATCAGTTTAATTCAATTAAGTAGATGATATTAAGGAATTTCGTTGCTGCAAGAAAGCTTGGGTTGTAAAAATGAAACAAGTGAACTCAAAGATGCAGAAGTATGTGTTCTGTCTAGACCTGTCCCTGAAACCATGGAAATCCAGTGCTTTCCAAAGGGCCTTTGCCCCTTATAAGATTTCCACATGATCCCTGAAAGGGGGTGGCTCTGGGAGATTTACAGTAAGCTCTGGGTTTCAGGTTCCAGGAGAAAAACAAATTGTGAAAACAAATGATTGCTTAACCTTACCTTCATTTAACAGATCATTACTCAAAGCATTAAGTTAAAAAAAAATAACAATGAAATAAGTAAATCAGAATCCCATCCTTCATTTAAACCTTTTTTTCACCAGGAAAAGACACACAAAAAAATTGTTCTCACATTTAAACTGTATTTTTTTTTTTAGATTATTTATTTATGTGAGACACAGAGAGAGGCAGAGACACAGGCAGAGGGAGAAGCAAACTCCCCGCAGGGAGCCCGATGCGGACTTGATCTCAGGACCCAAGGACCACGACCAAAGCCAAAGGCAGATGCCTACCCGCTAAGCCACCCAGGCACCCCCACATTTAAACTGTATTAAAGAAGAGAGAAGAACTAAAACTAAAGTGTATTCCTATTATACGTTCATTTAACAAATACTGTGAGCTTACTATAGATTCTCAGCACTACAGATGAATTGGTGAACAAAAAGTTCCTGCTTGGGCAGCCCCGGTGGCTCAGTGGTTTGGCACTGCTTTCGGCCTAGGGCGTGATCCTGGAGACCTGGGATGGGGTCCCATGTTGGGCTCCCTACGTGGAGCCTGCTCCTCCCTCGGCCTGTGTCTCTGCCTCTCTCTCTCTCTCTCTCTCTCTGTGTGTCTCTCATGAATGAATAAGTAAATAAAATTTATTTAAAAAAAAAGTTCCTGCTTGCAGGAATCTTACATTCTAGTAGGGAAATAACATCTATGAACATATATACTTCTATAAAGAAGACAACTATCAGGACAGGTAAATGCTTTGTAGAGAGTGGTAGGGTAGCTACTTCAGACTGCTTGACCAGGGAAAATCTTTTCTTTCTTTCTTCTTTCTTTTCTTCTTCCTTCTTCTTCCTTCTTCTTCCTTCTTCTTCTTTCTCCTTCTTCTCCTTCTTCTTCTTCTTCTTCTTCTTCTTCTTCTTCTTCTTCTTCTTCTTCTTCCTCTTCTTCCTCTTCTTCCTCTTCTTCCTCTTCTTCTTAGCTCTACAGCCATTGTATGGCTCAAACTCATGACTCCAAGATCAAGTGTAGTATGCTCCACCAAATGAGCCTACCAGGGAAATTTTTTCTGAGGAGGAGATATTTAAACAGATCTGAATGGCAGAAAGAAATCAACCTCATGACAGTAAGGAGAAAGCATCTCCCAGGAAAAGGAAAGAACTAATACACAGGGGTATTTCATCAAGATATGAGAAAGGACATTTAGCCCCACCACCTAAACCTTACCTGGACAATTTTTAAATTGAGGCTATAGACCTAACAGAAGAGAAAAGAACATAGTTGGTATGGTCTGATTGTTTGTGTTCCCTAATATGTGAAACCTAAAGCCCAATGTGATGGTGTTAGGAGGTGGGGCCTTTGAGAGGTGGTTGGGTCATGAGGACCAAGCCCTCATGGATGGGAGTAGTGCTCTTATAAAAAAAGAGATATCTGGGATCCCTGGGTGGCGTAGCGGTTTGGCGCCTGCCTTTGGCCCAGGGCGCGATCCTGGAGACCCGGGATCGAATCCCACGTCGGGCTCCCGGTGCATGGAGCCTGCCTCTCTCTCTGCCTGTGTCTCTGCCTCTCTCTCTCTCTCTCTGTGAGACTATCATAAATAAATAAAAATTAAAAGAAAAAAAAAAGAGATATCTTCCCCATCTGCCAAGTGAGGACACAGTGAAAAGATGCCTTCTGTGATTCAGGAAGTGGGTTCTCACCAGACATCGAATCTGCTAATGTCTTGATCTTGTACTCCTAGACCCCAGAACTGGGAGAAATAAATATTTATTGCCAGTAAGGCACATTTTAAAAAAGATTTTATTTCTTTATTTGACAGAGAGAGAGCACAAGCAGGGGGAGAGGAAGGCAGAGGGAGAGGGAGAAGAAGGCTCCCTACTGAGAAAGAAACGAGATGTGGGGGCAATCCCAGGACCCTGGGATCATGACTTGAGCCTAAGGCAGACATTTAACTGACTCAGTCACCCAGGCACCCTTTAAGGGGCCTTTTTATGCTATTTTGTATAGCGGATTGCACCAATATGACAATGGAATATGAATGTAAAATAATGGGGTTGGAATAGCAATTGTCTATTCTTCCTCATTCACACCCTCTCTTGGAAATTGCTGTTCTTTTGTATTATTGCAACTATATTTCAAGTGAAGAGCAAACGTTTCTTACTATTGTAAGGGTATTGTGTATTTTTCTCTTATTATAAGTAGGAATGACACAATAAAATTAAACTATGCTATTAATCACTTTTCAGATTCAATTATGTGTTCTTAAAGTTATTAATGAGTATACTCTGAATAAAATCCAAGATGATGATCAGTCAAGCTCCAGTGACAGCACTGAGATGGTACACAGACTGGAACTCCACCCACGTTTGAACCAGTAGAGGACCAGCAGGGAATGCTTCACAGCCAATGAAACATGTGTGGATTAATTGCACTTGATTTCTAAAGATATCCAAGTGTTCTCTGAATAGAGTTTCAACTCCACTGATATAACAGGCAGAGAGCTACAGGGATCCCCTCACTATAGATAAATGAAGATTGATTTCCTTTGGCTTTGTTCCGCCATCAAAAGATAACATTCCTGCTAAGTTCTGAGAGATATAACAATTCTTTTTTTCTTTTTTTTTAAGATTCTATTTATTTATTCATGAAAGACACAGAGAGAGAGGAAGAGACATTGCAGAGGGAGAAGCAGGCTTCCCTCAGGGAGCCTGATACAGGACTCAATTCCAGAACCCCAGGATCATGCCCTGAGCTGAAGGCAGATGCTCAACCACTGAGCCACCCAGGCATCCCCGA
Source organism: Canis aureus (assembly GCF_053574225.1). Taxonomy (NCBI): domain Eukaryota; kingdom Metazoa; phylum Chordata; class Mammalia; order Carnivora; family Canidae; genus Canis; species Canis aureus. The sequence continues at coordinate 16,284,135 of NC_135635.1, forward strand.
AATACACCAATTCTTGATAATGATAAATAATAACAGCAGCTACCGTTTATTGAGCACTAAGGGTTTTAGATGGTCTGCAAAGATGTCTAGCACATCCTCTGCCATCCCTCCATGCACACACCTTATAATACAACTTTGTAGCCTCTCCCTTAATGGGTGGCATCTCTTCCCCCACTCCTTGAATCTGGGCTTGTTTTGAACTTGCTTTAACCAATTCAGTGTGGTCAAAACAACATTGAGCAAGTGCCAGAGCCTAGGCCTAAAAAGGCCTATTACTGCTGCTCTTGTTCTCTTAGAATGCTACTCAAGACTACCCTGTAAAGAAGCCTAACTAGCCTCCTAGATAATGGGAGGCCACGTGGAAAGAGGATCAACCATCCTAGCTGTGCCAGCAGACTCATGAGTGTAGCTGTCTTAGGCTCTCCAGCACCAGCCGTGCCACCAGCTGACTTCAGCCATGAGTGAACACAGGCCAAACCCATAGAACTGTTGAGTCAACCACTAGATCATGAGAAAGAAATCATTGTTGTTTTAAACTCCAAAATGTTGGATTTGTAATTGTTGATAACTGAACTAAATGTGGACTAGGAGATCTAAGTGTTTTATATTTACTATCTACATGAGTCTTCTTAACAACCCTGAGAGGCCAATACTATTAATGATAGGACATTCCAAACAAAGAAATTGAAACTCAGTGAATTTAAGTAGATTGCCTAAGGTTACACAGTAAGGAAACAGATCAAATCCAGTACTGTCTGGCCTCAAGCACACATTATATCCCTCTACGAGGATGTTTTAAAATATCGTTCTATGATGATGTTTGTGAAAGAAAAAAAGTAGGGGAAATGGGGCTTTTAAAATCCAAGCAAGGGACGCCTGGGTGGCTCAGTGTTTGAGCATCTGCCTTTGGCTCAGGGTGTGGTCCTGGGGTCCCAGGATCAAGTCCCACATCGGGCTCCCCACAGAAAGCCTGCTTCTCCCTCTGCCTGTGTCTCTGCCTGTCTCTCTGTGTCTCTCATGAATAAATAAATAAAATCTTAAAAAAAATAAAATCCAAGCCAGATTATTAGTATTATTTTTTTATACAGAATGTAGTATCTCCATTTATAGAATTTCAAGGAAATAATAGTATGTATGGGAAAGGGCACAAATTAAACATGAAGGTAATTTATTCATTAATGAAATACACATATAATCAATATTTTACATTCAAATAATTTCCAATCAATTCAAAAAGTGTATAATGAAGTAACTTTTAAAATTTAAACAATGTGTGACACTGCAGTGTTAGATCCTCTTTAAAGTTATAGGAAATCATTTTTTCTGAATTTCTCTGATACCTTCATAAGGTTAAAAATCATTACACATTGTTCCCTCCTAGTCATTCAAATCACACTGAGATTCTGTTTCAGGTCAAGCCACCTCCTTCAGGTTCCCTTTGCTCAGCTGCACCTGGGCCCACTCAAGGCAAACTTAGGTTTGCCTAAGTCAAAATGCCAAATCAAATCAAATGCCCTTAGGTGAGAGGTTATACTCAATAGGCTATATATTGAGCACTTGCTAGCTATCTCATTGCTAGATTGTATGGCAGAGACAAAGTGAGGAACATAGTTTCTTATAAAACCAGGAATGTATGGTGGAAATCCACCAAGTTGTTCCCTCCCTTTAGACTCTCTGGCCATCAGATGAAAGATCTGACAGCCATTAATGTAGCAGCTGGAGTCATCTACTCAAAAGGAACTGAGCACATACAAGCACATGAGTCATGATTAAAGGAACTGTCTTCTTTTTTTTTTTTTTTGGTAAGATTTTATTTATTTGAGAGAGAGAGCCAGCATGAGCAGGAGGGAGGAGCAGGCTCCCTGCTGAGCAGAGAGCCCAATGTGGGACTCGATCCCAGGTTCCTGGGATCACGACCTGAGCCGAAGGCAGACGCTCAACCAACTGAGCCTCTTTTAAGTAAACTCTACATCCAGTGTGAGGCTTGAGGTTCTAACCCTAAGATCGAGTCTCATGCTGTACCAACTGAACCACCCAGTCATCTTGAAAGCCTCAATAACTATGAACAAATTTCTCATTGCCAGCCCTCAAAAGTGCCCAACTGGTTTCCACTTCCCACATCACATTTGGGGTCTTTAAAAAGAATAATTTTCAGAATATATTCAAAATGGCAGACAAGATGAACATCTGCATTAAAGATGAACACCTGAATCCTCACAGCCACCATGAGAGAGTGGTGCTCAGCATGCACATGTTCACAGCTTCCTTACCCATTCCTGATTCAGTTTCACTGTATGTGGCTAATGATGGAACTGTTACCCTTTGCCTTGGCAACCTACCCATTTACTAACAGGAGAAATGAAACCCAAGGTTTATTTTAAATTTTCTATCTGCCAGGTCTTTTATACTAATTAAGGAAATATTTTTTTAGAACAATAGATATCAGGGCACCTGGGTTGCTCAGTCAGTTGAGCATCTGACTTTGGCTCAAATCATAATCTTGGGGTCCTGGGTTGGAGCCCCTTGTTGGGCTCTACATTCAGCAGGAAGTTTGCTTCACCCCTCTCTCTGCCCCTCCCTCTGCTCATGGTCATGCTCATGCTCTGCTCTTGCTCTCTAATAAGTAAATAAAATATTTAAAAATAAATAAAAGCAATAGATATTAATAGCCTACAGATTATAACAGGAAAATGTTTCATGAGAGAAGATACTCGTGAAAATGTATTAGTTTATTTTTTATTTATTTTTAAGATTTTATGTATTTATTTGACAGAGAGAGAGAGACTAAGCAGAGGAAGCAGCAGGCAGAGAGAGAAGCAGGCTCTCCGCTGAGCAGGGAGCCAAATATGGTCTCAATCTCAGAACCCTGGGATCATGACCTTAGCAGAAGGCAGATGCTTAATCAACTGAGGCATCCAGGCACCCCAAAAGTTTATTTTTTAAAATATGAATCAAAGATTCTGATGCCATTAATGTTCTTCATTAAAATATTATTTCCACTCTAAAATTTATACTATAGTCTTCTAGTAACTTCCTGAATTTTGTGCATATTGGAATTTCCCATATTGAAATTTATAACAGGTTAAAGAAAATAAGGATTACTCTGTGGAAAACCTAATTGTAGACATGAAAACAATAAAATATTAGTGCTTTAAGGCTATAATGTATAAATCAAATAAAAATGCAAATTTAAATCTCAAGATTTTTTTGAAATTACTTATTCATGAGAGACAGAGAGAGAGAGAGGCAGAGACACAGGCAGAGGGAGAAGCAGGCTCCATGCAGGGAGGCTGATGTGGGACTCGATTCCGGGACACCAGGATCACGTCCTGGGCTGAAGGCAACGCTAAACAGCTGAGCCACCCAGGGATCCCTCAAGAATTTTTTGAATCCTTATTGCAGATTTCCAGCAGAAGTAACCTCATAATTCAGTTATCTGTTATTTACAATCCACTTCTGCATTTCTGTGATTTCACCTTTTCCCCCCTTTAATTAGTTTCTGTTGATAAATAAAAAACAAAAAAAAAATAAGCATTTTCAAAACTGAACCAAAATACTAAAAAGTAGCAGATTACAGAACATCCAAATACCACATAAGTATTCACAGTATTTTATTTCTATGCCACAATTTGATGGCCAGAAACTGCCCTTAGCAGTTAATCTGAGGGCTTGTTCACAATTTAGGAGGTCAGCTAGGCAGCTTCCCCAGGAAATGCTAAGAACAAGACCGGACTGGCACCCTGTTGGGAGTGCACCTCTAAACACATCTATTCTGTGTTTTGGGGCACAATCCCAGAGTCTGCATACTTCCTCACCCTGTAATTAACTATTACTATTGCAATAGTATTGTCATGTCCAAAGAGATCCTTTTAATGAATTTATGTTTATCTTATTTTCAAAGAGGTTGTTTTACTGAACCATTAAATTATGAATGTATTAAAAAAATAGTTTTTTTTTTCAAAAAATAGTCTAGTTTTTATTTACAGGGAAATGTACACAGCTAATTAGTACAATACCTAGAATATATAATGATATCTAAGTGACTTTTTAAAAGATAACAAGTCATCAAAAGAGTTTGAAAGCCTAAATAATTATTGCTAACAGTTGTTGAGCACTCATTATATAATGTAATATACTAAGTGCTTTTATGATTCATTCATTCATCCAACATATATCTGTTGTCTCCTGTGTGCATTATTCGAGGGCCTGGAAAACAGCAATGAACAAAACAATATCCCTGCTTTCATGAAGCTTATATTCCAGTAGGAAACAATCAACAATTAAAACATAAAGCATGTTCAATAAAAATAAGTGCCGTGGGGGAAAAAATTAAGCAGCAAAGGGAGATAGATAGATAGATTCTGTGTGTGCATCTCATTGAGATATGTCGGCATAGGAGCAAAGACCTGAAGGAAGTGAGAAAACCCAAAAGTGGATCCCAGAAGATGTTTGTTAAGGAGGATTAAACAATTACTTATTGAGTTATTCGATGAACCATTTATTTAATCCTCACAGCAACACATTTAATCCTCACAACATAACACAAGTATGTTAGATACTTTTATTGCTCCTATTTTACAGGTAAGAGAGTTGAGGCTTAAAAAATGTGAAGAAACTTGCTTAAGGACGCACTATTTACAAAGGGCAAGATCAAATCTGAAGCCAGATCAGTCTCCCTCTCAAAGTGTGAGGCTTTTAACCATCTTCCTCCTGTCAAATTATCTGCCTATCCCACAAAAAAATTTCTACATGTTCAATATTGGTACTTACCTGGTAAGATAGTCAATTACCACATCACACTTGTAAAAAGAAAAAAAATCAACTTGAGAGGAAAAAAAGTAAATGAAGTCTGGCTCAAATAAATAATTTGAACAGAATTCCTCTCCAGTCCTCCTGGTTAGGGTGCTAGATAAAGGCAGTGGTCGCTAGGCACAAAAACAAGGATGCCTCAGCTGGCCCTATGGGAGCTGGTATTGGAGCTTTCAATGCAGCACTGATCAGGGCCATGAGTAGAGAGAGGGGGAGAGAAAGAAGGGACAGGAACTGAGTCTGATGTTGGAAGTCTCTATCACCTCCCTGCAGTTCACTGATCTTTTCAACTGAATCTCAGCATTGGGGCTGAATGTTTACATCTGGCTATGTAATTGAACTCTCCATAAGGTATAATCTACTTCAGGACTACATTCCGCAAGGCCAGCTGTTGTCTGGGCTTGATGCCCTCTTCACTCCCTGGAAGCACCCGTACCTGTGTATTAAGTGTGTGTGAGCACAGAGGTGTATGCACAGCAGAAGGGGGGAACTGTGTTCTCCAGCCCCTCCAGACCTGAACAAATGGAGTGTGGCGGTAATTGAGCGATTTGAAGGAGAGTGAGCATGCAAACCCAAGCAATCAAAGGAAAATCATCTTACTTAATACCAAGGATAGATGTTTTTCTTTCTGCCTCTCAAGTCCAAAGAGGAAAATCAGGATGAGTGACTTGTAAACTTCAAGGTTAAGGACCCTTTCTGTTTAGCTTAGCTCTCAAGTTCACAGTAGTCAACTGGGCATGAAACATAATTAATACCAAGATAAATATAAGTTGTGGAAGATGCAACTGAAAGTCAGAAGTCACTTCCATGGGCCTCCTACAAAAGGCCTATCATAAACAAGACTTAATCAACATTAGCAGGGCCATTAAACAGTATCACCTATTAAAAGCGTGCTCTTCTCTAGCGCCTCTTACTGGAGTTTCTCTGCGTGGGTGTCTTCCTAAGGAAGTGGGTGAGCAAGAGTGTACTGGGTACAATTTGTGTATTTACAAGAGAAAACAGAAGCTCTGAATGAGAAAGAACATATGTTTCTGGGACTGCATCTGTGCAAAAAACACATAGCCCCTGGAGTTGTAGGAAGAAGGAAAAAAAAAAAACTTAAAAAAAATCATTTTATTTCACACTCATCTTCTTGGCACATTTCCCTCCTACCGCCCTTGCAGCCTGACCTTTCTCACCCTCAGGTCCCGGAGAACCATGAAACGTTGAACAGTCAGACAGAGGCTGCCTAACCAGATAGACGGCTCACCCGGGGATCCCACAAGCACATCTCAGCCCAGGATCGGAAAGGAGTCTCCAGGGCGCACCTGCCCAGAGGGCGGCCGCGCTGCAGCTAAGCGGCAATCACATCCTCCGCCAGGGGCTGCGCGGACGCGGAGCCCTGCAACCCGAGCCGGGCACGGCCCCGCCGGGCGGTACCCGAGGGCACTCAGCGGGTTTGCTCGAGCCCGGGCGGACCGCGCCTCTCACCCACCTTCCCCGCGGGCGCCTCCAACTCGCCAGGTGTCTGCGCGCGCGACCCGCCCCGCCCCCGCTCCCAGGCCGAGTGCGCGTGCCTGGCCGGAGCCGCCCCCCCACCGCGCACCCGGGTTCGGGCCTCGCACCAGGCGTGGGGGCGGGGCCGGCGCGGCGCGGGGGCGGGGCCTGGGCGGAGGGGCGGGGCCTGGGCGGAGGAGCGGCGCGGCGTGGGGGCGTGGCCATGGCGGAGGGGCGTGGCCTGGGCGGAGGCCCGGCGCGGGGCGGGGGCGGGGGCGGGGGGCGGGGCCGGCGCGGGACGGAGGCGTGGCCAGGGCGGGGGGCGGGGCTCGCGCCAGTGCCCCGGGCCCCGCTGCAGCTCCGTCCGCAGGTCTCGCGGCAGTCGAGCGGCTTCGTCGCCCCCTGCGGCCCCATGGCAGCCCCCGGCTCCCCGACTGAGTGCGGCTACATCCGGACAGTCCTGGGCCAGCAGATCCTGGGGCAGCTGGACAGCTCCAGCCTGGCGCTGCCCTCCGAGGCCAAGCTGAAGCTGGCGGGGAGCAGCAGCCGCAGCGGCCAGGCGGCCAAGAGCCTGCGGATCCAGGAGCAGGTGCAGCAGACCCTGGCCCGGAAGGGCCGCAGCTTGGTGGGCAACGGTGAGTGGAGCCCCGCCGCCCCCCGCCCCTTCCCCTCCTCATTCTCAGCACCCAGTTGCTTGGACGCGCTGCTTCCTGAGGGTGCAGGACCTGGTGTGCTCCACCTGTTGCTCGCGGTCCCTTTGTATGACCTGCCGCGCCTCCTGACTCAGACTTACTTGAGGAAAGCGCTCTTGTAAAATAACCTCCTTCTCAGCTGCTTCTGTATATATATCTACATATATTCAACACACACACATATACATATATTTGCTTAAGAATTCAATACAAGATTTTCACCCCTTCCTTAATACCCTTCCCCCCACCCGCACTATTGTGGACTTAATCTAGAGGCTCTGGGAGTCTATAAACACTTTGAGATTCTATGCAGAAAATTCGTATGATTTTTTTTTTTTTCTGGAGGAAAATGCTCCTAGCTTTTATTCAATTGTTAAGAGTTTATGACCTCTCTATACATTTCTTGAAAGAGAAAACCTGAAAGTACTGGCCCTCCGTCTTGCAACCTGGAAATTGGGATTGCGGTGCCTCGCCCAGGTATTTCGGGACGCTCCACCCTGTACAGAGCGAGTGGTTGATCTAGGAAGTGGAAAAAAAAAAAAAAAATGAGTGGGTGGCTTTGGGCCCAGGAACAACCACACCACCCCGCGGAGGAAGGGGACTTTGGCCCTGGCCCGACCGCAGCTGCCTCGCCCGCTTTGCTAAGCCGAGCGAACGTTTTCGTGGGCACAGCCCTGGTCTCTCCAAAAATGTAAACTTGGAAGTGAAAAGGAGTTCTAAAACACAACAAGAAGAACTCTACATTAGTGATTAATAAGAGGAGGCGGAAGGGAAGATGGTAAACCAGTTGTGAAAATTAGAGAACATGATACGTCATTTGCTCCTCTGCTAAAAGTCAGATAATCAGAGCCACACAGTAACTCTTTTATTAGCTGTTTGTTTTATTACAAAAATGTTATAGGCTTATTACAGAAGAGAGAGGAGGAAAGAGATCGAAACATTAAATTGGGATATCTGTTTATTTCCGGCATTGTTGAGCTTGTTTCTGCAGGACATGGGCAATGGCAAATGTAGAACCCATTAGGAAAAAAATGCTTGCAAACCAGAACAGAGATTTAAAACAGCAGACCCTCGGAGCAATATTGTTTTCAGTTTCTGTGAAAGAATCCTAAAGGATCAGGCGTCCAGTATTTACATACTTGAAAGGTAAAGAGAAGATATTTAACAATTATGGTTAATGCAGTTCCCTATTGTGTGCCAAGAATTGAACTATGTGGTTTACATTGATTATTATGTTTTTTTTTTAATACTTTTGTCCTACGGTTTTGTTTTTGTTTTTTGTGGTTTTTTTTTTTTTTTTTTTTTTTAAGATTTTACTTATTTATTCCTGAGAGAGGCAGAGAGAGAGAGGCAGAGACACAGGCAGGGGGAGAAGCAGGCCCCACGCAGGGAGAGAATGTGGGACTTGATCACGGGACTCCAGGATCACGCCCTGGGCTGAAGGCAGGTGCTGAACTGCTGAGACACCCAGGGATCCCCTGTCCTAGGGGTTTTAATCCCCATTTTACAGATGAGGAAGCTAAGCAATTAAATAACACTCAAGTTCCCACAAAGAGTAAGTAGCAGAATTGGTATTTAAACCACCAAGCCTGGGGACGCCTGGGTGGCTCAGTGGTTGAGCATCTGCCTTCAGCTCACGGCCTAATCCTAAGGTTCTGGGATCGAGTCCTGCATCAGGCTCCTTACAGGGAGCCTGCTTCTCCCTCTGTCTATGTCTCTGCTTTTCTCTCTGTGTCTCTCATGAATAAGTAAGTAAAATCTTTTCAACAAAAACCACCAAGCCTGAATTTTTAAACCACTCATCAGTTATACTGTTAAGCTTTTTGATTATTAATTCAAAATGGGATTTTTATTAGACCCTAAGGATTCCCTGGTCCCCTCTCATTTTCCTCTAAGTAAAATCGAGGTAGTTTTGAGAGGAGAGAGGTCTAGACATGACTGCACTGCCACAGGACATGGAAAAAATGAAGCTGAATTTACATTTCAGAGTCTGACAGCTGGGGCCAATTTTTGATCAGTGGCGTCAGTGGCACCTTGTCAATCTGTGCAGACCCAGTGTTAAACTGAAACTAAACTAGGGTATACTGCTTGAGGGACACAGGAGATGCAATGGCTAGCCAGAAGAGCAACTAGACTGCAGCTATTCAATGAATAGGGGAAATCAACAAAAGGAAAGGAGCATTGTTCAGCATTGTCGTGAACCTAACCCTGTTCTAAAATCTTCATCCATCTGCTTTTCATTAAATCCTTACAACACAGGATCCCTGGGTGGCGCAGCAGTTTGGCGCCTGCCTTTGGCCCAGGGTGCGATCCTGGAGACCCGGGATCAAATCCCACGTCGGGCTCCCGGTGCATGGAGCCTGCTTCTCCCTCTGCCTGTGTCTCTGCCTCTCTCTCTCTCTCTCTGTGACTATCATAAATAAATAAAAATTAAAAAAAAATCCTTACAACAATTGCGTAAGATAGATATGAAGCTCCATTTCACACATGAAGAATGCATCAGTCTCTCAACATTTATTGGCTGCTTTGTCCCTAACCCACACATGATCTGCCCTCCCTACCCCGTGGTCAATTCATATTGCTTGGCGAATTCAAGAACTATCAAATGAGTCTGTTCTTCATGCAGGGCACTGTGCAGGTGCTGAATTAAACAAAGACTGTGTACTTGCTTTCAGGCAAGAAGTTTAAAGTCTAAAGAAGGAAACTTCCCTCTAAAAAAAAAAAAAAGTGGGATCCCTGGGTGGTGCAGCAGTTTAGCGCCTGCCTTTGGCAGGGCGTGATGCTGGAGACCCGGGATCGAATCCCACGTCAGGCTCCTGGTGCATGGAGCCTGCTTCTCCCTCTGCCTATATCTCTGCCTCTCTCTCTCTCTCTCTCTCATAAATAAATTAAAAAAAATTTTAAAAAAAAGTCTCATCCAATACAAAATAGTAAGCAACCCAAAAGAAGAACAGCTAACACATTACAGAGTTTGGACGTATGAGTTGGACTGCTAGCTGAAGGGAATTTTGAAAAGCTTCTTAGAGGAATTGGGATTTTAGATCTCAGAAATTCGGCAGGACTGGCCAGAGGTTGGTGGTTGGAGGAAGAGTATTCTAGGAGAGAGCAGGGGAATATTTCATAGTTCACAGAATTAAGGTGGTAGAAATCATGTCATGGTGCTTCTGCTCTGATGCTTGGGGCAACTACTTGAATGGTTCTGCCTACTAAGGAACAAAGTGTTTGAAATATTTTGATTGCAACAGGAGCTTCCCTACAAGCTGAAATACACTCAGCAGCCTACACAGAAGTACAAGTCAGGCAGAGAGATAAGGCAAATAACAACACCTACTTATTCTAAAGCCCCAGCTTTCTGAGACTTAAAAAGGAAATCGGCTTCAAAGGAATTTAACATTAACATGCCACGGAACAATTGTGGAGGGTGGTTTGTGTATGTTAATTAAAGTTCTTTGAAAAGGCCTGGGGGCTTGTGATGGTTGTATTGTTTATTATTATTATTATTATTATTATTATTATTATTATTATTTCCGTATTACTATCCTGTCTCGAAAGCTGAAACAGACAAGCAATTGCTGCAATAGTGCTGGTCTGAAAAGAATCCTGTATCAACACAAGAAAGTCTGGGAAGAAAGGACCCCCGTGTTAACTGCTGTTAGTTCCAGAGCCCTGGAGAATTCTGAATTGTTGACATACCTGCAAGATTGAGGCAGTGGCTAATCTGTTGAAAACAGAGATGTGATAAATGAGGCTGATTTATTGATAAATACCCTGCAAGGGTCTTAAATGCCTCAGTGTATAGGTGGGTGGTTTTCCTGGTAAATCGTTTTAACCTTTGTTGCTGTTTTAAACTGTGCTGAATATTTTAAAGTTCGCTATAACCCTTGGGAGGAGGTGTGTGTGAGGAGGGATGGGTTAGAGGGACGGGGTGGGGGTTGGTCAGAGGTATGTGGCAGCATTGTGAAACGAGTGAGTGTATTGCAGGGAATTTGAAAAATCATTTTATGAACGTCACAGAGAAGACTTAAGAATTGCAAGTATTAGCAAATGAAAAAATTTAAAGTGTCCATATCCTATTTATTATACGTACTTTGAAAGTACTACGTACTTATTACCGAGTTCTCCCCAGGTGCTTGAAGAGGAAGAAAGTCCTGTTTTAAATTGTTGTATGTAATCCTCGTAAAACACAGTGAATAGTAACCTAATAAACTTTGCAACTTGGGAAATCCACCATAAGAACTTGAAGCATGTCATTTACTAAGTTTCCCTAGCCAAGATCTGTGATCAGAGGAAATTCTGGAGAAAGGACTGAAAATTGGTTAAGGAAGGTAAAAAGGCAATTAATGGGTGTTATTGGGGAGAGCGGTGTGTGTATGGGGGGGGGGGGGATTGTTCAAATCCTGTATGAATTATTTGTTTGCCAAAAAGGAATTCCCAGAATGAAGCAATTCTGGGAGTGAGGTGGCTAGTTAATCAGAAAGTGGGAGGGATCAGGAGAGGTGGGCAGAAAAGAGTCCCATGGTGGGGTGGCAGAGACATACATGCCCAGGCTGCTCTGTCGTATGTCAGTAGTGCCACCTGATTTAATGAACCTCTGTGTCTGCCTAATATAGCCCATGGACCACTTTTTGTTTAGTGTCTAGCAGATCAATTGCAATGAGTAGAAAAAAAAAGTGTGTGATGGCTTTTAGTTTAGTTGTTTTGTTTTTTAGAAATTCCTGTGATTATAGTTTATCAGAGGAAATAGGATGTTAGCAAAATACGATTACAAAAAATATATCCCACACCCTTAGAAATAGTGAAAACGTATCCTTTATGGAAAAAAGTCTTGAGTCAGAATGTGGTAGGGATCTTTCAGAATCAGTGAAACTACAACAATGTTTGATTTTGACTATGCAAATTCATTGCTCTCTGTGTCACAGATAAAATGCAGGACATTCCCTTCAAGAGAAGACTGTTATTTAGGATTTTTAAAAGGCTCCTTTAAGGTTATCTATGCCCTATGCTAGTGGTTCCAATCATGGGAACAGAGGGGAGTTCACTTGACTTAGATATTCTAAGTATTTGTTGTTCATGTCGGCTCATTCTTCTAAAGTGCTGTTTTGATTATCGGCTTGAAAGCTTTTTTCTCATGTATTAAAATAAGGATGTACATATTTGCATTATTATCTTCAAGTGTAGGTAACATTGATTTTAGACTAAAATTGAATTTCTGGCCTGATCAATAAAAGCTTTATTTTTTTCTTTTCTAAGAGACTAAGCATATTATTGGCAACCTTATCTATGATAGTAATGAAATATAATAACAATGCTACTAAAACCTCTGGAATTTATAGACCAGATTTGATGAACAAGTCCCATAAAAGATCATTTGGTTCCATCTCAGATGATATTCAAGAATTTAAAATTACACAGTTCTAAAAAAAAAAAAAAAAAAAATTACACAGTTCTATAAATAAAATCTTTAAAAAGAGGGGGGGATCCCTGGGTGGCTCAGTGGTTTAGCACCTGCCTTCGGCCCAGGGTGTGATCCTGGAGTCCCGGGATCAAGTGCTGCATCAGGTTCCCTGCATGGAGCCTGCTTCTCCCTCTGCCTATGTCTCTGCCTCTCTCTCTCTCTGTGTGTCTCTCATAAATAAATAAAATCTTTAAAAAAAAATAAAATAAAATTACACCATTCTGAGCTAAATGTTGGACTCCCAGGTATATTTTGGCATGTACACAAATGTATGAAGACATGAGTTCCATACTCCTCCTGGAGCAGTAAACAGACGAAGGCCAAGTTGCAAGTGGGGATTAAAAAATGAGGAGAAAATCTTGGTATTAGAGTGAACCATCTCACTTGCCTGACTTCTTGTAAGGATGACAGAATTTCAGAGCCTCTTATAATAGGAATACTTAAAAATCTATTTTGTTTCTTCTGTGTAATGCCGTTAGTGGAGATTGGATATTGGACACAAAAACAGTTATGTTCTTAAGTGCTTAAAATGAGTTAGGGAACCCAATATGTTGATTTAGATAGAAATGTGTATTTCAAAGAAAAGAGCCTTGAGCGTTTGAAAACATGACTTGCCATTACCATTAGAAAAATCCACATATTTATATTCTTGGAATAATCAGATTTAGGGCTTAACACTGTTAATTGGTGAAAGCCTCATGATCAAAGTACTGAAATCTCTTGATTTCCAGAAGAAAACGTTCCTCACTCGAAGCTTCATAAATTATTCCCACTTAATATTACATCTCACTAACACGTCCATAGGTTGGAGGTAAGGAGGACCACATCAGTATGAGTGTATTGTGCTACCTTTTGTCTTTGAAGGAGGAAGACAAATGGGAACTTTTCTTGATAGATTAGTGGGAACTTACTATAGACCACCAAAGTATTACAGATAAATACCCAAGCCATACAAATAAGAGAATGACAATAAAGATTTAGCATCCAGATGTAGAATCAACCTTGCTAAATGGAACATAGCCTTTTTACTCAGGAAGAAAGACTCTGCCTACATTAGGGGGAAAGAAATGTTTTTTCCTCCCTATATTTCCAGAATGACAGAAACAGTGGACAGTGTTTGAGCACCTTCTACCCACACCAAGCACCAGCGCACATATGACTACCACCCTTACGTTGTGGCTCCGCTGTGGCGGTCCACAGGACAGATGTCAGCCTAAAGCACTCAGTGGAAACTGAATTTGTGTAACTAGGATATTTCAGATGTAAAAGGAAATATGGCTAATTAACAACTCGTCAAGTGCTGATGCAGGACTGTGCTAGAAGCAGTAGTAAAAGATGTGATTCTTTATGTAAGGATGTAAAAGTTTACCTAGAAGATAGACTCTCCTGTTTTAATCTGGCCTTACTCCAACTCATTTTCCACCTCTGTACTAGAGGAAACTTTCTAAAATCTCACTGCTTCACTTCTTAATTTAAATTCCTTCAGTTCCTTGTTGTTATCTACATAGTTATTCTACTGAGTAAAATTCCCATTCAGCATGGCATTCCAAGTTCTTCATGGGCTGATGCCTGCAACTTCTCAAACTTCATCTTATCACCACTATCCCCACACCCCACCAAACAAACACGTGTGACTTATCTTACTTGGTGTTCCTATTCCTGCCACCCCCATTCCTCCCTTCTCCTGGGCTGGTTAACCTCTTACTCGCCCTTCAAAACTCAGTTTGCTTGTGCCGTTGGATAGACACTATCTTAGAGAGAGATCTTGAATAGTTAAGGACTTGATATTTGCAAGTCACAGAAGATGTTCCATCTAGAGAGAGAAGTGAAAAATGCAGGGGATTTCTGAAAATACATTTGGAAGATTTGGTGCAAGGAGGATTTTAAAGGAGAAGAGACAGCAGCTATGAATGAATTGGGAGGAAAGAGGTTAGCCCAAGCAAGTGAGAGGCAGTGGGGATATGATGACCTGAGACTCGTTACAAAAGCCTGTAGTGAGTTTTTAAAAGAAAAATAATTAAGTTTGTGAGTTCCATAAATTCATCTTTTTGACCACTCGTACTATTGTGAGTATAATGTGATACAATGTCACTGAAGATCTAAAGTGATCATTATCTGGTATCACAGCAAATGAATTGGCAGGAATGCCAAAGCAAGGAGACAAGTTACAGGAATTAATAGATTTAGAAACTTCCAGGATGTATCAACTTAGTACTTCATCAGTGTGTACTAAGCACATCACTGTGCTTAAAATCACATGCTCTAGCTATTCAAAATGCACGATATACACCCAAGGGTGTGTAAGGGTCCTTTTTAATGTGTATTTTTGTGGTTATTTAGAGCAACACTTTGTGGATTGTCCCCCCAAATGCCATAAACAGATCTATCAGAGGAGAACCTCAAGCTGCTTAGAGGGCTTCTGAAAAATAAAGCCTTCCAGGGGCTGATTGGTATATTGTGTGACTAGTTGCACAGTGGTATGTGGAGCATGTGGCCCATTCTGTGAGGAGAGCTGTTCTTCCCTGGCATGTTCACCTTCGTTGGAAGCTGTGTTTACCTCTATATTGCCAGTGCTGACTCCTAGAATACCAACTTTGTGAGGAAGTCCTAGCTAGTACTTTCCAGCCATACACACCCAATCTATCATGTTTCTCGTAGTTGATTGTGCAAGTTGTGTTATCTGATCACAAGAAGCAGCACCACATACTTTTTGTTAATTTTTCAATAAGGCAGAGCATTAAATAGACTTTGACCTACTTGAAGACAAATCTTTGCCATAGTTTTTGTTTTTTGTTTTTTGTTTTTTTTCCATAGTTTTTAAGCCAAATTCCGTTCATTTTCCAGCCTGCGCAAGTATACTCAACCTGAGTTGTATGCGTGCTGTAGAATTGTGGTTTCCACAAATATCTGGTCATTTTTCTTACAAAATAAGATCAGAAGATAAAAAGTATTTTGTTTTTAATGTAAATCCAGGGAAATGAACCCTGTGTCATAGGCCCACACAGGCAATGAAAATCCTTCACCCATTCCAGAGTCCTGTTGGGTGGTTCTTGATGGGTCCTAATGTATCATGTTTTAAACTCCCACTTTTGTTAGTGAATGACTTTAAGGAGTCATTTAAATATGAATTTCTGTACAAATTTCTTCCAGTAAGTTTCAGGATGCCCTTTCTCACATGTAATAACATGCCCCCCACCCCAACCACCACCAATTTTACGCTTAGGGAAGAAGTTAAATCTTCGTAAGGTATATGGAAGAAAGAGAACTGCTATTATCCAGAGGTTGTGCCGAAAGGCCAAATAGAAGAAGATGATAGCTCTTAGACTTCCAGACTCTCTTCCTCCCAAAAGACTGTTGTCAGCCCACACTGTGAAGGCAATGTCTTGTGACGGGCCGCTCAATTAAATGTAGCATTTAAATCTAATGCCAGCAGTGAATGCCTGCTGATTTCTATGTATACATTTAACTATACCTGTTTTCATGGGAATTTCTTCTATCTCCAGCTCTACAATTCCAGGGTGAACCAAATCAATTTTTTAACCATGGTCAGAAAGTACTAGAAGCTTGAAAGAAAAGATGATTTTCTGAATGCAAATGCTACGGTATTAGAAGCAGGGTTTTAAAGGTTTTGTTTGCTTGTTTAGCAGTTCTCAATCATGTATTTACCGTAAGGGAAGCTGTAGTCGCTTTTTAAAACCTACTCAAATAGAGGTAAGAGAGTCACAGTAGACGCTTGTCCATTTGATTTTATAATGTATTAAATTTAACCAATTAGGTTAAATTTGCTGCTCACAAAACCCTGCTCAAAAAAATCAGTTTTTTTTTTTTTTACAAACAAAAAACTGATTATGGAAGTCAGCTTATTTTTAACCCTAACAGTAATCCATTATTTTGGACAATACTGGCATACATAACCAGAAACCAAGATATTTTCCTCCTAATAGCTGCTTAGGGAGTCTTATCATTCAGATTCACATTCAGACCAGGAAAGAGAGAAAATTATATTATCTTGTGAGGTCTATACCTCTGCAATCTTCTGAGCAGTTTAGAATCCTTCCACCATCAAAACCAACTCCCATTACCTCACCGCTGCTCTACCATTGCTTTGACCCGAATTGTTTGTAATTTGCGGAGGTGGAGTTTAAAGTTGTGCTATAACTACCTTCTTCATTTCCCTTAAAAAGTGGACTCCATATAATGTCTCTGGCATTCTTAGACGGAAAGGTAAGGATAATGTTGCCCAATTAATACTAATTTGAAAAAGTTCCTGTAAATCATTACCTTCTTTAGGAAACAGTAGAAGCACATTTGCACACTGTACAAATGAAATGAATGGCTGGAAAACCACAATGATATCATTGTGATCCTCAGTGACTGGGTCAATCACAAATAACCAGAGAACGTTAAATTCAAGATCACTGGTAAATTTATCAGAATAAAAATTCTGAGATACAACACAGTGCAAATTAAAGCATGCACTCTACTTTAATCCTTCTTTCTAGAACAGATTACTTCATGAGAAAGGGTAAAAAACAAATTTTTGTAACCCAAATTCTATCTTAAAAACTGTATATTATTTTTGCATGTTGCTTTACAATTTTAAACACTTTTGAATATATGCTGTCTCAGGTAACTTGTCTCTCAGCAACTCTGTTAGTGCCTGGAATTATGGGAAACTGAGCCATCTAAGTGGTTTGTCTAGATAGACAGAAAATAGTGGAATGAAGGCTCCAGGCCAAGTCTACAGATTTCTTCTGTTTAGGGAAGATACCTGCCTCATTTTGTGAAACAAATTCTTTGAAATATAATAATACCCTAGTTTTCCATATTAGAAAATCTGAATTTTCATGTTGGTTTATTTAAAGCAGAATGTACTTTTGAGTATGCTGTGGTTTTGTTTGCTTTCTTTTTTCTGTTTTGGAGAAAAGGCATGGCTGAGTTATTACATATGTTTAGTAGTTATATATTTTATCCTCTGAACAGAAGATTTGCTTTAAAGAGGTTAGTTTCCATCCTAATTAATACATATCTCAAAATTTCTTTAGAATCTTAGAATACACTGTTAATTCATCTTTAAACCACTCTACTAATGGCAAACTCATGACTGCCTAGGCAAATCAAACTGCATTGCTTGTTGTTTGAGATTGGCTTTTTCTTTACTAGAGAAACTTGCAAGCTGAGTATCAGGAATCACAACCTTTCTATCACAGGAAGAGAGTCTGTGGTTTACAGATCCAAGCTTATTTTATTCCTTTTTCCAAACTGTGTTGTGGTTATTTTGGGAACCAGTAAACTGGTCTCAGTTCATTCATCTGAAAACTGAGGAGGAAGCTTCCTTATAAGGACTTAATGCCAGCAAATAAAGAATTAATAGTTACAGAGTATTTGGAGTTGCCCAGGTGAAGATTCTAGAGGAAAGAGAATGATTTCTTTTGGTTTTCATATCAAAACCTATGATGATCATCCCCCTAGAGCTTTGGTAAATGGCTGTTTCAGAAAAACTACAATGCAGTGAAACAGCAGAAACTGCTGAAAATGAGGAACCCGGAGTTCAAACATTATACAAAATTGCTTTGCAATTTAAAGCAAGTAATTAAGTTTCCCTGTTTATAAAGGAGATGATAGGAGCTGGCTCTGCATCACAGAATATGGGAAAGAAACATATAAAATAATTTGAGTCTTAAAGAAGTAATATTGAGATATAAGGAGTTCATATAAGTTGCTTTAAAAAGTCTGATAGCCCCCAGCAACAATGTGAGTTAAATATTTTACTTCAGTAGGCCTGATTATAAATCTCACTGATTAGCTATTTTGATAGGATACATTGTTTCACTGGATCTTTTCCAAAGATTCTTAACACATAAAAAAAAAAAAAAAAAAACCTTGCAGGAATCTCAGCTGGAAAACGGACTTAGTCCCCTACTAACTGTTCCTGAATGTCAGTCTGCTCCTGGAAGTAGAGCAAGGGTACTACTTAATGCTGCAGGTGATGATGAGCTAGAGGGGGCAGGAAAGACATTTTCATGGGTCTTTTAAATTGCATCCTTCCTTATATCATCTCCTGTATCACCAGAATTAATAGTTCTAGATTAGTCATCCACATATGTCATTAGTATTTTCCCATTCTAGATTGTCCCTGACTCATATATTTAATTTTCAGATAATTTAAAATTTTGAAATGACTTTTTTGAGAGACCATAAATTTGATTTCTACATCCCCAGTGCTGAAAGCACCCTAGACCCCAGGCCCTTCAGCATTAGAGCCAGGACCTGCCCAGCTAGCCTCCTTTTCCCCACCAGCAGGTGTGGCCTGCTGCCCTGCTTTTCCAATAGCCTGGGGTGGGGAGTCAAGGTGACAGAAGGATCACTGAGGGCAGAGTTGGGGCCTTGGCAAGCTGGGCAGGAGCCCCACGCAGGCATGGAGATTTGAGTCCTTAAGGCATTGCAGCCTTTGCTCTGGCGTTGGAAAGAATTCCTTTCCCTCATTCAGTGTGGAGGTTCCAGACGTTCTCTGTCATTGAGATTAAAAATTAAGGGGCTACCTTCCCTTTTGCCTGTCCTTATGGAGAAATCAGGCCTCTAGAAACAAGATGCCTGGCTTACCTCAACTTCCTCGATCTATAGAAAGGTGACAGTTACAAACCTGCCACCCCCAGGACTCTTTGAGGCCTGACACTGTTTACCAACCAGGTTGTTTGGCTCCAGGAAACAAGACACATGTACAAACGTAATTTGGGATGGATTCATACTTTTTAGTTCTCTGGCAACAACCATCTCCATGCCCCCTCCCCCTCAAAATATGTGGTTCTATTTTTAAAAATGTGAATATTATTAGCTTTTGAAATTTTGACTCTATAACAACCTTGCTGGGAGAGTATGTTGGTATGTTCCAATTGTGTTGGGAAGGGGACTGCCTGTGTTGTTTTATCCTCCACATCCTTCGCAAGTCAGAAACCTGGGAGAGTTCATTGAGTATTTTTTCCTCTGATATTTAAAGGAAAAAGAAATTTTGGTTAAAATCAGGGAATTGGAAATTACTTAGGTTTGAGATAGAGCTCTGTGATTATTTTGATTAGTTGTTTGTTTTGTAAAACAATGGGAGATTAGAAAAGAAGAACAAATAGAAAGCTGAGCGAAGGATAAAGGGAGTAGAAGAGGGTTACCACTCTGTCTTTTACCACCCCCCTCCTCAAAAAGCAGTGTTTTTGGAGGCATGCATCCATTAAGAGCTGCAGACCCCGCAGAGCTGAGCAGGGGAAGGGCTGCCTCCTACTCAGTGTTTGTAAGGGAGTGGGCTGGATTAGACCACCAGACTAAGAGCCATCCTGCTAATTCCACAAAAGCACTCATCTGTAGTGCAGAGAATGGTTTCCTTTCCTGCCTCTCAGTGCCAAATACCTCACCCCCAGGCTTGGCCCCTTTCAAGCTGATGTTTTCTTTGACCACACTGACCTACCTTACTGTTTTTACAAGCTGTCTTATCTACTGGTGTTGAGTCATTCTTCTGTTTGTCATCATTATATTTATGCCTACACCTACATCCTTCTTAGGAAGCTTCTGAATTCTCACCCCGGAAATGGAGCTCTCTCCTCCTCCAACTTCAGAAACAGAATGTTTATGGTAGGGACCACCTAAGCCAATAAGTGACCCCTAAATTCCTCAGGGTTATAACAAGCATTTTTGGATCTTTGTGAAAATCTTCTCTCGTCATTCTTCCTTTCTCTTACCCCCCTCCAAAAATTAATTTTTAAAAGTATATTTTTATTCTTTTTTAATATATTTTTATTCTTAATTCAACTTTTATTTTGAAATCTCACGAAGAATGTTGTGATAACCTTTGGTCCTTTCCCACACCCCAGGGTGATGTTAAGCCAGCACTTAAAAACACTAATATAAACCTAATACTTGTTATTGGTCTTAATTACTTAAATTTAAAATACACGGTTGTTATATAGTCTTTACTGTTTGGCCCACTTAGTATTTTACTGTATGCTTGATTGCAGGAAATCTTCACCGAACCAGCAGTGTTCCTGAGTATGTCTATAACCTACACTTGGTTGAAAATGATTTTACCGGTGGGCGTTCGCCTGGTACTAAAACTTATGACATGCTAAAGGTAGGATATTAAAGAGAATAACTGTAGTTATCAGATTGCCATGAAAACATTTTTAAACTCCCATAGTTTTTTAATTGTGTGGATCTTAACTTTTTTATTTTAATTTTTTTAGTTAAGCTCTATGTCTAACATGGGTCTTGAACTCATGACCCTGAGATCAAGAGTCACATGCACCACGGGACTAAGCCAGCCAGGTGCCCTTCCATAGATCTTTTTTTTTTTTTTAATGTTTACCTTTCCCAAATATTGCCATTTCCTAGATCAATTATGTGAAGATTGATTTTTGTTGATTTTTGTGTGGAGACCAGGAAAAAAACTGGGGACTTTAAGCAGTATCAAATCCTAGTACAAATAACTAGTCCCTCTTCTTCTTCTTCTTCTTCTTCTTTTTTTTTTTTTTTTAAAGAAAAGGGGCCAACTTCTTCATGTGATTCAGAGAAATGGGCACCTTATGTAATAGGCCTGGAGTCCTTGGTCTTTAACAAAGATGAAAACTGATTTATGCCTCATTTCAACCTTCTTTCTCTGCAGACAGGCACCACTGCCACTTATGAAAGCCGCTGGGGGAGAGGAACTGCACAGTACAGCTCGCAGAAGTCAGTGGAAGAAAGATCCTTGAGGCAGCCTCTGAGGAGACTCGAGATTTCTCCAGACAGCAGCCCTGAGAGGATTCATTACTCACACGGTGATTACCAGCACGGCCAGAGAAGCCAGGCTGGGCACACTCTGCGGCACCAAGACAGCAGGAGGTCTACCCTTCTTCTGCCACCCAGATATGCTCGCTCAGAAATCGTTGGTTTCACTCACTCCGGGGCCATGAGCCGACATCGCCACTATGACACTTACCACAGACAGTACCGGTACGGCTCTGTGAATGACACCGTTTTTGACAGTGCCCCTGCCAACCCAGCGGTGCTCACGTACCCCAGGCCCGGGACGAGTCACAGCACAGGGAACCTCTTGGAGAAGGAGAACTGTCTGACGCTGGGGCCTGCCTCGGGGCAGATCCGGTCCCTGGTGCCCCTGCAGGCTGCCGGTCAGAACAGGGCCTCTCATTCCTGGCATCAGAGCTCCTTCCACAGCGCCCGCACGGTGAGGGAAGCCGGGCCCAGTGTCACCGTGGATGCGGGCGGCAGGAGGATGCACATGACCGTTGGCCAAGTGGCAGCATGTGGAAGTGGCAACGTGCTCATGGAGAGAAGCACTTTGACCGACGCCCAGCTCGGGTGAGTCTTCCCTAGGTCTGCGGGACAGTCCGTGCCAGCACATTCTGTTCCCACAGCCCTTTAGTGTGTGAGCTGGCACTTCTGGGGCTGCAAAGAGAGGCTTCCAGAGATAAGTGATTAAAATAATGACTTTTCAGGCAGCTGCCTAATTGACAGATTAGCCTATTTACCTCAGGGACAGGGGCCAAGCTACCTGTTCCTATGGCAGCTTTGTAGGGAAATATGACATTTAGTCCGTCTGTTCCAAATTAGTTGCTGGCTGAAGGGATGACCACCCCTTGGCCATGTGCAGATCTGCTCTGAGCGAGAGCTAATTCCAGAGTAAACCAAGAAATCGGTAATTACATGCATTTTCTCAAACATTCTTCAAAATAAGGGAAGGGGAAATATGCTCATTGCTGGTGCTAAGAGTGAACTTCGCGTACTGTTTTGATAACTACTGTCGCAAAAAAGGTGGAGAGCTGGAGGGCTAAGTAAGCAAAGGCAGCTTAATTTTCTAGGGGTCTCTTTCCTTCCTTTGATGCCTGATGCTTTTATTTTTTGATTCTAGCAGCAGTGATTGGAGGGTATTTTTTTGGGCAATACCCAATAATTAAAGTAACCAAATTTTCAAAAGTCATTCTTTTCCCCTCATGTTGACTGTCTAGCTTGACCACTCCGGTCTTTGGGAGCTAAGTAATATTCAGGGGGTTTTTTGTTTGTTTTTTTTGTTTTTTGGGTTTTTTTGTTTGTTTGTTTTTTTAATATTTAGGTTTAATGCTGGAGTACACATTTCATGAACTGAGGAAGTTACTAAAAAGAAAGGTTGAAAAATTGATTATTAAATCAATAATTCCTGAAATAGTGATGTAATATCATTATGGTAAAACATTAAATGCATTATTTTTGTTTTATTTCTAAGGTTGCTTAATGGAAGTTTTTACCTCTCATCATCCCTACAAGTGAAATTGCACAGTATATTCATTGACTGGGCAGGCACTGGTGATAAAAGATGTTAGGACTCATCTTGAAGCAGGACTTTTTTTAAAAAAAGGATTTGTTTATTCATTTTAGAGAGAGAGAGAGAGCATGCGGGGATGAAGTGAGGGAAGGGTAGGGGCAGAGGGAGAGAGAGAATCTCAAGCTGATTTCTGGTGAGCACAAAGCCTGATTAGGATCACAACCCTAAGATCATGACCTGAGCCGAGTTGGAAGTTTAACCAACTGAGACATCCAGGCACCCCAGGGGACATTTTTTATAAAACAAAACTGAGCATGAGACTTCTAACATTTCTTATAGAATGTAGATCTTTGTCACTGTGAACATACTTACAAAGAAGAAGATGTATGAGGTCATTATTTATGGAGGAAAAAGCTAATCAGGGCCTTCAAATGGATGTTTAAAAATTTAGTAAAGGGCAAAAAAAAAAAAATTTAGTAAAGGGCTGCTATATTCTAGGATTTGTGCTTGGCACAATTTTCGCAACGCGATTTTGGCAGTCACAGAACTCTCAAGACACATCCTCCGATAATTGGTGTTCTTCTCTTCCCCCATTCTGTGCCTCCATGCTTCTGGAGGCACCCTGTCACTTCCCAGTCTCTCATCAACTCTGCTGCACTTTGGCTTCCATCCCCACCATTTCACTGAAGCATTGTCCTCACAAATGCACCAGTGACCACCTTTTTGCTACATCCAAAGCAGACACGCGTTCAGTCCTTATGTTACTGAGCCCTTGGGCAGCATCTGACAGCACTGCGTGTGAACTTCTCTCTCCCCTCAGTTTCTAGGGCCTCTTCCGGTTTTCCACTTGCTTCTCAAGCTGTGTCTTAGACTTCCCCGTGTGCAGCTTGTCTGCAGGCCCAGAGCAGTCGTCTTTGGTAGCTCTTCTCTCCCGAGTCTGGGTGGTCTCCCGAAGAGGCCCATCTGCGACACTCGAATCCTTGTGATTCTCCAAGTTTTTTCTTCAGAACTGTCCTCTATCCTGAATGCCATCAACATCTTGCATGTATTTCTAGCAACCTCCAGGGCATCCCAAACCCAGTGTATCAAAATCTAGAAGTATAAGCTCCCCCCTACTGTCTACTCCTGTCTCCTCAAACTGAACTCCTGCCCCGTACAAACCTGGAGGTCATGCTTATCTTCAGCCCTCCACAGGCCTATCACCATGTTTCAACCTCCTTAATGGCCCTTACGTTTTTACCTTCCTATCCATCTCCATTGCATGCATCTCTCTGCCCCCTCTGGTCTTGCTCCACTCAGAACTGTTCTCTGAGCATTAGAATGATCTTCCCAAATATGATTATTCTCTGTCTCGATTGTAACCTTTCCATAATTCCACCAAGTTTTCATGCTTTCTAGCATGGCACACATGGCCTAACCCATGTTTCCACCTCTGCTTATCACTCCAGCCCCACTCTCCTCCCCCCCTTTCTCATCACCACTCCACACGCACCCCCTATGCAAACAAACCACTTGGAACCTCCTTACTTAATGGATATGCATTTGTGTATTTCCTTTCTCCCTTCCTTCTCCCTTACCTTCCTTTTTTCCATCTCTCTATATCTATATCCATCTGTCTCTATCTCTTTCCCCCCCAGTAGCTCTGTCATTGCCCAGCTACTCATGATTCTGGAGGTAGCTCAGATACTGCCTATTTCCTGATCACTCCCCTCACAATCTAGGTGCCCCAGATAGATGCACTGTGTGGGTGTCTTTGCCAGAATAATACATTGTGGCTATTCATTTCTCACTTCTTTCCCTCTAGACTTTGAACTTCTTGTGAGTGTCTAATCATCTTTTTATTCTCAGTACCCTAAAACAGAGGCAGGCCTATAATAGGCACTGTATAAATCCATGGTGAGAGAATAAAAGGATTAAGGAAGGAAGAAATGAAATATAAACTCTGTACTTTTTGCCAAGTTCTTTTGTTGCTCAGGTTCTAGAAGAAGTATGAACTGCTAAAAAAACAAAAAAAATTAAAAAAAATAAAAAAAAAGAAGTATGAACTGCTATTTTGGGTTATTGTTTTAATGGACAGGGCAAATTTTAAAAATAAATGATTAATCCTATTTCAAAGAATAGAAGGAACACTTGGGGTGAAGAAATCTAAAGGGTAAAAAATATATTCTTGATGATTCCCAAAGTTGCCGTTCTAGAGACCAGAATTCATAAAAATGAATACTTCTTGAAATTTTGTTCTGTGCAAAAGAAGGGAGTCAGAGGTATTTCCTATAATGAGGAAAGTAAGCCCTCAAGATAGTATCTACGCCTGATGCCTGTGTCAGTGGTGTCCATTTCTCTTCCTTCCTGAGGTGTGCCCCATGGCATTTCAGCTCCCCAGGCCACCTCCTGAGAGTTCTGGCTCTGGAACCACACCCTGTGTTCTCCTTTGCCCTGCATTCTCTCCCATTTCAAACCTATCCAGCCTCTGTTTTTATAATCTACTTTTTTTTTTTATGTCTAGTGAAAGTCTCACATATAAAGAAGAGTCCTTTCATGTATATGAAACATTCCTACAGAGTAGGTAGGTAAAATTGTAAACCTACATAATGAAATAAAGTATTAAACAATGGATCTTTCTTTCCAAAAGAAAAGAGTTTTTAATAACTGGTCAGTTATTAATGCAGGTGAAAACCAAGACATTGGCATGAAAGAGAGTCAATATCTGGTCTAAATCAGACTGATGAAAAAGGTCTAAGAAATTACCAAGTCGGGGGGGGGGGGGGAAGAAATTACCAAAATTAATTACCAAATTACATTCCAGATCTATTTTTCTGAAACTATGGTTTTTGTATTTGTGGGGGACTGGTGGTTTGGCAAATAAATGAGTATGAGGCTCCTCCAGTGTACCCAGCACTGCAGAGATAGAAAATGGAACGGTCTATAGGAAGGTCTAGGATGAGTGAAAAAGAAAATAAGATACATCATCAAGTGCTAGGTTATGAGAATTCAGAGAACAAAAGAGTGTTGTGCTCTGAGATTAGTAGATGGAGCCTGTGGAGAGAGATTGGATCTCTAGTATGATTACCAGTCAAGTTCTTGACCTAGAGCAGCACAGAGCATAAAAGATCTTCCATATTCTCTTAATTACCAACGTCTTTAGTTCTTTGATTCTTCAAGTATCTTTCAACTGTATCTTTATTTCCATTTCCATTTTTAACGGCCCAGTTCAAGGCTTTATTGCCTTAGCTAAGACGCTTCTAGGTAGATCCCTTCAGATGGTCTCTAGGAATACATACCCACACAAGAGGCATAGTCCAAAAGCACTGCTTTCATAACACTTAAATCTCTGCAAAGCAGGGGAATTTGTGTTTCCTGAGCATCTAACAACACCCAGGAGAGGAGCTTTCCATTCATCACCTCACGTTGGTTTGGCCCTCTAAGGGGTAGCCCTATTAATATATATACTATCTGGGAACCAGACTGGGTCAGGGCTGCATTGTTAGTTGGCAGGGATGCTGGTTGCTAAAAGATCACACACATAAAGTGCCAGTTTTTATTTTCCTCTATCATCTCATATTCTAACCAATGATATTATACGCTGCTTCCTTGTGCATTTTCCATTTATATTTACATCATTTCAACATTGTCTAAAGTTGTTAAAAAGACTCAATTCAGGAGAACAGGTTCAGGTGATAGTGGGGCCAGGGGCAACTACTCTTCCTGAACCCCATCTCCCAAACCACATTTCCACAGGCTTCAAGAAGTGTTTTGTGGTTGAGTTGGAAGGAAAGAAGGAAGGATGGAGGAAGAGAGAGGGAAGGAGGGCAGGAATGCTATAGGAGAATAGAGGAAGAAATTCAGAAAGGCTCTAGGTGGGACTAGGGACACAGTAAAGCTTTCACAGAGCTGTTGATATTTGAATTGAGTTGTGAAGAATGGATAAGAATGAAGTGGAACGATGGGCTTTCTAGAAAAATCAAGAGCAGTTTGTGAAGAGGCATGCAGTGTTTAGAAAAGGATTAAAGCTCAGCATGGTTGGAGGATGGGGCAGTCACAGGAGGGAAGGGAGAAAGTGATTATGGCAAGGAGATGGAGCCAGACTGGGGTCAGAATGTATGCCATGTTGATACCCTGACAGCTGTAGCAGACCTTCTTAAAGAGGAAGTCTTCCTTCAGTTTGGGAATTGTTTTTATGATAAAGTGAAGTAGCACTGGGTTGACTACAAGTGGATGCAGAGCTTCTTTGTGAATCATGTTCAGGAAAATAAAGGATTAGAGTCATGGAATTATTTGTGGGTGTTAGAGTGTTGGGAAATTCAAACTTTCCTGAGTCATATATGACTTATGAAGTGGATTAAAGGCTTAATCTTTAAAAAAAAAAAAAGCTGCATCGAACAGAAGGTTATTCTTATAAGTGATCCTTCATTAGTTAAAACACCTGTAGTGTTACGTGGTAAAAACTTAAAATTGCCACAAGATTGAGAGTGTCAGAGTGTCGATTTCTCTGTAAAGGTGGTGGAGTCCATGCATGTGAAACATTTCCATCTCATTTATTTATTTGTTTTTAAAGATTTTATTTGTATATTGGAGAGCAGGCGCATGCACACATGCAAGTGGGAGGAGGGCCCAAGGGAGAGGGAGAGGTGGATTCCCCGCCCAGCAGGGAGCTTACCCTGAGATCATGACCTGAGCTGACTGAGCCACTCAGGCGCCCCTCCATCTCTTAAAAACTGTGTTTATACTAAATAAAAGTGACTCAAATAGTAATAGCCCACATTTTTTACTCATTAAATTGATTCCTGAGGCACAACTTTAAAATATGAGATCATTATATAGTTCTCAGTATAGATGCCAGAACTGTTCTGCCTCATTCGAAATACCCTTATATTCTAGGAGTTAACTCTGGTATGTTTGAACATGTGTTGGGTATTGCTTTTAGTCATGAGTCCCATTACTCTTACCTCCTCACCCGTGTCACACCCACCCACCCACACACAAACTCACCATTCACAACATTACACATGCTCACATCTATACATGTATTAGTGGGTTAGCCTGATATAAGAGAGAATTTACAGGCATACCTCAAGGGTATGATAGATTAGGTTCCAGACGGCCACAATAGAGTGAATATCATCATAAAATGGGTCAAGTGACTATTTTGTTTTCCCAGTGGATATAAAAGTTATGTTTACACTAGAATCTATTAAATGTGTAATAGCATTATATCTAAAAAAAAAAAGTACATATCTTTTTTTATAGATTTTTGTTTATTTATTTGACAGCAACAGAGAGAGAGTGTGTGTGCATTAGCAGGGAGAGCAGCAGGCAGAGAGAGGGAGAAGCAGGGAGTCCGACGCAAGGTTTGATCCTAGAAATCTGGGATCATGACCCGAGCCAAAGGTAGATGCTCAATCAACTGAGCCATTCAGGTGCCCAACAATGTACATACCTTAATTTAAAAATACTTTATTGCTAGCTAAAAACTGGTAGCTTTCATCTGAGCATTCAGAGAATGGTAGATTTTTCCTAGTGGAGGCTCTTACTTTGACATTCATGGCCCCTGACTGCTCAGGGTGTTGGTTGCTGAAGGTTGGGGTGTCTGTGGAAATGTCTTAAAATAAGACAATGAAATTTACCTCGTTGATTGACTTTTCCTTTCATGAATGATTTCTCTGTAGCATGTGATGTTATTTTTTTTTAAGATTTTATTTCTTTATTCATGAGAGACAGAGAGAGAGAGGCAGAGACACAGACAGAGGGAGAAGCAGGCTTCCTGTAGGTAACCTGACACAAGACTTGATCCTGGGACTCCAGGATCATGCCCTGAGCCGAAGACAGACACTCAACCGCTGAGCCACCCAGGTGTCCCATGTGATGTATTTGATAGCATTTTACCCATAACAGAACTTCTTTCAAAATTGGAAGCCATCCTCCCAAACCCTGCTGCTGCTTTATCAACTAAGTTGATGTAATATTCTAATGCCTTTGATGTCATTTCCACAATCTTCACAGCTTCTTCACCAGGAGTAGATTCCATCTCAAGAAACCGTTTTCTTGGTTTGAGCCACCCTGGGTGGCTCAGTGGTTTAGCGCCTGCCTTTGGCCCCGGGCATGGTCCTGAAGTCCCAGGATCGAGTCCCATGTCGGGCTCCCTGCATGGAGCCTGCTTCTCCCTCTGCCTCTCTCTCTCTCTCTCTCTCTCTCTCTGTGTCTCTCATGAATAAATAAATAAAATCTTAAAAAAAAAAAAAAAAAGAAACCGTTTTCTTTGCTCATCCATAAGAAGCAACTCCTCATCTATAAATTTTTATCATGAGATGGCAACAATTCAGTTCCATCTTAAGTCTCCACTTCCAAATCTAGTTGTCTGGCTATTTCTATCACATTTGCGGTTACTTCCTCCACTGAAGTCCTGAACTCCTCAAAGTCATCCGTGAGGGTTGGAATCTATTTCTTCCAAACTTCTGTTAATGTTGGTATATGGACTTCTTCCTATGAATCAAGAACGCTCTTTAGTTGGTTAAGTAGTTTTATTTATTTAGGTAATTTCTACACCCAACATGGGGCTCAAACTCACAACCTCGCGATCAAGAGTCACTTGCTCTTTCCACTGAGTCAGCCAGACACCTTGAATCAGGCATGCTTTTAAATGACACTTAAAATGGTGAATCCTTTCCAGAATTTTATCAATTTACTTTGCCACATCCATCAGAGGAATTACTATCAATGGAAGCTACAGCTTTATGCAGTGTATTTTTTTTTTTTATTTGAGTGTAGTTTACAAACAGTGTTATATTAGTTTCAGGTACACAACATAGTGATTCAACAAGTTTATACATTATGCTTATACTCATCACAAGTGTAGCTGCCATCTGTTACCATACAAGCCTATTATAGTATCAATGACTATACTTATGCTGTGCCTTTTATTCCTGACGTAGAAAAACTGTAGAAGGCTTCACGAATTTGCATGTCATCCTTTTGCAGAGGCCATGCTAATCTTCTCTGTATAGTTCCAATTTTAGTGTATGTGCTGTCAAAGTGATACATTTCTTAAATAATAAGACTTGAAAGTCAAAATTACTCACTGATCCATAGGCTGCAGAATGGATATTATCTTAGTAAGCATAAAAACAACATTAATCTCGTTGTATGTCTCCATCCGATGTATTGAGTGACCCAGGTGCATTGTCCATGAACAGTAATGTTTTGAAAAGAATCTGTTTCTTCTGAACAGAAGGTCTCAATGGTAGGCTAAATACTTAGTAAACCATATTGCAGAAAAATGTACTGTCACCCAGGGTTTGTTGTTCCATTGATAGAGCACAGGTAAAGTAGATTTAGCATAATTCTTAAAGGCCCTAGGATTTTGGAAGTGGTCACTGAGCATTGGCTTCAACTTAGAGTCACCAGCTGTGATAGTACCTAACAAAAGCGCTTCTCCTCCCTAGCTATGAAAGTCTCAGATGGCATCTTCTAATATAAAGCTGCTTTGTCTACATTGAAAATCTGTTTTTTAATGTAGCCACCTCCATTAATTATCTTCTGGATAACTTGCTGTAGCTTCTACAAAAGTACTTCACTTAAGGGTGCTGGGTAGGTCAGTCAGTTGAGTGTCCATCTCTTAATTTTGGCTCAGGTCATGATCTCAGGGTTGTGAGATCGAGCCCCGTATCATGCTCTGTACTGGGCATGGGGTTTGCTTGAGATTCTCTCCCTCCCTGTGCCCCCCCACCCACCCATTGCACACATTCTCTCTCTCTCATAAAAAAAAATTAAAAATTATATATCCTTAAAAGTGTTTCACCTTAAGGGACACCTGAGTGGCACAGTTGGTTAAGCATGCAACTCTTGATTTCAGCTCAAGTCCTGATCTCAGGGTCGTGAGATCAAGCCCCACTTCGGCTCTCACTCAGTAAGGAGTCTGCTTAAGACTTTCTTTCCCTGTACCCCCAGCTCCCTGCCCCCGTGCATGCACACATAACACACTCTCTCTCTCTCAAATAAATAAAATTTTTTTAAAGATGCTTTACCTTTCACTTATATGTTTTGGAAATGATTTCTTTCCTTAAACCTTATGAACCAACCCTCTGCTAGCTTCACATTTTTCTTCTGCAGCTTCCCCACTTCTCTCAGACTTCACAGAATTGAAGAGAGTCAGGGCCTTGCTGTGGCTTAGGCTTTGTCTTAAGGGAATGTTGTGGCTAGTTTGATCATCTATCCAGACCCCTGAAACTTTCTCCATATCAGCAATAAGATTGTCTCACCCTTTTTTTTTTTAAGATTTATTTACTCAAGAGACCAAGCAAGCGAGAAGAAAGAGAGCCTGAACTGGGGGGAGGGGCAAAGGGAGAGGGAGAAGCAGACTCTGTTGATGGACTGAACCATCCAGGCACCCGGTTATTTCACTTCCTTATCATTTGTGTGTTCACTGCAGTGAATTTTCTGTTTCCTTCAAGAACTCCTTTGCGTTCACAGCTTAGCCAACTGGTGCAAGAGGCCTGGTTGTCAGCCTGTCTTGGCTTTCAACAACATGCCTTCCTCACCTAGCTTAATAATTTCTAGCTTTTGATTTAAAGTGAGAAATGTACAACTAACTCTTTCTTTCACTTGAACACTTAGAGGCCATTGTAGGGTTGTTAATTAACTCAATTAATATTTCAATATTAATTGGCTCAATTTCAATCTGTGTCTCAGGAAATAGGGAGGCCCCGAGGAGAGGGAGAGAGGTGAGGGAATAGCCGGTTGGTGGAACAGTCTGAACACGCACATTTATCAGTCAAGTTCACCAATTTATGTGGGTGTGGTTCTTGGCACCCTGCCAAATAAATAGTAACGTCAAAGATCATTGATCACAGATCACCATGGCAAAAATTTGAAATATTGTGAGAAGTACCAAAATGTGATGCAGAGCCACGAGGTGAGAAAATGCTGTTAGAAAAATAGCTCTGATAGGCATGCTTGACACAAGACTGCCACAAGTTTAATATTTTTTAAAAAGCAATATTGCAAAGCATGGTAGAGTAAGGTGCAATTAAATATGGTATGGCTGTATTCATTGTGCTCGCTAGCAAATACTGGAAAACACCCTGCCAAGCTGTCTTTTTATTCTCCATTACCAGGAATGAATCAGGTATAACTCTCTTTGAGGCCAAAGTCCTAGGATACCTTTAAGGCATGTCTTTAGCCACAGTTCTAAGATGTTGCCATCCTGAGTCTGCTTTCTCTGAGTCAATGCTTAAGGAAGCATGAATGTGTTAACATCCACAGGGATAATAGGTTGCCCAACCTAGTTACCCTCCAGGCAGAAATAAAAGGGAAAAAAACCCAGCTCAATGAGGCATTTGGGAGTTATTGTTTACAAGTAGCAATTTTATTTGTCCTCTATAAATTATCCTCTCTTGTGTCAAACTGCATCGGACTTCATCATCACTATACATACCATAGTTAGTAAAGGACAAAAAACAGTATGCTACTAGATAGACATAAACCAAATGTCATTGCAGTGGCAAAGCAAATGGCAACAGAATGTGTATAAAATTGTTTTCTTTAAGAAAAAATGTATTTATAATTATGCTTAATCATTACCTTTCCTGATGAATTCTGTGACATCAGCATGACTTATTTGAACAAAAGCTTGGTTTCCCTGGCTTTTACTGTTTATATACTGTTATATTTATTAAATTAGAAAACTTTTGGGGACGCCTAGGTGGCTCAGTGGTTGAGTGTCTGCCTTTGGCTCAGGTTGTGATCCCGAGGTCCTGGGATCAAGTTCCGCATTGGGCTCCCTGCGTGGAGCCTGCTTCTCCCTCTGCCTGTGTCTCTGCCTCTCTCTCTGTGTCTCTCATGAATAAATAAATAAAATCTAAAAAAAAAAAAAAACGAAAACTTTTTGAATGCTTATTTTAAAACTCATTTTTAGGTGAAATAAGAGATTCTGAGCAGCTTTGAAAAATATCTAATGATTATTGAGGGAAAGTGTTTCATCCACGGGTATAACATTACCATGGTAGAAATAATTTTTAATTTCTAACACCAAATTTATTTTAAAGTCCATGTAAAGGGGCGCCTGGGTTGCTCAGCGGTTGAGTGTCTGTCTTTAGCTCAGGGCGTGATCCTAGGGTTCCAGGATCGAATCCCACATCAGGCTCCTTGTGAGGAGTCTGCTTCTCCCTCTGCCTATGTCTAGGTCTCTGCCTCTTTCTCTGTCTCTCATGAATAAATACATAAAATCTTTTTAAAAAATAAAAAATTTTAAAGTCCATGTAAAGCTTTATTGTGCCTTTATTTATTTATCTTTATTGTTATTTTTTTTTTAAGCAGCTTCATGCTAGGCCTGAGCAACTGACTGAGCTACCCAGGCATCCCTTATTGTGCCTTTAAAGTGACCTTTTAATATGTAATTATCATACAACACACATATTTATCTTAAACAGTTGATTTTCTTTCTTTGGTATATATTACAATTCTGCTCAATTCCATGACATTTTCAGAAACCATTCTGACCAGAGCTGGAATATTTTTACTGCTGGCTGCCTATACCTTCTGATCTCAGGTGCTGATTTCTTTTGAGTAAAGAAAAACCAAGGCTCAGATATTCTAGGTGCTTTAGGATATTAGTCGAGTCATTTCTGGAGGATCATATTGGTAGGCAAGAGGGAGCAGGTTTGGAATTCAGCTGAATCTGTGACTGTTTGTCTAGGAATGCAGACATGGAGATGACTCTAGAGCGAGCAGTGAGTATGCTCGATGCAGACCACACACCACCACCCAGAATTTCTGCTGCAGCTACTTTCATACAGCACGAGTGCTTCCAGAAATCTGAAGCACGGAAAAGGGTGAGTATCATCTTAAATCCAGTTTAAAATTATCTTGCTTTTGCATCTGTTATGGTGGCCATGTAAACTGAAACCAATAATTTATTTAAATTTTTAAAAATCTTTATTGAGTTAAATGTCAATTATAGGTCAATTTTAAATAACTTAATTTTTTTTAAAGTCTAGAGACTTTAAAAAATTTTTGTATTTGGGAGAGGGTGGGGAGAGGGAACGAATCTCAAGCAGATTCTGCACTGAAGGTGGAGGCTGATGTGGGGCTCAATCTCATGACCCTGAGATCATGACCTGAGCCAAAATCAGGAGCCCACCTGACTGACTGAGCCACCCAGGCACCCTGGCATAAGTGTTCTATAGGACAGACCACACCAAAATGGAATCTAGCATAATACCCTCTAGTTCCAGCCACATCATTGCAAATGGCAAGACTTCATTCTTTATTATGGGCAAGTAATATTCCATTGTGTATATATACCACATCCTTTTTATCTATTCATCAGTCAATTGACCCTTGGGCTATTTCCATAGTCTAGCTATTGAACGTCCAGGTCCGTGTACCCCTTTGAATTAGTATTTTTGTATTCTTTGGGTAAATACCTAGTAGTGCAATTGCTGGATTGTAGGGTAGTTCTATTTTTAACTTTCTGAGGAACTTCCATACTGTTTTCCCCAGTGGCTGTACCAGTTTGCATTCCCATCAGAAGTATAAGAGGGTCCCTTTTTCTCCAGATCCTCATCAACACTTGTTGTGTCTTGTGTTGTTGATTTTAGCCATTCTGACTAAAGGTATGAGGTATGAGGTGATAGCTCATTACAGTTCTTTTGCCCATTTTTATTTGTGTTTTTGATCTCTTGTCATTGAATTTTGACAGCTCTTTATGTATTCTGGGTATAAGTCTTTTTTATTCAGTTACATGATTTGGAAATACTTTCTCCTAGTTGTATTTTGTCTTTTCATTTTTTAACAGTTTTTAATTTGGTTGGAGTCTAATTATAAATTTTTTCCTTTATGGATTGTGCTTTTCATAGTGTATCCAAGAAATTCTTCTGGTCACTTACTCTAAGGACACAAAGATAATCTATATTTTCTTCTAGAAGTTTTATGAGTGTCGGGTTTTATAGTTGGTCTATGATCCATTTGGGATGAATTTTTGTATATATTGCAAGATGTGGACTGAAGTTCCTTTTAAAAGATATATGTGCAATTGTTTAGGTGCCATTTGTTGAAAAGACTATTATTTCAAGTCTAAACTGTTTTTTGTGCCTTTGTTGAAAAGGAATTGATTACATATATGTGAGTCTGTTTTTGCACTATGTATTTATTCTATTTCATTGATATATTATTGGTCTATCTTCATGCTAATATATTGTCTTGATTACATAGTTTTATATTGAAGTTTGCTAATGTTAGTCCTCTGTTCTTTTTCTTTTTTTTTTTTTTTTTTTTTTTTTTTTTATTGGTGTTCAATTTACTAACATACAGAATAACACCCAGTGCCCGTCACCCATTCACTCCCACCCCCCGCCCTCCTCCCCTTCTACCACCCCTAGTTCGTTTCCCAGAGTTAGCAGTCTTTACGTTCTGTCTCCCTTTCTGATATTTCCCACACATTCCTTCTCCCTTCCCTTATTTTCCCTTTCACTATTATTTATATTCCCCAAATGAATGAGAACATATAATGTTTGTCCTTCTCCGACTGACTTACTTCACTCAGCATAATACCCTCCAGTTCCATCCACGTTGAAGCAAATGGTGGGTATTTGTCATTTCTAATAGCTGAGTAATATTCCATTGTATACATAAACCACATCTTCTTTATCCATTCATCTTTCGTTGGACACCGAGGCTCCTTCCACAGTTTGGCTATCGTGGCCATGGCTGCTATAAACATCGGGGTGCAGGTGTCCCGGCGTTTCATTGCATTTGTATCTTTGGGGTAAATCCCCAACAGTGCAATTGCTGGGTCGTAGGGCAGGTATATTTTTAACTGTTTGAGGAACCTCCACACAGTTTTCCAGAGTGGCTGCACCAGTTCACATTCCCACCAACAGTGTAAGAGGGTTCCCTTTTCTCCGCATCCTCTCCAACATTTGTTGTTTCCTGCCTTGTTAATTTTCCCCATTCTCACTGGTGTGAGGTGGTATCTCATTGTAGTTTTGATTTGTATTTCCCTGATGGCAAGTGATGTAGAGCATTTTCTCATGTGCATGTTGGCCATGTCTATGTCTTCCTCTGTGAGATTTCTGTTCATGTCTTTTGCCCATTTCATGATTGGATTGTTTGTTTCTTTGGTGTTGAGTTTAATAAGTTCTTTATAGATCTTGGAAACTAGCCCTTTATCTGATATGTCATTTGCAAATATCTTCTCCCATTCTGTAGGTTGTCTTTGAGTTTTGTTGACTGTATCCTTTGCTGTGCAAAAGCTTCTTATCTTGATGAAGTCCCAATAGTTCATTTTTGCTTTTGTTTCTTTTGCCTTCGTGGATGTATCTTGCAAGAAGTTACTATGGCCGAGTTCAAAAAGGGTGTTGCCTGTGTTCTTCTCTAGGATTTTGATGGAATCTTGTCTCACATTTAGATCTTTCATCCATTTTGAGTTTATCTTTGTGTATGGTGAAAGAGAGTGGTCTAGTTTCATTCTTCTGCATGTGGATGTCCAATTTTCCCAGCACCATTTATTGAAGAGACTGTCTTTCTTCCAATGGATAGTCTTTCCTCCTTTATCGAATATTAGTTGCCCATAAAGTTCAGGGTCCACTTCTGGATTCTCTATTCTGTTCCACTGATCTATGTGTCTGTTTTTGTGCCAGTACCACACTGTCTTGATGACCACAGCTTTGTAGTACAACCTGAAATCTGGCATTGTGATGCCCCCAGATATGGTTTTCCTTTTTAAAATTCCCCTGGCTATTCGGGGTCTTTTCTGATTCCACACAAATCTTAAAACAATTTGTTCTAACTCTCTGAAGAAAGTCCATGGTATTTTGATAGGGATTGCATTAAACGTGTATATTGCCCTGGGTAACATTGACATTTTCACAATATTAATTCTGCCAATCCATGAGCATGGAATATTTTTCCATCTCTTTGTGTCTTCCTCAATTTCTTTCAGAAGTGTTCTATAGTTTTGAGGGTATAGATCCTTTACATCTTTGGTGAGGTTTATTCCTAGGTATCTTATGCTTTTGGGTGCAATTGTAAATGGGATTGACTCCTTAATTTCTCTTTCTTCAGTCTCATTGTTAGTGTATAGAAATGCCACTGACTTCTGGGCATTGATTTTGTATCCTGCCACGCTACCGAATTGCTGTATGAGTTCTAGCAATCTTGGGGTGGAGACTTTTGGGTTTTCTATGTAGAGTATCATGTCATCGGCGAAGAGGGAGAGTTTGACTTCTTCTTTGCCAATTTGAATGCCTTTAATGTCTTTTTGTTGTCTGATTGCTGAGGCTAGGACTTCCAGTACTATGTTGAACAGCAGTGGTGAGAGTGGACATCCCTGTCTTGTTCCTGATCTTAGGGGAAAGGCTCCCAGTGCTTCCCCATTGAGAATGATATTTGCTGTGGGCTTTTCGTAGATGGCTTTTAAGATGTCGAGGAATGTTCCCTCTATCCCTACACTCTGAAGAGTTTTGATCAGGAATGGATGCTGTATTTTGTCAAATGCTTTCTCTGCATCCAATGAGAGGATCATATGGTTCTTGGTTTTTCTCTTGCTGATATGATGAATCACATTGATTGTTTTACGGGTGTTGAACCAGCCTTGTGTCCCAGGGATAAATCCTACTTGGTCATGGTGAATAATTTTCTTAATGTACTGTTGGATCCTATTGGCCAGTATCTTGTTGAGAATTTTTGCATCCATGTTCATCAGGGATATTGGTCTGTAATTCTCCTTTTTGGCGGGGTCTTTGTCTGGCTTTGGAATTAAGGTGATGCTGGCTTCATAGAACGAATTTGGAAGTACTCCATCTCTTTCTATCTTTCCAAACAGCTTTAGGAGAATAGGTATGATTTCTTCTTTAAACGTTTGATAAAATTCTCCTGGGAAGCCATCTGGCCCTGGACTCTTGTGTCTTGGGAGGTTTTTGATGACTGCTTCAATTTCCTCCCTGGTTATTGGCCTGTTCAGGTTTTCTATTTCTTCCTGTTCCAGTTTTGGTAGTTTGTGGCTTTCCAGGAATGCGTCCATTTCTTCTAGATTGCCTAATTTATTGGCGTATAGCTGTTCATAATATGTTTTTAAAATCGTTTGTATTTCCTTGGTGTTGGTAGTGATCTCTCCTTTCCCATTCATGATTTTATTAATTTGAGTCTTCTCTCTCTTCTTTTTAATAAGGCTGGCTAATGGTTTATCTATCTTATTAATTCTTTCAAAGAACCAACTCCTGGTTCTGTTGATCTGTTCCACAGTTCTTCTGGTCTCGATTTCGTTGAGTTCTGCTCGAATCTTTATTAACTCCCTTCTTCTCTTGGGTGTAGGATCTATTTGCTGTTTTTTCTCTAGCTCCTTTATGTGTAAGGTTAGCTTTTGTATTTGAGTTCTTTCCAGTTTTTGAATGGATGCTTGTATTGCGATGTATTTCCCCCTTAGGACTGCTTTTGCTGCATCCCAAAGATTTTGAACGGTTGTATCTTCATTCTCATTAGTTTCCATGAATCTTTTTAATTCTTCCTTAATTTCCTGGTTGACCCTTTTATCTTTTAGCAGGATGGTCCTTAACCTCCATGTGTTTGAGGTCCTTCCAAACTTCTTGTTGTGATTTAGTTCTAATTTCAAGGCATTATGGTCCGAGAATATGCAGGGGACAATCCCAATCTTTTGGTATTGGTTCAGACCCGATTTGTGACCCAATATGTGGTCTATTCTGGAGAAAGTTCCATGTGCGCTTGAGAAGAATGTGTATTCAGTTGAGTTTGGATGTAAAGTTCTGTAGATATCTGTGAAATCCATCTGGTCCAGTGTATCATTTAAAGCTCTCGTTTCTTTGGAGATGTTTTGCTTAGAAGACCTATCGAGTATAGAAAGAGCTAGATTGAAGTCACCAAGTATAAGTGTATTATTATCTAAGTATTTCTTCACTTTGGTTAATAATTGATTTATATATTTGGCAGCTCCCACATTCGGAGCATATATATTGAGGATTGTTAAGTCCTCTTGTTGAATAGATCCTTTAAGTATGATATAGTGTCCCTCTTCATCTCTCACTACAGTCTTTGGGGTAAATTTTAGTTTATCTGATATAAGGATGGCTACCCCTGCTTTCTTTTGAGGACCATTCGAATGGTAAATGGTTCTCCAACCTTTTATTTTCAGGCTGTAGGTGTCCTTCTGTCTAAAATGAGTCTCTTGTAGACAGCAAATAGATGGGTCCTGCTTTTTTATCCAGTCTGAAACCCTGCGCCTTTTGATGGGGTCATTAAGCCCGTTCACATTCAGAGTTACTATTGACAGATATGCGTTTAGTGTCATCATGATATCTATTCAGTCTTTGTTTTTGTGGACTGTTCCACTGAACTTCTTCTTAAAGGGGAATTTTAAGAGGCCCCCTTAAAATTTCTTGCAGAGCTGGTTTGGAGGTCACATATTCTTTTAGTTGCTGCCTGTCTTGGAAGCTCTTTATCTCTCCTTCCATTTTGAATGAGAGCCTTGCTGGATAAAGTATTCTTGGTTGCATGTTCTTCTCCTTTAGGACCCTGAATATATCCTGCCAGCCCTTTCTGGCCTGCCAGGTCTCTGTGGAGAGGTCTGCTGTTACCCTAATACTCCTCCCCATAAAAGTCAGGGATTTCTTGTCTCTTGCTGCTTTAAGGATCTTCTCTTTATCTTTGGAATTTGCAAGCTTCACAATTAAATGTCGAGGTGTTGAACGGTTTTTATTGATTTTAGGGGGGGATCTCTCTATTTCCTGGATCTGAATGCCTGTTTCCCTTCCCAGATTAGGAAAGTTTTCAGCTAGAATTTGTTCAAATACATATTCTGGCCCTCTGTCCCTTTCGGCGCCCTCGGGAACCCCAATTAAACGTAGGTTTTTCTTCCTCAGGCTGTCGTTTATTTCCCTTAATCTATCTTCATGGTCTTTTAATTGTTTGTCTCTTTTTTCCTCAGTTTCCCTCTTTGCTATCAACTTGTCTTCTAGGTCACTCACTCGTTCTTCCACCTCGTTAACCCTCGACGTTAGGACTTCTAGTTTGGATTGCATCTCATTCAATTGATTTTTAATTTCTGCCTGATTAGCTCTAAATTCTGCAGTCATGAAGTCTCTTGAGTCCTTTATACTTTTTTCTAGAGCCACCAGTAGCTGTATAATAGTGCTTCTGAATTGGCTTTCTGACATTGAATTGTAATCCAGATTTTGTAACTCTGTGGGAGAGAGGACTGTTTCTGATTCTTTCTTTTGAGGTGAGGTTTTCCTTCTAGTCATTTTGCTCAGTGCAGAGTGGCCAAAAGCAAGTTGTATTGGGAAAAAGAGAAAAAGAGAGGAGAGAAAGAAGGAAAGAAAAGAGAAAGAGAAAAAAAAAGGGGAAGAAAAAGAAAAAAAAAACGAAAAAAAAAAAAAAAAGAAGAAAAAGAGAAAGAAAAAGAAAGGAGAAAAAAAGGGGGTGGGGGAAGGAAACAAATCAAAAAGCAAAACAAAACAAAAACAAACAAACAAAAAAAGAACCACCGGGGAGTATCTTCTGATTCTGTGTTCTTTAAGTCCCTTGGCTTCTCCTGGAAGTTGTCAGTCTAGCTGATCTTCTGGGGGAGGGGCCTGTTGTGCTGATTTTCAGGTGTTAGCAGTTGGGGGAGCTGCTGTGCCCCTGCCTGGTGCAGGGCTCAG
Source organism: Canis aureus (assembly GCF_053574225.1). NCBI lineage: Eukaryota > Metazoa > Chordata > Mammalia > Carnivora > Canidae > Canis > Canis aureus. The sequence continues at coordinate 16,324,494 of NC_135635.1, forward strand.
TGGGGGGTGTTTACCCCGTGAGGCCGCAGGAGGAACAGCCCCAGTGGCGGGGCCAGCTCTGCAGCCCTGGATTCATCCCCCGCAGTAGCTCTGGAGCTCTCCGTCTGCAGGGCCTGGAGGCTCCGGGGCGGGGCCGCTGATCTGCTCAGCTGGGGCAGGAGCGTCCTTGGTGTCCTGGGCCCTCCCGGCCTCTGCCTGTCCCGGGGGAGGCGGGATCCTGGGCTGTGTCCCGGCGCCCTGTGCTCCGGAGCCTGCGCTGTTGGATTCGCGCTCCCGGGCCGCGCAGCCCCCTCCGCGGAGCCGCCCCCGAGCCCCTCCGAGCTGCTCCTGGAACCGCGCAGGCCCCTCCGCACGGAGCCTCTTCCTCTGCCCGAGCCCCCCGAGCTGCTCCGGTCCCGCCGGGTCCCGCCGTGCGCGCTGCAGCCCTTAGGGAGCTCGGCGCACTCTCCTGGGCGCGCAGTTGCTGTTACTGTCCCAGGGAACCCGAGGGCATCCTCGCCCTCCTGGGTCCTGCTCCACCTCCCTGCGAGCCCCTTTCCCCCGGGAAGGTCGGTCCTGCTCCAACTCCCCGCGAGCCCCTTTCCGCCCGGGAAGGTCGGTGCAGCTCCTGCGTCTCCGGGACGGGGCTCTCCTGTCCTGGGGACACTCGCCCCGGCCTCAGCCCGGCTCCTCGCGGGGCCCCTCCCCCTTGGAGGCCTTTGTTTCTTTATTTCTTTTTCCCCGTCTTCCTACCTTGATAGATGCGCGAACTCTTCTCACTGTAGCATTCCAGCTGGTCTCTCTTTGAGTCTCAGGCCGAATTCATAGATTTTCAGGATAATTTGAAGGTTTTCTAGGTAGTTTGGTGGAGACAGGTGATTTGGAGACCCTACTCCTCCGCCATCTTGCTCCTCCCACCCTCTGTTCTTTTTCGAGTGATTTTGGCTATTCTAGTTCTTTTGCAGTCCCATGAATTTTAGAATCTATTTCTTTATGAAAAAACTGATAGGATTTTGTTTAAGATTGGAGAATTTTCATCTAAACATTATTGAGTCTTCTGACGCCTGACTATGGTATATTTAGCCATTTAGTGGGTCTTCTTTTTTTTTTTTTTAATTTTATTTATTTATGATAGTCACAGAGAGAGAGAGAGAGAGAGAGAGGCAGAGACATAGGCAGAGGGAGAAGCAGGCTCCATGCAGGGAGCCTGATGTGGGACTCAATCCCGGGTCTCCAGGATCGTGCCCTGGGCCAAAGGCAGGCGCCAAACCGCTGTGCCACCCAGGGATCCCTAGTGGGTCTTCTTTAATTGCTCTTAGCAATATTTTGTAATTTTACTGTGAAATGACTCTTAGCTCTAGTAGCATATTTGTAGATTCATCAGATTTTATACATAGATCATGCCATCTACTAATAAAGACAGTTTTGTTTCTTTTTGTTTCTTCCTTTTCAATCTGGATGACTTACATAGTTTTTCTTTTTGTATTGGCTAGAACCTCTAATGCAATGTTAAAACGAAGTGAGGGTGGACATGTCCAGTTCTTGATCATAGGGGGAAGCATTTCGTTATTCTTTCACTATTGTGTAGGGTGCAACTTATAAGTTTTTGTTCGTTTTTAGGAATTTAATCTGAGGGATTTTTATGTGGTTTTTTGGAAGGAAGGAAAAAGTTTTATATTTTAGTATTTTTAACACCATTTCTTTTTCCTGCTTTTTAAAAATTGAATTATAATTGGGTTATATTGATAATAATGCAGATAACATTTATTATTTTCAGGTGTACAATGTGATATGATGTATGTAATATATTGTGAAATTATTACCACAAGTCCAGTTACCATACATCATTCAGTTATAAATTTTTTTCTTGTAATGAGAACTTTTAAGATCTATTTTCTTAGGACTTCCAAATATACAATACAATATTAATAAGTAGTCATCATGATGTACATTATATCTTCATGACTTTTTTTTTCATGACTTATTTTATAACTGGAAGTATATACCTTTTGACCACCTTCACCCATTTCACCCATGTCAAACCCTCTACCTCTGGCAACCACCAATCTATTCTCTGTATCTTTGATTTTGTTTTTTGTTTATTTGTTTTCAGATTCCGTACAGTATTTGTTCACTGTCTTTTTCATTCAGCATAATGAAATGGACTTCCAGGTCCATCCATATTGTTGCAAATAGCAGAATTTCCTTCTTATTTATGACTGAATAATATTGCATTGTGTATATCTGTCAATGGGTACTCAGGTTGTTTCCATGTCTTGAGTATTGTAAATAATGCCATAGTAAACATGGGAGTTCATTTATCTTTTTGAGTTAATGTTTTCATTTCCTTCTGAAATATCCCGGAAGCAGAATTACTGAATCATAAGGTAGTTCTATTTTTAATTTTTTGAGGATCCTCCATAATGTTTTCAGAGTGTTTGTACCATTTATGTTCCCACCAACAATACACAAGAATGTTGTATTGTTCCCACCAACAATTCACAAGAGTTCCCATTTTACCACATCCTTGCCAATACTTACTATTTCTTGTCTTTTCGGTAATAGCCGTTCTGACAGGCATGATGTGATATCTTATTACTGTTTTGATTTTCATTTCCCTGAGCACAGGGGCATCTGGGTGGTTCAGTGGTTGAGCATCTGCCTTCAGCTCAGGGCATGATCCTGGGGTCCTGGAATGGATTCCCGTATCAGGCTCCCCTGCAAGGAGCCTGCTTCTCCCTCTGCCTATGTCTCTGCCTCTCTCTGTGTCTCTCATGAATAAATAAAATCTTTTTTAAAAAAAAGAATGCTGAGCATGTTTTCTGTATGTCGGCCATCTGTATGTTATCCCTAATTTTACAGTTTTTGTTTTGGTTTTTTACTCAGGAATGGTTATTGGATTTTATCCAATGTTTTATTTGCTCATTAAAATATTTCTATGGTTTTTATCTTAATTTTGCTAATATGGTTAATTACTTTGATTTTTAAATGTTATCCCATTCCTGGGATCAATCCCACTTGGTCATGATGTACTGTTACTTTTTAAAATTAGATTTGCTAAAATTCTGTGAAAGCAATTATGCAGCTATATTTGTAAAGGATATTGATCTGTAATTTTCTTTTCTTGTAATGATTTAGTCCAATTTTGGATTGAGAGTAATATTAGCTTCATAGAATACATTGAGAAGTGTTCTCTCCTCTTCAATTTTCTGAAAGTTTGATTGAATTGGTATTATTTCTTTCTTAAATGTTTGGTAGAATTTACCAGTGAAGCTAGTTGGACCTGAAGTTTTCTTGTGAGAGATTAACTATCTTCAGATCATGAGACTGACACACTGCCTGCTGTGTTAAGGAGGCTAACTAGGTTCCTGACTATAAATTCAGTTTCTTTCATTGATACAGGGCTCTTAGGGCTATGTATACTTCCTAGTGAACTTTGGTAGTTAGTGCCTTTCAAAGATTTTGTCCATTTCATCTATGTTGTTCTAGTTTTCTTCAATTTCTTTGTGTAGATGTTGTATGTTGTTTCTCTTTGCCTGAAGAATTTTCTTTTAACATTTATTCTAGTGCAGGTCTCCTGGTGATTAACTATTTTAACTTCTGTATGTCTGAAAAGAAATTTTGTCTTTGCTTTTGAAAGATATTTTCACTAGCAGTGGAATCCTAGGATGACAGTTTTTTGTTCTAATACTTCAAAGTTGTTGCTTCACAGTCTTCTCACTTGTGTTGCTTCAGACAAGAAATCATCTGTCATCTTTATTGTTCCTCTGTACATACTGTCTCTCTCTCCACCCACCCAAGCTGCTTTTAAAATTTTTTTCCTTATCATTAGTATTGAGCAGTTTGGTCACAATGTGCTTAGATGTAGTTTTCTGTAGGTTTCTTGGGCTTGGGAGTTCACTGAGCTTCTTTAAACTTACAAACTTTTATTTTTCATCACATTTTGGAGTTTTGGTTGGCATTTTCAACCATAAATTCTTCAAATATTTTTTCTGTCCTTCCTTTGGGAATTAGTTACATACATATTTGGCCACTTGAAGTTATCTCATAGTTCATCCATACTCTATTCTTTTTCTTCAGTTTTTCCTGTATGCTTCCTTTTAGATATGTTTAGCTTCTGTGCTTTAAATTCACAAATCCTTTCTTCTGCAATGTTTAATATGCCATTAGTTTCATTTGGGGTTTCTTTAGTTCATAAATTATAGTTTTCCCCTTTAAAAGTTAAATTTGAGTCTTTTTTATATCTTCTTTCTCTACCTAACATGTTCCATCCTTCCTCAAGATTTCTGAACATATAAAAGACTGTTAAGATAGCTGCTTGAATGACCTTGTCTGCTAATTCTGATATCTGCATTCATTTCTTCTTTGCATACCTGGAAATTTTTCATTGAATACTAAATGTTATGAATTTTACCTTGTTGGATGCTGAGTATTTTTATATTTCTGTAAACATGCTTGAGCTTGGTTCTAGGATGCAGTTACTTGAGAACAGTTTGATCCTTTCAAATCTTGCTTTTGAGATTTGTTAGGTGGGACCAGAGCAGGATTTATTCTAGGACTACTTAATCCCCAATTCTGTACTCTGTCTCCTCAACTCTACTTATTGAATTCCATTTGGGTTTTCCCTCGCCACATTATAGCCTGAGAACTCTCTCAAGACCGTGACCTTTGACAGCAGTGGGGCTCACCTTGCTTGTTTTCCATCCCTTAGGGATCATGATCTGTCATTGCTACATGTCCAATTATTGAAACCATTGCATGTTTTATGTATTTTTAAAAATTGTTTCAGGTAATAAGGCAAATCCAGTCCTTCTCATTGTTGAGTCATTATCAATTTTGATAAATAATTCCCTAATAAATTCTCCCCCAAATTGTGTAAATTTACACTCCATCAGCATTGTGTCTTATATGTACCATCACTAACACGAGATTATTCTTTTTTGTTTGTTTCTGTTAATCTAATGACAAAAAAAAAAAGCTATCTCTTTATGGTAGAAATTTTCCTGTTTTTTTGAAATCAAGATTAATAGTTGGTCATTTAATCAGAGTTACAAAGAAAAAACTTAATTATACACACATACCACACACACACACACACACACACACACAGACACAATTACAGCGTTTGTCATAATCTTTCATAAACAATGCCCATTACGTATCATCTATAACTTTAAAGATTAAAGTGAGGGCAGCCCGGGTGGCTCAGTGGTTTAGCGCCTGCCGTTGGCCGGGGACATGATCCTGGAGACCCGGGATCGAGTCCCATGTCGGGCTCCCTGCGTGGACCCTGCTTCTCCCTCTGCCTGTGTCTCTGCCTCTCTGTCTATGTCTCTCATGAATAAATAAATAAAATCTTAAAAAAAAAATAAAGATTAAAGTGAAATGAGAACCTAATGACATTAATTCACCTGAGTTCAAATCTTTCTGGATTTTTACATTTTTCCTAGTCTTTTACATTAATTTTATCCAAAAATAATTTGAGGTTTTTTAAAGCCACCTACCTTTATCTAGTCTTTCCAAAGCACACAGATTAGTTTTCAGAGAGACAGAATTCTTTTCACACTTCATTCATTTTCAGAACGGGTAAATAAATTAAATGATTACAGTTACAAGTACAGCTGAACTAAATACATTGGGAAACATACCTAAGTTATCCTTGGTAAACATGTAATTCAACTAATAGAAATAGGGGTGCAAAGCCCAACCTAGAGTAACCTACCAGCTTTGATAGTACTCAGAGTATCCATAGGGTTCACGGAGGGAATAAAGAATGTAGATCCTGCAGATCAGTTAAGTAGAGTCAGACAAAAGAGTTCTGTTGACTATTTTTTTCTACCTAGATCTGTATCTCCTTAATGATTTGTAGGGCTTCTTTATCTATTGTGCAAGTTATATATAAACCAGTGTTATGCAACTTATGGCATCTTTCATCATGCAAGATTTAAAAATTCTTCTGAAGTCAGATTTGTCAATATTTTTATTCATGGCATCTGTATTTTAGGTATTGCTTTTAAAAAACCTATTCCCGCCTCTAGAATATTTTTTATTTTAAAAGCTATTGGGATCTCTGGGTGGCTCAGCGGTTGAGCATCTGCCTTCGGCCCAGGGCGTGATCCCGCAGTCCTGGGATCGAGTCCCACATCGGGCTCCTGCGTGAGCCTGCTTCTCCCTCTGCCTCTGTCTCTGCCTCTCTCTCTCTGTGTCTCTCATGAATAAATACATAAAATCTTAAAAAAAAAAAAAGCTATATAATTATTGGGTATTTCTAAATGCCCCTTTGCCTATGTTTGTTCCATGGGAAGAATAAGTAAGGATTTTTTAAAAATTATATATTTAACTAGTAATGAATTTTCTTTATACATACAGATGAAGAGAATTAGCCTAAAAATTAGTCCTTTCTCTGCCTAAATCAGATAAATGTCTAAATTTTTTAAAAGATTTATTCATTTAAGAGAGAGAGAGAGAGCATGAGTAGGGGGAGAGGCAGAGGGAGAAGACTATTCAAGGGCCTGAGAGCCTGATGTAGGGCTCAATCCCAGGACCTTAGGCTCCTGACTCTGTGATTTCTGGGCTGAAGGCAGACACTTAACCATCTCAGGCACCCCTAAATCTTTTTTTATTCCCAACTTAAAAAAACTTGGCATTATTATGCATGCTTTCATTTTCTAATCTGGAAATACTTGAATTTTTCTTTTGTTACTCAAGTTGAGCTAGATTTCTACTATCTCTTAAGTTACTAATTTGATTATAAATATCATTTTGCTTACATACAGGATTAATGTTGTGCTTGCCTTCTTGGCTCTTATTTTAAGGCTAGGATAAACACTGGTTTTGAGAATAATGAAACGTGAAAATCACACTGAAACCTAAAAATATATATGCATGGTAGTAAAAATTAAGAATTATAACCCAAGAACATTAACACAATCCTGCTGACATTAAGCATGGTGCTATAGTGTTTAAATTTATGTATAAAAGACCATTCATTACAGGGGTACGTGGCTGGCTTAGCCAATAGATCATGTGACGCTTGATCTTGGGATTGTGGGTTCCAGCCCCTTAGATGCTTTCCTGGGACTTTTCTTACTTGACACCATCTCCTGACCTGCTTCATCCACTCGCACATCTTCCATTCCGATGTGATAAAGATCCTGATGACTCACTGCATCTCCAGCCCATATCCCTGCCCTGGGCTTCAAACCATGCATCCATCTGTTTCCTGGACATCCCACTGGACTCAACATCAGCATTTTTAGAAAATGAACACATTATCTTCCTTTGCTTTTCATCTCTAGTGTCCAACCCTCCTTCGAAACTTGTTCTTCCTACTGGGCTGAAAGGCAGGACCATTGGTGGTTTGAATGTTAGCTCTCAGGAGTCACTCGGACAGGGTGAACCCAGCACCCTATTTTATTTACCTCAGTGACCTTGGGCAAGATATTTAACCTCTCTGAGCCTCGGCATTCCTACCTTTAAAGTTGGAATAATAGTCCTACTAGAAAGAATTGTGAGAATGCAGTCAGAGCAGTTGGATAATGGTACAATGCCTGCCCCGAAGTAATGAATCAGAACATATTATTTCCTGCGTAGGTGAGTGGTAGTTCACCCAGATGCTGTTACACAAAAACTTGAACAGAGACTTTGAACTTTCTTTTATTCTTACCTCTCAACATTACTCATATTCATGCAGTTTTTAAGATCTATTAGTGCTGCTACTAAAAGTGTCTTGAACCTACCCACATCTGTGCCTCCCCACTCAGTGCTACTATGCTCATCCCTATCACGATGTTTTCTGTTAATCTAGCTGCTTCCTGGTTAATCTTCCTCCATTCTTAACCACTTCTGATACAGTCACCTTACAGCACCAAGGGAGACCTTTCCAATAGCTGCCCCACTACCTGTAGGAGAAGGGACAAACCTCTTAATTTAATCTGCAAGACCTTTCTAAAACTGGCCTTATTTCCATGCCTGCTTCAGATCCCATCACTGACGTATTGATTGCCGTAACTGCCTTGGAGAATCTTACTATAAACTCATTGCTCAGAATTTGAGAAATTAAAAAAAAAAGGAAGAAAAAACATACCCACAGTTCCCACTATAGTTATCATTTTGGTTTTGTTCTCTAACTTTTTAAATGCATGTATTTACATAGCTGTAATCAAATTGAATATGTAGCTTTGTTTGCAGGGATATTTTTGTTTGATTTTTAAAAACATGCACAAATATATGCTTGTTTAAAAAAATACAAAATAACAAGCTGCTTTCATAACTTATCCCCCCATCATTTGTTTCAAGCTCACTAATTTCATTTCCTTCTTTATGTTCTGTGTTTGAATGGAAATACATAGATATTTTATACAGTTTTTTTTTTCAGTAACACTGTATTTTTTTTTTTTTAGATTTTTTTTATTTATCTATTCATGAGAGACACAGATAGAGAGCAAGGCAGAGACACAGACAGAGGAGAAGCAGGCTCCACTCAGGAAGCCCGATGCGGGACTAGATCCCGGGGCTCCAGGATCACGCCCCGGGCTGAAGGCAGGCGCCAAACCGCTGAGCCACCCAGGGATCCCCCAAGTAACACTGTATCTTAAGCACTTTCTCATAACATTAGCAATATTCTGCATACTTCATATTAATGGTGGCATATTAATGGTGATAGTAATAACTACTATGTGTTGAGCGAGTACTATATACCTAGCATGCAGATTGTTAATCTTAGATAATCTCCATTTGACTGGTGAGGGAACTGTAATGACTTATAAAATATAGGTCAGTTCTAAAATTGCTCTGCCTCTCCCATGGAAACTTCAACATAAGGATGTGTGACAATCATTAACCAGTCTTCCCTGTTGTTGAACCTTTATGGTTTCATTAAAGTTTTCACTATTATAAATAATGTAGTTACGATTACATGTGTGTGCATTTCAAATTATTTCCTCGTGAAGGTTACTAGAAGAGAATACTTTTAAAGTTTTTGACACATATTGCCAATTTTCTTCCTGAAATGTTAAACCAATTTACAGGGAGTGACTAATTCTAATGGTAAGGAAAAGAGAGAAGAGGAGTGACATTTCACAGAGGTGACATTTGAGCCAGCTTATGCAGGATGAGAAGGGCTTTGCCAGAAGTGAGGCATAGTGGTCAGAACATTCTACACAGGAAAGAGAGAGAGAGCAAAGGCACAGGGCACAAGGGAGCCCTTGCCCCAAAGGAGTCAGTCTGTTCCCTCTGCTTATTTGCCACCAGAAATCCTCATTATTTATTTTATAGTTGGCAGCAAAGAGAATCAGAATAGAGCCCTTCCATATATTTAGAAATGATCTCAAATGAAAGCTCTCTTGAAGTTCTGAGACATTCATGCTAGTCTGTATCTTTTTTCCTTTACCCAGAGGGAGAACAAATCCCCTGAGGATTCAGTATAACTGGGAAACACAGGCAACCTCTCTGGTCCCACATCTGCTTCCCTGAATTTAAAGGCGCAAGGACAGTACATTTGACATTGGTCTTAGTACATATAGATCCATCACCAACCATCCTTCTAGTTATATGCAGTGAGGAAAATATCATCAACTTCTTGCATTTGATACTGATTTTGTATCAATCTGCTTGATAAAATGGATAAAAGAAACCAAAGTCTTTTTTTAAATTTGGGATAGGTGCCAGACACTAGGGAGTCAAATTCTACAGTAACTAGAGCTGTGGCAGATTTCAGCCTTTATCTGAGCATGGTGTGTCTGCAATTCCTTCTTTCCGGGCTAGAGCAAGTGCTGAAAGCCAAAGGGATAAAGGTGACAGGGTAAGGGAAACCTGCCCTCTGAGCCCCCCACCCTCCCACCTCAGTCAGGACAGTGGAGGCTTCCACATGCTACTCTGGCTAATTCCATAATCGCATCTGGAAATGCAATATGGCCAGTAAGCCACTTCACATATTTTGAAGAAGGCAACTTATAAATTATAAATTAAGTAATAAAATATTTCTTAAGTTTGCAAAGTACCTTCAGGACAAACAGGATTTTCTTTTTGTGTCTGATGTTTATACTGCTAGCGCGAAGATTTAGTATAGGTGGCATTTATGAAGTTGATAGAGTGTAAACTTAACCACCTTAAAACCTAACTATGAAATAGAAATTGATGAAATTAGGGGGATCCCTGGGTGGCTTAGCGGTTTAGCACCTGCCTTTGGTCCAGGGCGCGATCCTGGAGTACCAGGATCGAGTCCCACGTCGGGCTCCTGGCATGGAGCCTGCTTCTCCCTCCTCCTGTGTCTCTCTCTCTCTCTCTCTCTCTGTCTATCATAAATAAATAAATAAATCTTTAAAAAAAAAAAAAGAAATTGATGAAATTAGAGAAACCTGTGAGTTACAGACTGTTTTTAAAATAAACTGTGCCTTTCTGCTTTTAAGGAAGTGTAATAATGGGAATAGATGAAGTGATCAAATAATGATCTGTGGGACCAGAATTAATTGATAGTGAAGAAATCTTTCTCATTAGCATTGTCACACAAATATATTAAAATAGCTGTAGACATAGCCCAACCAAATTGCTGTGACCAGTCTACCAATTGTATCCTGTTCTGCAAATGAATGTCCCCTCTGAAGGGAGTGATAAGTAGTAGTAATAGTCATTACTACCAGTGAAACCTTAAACGGACCAAAAAACTACTTCTCTCCTCTCTTACTCTTTCTTTCTTTCTCTCTCAAGAGAAGGAAGGGGGATGGGCAGAGGGAGAAGGAGAGAGAATTTTCAGCAGGGCTCCATGCCCAACATGGACTTAAGTGACTGAGCCACCAGGCGCCCTAAGAGTACTTCTCTCTTAAGGTTCTTAACAAGCTATTAATAAGATAATGTATATGAAACTCTTAATACTATGCCAACACCTGGAAGTGGGTGGAGGAGTCATTATCTGTGTTTTATTATTATTATTATCACAGTTATTATTTTTAAACCTTGGCTTTTATTCTTGCCTTGCTAGTTTTCTTCCCAATCCTAGCAAAGGAAGATGTCATATTGGAAAATTATGTCTTAAATACCATTTATCTGTCTATGAAAGGGAAACTGGATTTTTAAAAAAGATTATTTATTTATTTATTTATTTATTTATTTATTTATTTATGATAGACATAGAGCGAGAGAGAGGCAGAGACACAGGAGGAGGGAGAAGCAGGCTCCATGCCAGGAGCCCGATTTGGGACTTGATCCCGGGACTCCAGGATCGCGCCCTGGGTCAAAGGCAGGTGCTAAACCACTGAGCCACCCAGGGATCCCCCAGGAAACTGGATTTTGATGATATGTAGAAAATATGAAAAGGTGTTACTGGGCCCTGGAGCATGAACTGTTGTGCAGTTAGGGCATCATTTGTAGGTGATGAACTTCATCTGAAAGGGAAACTCCTGCTCATTCACAGTTATATCCTAAAAATGTCTGCATTAAGATTGAGAAAGTGACTGAGATCTTTACCAAAAGTTCTTACTAAAATTTTCTGGGGGTGCCTGGGTGGCTTAGTTGAATAGCATCGGACTCTTGATTTTGGCTCAGGTCATAATCTCAGGGTTGTGAGATCGAGCCCTGCATTGGGCTCCACACTCACCATGCTTGGGATTTCTTTCTCTCCTTTTCCTTCTGTCCCTCCCCACTCACGATCTCTCTTGCTCTCTCTAAAAAACAAAATTTTTCTACATCAGATGCCAGTGGAAGACTATGAGAAAGAAAGCCCTCAGTCTGCAACTTAACATTTCTCTTTAGCAGCCCATGTCCACCTCTTGATTTTCTTTTTTTAGATAATATTTGCAGCCTGAAATATAAAATCACCTTGCTCAGATTGCCATTATTTGCCTCTTCTTAAACAACCATACATTTCAGAATCTAAGCCATCTATGTTTCTATTCCTAGTTCTGGCTCTAACAGACAGCACACTCTTTCTTGCATATTTGGATAGGAGAAAGCAATATTTTAAAAATAGCAGGGATCCCTGGGTGGCTCAGTGGTTTGGCGCCTGCCTTTGGCCCAGGGCGCGATCCTGGAGACCTGGGATCGAATCCCACATCGGGCTCCCAGTGCATGGAGCCTGCTCCTGCTTCTCCCTCTGCCTGTGTCTCTGCCTCTCTCTCTCTCTCTCTCTCTCTCTCTCTGTGTGACTATCATAAATAATAAATTAAAAAAAAATAAAATAAAATGAAATAAAATTTAAAAATAGCATATCAAAAAGTATAAAGTTACATTATTTACTTAAATTGCTTGCATAATTTTTATGTAAATCTTTAAGTACCCAAAGCAATTGATCGTAAAAATAGCTGGCATTTAGGATTAGTTTGCTTTGCTACTACCGTCGCCATGGTAAATGAATCTTTATTTCTACCATTAATGAAGTGAGATCTGTTTGTTTATATTGACTGTAAAGTTCTGTCCTGGAAAAAAAAATACTCCCGTAATATGTGCTGTTCTTCCATAAAACTCTTTATTCCTCACATTCCCAAGTCTGTTCATCTTCATTATGCTCAAGGCTTTTATAACTTAACTCTTTTCATTCACAAAGCTATCACTTACCCACCTTCTATCACTTTAACTTTCTCTTTCAATTATCTCACAGGTTTCAGTCTTCTCAAATTTATTGTTAGCTCCTCAGTGAGATGGTAGGCATATACCTTATGCTGTGAGTCTCAGGCTATGTCTCCTTTATTATTTGATGGGGGGTTCTAATCCACAGTGCTGAACTTTGTGTGTTCATTCATATTGCAATGAACGTTTTTGATGGCACATCAGAATAAATACCTGAAATACGCATCCACTTCTTCCCCAGGTCAATCAGCTTCGTGGCATCCCCAAGCTTCTGCAGCTCCTGAAAGTTCAGAATGAAGATGTTCAGCGAGCCGTGTGTGGGGCTTTGAGAAACTTGGTATTTGAAGATAATGACAACAAGTTGGAGGTAGCTGAACTCAACGGGGTACCTCGGCTACTCCAGGTGCTGAAGCAAACCAGAGACTTGGAGACTAAAAAGCAAATAACAGGTAGTGCTCATAGAATATGAAAGGACGTAGAGCAGGGTACCCCAGCTGGGTATGTTATGCTCTCTATTTTTCTTAAGCTTCCCACACCCAGTGCTTTATGGGCTCATCATTATCTGAGAGGTGGCTTTCAAGGAACGTTGTCACCTTGCTGAGTTAGACCTCGAATTCAGGTGAAGTTTGAATTCCTTTTTTTTCTGGAAAGGGGGAAGTTATTTTGAGGCTTTTGCTCAGTACACATAAGAAAAACTGTGACTTTGACTACATGTTTTTAAAACAACTTTGCAAGACTCACTGCATGGAAATCCGCATCAGTTTACTAACAGCCACTCTATGGTTTGAGGATGTGTGAGCTTTCAGTATTGCCTTGGGTGTCCAAGGCATTCATTCTGAAGAGACTCAAGAGGAGCCACACCCAATTATTTTTACTATTTATTCAATAATCCACTCCCTGGATCTATCCAAAGAAAGCAAATCAGGGAGTCAAATAGTGTCCTAATGTAGAAGATCAATTTAGGGATCCCTGGGTGGCGCAGCGGTTTGGTGCCTGCCTTTGGCCCAGGGTGCGATCTTGGAGATCCAGGATTGAATCCCACATCAGGCTCCCTGCATGGAGCCTGCTTCTCCCTCTGCCTGTGTCTCTGCCTCTCTCTCTCTCTGTGACTATCATAAATAAATAAAATCTTAAAAAAAAAAAAAAGATCAATTTAACCAAATAGTCAAAATACAAGAAATATGGTTTTCTAATCCTTCCATTGCCTGGACCGGTCCACCTCAAAATACCTGCTCCCTAGCCCATCCATCACTGCACCCTAAAAAAAGGAAAAAAAGATGAGAGTGGCTGGATGTGGTTTTTTTTTTTTCTAGCTCTCTACTTCATATTTCAAAATACTGAGTTGCATAGGTAAATACTGTTTTTCTGTCCAATAGATTAAAAAGATGAAATAATCTGATAGAATTAAATCAACAGTTTTAGTAATCCTTGAAACATGGAGAAGACAGACCTAGTTTCATTTAAATGAATAGTACATACAGTAGAGGAGAAAATGGTTCATTGATGTTCAAGCTTGCCCTCCCTGCCCTCACCATCCGCTCCGTGCTGACGCTCCCTGCACACCTTACAGAGTGTGAGAAGCATTACTGAGTGCAATTGTCAGTAGTGTTGGTTGCCCTGGGGAAACTTAAATTAAGAACATTCAGTGGCCCAGGTAGTAAACGTACACTTTTAATTTAATTATCATGAAAAGATTTTGAGATATTTTTAGGTGTTATTGGGTGATTAAATCTCAATTTTACAGATGAGGAAAGTAGGGTCCAAAGAAGTTAACCCTTTTTAATGTATTTGTAAATAATAATTCTTGACAGTGTTATTTATTTTAAAAGTTCTTTTTTTTTTACATTTGTTTTTATTGGAGTTTGATTTGCCAACATATAGCATAACACCCAGTGCTCACCCAGTGCTTGATGGGTCAAGTGCCCCTCTCAGTGCCCGTCACCCAGTCACCCCGACCCCCTGCCCACCTCCCCTTCCACTACCCTTTGTTTCCCAGAGTGAGGAGTCTCTTATGGTTTGTCTCCCCCTTTAATTTTTCCACTCAGTTCACCTTAAAAGGAGGTATCTCACAAATGTTGTTTTAAACTGAATATATTCTGTACTTCCGCTGTGTCCACTTTACCATACAGCCCTTTTTTCTGTAGAAATGTCATTCTATCTTCTCTGCCCATTTATATCTTAAAACAATCACATATTTTTCTATCTTAATATATTTAATTTTATAAAACTATATGAAGAGTGATACCATGCTGCCCTTCTGCCAGTATCCTATCATGTCCCATGGGAAGTTTCCTTCCATCTTTATGATTTATATTAAAATACCTACAGAAATTAAGAGTGATCAGACACATTCATTGATTCATTCATTCATTCAGCCAGCATTTACAGGGCTGCCTTCAAGTGCCAAGCAATGGGAATCAGTCTGGAGAGGTTGTACATGTTCTTTTCCCTCTGCTAACACATGAACAATTATGTGGTGGTTGGCACTTAAAAAAAAAAAAAAAAGACTAAACCTCATAGTTAAAACCTAACATTTCCTCCATTAAAATATAGTAATGACAACCATAAGAGAATAGCAAACAGATAATTTTTTTTTTTTTACTGTTTTACAGTCAAATGACTTCTCGAAGGAGATATGTTTCATTCTGGACTTTAAAAGAAGGATAGGATACACTTTGAACTGGTGTTTTGAGGGAGAATGAAAGTCATTCCCAGCAAAATGAACATCATTAGCAAAGCAAAGAAGCAAAAAGAAGCTGCTGGTCATGTAGAGGGAGTTTGATAATAGAGTATTGAGGTTAGGGTGTATTGTAGCCAGAGAACTTGGGAGGATTTGTGGTGTGTGTCAGGGAAGTAATCCATTGAACCACGCTTCCTCTTCTCTTGTTTAGGCAATAGGAAACTACAGTCAGAGAACATTCTGTGGTATTAATGCCATAGAAACCATTCAGTTATCTTTAGATAATCTACAGAGCCGATAAATGGAGGTTTATTGTGCAATTCTCAGGATTTCTAGAACTTGGCTTGTTCACCCCTACCAGAGGGTGCTCATTACATGCTAATTGAATTGAGTTAATACTTGAATGTTTGATACAAATCCTTCCAAATAACTTCCTTTAGCTCTATTAATAGAACAGCTAAATAAGTGCTTTCGGGGCCTCAGAAATAAATTGTTGACTTAATGTAGACATGTTTATATCTTTGTTTAGAAACACAAAGCGAGCAACCATACATGTGAATCTTATCTATTTGGTGAACATCTTTTTATTGAGCCTCTTTTACATGCTTCCCACTAAGTTAGGACTTTCCATTTTTCATCTTTGTTCCCCTTGACATCTCCATAAGGCATTATTGTTGATTTCCGCATGATCAGTGTGACACTTTAGGGTGGTAAGCAGATTGCCCAAGATTACACAACTGGCAGAGCACAAGGCCCAGATTTGAACCTAGCTTTATCTGCGTGTTCTGCTGTATGAAAGTGGCTCTCACCTACTGTTTCTGGGGCAGAGAGTGACTCATTTTTACAGTTCTTTGGGAAAGGGTTTATCTTTAAGAATCTCAGATCAGAGAGCTCTTTCATTCTTTTCTGAGCCTTCCTCTCTCTCCACTTGCCACTGACATGATTCAGTCTTCTTCACACCCCTGGTCTACTATTGCAGTAGCTTCTTACTGCCCCTCTGATTCAGTATTGCACATTCCCACTCGATCCACCACTCTGCTCCTAATGATTTCTTTCTAATATGAAAATTCTGCCCATTGTCCTCCCCATGAACTATAAGGTAGAGTCCATGCTGTGTAGTATGCCATACTAAGATTTTATGATGTGAACTTGGTGACCATAGGCAACCAGTGTCTCCTCTCATACCCTTCCAGCTCAGGTTCTGAAATCCTCGAGGATTTTGCTGGTCTGTTCCATGTCTCTTTTCTATCTTGGTATCTTTTGTGCTGTTTCTTGGACTAGAATCTTTTTCCACACCTTGACCATCTGGTGAACCCTCTCATCTTTCAATAGGTGTCTTTTCCTTTGAAGCATTTTCAGATGCCATCTTTCCATACTTTACTCCCTGTCTCCCGCCCTCCCCCCAGTGGAGTTTTGAAAAGGCTTCCACTGAACTACTTTTGCATCCTTTAATATTAGAATGCCACTTATTTCATGCCTGCATATTTATTGCAATAACAACAGTTATTTGTTATTTTCTCAAATGAGACTTCTGATTGAACATATGAAAGAGACTTGTGAGAGCACCCAGGTGGCTCAGTCAATTAAGCATCCAATTCTTGGTTTTAGCTCAGGTCATGATCTCAGGGTGGTGGGATCGAGCCTCACATCAGGCCCTGCACGCAGCGTGGAGTCTGCCTCAGATTCTCTCTCCCTCTCTGTCCCACTCACTTTCTCTCAAGTAAATAAATAAAATCTTTGGGACACCTGGGTGGCTCAGTCATTTAAGCATCTGCCTTCAGCTCAGGTCATGATTGCAGGGTCCTGGGATCCTGCCCCTGCCTCAGCCTCCCTGCTCAGTGGGGTGCCTGCTTCTCCCTCTCGCTGCCCCTCCCCCCTCATTCATGCTCATTTTCTCATGCTCTCTCTCTCAAATAATGTTTTTTAAAAATCTAAATAAATAAATAAAATCTTTAAAAAAAAAGACTTGTGACCTGGGAATATCCAGATTACACACAAATAAGAGAACCAAGTGTGTTTTCAGATAGGACCCTGATTTTTCTGGCCAAGATATAAAACAATTAACCATTTGATATCTATATATGTATAATATAAGTACCAGAGCTTTGTTTGCTGGAAGAAAACATCAACTCACTGACCTTCCTAGCATTTTCAGTACCAGCCTCAGAGGGAAGCTCTTCCCTTTCCAGATGAAAAGGCTTCAGGATCAAAGACTCCCTCTGAGATTGTTCTCCCTCCCTTACCAAGTGAGCGTGGTAGTGTACTTTAATTGAAATGAGAACAGTACATACTGATCTCAGAGGTTCATCTTCAGGGTCACTGAGTAATGAACACTTTCAGAAATGAGTGGGCTCTGGCTTAGTAAGAATGAAGCAAGAGATTCTTGTCCTTCTGCGTGTTACATAAGGAAGCCATAGGGAAGGGTCATGTTTGTCGATGATTTGTTGAAAATGCATATTGACCTCTGCATATTTTATGGAAATATTTAATTGAATTGCTGTATTTTAATAAAATAGCAGAAACATTTTACTATAAAATATTCATTATGCACCTTTATAAATAATTCTATATTATTTTATTCTGCATTTGTAATATGCAACAGGTTACCTTGGGTTCATGTATAACTTGGACTAAACGGCTTTTGCAATAGTGTGGTATCGCAGATAAGATTTACAAAACTTAGGTGAAAGGAGTATATCCACACAAGGAAAATTATAAAAAAAAAAAAAAATCCTCTGTTTTGTGATCACTTTGCAAAACAAGGTTAAAACACACCGGTTCTCCTTTTTTTCCTCCTGCTCTTCCTTCTCCCTCTGTACTGATAATAGGGATTCATTTAATCATACTACTCGCAATTTTTACCACCTAAGTGTCATTTAGACTTTGTTAAATAACTGTATTTCTAGTCCTCAAGGGCAGACTGGATTTTAATATCTTATAAGATCCCTTTACTAAAGTTAGGTATTTTTTGCAAATATCACAGTTGGCAACAAATTTCTAGATAATGAAGTTATTATTATCTCTCTTCTAAGTGCTAATTATTCAAAACATATCCCTAACCAGAATCCATTTCTCTTTCTTTTTGCCTTGAATGAGAACTTAGTGATAGAAAATTACAGGCTTATCAGCTGCAACAAAGAACTATAATAATAGAAACCGAGGCGCTATGAATAAGTTGATTAGAAGCTAAAGGTGAGACCAGTGAAAATCTAAACCCTAATGTTATCTCAGAACATCCAGAATCAAGTCATTGAAAAGAAGTTCTATGAAGGGTCTTCTGGCCCATTTGTTTCCCAGTGCCAGAAATGGGAATCATTTTTTTAAGTAATCTTTACATCTAGTTTGGGGCTCAAACTCATGACCCTGAGATCAAGAGTCCCGTGTTCTGACTGAGCCAGCCAGGTGCCTCAGGAATCATTTTTTAAAATACAAATTCCTAAGATCTGTCCTGAGATTCTGGCAAGTAAGTATGAGATGTGGCCCAGGAATATATGATTCTGATATGCCACGAGGTTCATTCGGAAACTGCTGGTCTAGTGTAACACTCTAGCTTTGAGATAAAATCTCCTTGTCAATGTTTTGATAAAGGAGGAGCTCATTTTTATCAGCTGCAGCAATAGAGCTAGATCTTACAAACAGATCTGTTTTCTTCAAAGCTCTCTTAGAAACTGATATTTTCAGTGAGCCAGAATCTCTTTCCCTTGAATTTCCACTCATTAGTTCTGGTTTTGCTGTCTTATAGTCACCAAAAAATGATATCTAGTTGTTAAATTTGCATTTCTTTCATTACTGGAGAAAATGCATTCCTTTTTTTTTTTCTTAAGATTTTATTTATTTATTTATTCATGAGAGACACAGAGAGAGAGAGGCAGAGACACAGGCAGAGAGAGAAGCAGGCTCCATGCAGGGAGCCCCAGGATCACGCCCTGGGCTGATTTGCTAAACCGCTGAGCCACCCAGGGATCCCAAGAAAATGCATTCCTATGTGTAGTAGATTCTAATATTTTTTAGCTAGGATTAATTTTTCTACTAGCAATTGAATTTATAATGATTTATAAGAACTCTATATATTAGGGATATTAACCTTGTATTGCCATACATATTTTCCCAATCTGTAATTGGCTGTTTATTGATTTTTGTATGCTCATGTTAGGGGAGTGTCTGTGTATAATCCCAAATCTCTAGTGAACACTTAAGCTCCTTCCTAGCTTTGTGCCATACAAAAATTTGGTAGGCATGACATTTCTATATGATATCCTATATTAAGAATTCAAAAATTATACTGATACTCCCAAACCAGATATTTTTATAGAAATAATACTGCTTGCCAAGCTATAAAGGACATCAAGTGTTGAAGGAAAATCTCACTTCCTTTGTTTAAAATTAATCTTCTTCTGGTTTTTATTGTAAGGTATACTTTTCCTTTGAGTGCCCTGTGTGGTCCTTTCTAAAAAGAGGAAATGTCACTATGCTTTACATTTTTAAGCCTCTGGCAGGCAGGGACTGTTCATTTGTTTGCTTATTTAAAACAGGAAGCTTTTCCCCACCTTCTCTCTCTTTTCTTTTTAGCTTTCTTTAGTAGCTTAGGAAACACAACTCAACCTCAGACCTGCCTCTACATTGTTTTCAGCCACCTTTGGAGTTCTGTTCTGTCATTCTACCCCCGTCCAGGGCCCCTCAAGCCTAAGTGGGAGGAATGAAGTCATTGTGTTGCAAAACCAGTGGCTGAGGGACACTGCTCCTGCCTAAATCCCCAGGGCTAGTTTGATCAGGAAAAGATCCCCCCACTCCCAAGCCAGAATTCGAGCTCTCACCAGACACCAGATCCCCAGTGTCGCTGTATCTGATGGAAGTTCTGCGTAGACTGCAGTGGGGATTCGGTTATGGTCTCAGAAATGACTTACTGGTACACAGCCAAAGTAAACTGATTAAGGCCAAAAGACTGCATTTGGCCTAGAGTGTTCTAAATGGTGGGCCAGATATGAGTATGGTTGAATAATTAGCAAGCTTTAATTGTGTAGACAATTATTTCAGTCATTAAAATCAGGGGAGATGACACCACCACAGAATTCAGCCCCCCCCCCGAAAAAAAGCACCTTTCCTTTTTTCACAACGTAGACTGTTCTGTATACCTGTGCTTCCTCTTTCTTTTATGCAGACAAAGCAGTAAATTTTAAAAGTAGGAATTACGGACTGGGTGGTGGGGGAATGAATAGGGAAGAAAACGAAGATCGCTTCTCTTTCTCTGCTCTCGGTCTTCCTGGATGATAGGGAGTTAGTCATTTCCTGAGGTATGAAAGAAGGAAAGTAAGGCAGCTTTACACCTGCTGGGAGTCACTGGAATAGCAAGCAAGAGCTATTCTTCCACTGAATCGGAAGTATTTGAATGCCAAATCTGTAAGAAAAACAAATCCTAAATGTGTGTGCCACTTTGTATTCCCTCTGAGGCACCCAGCTTCAGGCTCTGTCTCACAAATGCCCTGAAAAGTACAGTATGCTCTTATCTTATGAATTTCTTTCTGAGTTGGCTTATATGGCCTTTCTCTTTACTGGTGGGTCAAGGGGGAGATTTCAAGAGGAAAGGTAAAGTTAAATGAGGACAATGCTTAGACCAGTGCTTTAGGCCATGCGTGTTGGCAGGTAGATTAAATACTCTTGTACCTCCTTCACTGCCAAACTATAATATAGGAAATTCATGAGATACCCAACATAAGTTCCAGGAGGGCAGAAAGTCTATCATTGGGTAGGATTTAATAAATATTAATTGGTGATGTTGATCAGCCTACCGGTGACAGGCAGGGGTACAGGCAAAGGCTTTCAATCGGCCCTTCCTGCTGTCACTGGGCAGCAAATATCAGGTGGAAGTTGCAGGTAGTGGGGAGCAGGAGGCAGAGGGAGATATTCTCCCCATGCAACTACAGGAGAAAAAGATGACCCTTTAAAAACACTGAAGCCTTGGGGCACCTGACTGGCTCAGTTGGTAGAGTGTACAAATCTTGATCTCTCGGTTTTAAGTTCAAGCCCCAGGTTGGGTGTAGCGATCACTTTAAAAGAATGTAACATATTTTTTTTAAAATAAACAAAAATAAAAATATAGAAGTCTTTATTACAATAGGATCATTTCAAGCCTCTGTGTTGGTGAGACCAGAATTTGTTACCTCAGTGAGGTCAGCTTAGTGGTAGGATCTTTTAAGAGAAACAGTATACGTGTTTAAGGATTTCTAACTTTCATTCACATTCCTGATTAATTTAAAAGCTGTATAATTTTATATCATAATATCTCTGTGTGTATGTGTATGTGTGTGTGTGTGTGTGTGTGTGTGTGTGTGTGTGTGTGTCTCTATTATGGATCAGCTTCATTGCCATCTAACAAACTCTAAACTGATTCTTTCAGTCGGAAAAGGGGCCACCCTTTTCTCTACACTACTAGCCACAGCCCTAGGGCTGCTGCCCTAACTCATCTTTTCAGCAGTCATTTGACCCATCCCGGTGCTGTTTTGATGTAGTACTTTTTGCTTTTCTAGGTTTGCTGTGGAATTTGTCATCTAATGACAAACTCAAGAATCTCATGATAACAGAAGCCTTGCTCATCCTGACTGAGAATATCATCATTCCCTTCTCTGGGTGGCCAGAAGGAGACTACCCCAAAGCAAACGGTTTGCTTGATTTTGATATATTTTACAACGTCACAGGATGCTTAAGGTAACGCCACTCTACAAATCTTTTCTCTGTATACCTTACATACTGCATTAAAAACTCTACCCCATTACCTGGAGATGCTATAAGAATTATAAAAATCACTCTGAATACAAGAAATAACCATGTAAAGACAGTGAGAAAGGTAAAGAACACAGTACTGTTTCTAGGCATGTTTGATTTTAGCAGCTACCCACATTAGCTCACAAGAGAGAGGATGTCAGTTCCAATAAAGAAAACAGACATCTGATCTGAACACCCAGAATTCAATGCAAACTGGCCTTTCCTATCTCCCAAGGTTCAAGGTAGGCTTCATGCTTTTTTAATTCACAAGAAGCTAATGACATGGTTAAAAAAAAATAATTTTAAGCCCAATGTTTTTACTTTTTTATTGTTTATGTTTTATCAAGTCATAATTGACATAAATTAGTTTCAGGTGTACAATATGATTCAGTATTTGTATATATATTGCAAACAGGCACCACAATAAGTCTAGATAACATTCATTGCCATGCATAGTTTTACAGAACTTTTTTTCTTGTGATGAGAACTTTTAAGATTTTTGTCTTAGCAACTTTCAAATATATAATACAGTGTTATTAACTATGGTTGCCATGCTGTATATTACCTCCCCAAGACTAACTTTGTTTGTTTGTTTGTTTGTTTGTTTGTGGCAGACAAAAATTTATCCCCATTATGGTTTTTGTAAACTTACTTTATAACTAGAAGTTTGTACCTTTTGACCATTTTGCCTGCCCCCCCTGCCTGTGACAGCCCCACCAATCTGTTCTCTGTATCTATGAGCTTCGTTTTTGGTTTTGGTGTTTTTTGTTTTTTGTTTTTAATGTAATCTTTATAGCCAACATGGAGCTTGAACTCACAGCCCCAAGATCAGAAGTCATATGCTCTACTGAATGAGCCAGCCAGGTGCCCGTATGAGCTTGGTTTTTGTTTTGTTGTGTTTCTTTTAAATTCCGTTTATAAGTGAGATCAATACAGTATTTGTCTTTCTCTGTCTGACTTATTTCACTTAACATAATGCCCTAAAGGTCCATCCATGATGCTGTCAGTGGCAATATTTCGTTCTTTATATATATACCTGATTTTCTTTATCCATTCACTTATCAGTAGACATTTAGCTGGTTTCTATTTCTTGGCTATTATGAATAATGCTTCAGTGAATATACAGGTGCATATGTCTTTTCAAGTTAGTGTTTTCATTTTCTTTGGATAAATATCCAGAAGTGAAATTGCTGGATCATATGGTAGTTCTATGTTAATTGTCTTAGGAACCTATGTAATGTTTTCCATAGTGGTTATGCCAACTTAACATTTCCACAAGCACTGCACAAAGTTTGCCTTTTCTCCATATCCTCACCAACACTTGTTATTTCTTGTCCTTTTGATAACAGCCATTCTAACAGGTGTGAGATAATATCTTGTGGTTTTGATTTGCATTTCCCTGGTGATTAGTGATGTGCATTTTTTCATGTGCTTTCTTTGGAAAAATGTTCGGATCTTCTCATTTTTTAATCAGATTGTGTTTAATATTGAGTTGTATAAGTTCTTTATATATTTTATCAAATATATGACTTGCAGATATTTTCTTCCATTCCATAGGTGGCCTTTTCATTTTGTTGATGGTTTTCTTTGTTGTGCAGAAGATTTTTGTTTGATACCATCCCACTTTATTTTTGTTTTTGTTAACTTTCGGTGTCAAATCCAAAAAATAATCTTTAAGATTGATGTCAAGGAGCCTACTGCCTATGTTTTCTTCTAGCAGTTGTATGGTTTCAGGTCTTATAATCAAGTCTTTAATCCATTTTGAGTTAATTTTTGTGTTTAATGTGAGATAATGGTCCAGTTCCATTCTTTTGCATGGGGCTGTCCAATTTTCCTGACACCATTTATTGAAGAGACTTTCCTTTCTCCACTCTCCACTTTCCACAAGTATTCTTGACTTCTCTGTTGCAAATTAATTGGCCATATATTCTCAAGTTTATTTCTGGGCTCATTATTCTGTTGCAATGATCTATGTGTCTGTTTTTATGCCAGTATCACTTGCTGTTTTGATTACTCTAGTTTTGTAATGTAATTGGAAATCTAGGAGTGTGATGCCTCCAGCTTAGCTCTTGTTTCTTTAGACTGCTTTAATTATTTGAGGGTTTTTGTGATTCCATACAAAATGTAGAATTGTTTGTTCTATTTCTATGAAAAGTGCAATTGGAAATTTAATAGGAATTGCATTGAATCTGTAGATTGCCTTGGGTAGAATGGACATTTTAACTATATTCTTCCAATCCATGAGTATGATCTATCTTCCCCTTTATTTACATCTTTGGTTGTTTCATCAGTGTCTTATTGTTGTTAGTATACAGGTCTTTTACCTACGTAATTAAAAGTTACTTCTAGATGTTTTAAAGTAGCTGCAAGGCAACAAAGCCTAAAGGACAGAATGTTTTGCCATAAGAACAGCTACAAAATAAGTTAGTTTGATCAGCATTTCTTAATAGTGGGATGAAAAAATACTTGAAATGTTTTCTCCCTTGGGCTGTCAGATGCCAGCTAAATCGAGAGGAAATAAAAATACATGCAGGAGGAAGGAAAATCCTAGTCCTAACTTCTCTGAGATCATGCATTTGAAGCTTTCGTATATTTGAAAATAATCATTGTACTTTATGTGCAAAGATTAAATCAAATAGAAGATATAATCAGGGGCACCTGGATGGCTCATTCAGTTAAGCGTCTGACTCTTGATTTCAGCTCAGGTCATGATCTCAGGGTCATGAGATTGAGCCCTGCATCGGGCTGCATGTGCATGCTGCATGTGTACACATGCGTGCACGCTCTCTCTCAGATAAATAAATAAAATTTAAAATAAATTAATTAAAAATAAATTTTAAAAATAGGTGTAATCAAAATTAGGCAGCCCATGAAAAGTCAGAATATATTCTGCCTTTTTTTTTCTAGTTACAGTTCATTATTTGAAGAAATCTAGACTGTAACTGAGAGAATTTATTATGGTAGAATGTTTGCCTTATTTCCATATTTAATCACACAGCATATCAAATACTAATTTTGCATAAAGTTTTATATTAGGTACTGAGAATTTTAGAAAGATGAGTAAGAAAATCCTTAGGGGGGGATCCCTGGGTGGCGCAGCGGTTTGGCGCCTGCCTTTGGCCCAGGGCGTGATCCTGGAGACCCGGGATCGAATCCCGCATCGGGCTCCCGGTGCATGGAGCCTGCTTCTCCCTCTGCCTGTGTCTCTGCCTCTCTCTCTCTGTGACTATCATGAATAAATAAAATCTTTAAAAAAAAAAAAAAAAAAAAAAAGAAAATCCTTAGGGAACTTTTAACCTAGCAGAGGATGCAGATGAGCAAAGGAACTAGAACACAGCTTACAATGAAATATGTTAGAGCAGTGGCCCCTGAAGCATTAACATCTGCATTACCTAGAAGTTGTTAGGATCCTCAGGTCCTACCTCAGACCGGAATCAGAAACTCTCAGGGTGGGGCTGAGCAATCTAGTTTTAACAAGCCCTCCAGGTGATTCTGATGCAGCTGAATTGTGAGAGGCCTGATGTCAGAGGTACAAGTGAAGTGCTGCAGGAATGCAGAACAAAGAACCATTCATGCCCGCTGAGTGGGATCAGAAAGACACTACAGACTAGGTGCCAAATGAACTAGGCCTTGGTGGATTATTTCAATAGTCAGAAATTCTCTAAGGACTAAGGACTAACTCCTTGAACAGCAGAAGAGGTGCCTAAATGGTCTCTTTGAATCCATCTTCTGTACTGTTCACTAGAACTGCGTTTTCATTGTGCTTTTGATCTAATAACACATTTTGATCTATTTAAAAGTATTTTGCATCTCAAAATTTTCTCTGTAGCTCCCATTGCCTCACCGTATTACATCAGAGTTCTTCAAGTGGCAGGACTCTTTCAATTCAAAATGAATTATTCAACTCAAACTCTTGCTAAAGCCAAGTAGGGATTCATTGGCTCATGTGGATGAGATGTTGATAGTCACTTGTGGAAGTGAAGGAAGTGCACCAGGAACTATGACCTCAAGGATTATGACAGAAATTCAGCATCCATGGACTCACTCTGTTTTTAAATTTGTATCTCCTCTCTGCTTGCTCTTCTAACTCACATGTTGGGCTCATTCTCTACAAATGCAAACAAGCCTCTGCATTCTTTTTATCTTTAATCCCTAACACCTAGCAAAATTTCTGACATACATATAGTAAGCAAGGATAAAGTATTTGAATGAAAAAAAGTAAATGAATGAGTGAGCAAATGAAAATACATGACAAGCTGGATGAATAATAACGTCTTGTAAGAATATCAAATTGGTGACGGGAAGTAATCAGAAATTGGAAACATAGGTGAAGGCCAGATTGTTGAGGGTCTTGAAGGTCATATTAAGGAGTTAATTTTTTTCTTCTGTAAGCAAGACTAGTGGTTAGGAGGATAGAAAGATGATAAATTCTGTGTGAAAAATAATTATAATATTAACAGGAAAGGTGTGTTGAATAATGTAATAAAGACAAAAATGTTACAAATTTCTTTCTGCCATTTCCCATTATGAATGAGGAATAAAAGACTTGGATAATTTAAGTGAAGCAATACTTTGGGTAACACACATTTTCCAGAAGATGTAATCGCTGACTACATTCCCATCAATATGACACCATTTCAAATGGCACTTGCAAAGCAAGGCCAAACCACTGATTTGAACTACTTTAAGAAGCAGATTACAGCAAAATATCTACAAAATTGGATGCCATAGTATATGCTTAAATATCTGTTCTTATTTCACCTAATTTGCAATTAATAATAGCTGACATTTATTGTGAATTATGTTCTAGAAACTGTTCTGAATGCTTTATGGGGATTTTTCTCAGTTTATTCTTACAGCAGCCCTTGTAAAGTGAGCTTTCCCCATTTTATATATGAGGGGTTAAGAGAGATTAAGTGATTTTTTCCCAACATCATACAACTAGTAAGAAACAAAGCTGGAATGCAAATCCAGGAAGCCTGTCTCCAAAGCCAAATACATTCATACACTCATGTTTGTCCCATTTCTGCAGACTTTGCTGGTGTGGATAAAACCTCTGCCCTTCACAGACTTGCAGCCTCACACAGGGTTAGGTAGGCCAATTTACAGTCGCATTCAAGTGTTGTTAAGGGCATTACATCTGTGTCTCATTGTTTTTGTTTCAGAAATTCTATGCAAATAAAACTCTACTGCATTTCATATTAAACAGAGAAGATACAGAGGATGAAGCCTATGAAGTGGGAGATATTTCCAGGAGAGGAGATGGCATTGGAGGCAATGTCAGGGTAGATGTTGTCACAATGAGTATAAAATCCACTAGGAGATGATGTGCAGAATGCAAGACCTCTAAGGAACCTGAGATCAAAGTCTCAATTTCCATTACAGTAGAGGTATCTGCCAAGTAGTTGTTTATTTATGACAACAGCTTCTCTAAAAAGATTTTAAGACAGGTGCTGACTGGTTCTAACAAGAGTGAATCTTACTGAATAAGAAGGTCATAAATGTTAGCAAATATCTTAAATGCTCTAAGTATATTTGAAGTATTCTCTCCCTCCAGTGGGTGTAGAGCCAACAACGAATTGGCAACATGAGCAGTAACATGGCACTGTGGTTGACTCAGGTTAATGTACCTAAATTTTTTGAATCTACTTTGGAGAAAAACTGCACACACCAGTGACTTTTTTCCTTTACTAACTTGACACTGAGATCAGTTGAGAGGGACTTCGCTTGGTCTGCACATAACAATGGTGTAGAATGAATCTGCTCTGCAGGTGAGATGTTTGCTTTGTTAATGAACTTGCAGCAGTGACTCTGGCTCTGCATACCCAGAGCTGGTACAGTGAAATTGCATTCACATAGGAGAACATGCAGAGTTTATCCTTCAAAAAGACCAACACTGTCAGGTACAGCATATTTGTCAGGTGTCAGATCATTTATCTACAGGATTAGCATCTGTCTGCATGGGCCTTGGTGCTTTCTTTAGGTCCCTTTGGAATTAACATACTTTTCATGACTGAAGTTACTCATTGAAAGGTGATACAAATTTTGCAATGAGTAAAACAATATGTTCATGCAAGTTTCAGAGTTTTTTCCTTAATCAATACTATCCTAGCAATAATGAGTAGTAAAATCCAAGTTAGGATAAAATGATACCCTCCAATATGTGCTAGAACCAGCAAAAGCAGTTGTCAACATCTCTTCATAACTCCACGGGCAGTGACATCATGTTGGTAGCTTGAAATCAGACATGGTGGCTGTATTTACACCACAGAAATTGGCACATGCTACAAGTCAGAGGTCTCCTCATTCCCTTGCTCCTAAAAAGCTGATGGTTTTTGTGTGTTGTTTTGGTTTAGAGTGGTCCTCTTTTTAAGATTTTATTTATTTATTTATTCATGAGAGACACACAGAGAGACAGAGACATAGGCAGAGGGAGAATCAGGCTCCCTGCAGGGGGCCCAATGCAGGACTCAATTCTAGGACCCCAGAATCACGACCTGAGACAAAGGCAGACACACTCAACCACTGAGCCACCCAGGCATCCTGAAAGCTGATTGTTAAATAAACGTGTACTAGCACACCACTGGCACTGAATTTCTATTAGTTAATTAACATAAAAAAGTGGATAATTAGGGTATAAGCCTATTTTTTTAATACACAACCCTTCTCAAAGAAGAAACAATTCCTTTGTTTTCTTGGAAGGTATTACAAAACCTCAGCATTTTCCCTTTTTTGGAACGAAGAAAACATGCTAAAATGCCCCCCCCCCTTTTTTTTTCAAATTGTTTTCATTTACTTAGGGTGAAAAGTGTAACAGTATTTGATATTTGATAATTTATTGCAGTCAGTAGAATGCTCTTTCAGATATTTTCAGATTCTACCAGACTTATGTGACAATCATAGAATTGTAAATTACCAAAAAGCATTAGCTGCCACCTTTGATTTAACACCCCTCCTACGTGCACACTCATTGTGGTGAGCCCTTGCTTTTCTATTTAGTATGGGTAACTTCTTAGGAATTGATGTGACATGGCTGTCAAATCAGTATGTTCCCCCTCACTGATTGGCACACTTTTGGAAAACCTTTGATTGTGACAAATAAAACTAAGGATCATTATCAGGAGGAAGTTTGAAATTTCTACCAAAGATTTATCATTATTTCTCCATTCCTCCATGTTGTCCTCATGGCTTCTTTCTCTTCTTTCTTTCCTTCCTTCCTTCTTTCCTGTCTTTCCTTGTCTTCCCTGGGTCTTTGTTTCTCTTAAAGTAGAAGGGGTGGAAACAACTTAGAGGTCAGAAATTAGAGGGCCTTTAGAGTTCTGATTGAACTTAGGTGGGTGGACAGGTGTAATGCCATGGGGATTGGTTGAAGCTGTCAGTAAAGAATGGAGAAAATATACTTGTTCCAAAAGCAGGAAGATTCAAAGTTCTGGAAGACACTTCAGGCTAAACACAAACATATCTCCACAGCCTCTATTAGCAGTCTCCTTCGTTCTTGAAGAAATTAAGTGACAGTGACTCTCCCACAATTACAGACCGTTATCAGAAATTTGAGAAAAGAAACTGGTCCAGTTTTCTTGGTATTTTACCACTTGGTCTGTCTTTCCTCCTCCTCTTATCTAACGCTGTATTTGTTTCTTGAATGCCTGCTATAATCAAAGCACTGTTTAAATTTCTGAAATTTCAAAGGGAACTCTGACCTACCTACCTTTGCCCTGGAGGAACTCAAGGTTTAGTGGAAGAGACAGGGACCTGAAGAGAAAATCACAATCCATTTGATAAGAAGTGTAATAGGTATGAAAGACTCTTCTGGAGGCATTCATTTGCCTAACTGTTGTTGCCTGAGGGTTGGGAAAAATTAATTGGAGAATCACATTTAAGAAGCTGTTAAAGGATAAGTAGGTATTTGAATGTTACTATCTTCAGCTCTTCATTCTATTACTGATTCATCGCTATCATTTTTCAGTATTGTCATAATGAGAAAGGCATATAAAATTGGCACCTTCATCTTACTGCCATAATCAAAGGCCACCCTAGAATTTTGCCATTTTGTTTAGGATGATTTTTCTTTTTCTTGTATTTTGTGCCTATAGATACCAGTTAAAGAAGAAAAGCAATTGGTAATACATTTCTCTTGCAAGTTACTTAAATGTCAGTTTTCCCTACATCATGGTGTAGTAAATGTGTTTTGTTTTGTTTTAAGATTTTTGTTTATTCATAGAGACACACACAGAGAGAGAGAGAGAGAGAGGCAGAGACAGGCAGAGGGAGAAGCAGGCTCTATACAGGAAGCCTGACGTGGGACTTGATCCCGGGTCTTCAGGATCACACCTCAGGCTGCAGGCGGCGCTAAACCGCTGCGCCACCGGGGCTGCCCGGTAAATGTGTTTTGATGAATGCATATGTACTAAAATGTATAACTGTCTTAAAAGAAACTTCCATTGTCATTTAGCACTATAAATCTAACTGGAGTTGATTTGAGTGGTCAGAGGAAGCAAAATACCTTTAGAAAGAAAAGCTGTAACTATCTATCAGTCTTGTTCCTAATTAGCCTTAGGGTTAAAAGTAATGTCATGGGGTGGGAGAGGGGTCTTGAATATCAATATACCCACTCTCTGGAAAAAAACTGTCTCCATGTAAAATTTTAATATATCCAAATACTTCTGTCTTGTCTGGTATAAAAAAAAGTTCTTCCTTTGATGTGTAAACATAAGCAATATGAAGTCTGTTGTTAGAGAAGAACATTTTTTCTCTACCCTTCAGTGTTCTTCTGGCTGTTCTAATAATCAAA
The DNA here is from genome assembly GCF_053574225.1 of Canis aureus. Classification (NCBI taxonomy): domain Eukaryota; kingdom Metazoa; phylum Chordata; class Mammalia; order Carnivora; family Canidae; genus Canis; species Canis aureus. Next base: position 16,355,264 of record NC_135635.1, read on the forward strand.
TTGACTTGAGACAGATTAGCAGGAGAAACTCTAACAGCAGCTTAATAATATGTATACTTCCTATATACATGGGAGAAGCCAGGAAAACTGAGTAATTTCCCAAAATGGCTAAAACCATCACCTTAAATATCACCATCAGCTAAAGACAAAGATGTTGGGGGTAAGGAGTCAGTTAAGGGAGGTTACCAGGCAAAGCACAGTAAACAAGAATAAGGCCCTTATACCATTTTAAATCCATGCTTTCTCCTTTGATACATTTCTAGAGATTTAGAATGTTCCCCCTTCTTTGTGATATAGCAGAGAGACACCCTTACAAATGGAGATTTCTCTTACAAATGTAAATGTCTCTTCCAAAAAAGTAACTTTCACTAGGTTTGCAGAACTTCTCCTGTGTTTGCTGTTGTTTTAAAACAACCAGCTTAAAATAATATGTCAAAGTGGCAAAAAATGACTCCCCTACACCATAAATAATGGAATTGGCAATATTTCTAGCAATGTTATACTATCAGTCATAATTGTATTTTATATGTTGTATATTTTAGATATTGTGGAGGCCAAGGATAGGCCATTCTAAGATGGGTGACTTTTTTTTTTTAAGATTTTATTTATTTATTCATGAGACACACAGAGAGAGAGAGAAGGCAGAGACATAGGCAGGGGGAGAAGCAGGCTCCATGCAGGGAGCCTGATGTGGGACTCGATACTTTGACATGAAGATTATTTTGAGCTAAAGGCAATCAAGACCCTGTGGGCTCAGGAGAAACTTTTGCCTCTGCATTAACTACATAAAAAACTCTAAATTGGGAGTCTTTCGCAGAGTAAGGATTATTAGCAGAGATAAATTTTATCTGAGTGTCCCATCTATATGGCAGGACAGATATCTCATTACCAAACATCTATTCTTTTTTCACCCTGTGAATTACATTCCTTTCTTCTGAAGTCCCAGACCCTTGCCCCTTTATCCTTAGTTTAGAATAACATATATACTTCATTTTGCCTGTCTTTAGAATTTCCATGACTGTTTGAACTCTCTGTACATATGCTATTTGATTTTCCCCTCTTCCTCTGTCTCATGTCAATTTGATTTTTAGTCCAGCTAGAAGGACCTCAGAGGGGAGAGGAACTCTTGCTCCCCAATAATATACAGACAAATGTCTAGTTTAATTAATTATTTTGTAAACTTCTCAAGTAAATTTAAAAGATGTAAATGGTATTTAAATAGATATATAAAATCTTGGTTTTAAAAAGTGATTGGTTTAATAAGCTAAATCTCAGGGGTTTTAAATGATCAGTTTGAAATCTCTCAATAGTAATTAAGTTAGTAAAACAAATAAATCAAACATCAAACCACACAAATATGGCTATGCTTACCTGGTCACCCCTCTCTGATATCCCTGAACCCAGTATTCTTAAGTGACTAGGTTGCATTAGAATTGTCCAATTCTACAACCATTGCAAAGGTCTCAGTTCTTCAGACTAAATTTTCTGCTGTCCTATTCGTGCCTTTAGCAGATAGGCCCAGATTAAGAGTTGTACTTCTCAATGATTATAATGACAGACCTCTTTGCCAGGGAAGCTCTTTATTCTTATCAATCAACTCAGAAATACGGACTACCTGCTTTGGTCTCAGCCCTGGGATAATTATTAAGGATACATGAAAAGGACTAATATGGAGGAAGAAAAATCAATGAAGGAAACAGAAGAATAATTTTTATTATATCAAAAGGAATTATAAAAAAAAAAAAAAGGGGATCCCTGGGTGGTGCAGCGGTTTGGCACCTGCCTTTGGCCCAGGGTGCGATCCTGGAGACCCGGGATCGAATCCCACGTTGGGATCCCGGTGCATGGAGCCTGCTTCTCCCTCTGCCTATGTCTCTGCCTCTCTCTCTCTCTGTGACTATCATAAATAAATAAAAATTTAAAAAAAAAAAAAAAAAAAAAGAATTATATTTGCTTGCCTTTCTATATCAGTGTATGACTTGAGTCCCGAACAACAACAACAACAATTCCCAAGAATGTTGTTCTCAGGGATTTTTTTAAAGCATCCTTTATGTTTGTTTCCTTGTTTTTTTGAGGTATAATTGACACATTAGTTTCGTTACAACATAATGATTTGGTATTTGTATACATTGTGAAATGATAACCACAGTAAGTCTAGTTAACATCTGTCACCTTACATAGTTAACAAAGATGATTTTTCTTGTGTGAGACCTTTTATTTACTCTCTTAGCATCCTCATGTTTAAAAAATACTCTGTGTATAGCTTAAATTGGAAGTAGTTTCTTACTAATTATATCTTATGTCATTGAAAGTCTTTTCTAAAAAACTTGACTATCATAGTCAGAACTGCTATTAAAAATTTTGTAATTTATTATTATAAAAAATGAGCAGGTTGATATATTTGGGTTTTTTTTTTTTAAGATTTTATTTATTTATTTATTCATGAGAGACAGAGAGAGAGAGAGAGAGAGGCACAGACACAGGCAGAAGGAGAAGCAGGCTCCATTCCATGCAGTGAGCCTGACATGGGACTCCATCCTGGTCTCCAGGAAAATGCCCTGGGCTGAAGGCAGCGCTAAACTACTGAGCCACCTGGGCTGCCCAGGTTGGTATATTTGGATAAAGTAGTCGATAACTTTGTTGCTATCCTGTAGTTAAAATCTATGCCTGTCTTGGAGGTGGAGACTATCTGAGCATCATATGATTTTACTCCAAGTCTTGAGATCTTCATCAGTCCTGGTCCGACACCTTTAGGTATCAAGAAAGTCTACTGAAGTTCCAGTGGCTCTTGAGCATTTTTTAAAAAGATTTTATGTATGTATGTATTTATGAGAGAGAGCGCGCGTGCGCACAAGCAGAGTAAGGGGCAGAGGGAGAGGCAGAGTCCCTACTGAGCAGGGAGCCCAAATGTGGGGCTCGATCTCAGGACCCTGGGATCATGACCTGAGCCCAAGGCAGATGCTTAACCGACTAACCCACCCAGGTGCCCCGCCTAGGCATATTTTAAAAATTAGTTTGCTGTTTATAATTGATTTGAAAAGGAATTTGGCATTCTACCCAGCTAAATCTGATGGAAATAACTGTTACCTATCAACCAGATGATTACTGGCTACATTGATTATTCAGAATACTTTTGGAGGACCCAAAAAATATAAGAAAGCAAAACTAAAGGATTTTTAAGGCTAGATTTTCTCCTCCTCTGCCTCTGCTTCCTTGATGTGTAATAGATGCTGACATATCTTGGTTTGGTTAATGTTCCTTGTCCTGGAAGGAACAAGACGTGTGGATGGGAGAGCTTTGTTCTACCTCCCAATGATGCTTCTGTTTGCAGACCAAACAGTTAACATTGGCTGATGTTTGCAGATACCTTCAGGAACTGATGTTGACGTTGACTTTAGGGTAACAGACAAGTCCTTTTCTTGGCAAAGAGTTTTTGTCCCTCTGCCAGTTCAGATGAGGCTCCCCTTTTGTTCTGTGCAATAACAAGCTGCCTCTGCTGCTTTCTCTGGGTTAATCACAGACAAGGCCCAACTGTTTGATATATATCAGCTGAGAGATAAACAAAAGCCCAGACCTAAATCTCAAATAACAAGAGGAAGAAGGACGCCTCCTTATCTACCAATCTCTTATCAAGTGCCTGTTGGGTCTTAGAATGGACTCTGACCAAGCGCTTAGTGGACTGGAGCCTTATTGCACAGTTTATGATACACGATATTAGAAATCCTATAATTGTTAGTGAATGTGAAGATGTACCTACAATATTTATAAAACCATTCATGTTATCACTCTCAGTAGGCTAGTTAGACCTTGAAGGCTGGTCCCATAGATGTTTATGTGCCTATGAGACACATAAAAACTGTGTGTTAGTAGGAGACTACACCTATTATCAGTAGACATCACCCCATTTAAAAAAATTTCTGCCTCTTAGAATTACTTTTTGGTAATTCTAAGTATCTTGAAAAAATTCACATAACCATATTATTGTGTTGTCTACCATTCTCCTGATAAGTAATTATAGGCTTTTATTTTTAAAAATTTTTTTTTAAATTTTAATTCCAGTATAGTTAACACACAGTGTTCATTTCCCCAAGCTAGTTGTCCGTACACCACACACCAAGCTTTGGACATTCTGTGTTGTAACAAACCTTCTTTCAGTGCTGGCAAACTAGCTATAACAGCATATCTGCATGTAGCCACTCACAGATAACTTTTTATGGAAGGGCCAATAAAAGCCCTATTAGAAAGAGGTAATTATGATTTTAAACAAGAGTCACAGGTCAGGATTCCAAGTGAGATTTTATCATGCCATAATTTAAAGAATATTGTGACAATTACAGATAGCAGTATTTGTAAAGTGCCTACTATCACATCCATCACACACACTACATTGCAGTTCTTCTTATCATTTGACATTGTCCATTCTTCTTTGGTTTGCCATATGAATTTAAGATTTAGTCACCCTGTCATCAATCTTAACAAAGACATACCATTCTTTTTTTAATTCTAGCAAGGTCCTGGATGTTTAGATTTCTTTTCTCCTTTTCATTATAATACTCAGGAATGTATGAGATAAGTGGTCCTAGAGAGTCATGAATCATTGATTTGCTTTTAGATAAAACACCTGAATCTTCCTAAATATGTAAAGTTTTGTTCAGAGACAGAGGTTCAGATTCCATTTTTTCCACCCTTTACAAGTCATATTGCCAGAAAAATTGTTCTTAATATCAAGCACAAGTAACCAAACTGGTGTCCTCCCATTCTGGCCCAGTGAAAGAGAAGAGCTCCAAAATAACCTTGTGTTTGTGAGAAGAGTTTATAGTCCCCACTTCTCCCTTCTTCTGAGACCCTGGCCACCAACCTCTAATGCCCAGTCCAAGGACTTGGTATTTAAAGTTCAGTGTACAAGAGCATATAGTTTCCTGGAAGTTGCCCACATATTTACTCAGACTTTGGCTAGGTTATACCAGGGAAAGTAAACCCATCATTTAATTGAGTTAAAATCATAGATACTAAGGTAAACATTTCTAATAAAGTCATTGGTAATTCGATTAATCAATTTTTATTGAGTAGTGTATTTGCTCATTCTCTTTCAATATACTGATATTTAATATTGCTTCATTCATAACTTTGGGATATTTTTCATATGAAACCTCTTTTGGGCTACATATAGGAAATAGTTATAAATAAATACTTTGTGGGATTCGGGAGATACATTGTAAAAGCTTCCATTCTGCCTAAGATAAGCCTTGGTAATTCTCTGATTCCCACAAACTTAAGTATTGGCTGTTGAGAAAAATATTTTAGTACTTTAAGATAAATATATCACTTTAATAATTACTGCTTATTTTCAGAGTGGTACAATAACAAATTCCTTTCTGACTAGTGACTTCTATTCATGGATATAGCACTATAAAATAATCCACCCTTATCGTTCATATTTCTGGGTAGTTGAGTAAGATAGGAACTATTTTTGATATGCAGGAGCAAATACTGAAGCAGTGGGGTTACACTTTCTGTCAACAAAGGTATCAACTGCCAGAAAACCCTGATAAGTCCCATTTCAAGCAAGTAGAGTCTGGATAATACCAAACTACAAGACAAGAGTCATTGCGTGTGAACTGGCGGTACTGCCAAAGTGAATTACCATTCTCACCCAAAATAAACACCCTGAAGTTTAACAAAGCTAGGTCATCCATCTGCAAGGTATGTAGTGGGATAGCTAGTGAAAAACCTTTTGATTTGTCAAAGCAATTTTAAACTACTGCCATTTCTCCAAGCCAGAGGTTGAAAAGGTCAAGGGAAAGCTTTAAAAAGTGATAACGTTGTCTTGGAGTTGGGGGACATATGGTATTTGCTAAGCAAATGGCAGAGTGAATGAATATTGATGAGATGTGCTCTCTTCTGGAGCCGCCCCTGAGAACAGAATAAAGAATAGCTCTCCTATTCTGACCTTACCACTCATGTGCTGTCACCAGGAAATGTAACTTAAACTCTTTGGACCTCAGTTTCTCCATGTGTAAAATAAGATGACTGGAAAAGACACTTTTTCAGTTTCTATCAGGATTCTTCAGAGAATAGATACAGGATCTTGGTTCAAATGATCATTTCTGGAGAAAAAACTATAGTGAAAATGGTTCAATTTATAATTTATAAAACATTATCTTTTTTTAATGGACGAAGTGTCAGTTTTCAGGTACAGTAAAAATTAAACAGGAGGTAAATCTTAATTGGAATACTTCAATGAAAACCAAAATCACAGAAAGGATTTTGTTAAAATTGAAAATTCATTGTATCAAACCGAAATCACAGAAAGGACTTTGTTAAAATTGAAAATTCATTGTATCAATCGAACAACCATTAAATTTTAAGTATATCCTTAGTTTTATATATATTAGTCTCCTCTCAACTGTTAAACTGAATCATGAAATTGCATTTCTATGGGTTAAAAAGAGTCTTGTGTCATCAATTTCATCCTGTAGATGTGATTTTCATGGGAGCAGGGTACAATGCTGTGTGTTCTCTTTTTGTTCTTTTAATTCCTGATACCATGCTGGGTACATTTGTTCTTTGATAGTATGTATTGAAATCAGTATTTGGGGGCAGAAAGCCTTTTTGGAATCACTTAATGCAATATATATTTTAAAGATGAATAAAATAAGACCCAAAAAGTTCTCAGAATTGTAGTTCTTTTGATGTTCAGGATGAAAGACAGTATAAACAAAAACCTTTGAGTATACATCGGATACTCTACCTATCAGAAAAAAGAAAAAAACTGGTCTGATAAATTTTATAGTTCTTTGCAATTAAAGTTAACAGAAGGGAATAAGTAAGGGTGGTTCTCAAAATTCTAAAAATCTGAAGGTGCTGTTCTTTTACCATTTTTGTTAACAGAGGTATTAACATTTTGGGGGAAAAAATTTTTAATGTTAATGCTGACAAAATCTTAATCCAAAGGAACATGGTAATAATAGTAATGCTAGAATATAACCATGATCTGAATTTGAAATTTGATCCCAAAATAAATTACTTTGCTGTATTTGATAAGTTTCAGTTCTCTATAAGGAAGCAACCTCTACTTGTAGATATAGTCACTGTTTATAGAAAGGTGTCATGGCCTCACAAAATTAGAAATAGACTAAGTGCAAAGATATTTATAGGTCATGCTTTTGACCTAGGTCTTACACACTGTAGAACTTCACATTTTTGTCACATCTCTCTGCCATTTTAATTATAGAATCATCACATTTTAGAACATCTGGTTTGACATTTGTCAATAATTGTTTAACACTGAAAGCTACAAAACCCCAAAATAATAGAGTCCAACATCATGTCTTCACAAATGAGGGAACTGAGGTCCAGAGAATTTAAGTCACTTTAAGTTACTTAGAGTTAAGATACAGAACAGATTGGGACTTAGACATATAGTATCCTGTTATGTCGACTATGCCATTTGTTCTTTTAGTTGCAAGGTGTTTGCTTCATCTCTACCCTCTCAAAAATAGATTGCGAATTAAGTAAGTGACGCTGTGGGCTTGGTGCTTGGAGTGAGGTAGACAGAAAGCCGTTATTGACATGGTGACATATTATATGAATGTAGTTAGAGTTTGTGTCCAGATTTGATGACCACTGGACAATTGATAATGAATTGACCCCAGGACATGTCTGCCACGCTTTTATAGATTTGTCAGTTTTCCAAACACTTGGAAGAAGCATCAATCAAATAAAGCTTTGAAACAAAGGCCTATTGGATAACAGAGCTCAAGTCTTATGTTTGTTTGTTTTTCCTGATAGAAACATGAGTTCGGCGGGCCCTGACGGGAGGAAAGTGATGAGAAGGTGTGATGGACTGATCGACTCACTGGTCCATTATGTCAGAGGAACCATTGCAGACTACCAGCCAGATGACAAGGTGATTCATGTGTTAAATATCTCTCACTTGAGTTACTTACTTTGTCTTACTAAGACACTGCAGAGTATTCTGGAAGTAGCTATTTGGGTTTTATTCATTAACTCATTTGCTAAGCTTAAGATTTCCCATCCATGCTTAGAAATATTAAAATCTACCTAGCCCCATTTTTCTATCTACTTTCCAGACCCAAATTTATAACTACCTATTTAACAACTCTATGTAGATATTTGAAAGGAGCTCAAGCACTCTATGTGCAATAATGAACTTAAAGTCATCTCTTCCCTTGTTCCCAAACTTGCTCCTTCTCTGAATAGTCTTTCTTAATAATTATCATCACCCATCAAATGAAAGCAGAAATCTGAGTAATCTCTGACTGCCTTCCTTCCCTCACATCCTGTATCCATCAGGCAGCAAACCATGTGCATTCCACCTCAAAATGCTCCCTATTTGGTCCACTCCTCCCTCATGCTGCTACTGATGCATCTTTCATATAGCCTTTCTTTCAATAGCCTCCTAACCAGTCCTACAAACAATTGTTTCCCAGTTCCTTGTGGCTACTAAATTATGTATCTTAAAATACAGAATTATCTGAACACACTCTCAAAAGTAAATTAGAAAGGCTCTCTAGTGGTTTAAGAAATTCAGCCTCTACTTAGCAGTGCGCTCCTGACCATTCATGATCTAGCCATACTTATTCCACTCCCCCGGACACAGTCCAAGTACATCCTACTGCATCCAGTAAACTGTAAGGTTTGAAGGTAGTAAATCCTGTGGATAGCATACCTACAAAGAGATGTCTATATGTATGTGACTAATATTCATGTCCTGTTTTCTCAGGCCACAGAAAACTGTGTGTGCATTCTTCATAACCTCTCCTACCAGCTGGAGGCAGAGCTCCCAGATAGATACTCCCAGAGTATCTATATTCAAAACCGGACTATCCAGACTGACAACAACAAAAGTATTGGGTGTTTTGGCAGTCGAAGTAGGAAAATAAAAGAGGTATATTGGGAGGACTTTGTTTCTTTTTCTTTTTTTTTTTTAATTTTTTTTTTTTTTTATTTACTTATGATAGTCACACAGAGAGAGAGAGAGGCAGAGACATAGGCAGAGGGAGAAGCAGGCTCCATGCACTGGGAGCCCGACATGGGATTCGATCCCAGGTCTCCAGGATCGCGCCCTGGGCCAAAGACAGGCACCAAACTGCTGCGCCACCCAGGGATCCCTATTGGGAGGACTTTGGAAGAAAAAGTGTATATGTGTGTATTTCTGAGTACTTAGTAAATGTCAAGTACAATTTAAAGTTGTTTTAATCTTTACATCAACTGTATGAGGTGTGTATTATTAATATCCTCATTTATTGACAAGGAAGCAGAAGTACAGAAAGGTTAGTTAATTTTCCCAGAAAAATCCAAAAAATTAGTCGAGGGGATGGAATTCAATCCCAGGCAGTCTGGCTCCAGATTTGCATTGTTAGCCACTATATCATACTGCTGTATGCTTAATAAGTTAGGAAATGAGCTTAGGGCAGCCCCCATGGCCCAGCGGTTTAGCGCCGCCTTCAGCCCAGGGTGTGATCCTGGGGACCTGGGATCGAGTCCCACATCGGGCCTGCTTCTCCCTCTGCCAGTGTCTTTCTCTCTCTCTCTCTCTCTCTGCCTCTCATGAATAAATAAATAAAATCTTTTAAAAAAAGGTATTTAAAAAAAAAAAAAAGAAAATGAGCTTAATACAGCATAGCCAATGATGTATAAATTATTTAACATTAAAAGCAACCTGGTGTTTGGCCTAAAAGTACATTCATCTGAAGGAATACTGTCTATACTGGCATTTCATGAAAACTGGAAGAATGTAACCCCCCTATTCCTCAGACTATCATGGTACACTTGGAGAGCAACTGCTAAACTTAGAACCCTGATGTCATCCTAGTCAACTTCACAAGACTGAGGGAAGAGGCCTGTTTTTCTTATCTTCACAGTGGTTGTGACTAACTTAGCTTTTAGCTTAACAGCAGCCTGAAAACTATTCTAGTACAGCTCATGTTTAATTTTCGAGTTTTTCTCACTATGACATGTAAAGTTGGGGAGCCTCCGGAGTGTTGTTAAGGAGAAATAGTCGTTGTGAGCTAAAAGTTAACTGGTTGGAAATCATACACATTTGTTTTTCCATTTCTGGGGCTTGTTATTATGCAAATTACCAGTCTCTGTAGACTAGATGGTATCTCTGGTCCCTTAGTTTGGGTGTGGAATTGTAGAAGTCACTTGAAGGCATTAATTCTGGATTTCTTTGTATATGTGGTTAGCAATATCAGGACATGCCAATGCCAGAAGAAAAGAGCAACCCAAAGGGTGTGGAATGGCTGTGGCATTCCATCGTGATACGGATGTACTTGTCCTTGATTGCCAAGAGTGTCCGAAACTACACTCAAGAAGCATCTTTGGGAGCTCTGCAGAATCTCACTGCAGGAAGTGGACCAGTGAGTATCACCGCTGTTTTTCTGCTTTTTAAAAAGAATGACATTGTAGGACATACCTACATTAGATTCAGAGATGAGACAGAGAAATAAGAACAGAAGTATTCTCCCTTCAGTCAAGACAGTTCTCAGTAATTGCCAGCAAGAGTTCCAGCTTTCTAGGACTTTCAGCTTCAATTTCTACAGAGCCAAGTCAGGCGGTGAGTGAAAGACTCCTAGATATTTATATTAGAGCTCTCTCAGTTATAAGTCTCAGAATCCTACCTAAACTGGCCAGGGCAAAAAAAAAAAAAGAGGAATTTCTTGGCTCATTTAACTGAAAAATCAAGGTAGGTCTTCTTTCTGTCATGGCAGATAGGTACCCCAGCAATTGTGATGATAACTCTATCTCTGGGTTCTCTTTTCCCCTTTTTTATTCTAAAAGGCTCTTTTCATATGATAGCAAAGGTCACTGATGATTTCAGACTTGCATTTTATCCAGCCCAATGTCCTCACAGGAAAAAACAAACAAACAAACAAACAAACAAAAAAAAAAAAAACTGTTTTCTCAATAGCTCCATTTGGAACTCAAGAAATGAGTCTCACTTGCCCATATCTGAATAAGTACCTGAGGCTAGGAGCCTGTGATGTTCTGACTGGCCAGATCTGGGTAACGTGCCCACCTGTGAATTTCAGGGGTGTGGGTTTGAGCAGGCGGGGGTCACTGCCACTTGTACTCTGTGGTCTGAAGTGCTAAAGGAGTGGCTCATTACCAGAAGGAAAAATGAGTGCTGGTCAGGCAAAAACAACACATGTGTACTGTGTCTGGAGTTGGAAAGGACATCTGTGCTTTTATGTCCCAGAAATTTACCCACAAAATAAAGAGCTGCTTCTCTTCCTGATGCACTTCCTTTATACCAGCTATGTCAAAATACGTAAAACAGTAAAGGCTTATTCCCTTCCCTATGTATTTTGCACATGGTTAGGGATTCCATAAATATTTAGTTATTTGAACTAAGGTTGTATCCTTTGTCTTGATCATGAAATTATTAGAATTAATCGCCCCACACACAAAATAGTGTGTCAGTATATGTCCAGTTTCCAATTATCCATCCCCATAGAGAAGAGTACTCTTATGGATAACAAAAATATTATTTATTCTTTAATTGAGAAGCCATGTTCATTCTTTAATGTGTTTACACAGAAGGTTGCTCTGTTTTGAACAAAATTGTGAAATACTAAAACCAGTATGTCTCTTATCTTAGCACTGTGGTAAAAAATATGACCAAACTTAAGGCACCCAGCTGGCTCAGTTTGAGTAGAGCATGTGACTCTTGATCTTGGGGTTGTAAGTTGAACCCCACGTTGGGTGTACAGATTACTTAAAAATAAAATCTTAAAAATGCATATATATGACCAAACTTTATAATCTCTTTGATTTTCTGCAAAATTTACTTGTACACAAAAAGGAAGAAACAAGAAAACTGCCAGGGAGCCTTGAATGATGCACAGACATCTTACCTTCCCATTTTCCCATGCTAGTTTCCCAAAACCATTCCTTTCACTTTCCCAAACTGTGGAAGCCCTCTCGTTAACCATCAGCCAACTAAAAAGAAAATGTTAGGAATTAACTTGATATGCATGTGTGTGTGTGGATATCTGAGTTCACTGTGCCCTGAGTATGGTTCAATATGAGCTAACCCTTTAAGCCTGGATTTTAGCCTCTTCCATTCCAAGATCTCTCATGGCATACAAACAGTCCAGAGATTTTTCCATATTCCTGAGGATGGATACAGAAATATTTGTGCCACTTAAGTTCTGAATATGTAGTTTATTAACTTAGATCTTAAGTTCCTCCATTCATTGTTTGAGCACCTACTATATAGCAGGTACTAGCCTAGTGCTGAGTACATGGCAGTTAATAAGACAAAATAGGACAAAATTAATAAGCAATTAATAATTCATTCATTTTTTGAGCACCTACTATATAGCAGGTACTAGCCTAGTGCTAAGTACATAGCAGTAATAATCTAACTGGGATAAACAAACAGAAATTTAAAGTACTAGAAGGTTCCAAGTCCAAAAGGAATCCAAGCATTGGAGATATCTTCATAATTATCCTAATTGTTTCAAGGCATTGAAAATCCTGTCTAACATTAGACCAGTCTGGTCCCCTAAAAGGAGGCCTACACTGAACTAGTATTAATCTATACTCAAAGTTGTTAGAGTTTAATTTCACTAGAGATTTATAGAATAAAATCATTAGCACGATGGAACAAGAATGTGTTCTATTAAATTACAAGATGCTTTTTATTAATATATCCTTTCTAATTATTACTTTTCCTAATTTTATTATACTTAAATGGTATGATAAAAAATATTTGTTTTATAATTTCTGAGAAGACTCACTTAATAGGAAAATGTGAAAAGCAAGGCATTTAAAATAGTTTCAGAAAATACCCAGTGCATTAACCTGGTGTTCATAATGAGAGTACTGAGCAGTTGATGGCCATGTGCCTGAAATGGGAAAGAACCTAAACTAAAATAAATAGCTTCCTAAAAGATAGGTTATGTCATTTAAGTATAAAATTACTACAGTAATTTCTAATCAGTATACCTACATTAATAAACTTTATTGGTCCAGATATAGTGGTCTTTCTAATAATAAATAGGAAAGAGAAAGGATTAATAAAATTTACCCAGTTAGCAAACTCTCTAAGTACAGTATGAATTAAAAGTACATTATAAATTAAAAGATTAAGGTACCAAAAAGAAAAAAAAATATTTAAGGTACAAACTTTGAATTATAAGATAAGTAAGTCCAGGCGATCCTTGGTTGGCTCAACAGTTTAGCGCCTGCCATTGGCTTAGGGCACGATCCTGTGTCAGTTATATATCAATAGAAATAAGTTAAACATCACATAATCAAAGTTAAAAGTCATTGAAATAAGCACTTTTCAAATGTCTAAAACACTTTAAAACTATTTAATTTAATTAATATCTGTTGGAAGAAAACAAAACATATCCCTTACCCTCACACCTTACTAGAAAACAAGTTCTAACAGCAATGAGATTTAAATAAGAAAGACAAAACAGTAAAGCTTATGAAATAATATCTTCATGACCTGGAAGAGAGGAAGATATTTTTAAAGTGGACACAAAAAGTACTACTATAAAGTACATATTTTATAAATTGACTACATTAAAATAATAACTTAGGCTGTTATGTTTTCAGAAGACATTTATTAAGACAGTAAAAAGCAAATCACAGAGTAGAAAAAAATGTTTGCAACATATGTATGTAACAAAGGTTAGGGTCTAGAAAATATTAAAAAACTCACCAAGTTAACAATCAAAAGATCATCTCCTGAGATGATACTAAATCTTTAGGAAAACTTGATAACATTTTATTCATATAATTCAGTTTGGTAAACATTTACATAGGACCTCTCATGTTCTGGGCACCATAGAAGGCCCTGAGGAGGGAAAAAGAGATGGATAAGATCCATGTCCTCCTTTAAAGGAACTTATGTTCTAATAGGAGAGATAGCGGTTTAGTATATTGGTAGCCTCACGAATTAGGGACTAATGATAAGGAAAGAGAGGAAAGTAGATGCCAGCCCATATGAAGACCATTGAACATCATCCTGGAGACAATGGAGAGTCATTACAGGGCTTAAATGTGAGGTGAACATAATTAGATTAAATTTTAGGAGGATTATTCTGGCATAAGGCTTTGAATCTCCAATAGGCATTTTAAAAGGCAGTAAGTTGACTGGCAACATTTGGTTCCTAGTGAAGACTGGAGACCATAAATTTGCAGAAATATCAATCCACAAATGCAGTATTTAGTCAAGCAGTATTTAGTGGCCAAGTATAAAATTAGTTTTGCAGTTTTAATGGGTAGGTGGAAAGAAGCTGGAATGATGAGAGTTAAGGGTCTTGAAAGACAGTTTTTGATGTGTTGGCTCCTGTACCCTAATCTAAATAAGAAAGAAAGGAAAGGCAAGAGATGACTAACAGCTTGAGGTGTGGGGAGTAGAGGTTGAGAGGAAAGCACTGAAGCTAAAGAAGCTGAAGAAGAAATATGGTGGGAGTGAGGGGGAGAGAGCAAAGAGAACAGGAAATTATGTTCAGAGTCTAACATTGGAGTTTAGGTTTTCGGAATCTAAGCATTTTGCGGTGAATACAGATTCTGGATGACCATGGAAGTGAATGGCTGATATATGGGAGAGATGAAGGTCAGTGACATTGAGGAACTATGATGGAATTAATGTGGTCATCTATAGTGAATAGGAGGTGGAGAAGGCTCTGAGCCAGGAGCCAGGCCCTGAGCCTCCAGTGAATGAATGTTGGGAAAGAACCAGTAGGCCTTCAGATGACAAAACTCTCTGGCAGTGATAGAGCTGGATAACAGTGACTCAGAAGAGCAGAATTTTTGCATGTGAGGGAAGAAGACATTATCTAGATGGGCTATTGGGGAGAGAAAGGAATGCTAACCTACCTTTGTGCCCAAGCCACAGGAGTGGTAGAGAATAAATAGCCTCCTCTCTGTGTGGCTACAGAGGAAGGATTCTTCTGAGTGGAGCAAATAGTTTAATGGAGTGCTCTGCAAATTAGTGAAAGACAAAGTATAACTTGTTTATAATAAAACATTCTGAAGTAGTGATTATTAAACTTTGGAAACATGGACACTGAGTATCTAATAGAAATTATAAATGCTTGCCCTGAGAAAGTTTATCATAAATACAAAAATAGGCTTTGTTTTGTTTTGTTTTATTATCTTTTTTATTTTTATGTAATCTCCACACCCAATGTGGGGCTTGAACTCACAATCTCGAGATTAAGACCATAGGCTCACCAACTAGCTAGCCAGGTGTTCCAACACAAAAATAGTTTTAAGGACCTCCTGTCCCATCCCAGAAACCTATCCTGGGCCCTCTATTAAGAACCTCTGTTCTAAAAAGATAGTGGAAAATGTAAGGAGAGCAGTCTGCAGGAGGGAGGGGCAAATAAGCAGTGTTTAGATAAACAGAGAAGATAGACACCTTGAAGAATTATAGGCATTTCTGGCAGGTGGCCTCAAGTTAGCTTCAAATACAAATCTATAAAATTGTGGGGCACCTTAATTGCTCAGTGGTTTAGCTTTGGCTCAGGTCATGATCATGGGGTCCTGGTATCAAATTCCACATCAGGCTCCCCTGAGAGAGCCTGCTTCTGTCTCTGCCTCTCTCTGTATGTCTCATAAACAGATAAATGAAATCTTTAAAAAAAAAATCTATAAAGTTGTAGACACAATCCGAGACCCCAGTATTAGAGATTTACTGATGCTAGGAAGGTTCTGGTCAGTACTCAGACCCCCTGAAAGTATGTGGCCAACCTAATTCCAAATAAGATTTGCACATACAGCCTCTGATTGAGAGCATAAAATTAGAGTAATCTAACTAGCCATACATTCTTTTCTTTAAAAGCCCAATATCTCCTTTAGAATAAGCTGGCTTTTTAGAAACGAGTAAGTTTGTTAAAATATATAAAATGCCAAAATGTGAACAAGAAGGTGACCAAGGCAACAGCTAGCATATATGCTGAAATATTAAAGACATCTCCCTTTAAAATTTTTCTCAGTTCAGTTGTCTTTATAGCTAGATTCCACCAGGCCCACAAAGTTGGGATTATTCTTGTATTAAACAAATAGTTCGGGATCCCTGGGTGGCGCAGCGGTTTGGCGCCTGCCTTTGGCCCAGGGCGCGATCCTGGAGACCCGGGATCGAATCCCACGTCGGGCTCCCGGTGCATGGAGCCTGCTTCTCCCTCTGCCTGTGCCTCTGTGCCTCTCTCTCTCTCTGTGACTATCATAAATAAATAAATAAATAAATAAAATTAAAAAAAAAAAAAAAAACAAATAGTTCAAGGAAATAGAAAAAGTGAAAACATTATGCAACTAATTGCATGACGCTAGAGTTTGATTCTAAAATATCACCCTTATATTCTTTCCAAAGTGCTGAGTTTAAAAATGTGAATAAAGAGGAAGGGAAAAAAAAGGCCCATTTTATTTATAACCATGCAAAAATATAGTAAATAACCCAAATCCAATATTCTATTTAAAAATACCAAATAGGGCAGCCCAGGTGGCTCAGCGGTTTAGGCCGCCTTCAGCTCGGGGCATGCTCCTGGAGACCCAGGATCGAGTCTCATGTTGGGCTCCCTGCATAGAGCCTGCTTCTCCTTCTGCTTGTGTCTCTGCCTCTCTCTCTCTCTCTCTCTCTCTCTCTCTCTGTGTCTCTCATGAGTAAATAAATAAAATATTTTTAAAAAATTAATCAATCAATTAATTAACTAATTAATTTAAAATACCAAATAAGGGCACCTGGGTGGTTTAGTCAGTTAAGTGTCTGCCTTTGGCTCAGGTCATGATCCCAAGGTCCTGAATGTAAGCCCTGAACCTGGCTGCCTGCTCGGTGGGGAGTCGGCTTCTCTATCTCCCTCAGCTCCTCCCCCAACCTGTGGTCTTTCTTGCTCTCTCTTTCAAATAAATAAATAAAATCTTTAAATAAATAAATAATAAAAAAATTAAAACACCAAATAAGCTGTTTTTATCCTGTAATAAAATTGAAAACATATTAAGAATTCATTTATTAGGGCACCTGCGTGGCTCAGTGATTGAGCATCTGCCTTTGGCTCAGGTCATGGTCCTCAGGTCCTGGGATAGATCCGCATCAGGCTCCCCACAGGAAGCCTGTTTCTCCCTCTGCCTCTCTGTGTGTCTCTCATGAATAAACAAAATCTTTTTTAAAAATAATAAAAAGAATTCATTTATTGTATTGTATTTATTTATTTGAGAGAGAGAGCATGAGCAGGGAGAGGGGCTGAGGGAGAAGGAGAAGCAGTCTCTTCACTGAGCAGGTAGCCCCCAAAGCAGAACCTGATCCCAGAACCCCAGGATCATGACCTGAACTGAAGGTAGACATGAAAACATAAGAATATAAAGGAAATATCTTCAGACTAGGTTCATCACAGCCCTAGTTTTCAAAACATCTTTCTCAGTCTCTAGTAACCTACAGAAATTTAATATTAGCATGAAGTCAGGTGCAATAGTATTGATAAGACATGTTTCATGCGACAGATGCCGACATCAGTAGCTCAGACAGTTGTCCAGAAGGAAAATGGCCTTCAGCACACCCGCAAGATGCTGCATGTTGGTGATCCAAGTGTGAAAAAGACAGCAGTCTCCCTGCTGAGAAATTTGTCTCGGAATCTTTCTCTGCAGAATGAAATTGGTGAGTCAGCAAATGTGTCTCGATGTCGTGAATACATACTGAAAATACAAATGCAGTGGAACTATCTCATTTTCTACAATGACGAACTGAAAATGTGACCAAGGAGCAAAATGCGATAAAGAGACTTGCCTGGCCCTGGCACCGAGGCACCAGGATAGGCTTTGTTCTCAGATCTCAAATAGGATTTTTCTTAATTTCCAACATTTTTTTGCTTGTTTTAATTACTACAGAAGAGAAATTTTAGGCTCAAATGTAATTAACAAGGTAGATAACATACCTGATGTTTCTCAGACTTCCGTTATGCAGTCAAGAAAGTGGGAGTGCTCTGTGTGTGGCCTGCTTAAGCACTGCTCTTCCAAACCATTGAAAATATACATACAGCGGTCCTCACTTTAGAGGTTTGGTCCTCACTGCGCTAGAAAAAAATGGATGGACATGCAAAAAAGACAAAAAGGAGGAGTCACTGAATATATATTGAATTCGGCATGCACTTGCAATGATACAGATGGAACTAGAGTGTATTGTGCTAAGTGAAATAAGTCCATCAGAGAAAGACAATTATATGATCTCATATGTGGAATTTAAGAAACAAAACAAACAGAGGGAAGGGAAGGAAAAATAAGATAAAAACAGAGAGTTAAGCAAACTATAAGAAACTCTTAACTATAAAGAACAAATGGGGAGTGCTGGAAGAGCAGTGGGTGGGGGAATGGGGTAACTGGGTGATGGGCATTAAGGAGGGCACTTGATGTAATGAGCACTTGGTGTTATATAAAACTGATGAATCGCTAAATTCTCCCCCTGAAACTAATAATATCCTATATGTTAACTAAGTTAAATTTAAATAAAATATTGTTTAAATTAAAAACAAATTTGGCATAGAGGATTTTTAAATGAATACAATGAAATATATGCTCCCTCTTTTGAATCTGTACTGACAAAGATAACTGTTACGCTATCAAATAATGTTCTGTTCATTTGTTTTATACATAGAAATGTCTGATAAATGTTTGTGAATCAAGTAAAGAACTGTAAAATGAGTTAATAGGAAGATAATGCCAAAATCAATCAGGCTTCCTAATGCTCTATAAATTAGTCATTCCTGACAACTCAAAATTCAGTTTTTCACAAATTTCAACTCAAAATTCAGGTTTTCACAAATTTCCACTAAAATTATAAACAAACTCTTGTTTGGTTTCAGCACCAAAGATACTGAAGTCTGTGGTTATGTTTTAATAATGTCATTGCCAAAGCCAGCCGGCAGCACAATATTACACGGGCGGTTTCATACAATGGTTTCATGCCCATTATAAATATAGAGAGACCCTGGAAATTTTTCAGTGAATCTAAAAGAAACCTTGCCACAGGCACTCTGAAAATTACCAAAGTGTTCTCCTCATTGTCCTTTGTGAACTTTGTGCTGCACTTTAATCAAGTATATTATCCTTTGGCTTTTTTTTTCTTTTCCCAAAGGAAATGTTGACTCCAATCTTTAAAACAATGCTGATGGAGGTAACTGCACTCAATGCATTATGCACATGCCTATAGGGCAGGAATGCTGTTGCTCTCATGTTCTACCGTCCTCTAACTCTTGGGAAGATGCAAATGTAGCCCACTCTCTATACTTTTTTTATATATAAATAAACATTTAATTCTTCAATTGAGCAGGAAATGGCCTTAGCAGAATCAAGGGGATTTTTTGCATTTTACTATACTTAATGTTTATTTTTTTCTTTGTTTGCCTACGTTGAGTGAGTTCTGGCTTTGATACGTTGCATCTTAAATTTTTTTGGCTCACCTGGGTAATTATAATATCGATACTCTTTTTTCTCTTAATATGAAATGGCTTAACAATGTGACTTCTCATCCCATACTTGTCACTCTTAACCAGAAGCTAGATAAATGGAAAATCATCGTTTTGGATGGTTTTATTAAAGAGCCACAACTTCAGGGTTTTTTTAAGAAAAGATATGTGCCTATTTTAAAAATGCAAGCAATTAAGTAAAGCACAACAAATAAGACAAAAAAAAACTTCCTCTTACCACTCAGAAAGCAACCATTGTTAACCTTAGGTGAATATTATTCCAGATCTCTCTCTGTGCTTATAGACAGATAAAAGTTTAGAGAAACAGGAAGATAAATAAAAGATATTAAAATTGGATTATATAACATCTAGTGGCTAACAAATTATTAGAGTTAATTTTAACAAAACAAAAGCAAACTGAGTGATGTAGAATAACTGAACTTCAGATAAATTTTTCATTACATTTCAGGCATGTTTTAGAGATTGTGATAATGTGTCATCAAGTTTTTCTCAGTCCTGAGTTTTAAGTCTTGGCCAAACTTAGAGGAATGTCTTAACTGCATGTGAAGTAATATTAGTTTCCTCAATTCCAATAATTTCCCTTGTTGTAACATGTGTGTAGCATGCATGTGACATTGTGTAACATATATAACATGTGTTTTGCCACTAGCCTGTAAAAAGATAAAGTGGAAAGAAACAAAGAAAGGAAAGAAGAAAGAGAAGGAAGGGAGAAAGGAAGAGAGGGAAAGCGAGAGGAAAATTTCTATCCAATGTCCATATTCCAGTTTGTCATTTTAGTGGCCCTCTTTTTTTATTTTTTTAAGATTTTTTATTTATTTATTCATGACACACACAGAGAGAAAGAGGCAGAGACACAGGCAGAGGGAGAAGCAGGCTCCATGCAGGGAGCCTGACGTGGCACTCGATCCCGGGTCTCCAGGATCAGGCCCTGGGCTGCAGGCGGCACTAAACCGCTGAGCCACCCAGGCTGCCCTAGTGGCCCTCTTAATTAAAGTGCCATGTAACTTGTAGATGATGCCCTCCCTCCATTATAGGGAGGACCGGTGTTTTGTTAAATAGGTCTAGCCTTCTCCTTTATTATGGAATAAGTCCAAAGGACCATTATGGTACAGTCACATCAGAGTTTACTGTGACCAGCTTGATCCAAATCCTCTCACTAATGAAGTAGTTTGCACTCAAAGTCTAGTTTTGTTCAATTTATTTTATGTAGCCTGTTATCGTAGTGAGGCTTTTAGCCATAAAATTCTAGGAAGATTATCTTTATTGGGTTTTTTTGCAACTTTTAAAATTTTAATTCTAATGTAGTTAACATACAGTGTTTATACTCATTTCAGGTGTACAATGTACTGATTCAACAACTCTATACATTACTCAGTGCTCACCAGGATAAATGTGCTCTCAATCCCCTTCACCTATTCCATGCATCCTCCCAGCCACCTCCCCTCTGGTGACTGTTTGTTCTCTATAGTAAAGGGTCTGGTTTTTGTTTTGTCTTTTTTTCCCCTTGTTCATTTGTTTTGTTTTTTGAATTCCACACGAGTGAAGTCATATGGTATTTGTCTTTCCCTGAGTGACTTACTTCACGTAGTGTTAACACTCTCTGGCTCTATCTATGTTGTTGCAAATGACAAGATTTCATTCTTTTTTATGGCTGAATAATATTCTATATAATACACAGACATACATATACCACATTTTCTTTATTCATCTATCCTTGGACACTTGTGTTGCTTCCATAATTTAGCTGTTGTAAAAAATGCTGCAGTAAACATAATGCTGCATGTATCCCTTTGAATTAGTGTTTTTGTTATTCTTTGGGTAAATATTCAGTACTGTGGTTCCTGCATGGTAGGGTAGTTCTACTTTTTATTTTTTGAAGAATTTCCATTCTTTCTTCCACAGTGGCTGCACCAATTTGTATTCTTCTCAACAATGCATGAGGGCTCATTTTTCTGCATATCCTTGCCAATACTTGTTGTTTCTTGAGGGGTTTTTTTAGCCATTCTGACAGGTGTGAGGTGATATCTCATTGTGATTTTGATCTGCATTTTCCTGATAATAACCAACGATGATAATCTTTTCATGTGTCTGTTGGCCATCTGTCTTTTTTAGAGAAACATCTGTTCATGTCTTCTGCCCATTTTTTAATTGGACTATTTGTTTTTTGGGTGTTGAGTTATATAAGTTTTTCATATATTTTGGATAATAACCCTTTATCAGATATGTCATTTGCAAATATCTCCTCCTACTCAGTAGGTTGTCTTTTAGTTTTGCTGGTTATTTTTTGCTGTGCAGAAGCTTTTTCTTTTGACGAAGTCTCAATAGTTTACTTTTGCTGTGTTTTCCTTGCCTCAGGAGACAGATCTAGAAAAATGTTGCTACAGTTGATGTCAAAGAAATTACTGCCTGTGCTCTCTCCTAGGATTTGTATGGTTTCAGGTCTCACATTGAGATCCATAATCGATTTTGAGTTAATTTTTGTGTATGGTGTAAGGAAGTGGTCCTGTTTCATTCTTCTTCATGTTGCTGTCCAGTTTTCCCAACACCATTTGTTGCAGAGACTGGTATTTTCCCATTGCATATTCTTCCTTCCTTAGTCAAAGATTGACCATATAATTGTGGGTTTATTTCTGTGTAGTCCCATGCTGTCATAAGATGATCCACTAATAAAGCTCCTCTCATTTTAAGGACAGTATTGAGAAGAGGCTTCCGCAAGATAGATGCAATTTTTAAATTCCAAATTGGGTTTATATATAATTTGAGTGAAAGGGCCCATCTTGATTCAGAGTATTAATAGCCAGGCATAAATGAAAATGAGTTTGAAATACATCAATCGTGTTTCTCCTGAGAGACTTCTAGACTAAAAGTTTCCATGTGCTGACTTGGAATGAAATCCTCACATTTTATTTAGGTTTATAGAAATAAACAGAATGAGATTAATAATCACTACCTCACAGTGTTTTTACAAAGATCAGCTGAAATAACACAAGGAAGTATTTGGATATATCTTGAGATTCTCAATTCCCATCTATTCATAGTTACGGATGTTTTCAGACATCCAATTAATGTCTTGGCTTCTTAAGCTATTTAGTTTAAGGATTAAATGAGATCTCCCTCAATAATATGATATTGAGGGGTACCTGGGTGGTTCAGTGGTTGAGCATGTGCCTTTGACTCAAGCTGTGATCCCAGGGTCCTGGGATTGTGTCCTGAATTGGGCTCCCCACAGAGAAGCCTGCTCCTCCCTCTGTGTTTGTCTCTGCCTCTCTCTGTGTCTCTCATGAATATATAATTAAAATCTTTAAAAAATAAAGAGTTGTGAGGAATAATAGGAGCATGTTCTCTATCACTTGAGTCCAAAGTAGTAAGAGAAAAGGAAGGAAACGTACGTGAAAAGAATTATTGCAAGAAATCAAGTACAAATTCATATTGCCTAAAATATATCCCAATATATTTGACAAGTTATAGTCAAATTATCAAATATTTATACCTTTTTTGTTATTATGAGAAAAGCCAAATTGAAATCCTACAACCAAGAACTTACATATAGAACGAAAACATAAATTTTAAATAGTGGTTTTTTTTCTTTTTTAAATAATAGTATTATTTGTTTATTGAAGAAACTAAGCAGTACAGAAGTACAGATAGTTGTTTAAAAAAATTTTAGGTCCTTTTCTGCCCCTGGACGCCGCCGAGTAAGCATCGTTAAAGTCTCCCCTCCCACCGCCGCCGTCATGTCTAAGTCAGAGTCTCCCAAAGAGCCCGAGCAGCTGCGGAAGCTCTTCATCGGAGGTTTAGGTTACCATAATAGTATTATAGAAAAACAAGTCCTATTAATATTTTAGTGTATTTCTTCTCATGTTTCTTTTGTATATTTTCTTTTCTAATGTTACATTATGTATTTCTTATAAATAACTATACTGATTTTTCACACGGAATACTAACATAAATATTTTCTTGTTATACATGTTATTTTAAGATAAATACATGTTTTTCTTATTTCTTATAAATAACTATACTGATTTTTCACACAGAATACTAACATAAATATTTTCTTGTTACATGTTATTTTAAGATAAATACATGTATTTTTTTTTTTTTCATGAAAGACACAGAGAGAGAGACAGCAACATAGGCAGAGAGAGAAGCAGACTACCTGGGGGGAGCCTGATACAGGACTTGATCCCAGGACCCCAGGACCACCTGGGCCAAAGGCAGATGCTCAACCACTGAGCCACCCAGGTGCCCCATACATGTTTCATAAATATTTTGGAGATACATAATCTTTGCAGATGTGTTTCAGATAATCATATTCCTATTATTGAGTTATTTAGGCTTTTTATAATTTTTCACTTGTATATAATACTATAATAAAAGTCTCTGCATAAATCTTTTTCTATTTTTAAAATGATGTCTTTAGGATGAATTTCCAGAAGTGGAATTATTAAATCAAAGAATGTGAAAAATTTTAAATTCTTGACACTTCTGTCAAACTGTCATTGTTGTTTCTGTCAAAAGACTTCCAATGTACTAAGCACAGAGTATTATCTTTTTTGGAGTGCCTGTGGGTGCCTCAGTCAGTTGAGTGTCCAAATCTTGATTTCAGCTCAGGTCACAATCTCAGAGTCATGAGATCAAGCCCTACATCCAGCTCCATGCTCAGCAGAGAATCTGCTGGAGATTATCTCGTTCCCCCTCCCTCTCTCATGCTCTCTCTCTCTCTCTCTCAAATAAATAAATAAATCTTTATTTAAAAAAAAAGAAAAAGAAAAAGAAAAGAAGGGGAGCCTGGGTGGCTCAGTAGTTGAGCATCTGTCTGCCTTTGGCTCAGGTTGTGATCCTGGGATCAAGTCCTACATCGGGCTCCCTGCGAGGAGCCTGCTTCTCTCTCTGCCTGTGTCTCTGCCTCTCTCTGTGTATGTCTCTCCTGAATAAATAAAATCTTAAAAAAAAAAAAAAAACAACAACTTTTTAAGAATCTTTTTAAAATCCGAGTATCAGATAGATTACATCTTTCCATATGTTTATTAACCAATTGTGTTTCTTTTGAAACCTTCTTTACCCAAAATGTATTGGGATCTTGAAATTAAGAATCTTTCTAGGGATCCCTGGGTGGCGCAGCGGTTTGGCGCCTGCCTTTGGCCCAGGGCGCGATCCTGGAGACCCGGGATCGAATCCCACGTCGGGCTCCCAGTGCATGGAGCCTGCTTCTCCCTCTGCCTGTGTCTCTGCCTCATTCTCTCTCTCTCTCTGTGACTATCACAAATAAATAAAAATTAAAAAAAAAAAAAGAATCTTTCTAATCAAGTATTGTTGTTGTTGTTGTTTTTCATTTTGTAGCCAAAGAAACTCTACCTGATTTGGTTTCCATAATTCCTGACACAGTCCCGAGTACTGATCTTCTCATTGAAACCACAGCCTCTGCCTGCTACACGTTGAACAATGTAATCCAAAATAGTTACCAGAATGCACGGGATCTTCTAAACACTGGGGGCCTGCAGAAAATCATGACCATCAGCTCAGGCGATGTGTAAGTCCTGTGGTATCTGCCAGTTGACTGTTTCCTCATTCCTCACCTCCAGTCCCATATGTAAATCTAGTTTTGAATGTCCACACATTGAGTACCATGGGTAATATGGACAGAAAATGAGATCCTAAAGTTGGGCCAGATCGTCTGGTTCAATCCTTAATAATCAAACAAGTGAAAAACTGAATTCTTCAAGCCAAAGAGTTGCCCATTCTCTTCTAAAATATCCAGATAGACAAACTCCATAGCTTCCCTGGGTAATACAATCCAGTCTTTTATCAA